>NC_081322.1:83289728-83914728 GCF_026419965.1 Kogia breviceps | reverse complement strand
TTGTACAATTTAAATGGAAAACAAAGGCTCTAGAACTGTCAGTATACTAGCAAAGAAGAAAAATAAGGTCAAGGAAATTGTCTGAGATGGTATCTATATTTAAAGTTAGGGTAGCTGAAACAGTATGGTATTGGCTCAGTGAGAGACATACTGACCCAAGGAACAGAACAGAGAACCCAAAACAGCGCCACACCTTTTCTGAATTTGAAATATGATACAGGTGGCCGTGCAGATTACTAGAAAAGGATTAACTGTTCCACAAGTGCTGTTGGGACCATTTGCTATCTAGATGGGAAAAAATGAAATTGGATCCCGACATCACACCACACACAGAAATCAATTCCAGATGGATGTCAAGCCTTCAATGTGAAAGACAAAAGACTCAAACCTTAATAAAAAAAAAATACTGGAGAGTACTTTTAAGACTTTGGAGGCAGAGAAGTTTACATTAAGCATTAACTACAGAAGAAAAATTGATATAATCAACCACTTTGAAATGAAGGATTTCTGTACATTAAAAGATAGTAAAAAGAAAATGAAGAACATGCCCCCATCTAGAAGATATTTTTAGTATATATAAACAGCAAATGAGGGCTTCCCTGTTGGCGCAGTGGTTGGGAGTCCGCCTGGCGATGCAGGGGACGCGGGTTCGTGCCCCGGTCCTGGAAGATCCCACGTGCCGCGGAGCGGCTGGGCCCGTGAGCCATGGCCGCTGCGCCTGCGCGTCCGGAGCCTGTGCTCCGCAGCGGGGAGAGGCCACAACAGTGAGAGGCCTGCGTACCGGAGGAAAAAAAAAAAACCAAAACCAAACAAACAAAAAAACCAGCAAATGATAATTGCTCTTTGTATATTAAGAATTCTTTCAAGTTGTCAATAAAAAGACAAATAATGCAATAAAAAATACAGATACGCTATGAATGGGTATTTCACAGAAGAGGAATTATGAATGGTAAATAAGCATATAAAATATAGTCAATATCTTTTCTAATCAGGGAAATGTAAACTAAAAACATATGACATATATCTTGACGGAACTATATTAATAAAAATCAATACATCTGAAAATACCAAGTACAGGAAAAATTTAAACGCTGTATACGTGAGAGTGTAAGTTGGTCCAATGACTTTGGAGAAAAATTTGACATTATCTTGTAAAGTTGAGAATGCACTAAACATACTCTACAAGCCAGAAATTCCACTCCCAGGGGTGTGTGTGTGTGTGTGTGTGTGTGTGTGTGGACCCTAGAGAACATCTATGTATGTAGGCTGGAAGACAGGTACAATTGTGTCCTTAATAGTGTTATTAAGACAAAAAAAACCCCTGGAAACAAACGTTCATTGTCAGGACCGGATAAATGTGTTATATACACACACAGTGGAATGTTAAATAACAAGGAAGAGAAAGGAATTTAGCAACATGTAACAAACTGGACGAACCTCGGAAAAAATTCCTAGTGCAAAAAGCAAGTTGAAGAAGGTTGCATATTCACTATGGTACTATTTTTACAAGGTTCAAAAACAAGCCATGTACTGCTTAAAGATACATACGTAAACCATTTTTTTTTTTTTTTTTTAGTGGTACGCGGGCCTCTCACTGTTGTGGCCTCTCCCGCTGCGGAGCACAGGCTCCGGACGCGCAGGCGCAGCGGCCATGGCTCACGGGCTTAGTTGCTCCGCGGCACGTGGGATCTTCCCGGACCGGGGCACGAACCCGTGTCTCCTGCATCGGCAGGCGGACTCTCAACCACTGCGCCACCAGGGAAGTCCCGTAAACCATTTTTAAAAGGTGCAATGATAAACATAAGTTTCAGGATTTTCCTTATCACGGGTCAACCAATCAGGAGGACACACCTAGGTCGTTTCAGAGGTATTGGTCTGGTTCTTAGGTGATGGTTCTCAGATGTGACTTTTATAATTATTTTATAACCAACATAGACACTGGCTACATTATTTTCTATTAATGAAGGATTTCGTTAAATATTTTAGGCACAAACCCAATCATCCGGTGACTTGTCGGCCTTATTACAAGTTTCAGACTTCATGTTTCCACTCTTATTTATCTTCATTTTCCCATTCTTATTTGCCCTGGGACTTCAGAGCGTCTGAACAGTCACCAGCCAGATTATGAGGCCTTCAGGACTTTGTGAACTCTTTTGCCTGAAAAATCATCTCTCCTTCCCTTTAGTCAGCACCCCGTTTCCTGCCCAGCTCCCTGTGAATCTAAGACCCAAAGTTCCAGTTGACCCCTTGGAGAAACATTTTCTGAGCAGATCTCGTTAGGAGATACTTGCATCATTGCCCATGGCCTCTCCTCTTTCCTCCTCAGAAGGAAGATAGGCAGTCACAACGCTCACGGCCTGGAGCCGTCCTCAGAGCCCTTTTAGAGGAATGTGGGCTTCTCAGGGCTTGTCTGAACCCAAAGATCTGGCCAAACAGGTGTGCGGGGCCTGCCTGTGTGCTCACCTCTGCTCCGGGGCAGCTTTGTGAGCTGACTTTCTCTCTGCCTCCATCTTCGTTTCCTTAAATGAGTTGGGATCATATTAGCAGAGACTGAGGAGCCATCAGGATTCAGACTTAACAAAACCAGCTGGAAATGTAAACCAGAAACGTCCACGGAAGCATGTGGGGATGGACCGTGGAAGATTTCATGGTCAGCACCCATCCACCTTGCCCCATGCCACGATTAGGTTAGTGTGGCACCTGCCTCGGAGAGAGCTGGGGCCACGCTTCACCGCCGTCACTTGCAAAACCAGGATGGCAATCTTTCCCAGCTGCCGGCCAGGCCAGGAATGAACACTGCTGTGCACACGTTCCAGACAGAGCGAGTGGGACCCAGAAGTCCGTCAAAGGCTGCTGCTGTTCATGTGCACAGGTCACCTTTCAACTGTGACTCACTCAGCGATTGGCAAATGTGGAAACTCATGACTGAGTTCATGGGACCAACTAATTATGAACGTGCTTGAATTAAAAGCACCCTCTGTAACCAAACAGCCATTGAGAAAACTCGAACCAGGAAAGTTGAGTTCGACGCACCGAGAGGCTATTTTAAGGCTGATGACACTGATGGAGCAAGGGGGGCTGACACGTCCAGGCCGGAGGGGGGGACAGAGCAGGTAGCTGTGGGCGTGGCAGTAGGAGGACCCTCACAGTGTCTTCCTCTCCCAGCATCTCACGCTAGGGTCCGGGTCCACCTTGGTTCCATTCGTGGGCTTTGTGTATTGGGTGGCATGGTTGGATGCACGGGCTGTGGTCAGCTGGGCACATCTCTCTGGGTTCCCCGCAGAAGCTGACCCTGGAAAAGGCACTTGGTACTTCTGGGTTTCCTTTTCCTCATCTGTCAATGAACTTAATACTAGTGCCCATCTCCCAGGGGGCTTGTGAGGATTAATTGTTTTTCTTCATGAAAAAAGACTCTGTCCCAGGGCCGGGCACACATTGGGGGTTTAAGACCGGTCAGCTGATGTTTGTAGTTCCTGGGCCACGAAGCAACGCCAAGCGGGTGCTGGGATCCAGTTCTGCTTCTGTCTCAGGTCACTTCTGTGTTTCCGGGTGCCGGCTCCTCTCACAAAGGTGAGGTGGCAATGCGGGAACAGAAAAGGTACCTGGGCCTGGGGAGGCAAAGAGTTCGACACAGGCCAGCTGTGAGCCCTGTTATTTTAGCTGACGGATGATCACAAATAGCAGCTCATGAGATTATTTTATTTTACAGTGGTTGCTTTGACAGTTGTCACTATAACTTAAAAACATAAGTTCAGCCATGGGATGGAAAAAAGCATCTTCAAGGAACTAGTTGTTACAAAGACTTAAAAGAATCCAACATTATTTGGTGAAATATTGATTTTAAAAAATGCCTTCACTGTGACAGCGCACATTTTTAGAGAACTGTATCTGTGCACATCCTCTGAGAGGCTGGGGAATGCTCTGACCCCACCAGAGGCCGGGCCGGGGTTAACCTACATGTCTTACCCCTAGCTTACTCCCAGTTCAGTGACCATCTGGCTGCCTCTAAGGGCCACTGGCTGCTAATTCTGAGCTCCAGACCTCTCCCTGTATTTCTTCTCCTGTACCCTTAAGAGTTGCGTCTTGATCAGGAATTCAAGGATCAGTTGATTGCGTAAACTCTCGATAATTTCCCTGTGAATCCCATAAGCAGTATAAGAGCAGGGCACACAGGGCTCCAGGCTGCTTTTTATTTGGTTTCGGGCTCCTGAGTGTTCAGTTCCTATCTCTGTGATGACTCAGCCCCACCAGTTCGAAAGCTGTGTTCTTTATTCTAAGTTAAACTCCCTTGACCTTGACCTGGACATGAGATGGTCATGAAGGACTGACCTTTGTCGTCTGCTGTGAGCTACCCTTGAGTGCCCTGTACCCTCTCGTCCACGGAGAGAAGCCATGTGGCGACCTCTGTGGGGCTGCAGCCATGGACTCTGAAGAGTCCCCTTAGGGTCCAGGGAGCTAGAGGTAGGAAGAGTCCCCGGAGAGGCTCCGTTTCCTCCCAGGCCTTTCCCGGGCTCAGCCCTGCCCTGGCCATGGCCCCAGCGCCATGGCTGCTGCAGGAGGACGGCCCTGATGTCCCTGGGTGTGACAGGCTTCGGGGTGGTGGGATGGGGACAGAAGCCCCTGAAAGGACCCCCTGCAGCTGCCTGACTCCTGCTGGTAATTCCCACGCAGAGTTCAGGGAGCTGCACGTCGGCAGCCACGCGAGGGAGGCCTTCCCGCTCCGCCCAGCCCGTCTCAGCGGGTGTGTGGGTGCAGAGGTGCTTCTCAAAGGGGCTGCCCCGCAGTCCCCAGCCCCAGGCCCAGGAAACCCTTTGGGGCAGGAAAGGTGAGAGGGGCTGAGCCTGGCTGGGTGTCCAGGCCTGGAAGAACCAGGTCCCTCCTTCCCAGTGGAAAACAAATTAGGGGATTACTGAAGTACCACGGAAAACCCAGCATAATTTTATTTCCAAATTTGGTGTTTCTATTAAAAACAACAACAAACCCCACTGAGGTTACTCCTTGGTGGACTTGCCCACGAAGGCAGGTCCTCAGACCGTCAGGCTATGAGTTCTTTTGACCCTGCCCTGTTCTTCCCTGGGGTGGGAGGATGTGTTTTGATACGTTATGGTGTCGTGACGCCCTTTGACTTGACTATTAAAACTGCTCTTCAGTTACCAAGTATCTACCGAGACTCCCAGACTATCCGCCAGGCTCGTCACTCTGCTTGGGGCCCTTCTATCTGTCACCATTCCACACCCCGAATCCTGCCCGCAAGATGAGAAAAATGAAAATATCACAGCGTGTCATATATACAAAACTGTGCTCCCCGTCGAGTATCTTAGAAACTTAAAAAAAAAAAAAAGAAAATTTCAAAGTGACCTTCCATACTCTGTTTCCACCCCCCTCCAATCACTTGCAGATCTGACGAAAGGAGAGCTGGAAGGGGTAACACACGGTGAATCAAAACTCACTTTGTAACAGATTCAAAAGGATCCAAAAGGATCGCGTCCCCTCTTAGAGTGAGAGGTACTTGAGCAGTTGAGCCATCACAACAAGAGCCTGTGAACACCCTCTGATTTAGAGACGGGAGGGGAGAGCGTTGACGCCACGCACCCGTTCACCTCGAGGGCTTGCGCGGGGACGCTGTGAACCAGGGAGCTTAGTGCAGATACCCTGGGACATTTTTAATTCCTTTGAAGAGGACGAGCCATACATCTCTGTGTGTTGTCACAAATTTCCAAAGTGAAGGAGCCCTCTCTAGTGTCTCAATCAGCAGATGTTTCTGTTGGGGCCAGAAGAGCAAACGAGCCTGAGCATCCCATCCTGGGCTGAGTGCAAGGCTCAGCCGCCAGCTTCAGAGGACACGCAGGAGCCAGGAGTGCAGAGGCCAACAGTGACCTCAGCTCTGCTCCTCCTGCTTCCAGCCCCGGGGCACGGGGCCTCGGGGCCTTGACCTTGACGAGCCCCGAGCCCTTGGAACCCCTCAATATGGCCCCCAGCCCCGAGGCTCCCCATCCCGGCGTCTGAGGAGGTCAGAGGGTGGAAACTTTGACTCACCGTGGGACTTTCCAGTTGGGAAGCCAGGCTCTTCTTCCCGTATATTACAATAATAAAACATAATTACTGTTGTGATTGAATTTTTGTGCTAACAAAAATACATTAAACTAAGCTGTAGAACCTTTGGTAAAGATTTTTCCAGAGCTGCAAAGCTCTGGAAAAACTAGGAAACGTCCAACAGCTGCGGCAGCCATGAAAATATTACAGGAATGGAGACATTTCAAATAAGAGAAATGGCCGATTGCACACATCTAAACGGCCTTAACGAAGAGTAGTTTCTTTTGGCTAATGTTACAGAAGTGAGGAATGAGCCATTAGTTAAAACTATGAAGATAAAGACCTTTCATTAATCATGTAGGAGACTGGAGAAGGGGGAGAGAGGGTTGGTCCCGAGCTGGGAGATTACATTCAAATTCAGCCTGAAAAGCATGCTGGTTTTGAGTGTCCGGTTTAGTATCATGGAAACTAAGAAACTTTATCATTACCCAATACTTGTAGCAGTAAATGGGTACAGTGGTCCTTTCTTAGAGTAGAATATTTAATTAAACGGGAAACCAATGACCTTTTTTAAAAAGAGCACAAACTTGTAGCATTTGTAGAAATGTCTCTGCCTCTCTTGCTCTGTGCACTCAGAGGTCACCAGGACCGTGTGTCCTGGGCAGGACAGAAGGCATCTTAGCTGACCCAGCCACCCCTCCCCCACTGTGGACTCCTTTCACCTTCCCGGGTTATCCTTCTCCTGCGTCCTGTGAGATTGTTTCAGAGGACACAAACCAGGGGTCTCTGGAGAAACAGAACCAACAGGGTGTATAGAAACGAGAGAGAGAGATTTGGGGTTGGCAAGTCCAAAGTCTATAGGGTAGACCAGCAGACTGGAAATTCAGGCAGAGTTCTTATGCTGTAGTCTTGAGGCAGAATTCCTTCATTTTAGGGAAAACTGTTTCTGTTCTTACGGTTTTCAACGGATTGTATGAGGCCCACCCGCATTATGGAGGCTAAGCTACTTAAAGTCACCAGATGTTGACCATATCTACACACTACCTTCACAGCAACATCTAGACTAGTGTTCTACCAAACAACTGGGTACCCACTGACCAGTCAAGATGATACATAAAATTAACCATCACACCTCGTATCCGTTTCGAGAACATTCCAGAACTCTTTTGAATTCTCAAAGGAATCAGGTCCCCACAGCCACACTTGGCTGAGCACTGTGGAGAGCCGGGGGGGGGTGGGGGGGGCGGATCGTGGAAAAAGGTGGGTTAGCGGGATAGTGTTATTAATACTATTTCCCAGAGGCGGAAATGGAAATGTCATTTTCCTGTGTTCAAATTTTAATAGAATTTCCAAATTATACACACTGAGAGGATACGACAGGGATTATTTGGGGTTAAAAGGATATTGCCATTTAAAATCAGGCAACAGGTTGCTACAGCTGTGAAACCAGGTTATGAAAGGGTGAAGCTCTGCCTGTCCTCTGCTCACTCAGGCACGCCATTCACACCGGGTGGCTAGACGTGTGTGTGGCTGGAGAGACAGGCCTCCCGCTGCCCCTGGGCGTGGTGAGGCCAGGGCACCAGCTGCGCTGCAGCCCAAGGGGATCTATTCGTGGAAGGCGAGCTGTTGAAGGCTCTCTGGACTCTGTGTTTTGCAAAGCGCCGGCCAGGCCTGGAGGGACGGGCTCATTGGCCCCAGAGCCACAGTCGTCCTGTTGCTTTTGCCTGCAGAGCCCCAGCTTTGCTCCATCCTTTGCTCCAGCCCTTGCTGCTGTCTCTGATAGGGGACATTCATGACTTCTTGACTTCTGGGTTCCCGGTCTCCAAATCCAGGAGAAACGATTTCTGGGATTCCTTGTTTCTTTTTGGGGGACAAGGTGACTGCAACTCTCTGCCTACGGAAACTTCCTCTTCCTTCCAGGGTGAGCGCTAATCCTCGTCTTCAGTTCAGCTCTCCTGGGCCCCTGTAGCCAGGGCTGACCTCCTCCTCCTCTCATCTCCTTGGTCTTTCCATCATTCATTTAAAAACCGCCTGATCTGGCTGTTGTTGATTTTTAGGGCCAGATTTTGTCCCTTCAACAAGGCTGGAAACTCTTTGAAAGCTTAGCTCAAGGGTCATAAAACCTGCCCTGTACTGCACCCCGTTCTCCTGCAAACACACCCCCTCCCCATCCCAAACACACAAACAGCTACACCCACCCAGGCATGTACACACACACACACACACACACACACACACACACTGTTCCCAGATAGAGCAGAGATATAATAAATACTTATGAGTCACGCTGATGACTTAAACCGCTTCACAAACTGGCATAAAATTTGACATATAATGACAGTTTTTACAGAAAAGAAGTTTACTTCAGAGTGTTATTTTATGTAGCTTTACCACCTTAAAATTGCATTTATTGAGCCATTACTATGTGCTAAAGACTACTCTTTATGTACGCTCTCTTGTTAAATCTCACAACAGCCCTGCAAAGTAAGAATTCATATGCACATTATTTAAATGGCCAATTGTGACTTACCATATGCTTAAATAATTGGCTCAAGGTCATGCAGCTAATAAATGGTGGGATTGGGGGGTTTATACTTATTTGCAGCTACCAAACCATATCTGTGTACAAAGTACGGTGTTGGCAAGGGGAGGAAACCATGAGAGATTCCCTTCACTGTGATATACTTCCATGTGGGATGGTAGGAAAAGGCAAGTCCGGCATCAAATGGTTTGGCCCACATATGCATTGGAGGTTATATAAGCCTTGGCAAAATCTTAAAGTCATATGAGTCTAGAGGTTTAGATTTCTTAGTCCGTAAAATGGGGGTGAAACTAATTTTCCTACCCTGTAAATGGCATCAACATTGCAAAGTACTGACTAGAGTTCCAGGGTTTCCTCAGAATCATCTTCTATTTGCTTTCATGGAGCATTCTTGATTTTACAATCTACCCACGATGTAAATTCTCCATGAGATTTGACATTTGTCTCTGGATACTTTTTGCCTCAAACAAACATCTTGCCTTTCAGAGGCTGAAATCCGAAGATAGATGAATCAGAAGGAGAGTCCGTCCATCTGCTTTTTAGTTTTCTTCTCAGTTCTTATTGTAACCACCTCTACATCATACAGAGATCACTTCTGGTCTGTTTTTGTCATTTTCGATTTTAGTATATGATTTTGTTTTTCATTTATATTTTTATTAGGAAGTAATTTTTCTTCATGCAGTGCCACTTCTGAGGCAGTACACATTTGAACTGGCAAAGTTTGTAGAGTAAGTAGAAAAAGTCATTCCCAGTTTATCACTGATTGGTCAACAATAAATTGACATACCAATGCAAACAGAGAATGGAGAAGGGGGCCCAGAGAGAGGAAGTGGACAGGCATTTTAGAATTCATCAGGATATGAATACTAGAGTCTCTTTCCCTCTCTCTCTTTCTCTCTCTCTCTCTCTCTTCATAACAACAAGAAGCGCTTTTGGTGGGTAGGGTTCTTAAAGGTCTACTGCACATATGAGACACTCATGTTTATTTTTCTTCTAAAAATGGACCACTAAAATCGTCATCAAATGGGGTACAGACTGTTGCTGAACCAGACTGTTAAGTGTCGGCCCACCCTGATCCCCTCCCCCACGCTGGTCGACTCCATCACCAACCACCACGATCAGAGCATCCCCTACTCCTCCCACCACCGCCCCCCGACTCCCGCCTCTCTGTCCATCCCGTACCTGACCTGCCAGGGTATCACGGGTGAGTCTCAGAGGGGCCTACCCGCAACTCTGGACACTAAGGCTGTTCTAAGAAGGAGTGCATCGTGGTGGGAGAAGTTTGACTCCCGATTGCCAACTCGTCCTGGTTTGCCTGAAACGTTCCCACTGGTAGCGCTGAAAGTCCTGTGTCGGGGGAAACCCCCCTCAGTCCCGTGCAAACAGCTGGTCACCCTACACCATAATCTCTGTCAATTGGAGCAGGCCCTACCCCATATCCTAGAGATACACATTTTAAACTAGAATGGACTCAAAATTTGACTGTGTTGGCTCTCAGATGAAATTATGAGCCTCAAGATGTTCTGAAGTCGCTATTTTTTGTCTTAAAAATCTTCTATGGTCTTATTAAACCAAAGTGACATAAGAAATTTGTGCCCCGCCCCTACTACTGTGCCGGGCTTTTCCTTAAGAGCCTTCATTAGTTCTAATGCTCTTCCTTTTTCCTCCCCTTATGCATTTTGAATGGCAGGTGCTTCTGCGTCTCTACTGCCTCTGCTCAAAGACGTTCCTTGTATGTGTTTCAGGGATAACATTTAAAACTAAAGCTTATCTTCTCTTTAGAGCAGTTCTGGTAGAACCCGACTCACGTTTGTATTGAGCAATGGCTCTTCCAGAGTAGCTGTGAAACCCCATTCTCTAACCCTCAGTCGTTTCCTTTAGCCTTCCAGCAGGGTGATTTCCGGGTGCCACCAGATCAGCACCCAGTCAGGGCCGCTCAGGATGCTTTTCTGTGTTAACAGCTGCCATCTTGAACACACAGCGTCTCGCCCTGTCCCTCCATCGTGCACTTGCCCTGGACCAGGACGTGCTGCTTCTCCTTGGCTGATACTCACCTCTAGCCCTTCAGAAAACCCCTCCGTGATCTCACTCAGCCTCCCTGGAGAATGAGGGCACACACGGAATATCTCTCTGGGAGTCACAAGCAGTGATCCGAAGCAAGTCACTTAATCTCTCGGAGTCTCAACTTATTTTAAATAGAGGATTAAAGTACCCAGTGCGTAAAATTGCTAGGACATTAAATGACAAAAGGTTTATTGTAAAAGCACCCTGTAAACTCTGAATCGCATACCAATATAATACATGACTATGCTTATTAGATTTAGTTGCCATATAGGATAAAAATAGACTACCATCTGGCTTAGTAAGGATTTGATGTTGACCTGAGGGGAGGCAAGACCCCAATAACTTCTGGAGGCTCTGCTCTTATATTTTGAAATAAGAGTAGATGCATTTAGGAAAAGGAAATGGGGAACAGACTCACTGTTTTATAATAATAGTAACAGACGTGCATTGAGTTAGCCTCCCATGGTGGGTCTGTTGGTCGGGTGGGTCGTTAAGTTAGAAACAGGAGGGAATGGTGTATCAACTCAGCTATGGTGGTACAAAGACCCCTCACAGGAAGTCCACAGCCAGGTCCTTGCTTACTTCAATGTGCACCTAGCCTAGGGCACAGTAAAGGCAGGGACGGAGGGTGAGGGGATGCAGTGGGATACAGGCAGCCCTCCGTTTCCAAGGAGACCTGAGATCCAGGAGTGAGCTTGCAGATGCTTCACGAGGAGCTCTGAGTAAGAATTTGCAGAACATCTGAAAGCAAAAATATTTGGTGAGATCCACTCAGGATGGGGGTTCTTGCTGGTGTCCTGCAAATCTGACAGGGGTCTCCTGCGGAGTCCCAAGCACCTTTATTCAGATGCAAACGGGGAAAACCCCCTTCACACTGCTCTCTTTGGGTTTTCCATGACTACTAAATACAGGGTACTGTATTCTGTAAAGTGTTAGTGACACAACTATCTGAGTAAATCACTCAGATCTTGTTTTAAGTACTACTCTACATGGGGTCAGGGTCTAATTCTCCTGCCTTCATGGTAAAATTCTCTGTACACCATCTAACTTTAACTGATCACTAGTAGGGCCACTGTATTAAGAATACTTTAAGTTCCAAGCCAACAGAACGTCTGACTAAAAGTGACTTCAACCCTGAAGTGGTTTAATTGTCTCACATAATAAGTCTGAAGGAGAGGGCCCAGGTTTGGTGCAGAAGTTCATAAAATGTCATCAGGAGGCAGACTCATCCTTCCAGTCCTCGGGGTATCAGCTTTTTATCCGCAGGCTTGTACCCACAAAATAGCTGTCACTGAACGTACATCACATCTTTGCAAAGGCACGTTTAATTTAGAAAGGAAAAGCAAGCCTCATTTAAAAAAGGGATTTCCTTTTACAAGAAAGGCAAGTATTTCCTGGCCCACCCCCTAGCAGCTCCCTCAAACCATCTCATGACCAGATCTGGGTCAAATAGCCACCCCTGGTTGCAAAGCAGTCTGGGAAAATGGGTATGTGGCAAAGATGAAAGATTGTCGTAATTGACCTAAACCCATCATGAATTATTGTCTGGGGCTGATCAGATTGCCACCCTGAATACAGCCAGGGTTTTGTTAGCAAGGAAGAAGGATAGGCTAAATATCGGTAGACAGAAGATCTTACCACAACTGAATAAAGCAACTCTAAGGTTTTAAATTCCAGTGGTGATGTCATCACCTTTATTTTGCTACAAGTAAACTGTCTGTCTTAAGACCCAATGACAGTTGTGATGGAATTTAATATGTATGACTTAACAATAGAATTTGAAACAAGAGTAGAAGACATTGGACTGGTGTTATGAACCAACAATAATCAGACTGAAGGGGAATTTACTAGTCGATGCATCAACTATCTCTATATATTCAGAGCCATGAACAAGATCTTCCAAATGCGTCCAAATGAATTATTCATATACATTTCAACTTCAGTTATTTATTCTTATAAGAGAAATGCAATGATAAATTTCAGTGAAATATTTCTGAGGAACAAGATAGGTAGTGGATTTCTGTGTGGAGCTTTATAAATATTGGCACAAGATGGAAGGAACATTTGCATTAAAGCAAATGGCTTATAAACTGTGTCAGTGAGTAGCTGATCTCATAGGTCAAGTGCTATTGGGAAATCAGCCCCAAAGAACCTAAAGCAGGTGCTCATTCAGATTGTGAGTTTCAATCATGGGATAAATTCTGAAGTTTACTTCCTGTATGGAGAAGAGACACCTTGAAAAAGTCACATCTGCTTCTGGTTACACTGAGCAGTCAAGAAAGAAAAAAACTTAGCAAAGGGCATCACCATTATTGGAAATACCTCTGAGCAATTCTTACTTTCCCTTTGCTTTACTTTCTCTATTAATTTTTATCCTTCTCGCTGTGGTGTATGCAGCTGTTAAACCATCTCCCATCTTGTCTGATGCAGGAAGTAGGGTATAAACAAACACACCCAATCAACCGAACTCAAAACTTATAGTCCACATGTGTTCAGTGACATTGTGAATATAAAGAAAAGTCTTCCCCCCTTGTACAGGCCATTTAAACCTTTGTGAAAGTTGTTCTTGGTGTATGTGAAGCATCCCTCAAAAAGCAATGTGAAATACAAGTATATATATTTCAGAGTTCCACATCCAGAATGGCAATACGAGTTGCTATGTGGGCCTGTTCCTCTGCGAAACAAGCATAACTGAAGAAAACGATAAAGAACAACAAAAATCATTCAAACTCGCTGGAAGTTCTGAGGGAATACAGCAAATTAGGAAAATCTACTCAGGAACATCTACCTAACATCTGTAAGGACATTGAGGGTTTTGGCAGTTGAACCATGGCTTCTTCTTTCTCTCAGCTTCTTTAAAAGACATAAAATTATATAAAGTAATAATTTTGCAATGTGATTTTGGATTTCTAATATCTTATATATGTGTAATATGCTTAACAATAATAGTACCAAAAAGAGGGGGACAGAATATGGCTATATAGGAATAATGTTTCTGTCTCTCACGGAATTAAGCTAGTATAAGTCTGAAATAGATTCTAAGTTAAGACATAAAAACACTAAAGTAACCACTAAGAAAAGAATGTAAAAAATATAGGGAAAATCATTCAAGGAACAAAAATGTCACACTTGGCAATATTTAATTAATGCCAAGGAAAGCAGGAAGGAGGAATAGTGGAACGAAAAGGTTATATATGGAACATAGTGAAAAAAGTTAAATGTCAGATGTAAATACCTATATCAATAATAACATTAAATATGAATGGATTTTGATTGGATCACAATCCAATCAAGAGGCAGAAATTGTCAGACTGGATAAAGATACAAGATTCAAGTGAATGCTGTTTACAGGAGATACTTAAAGTGTCTTGAATCTAAAGTACTCAAAGATGTAAATAGGTTGAAAGTAAAAGGATGGAAAAGATATACCATACAAACAACAACTATAAGAGAGCTGCAGTGAACTTACTAATATCAGGCAAAATAGACTTTAAAACAAAAACATGTATTAGAGATAAAGAGGAACATTTTATAATGATAAAAGGATCAATTCATCTGGAAGATAAAATAATTACAAATATATGTGCACTTAATAAACAGAGCACCAAAGTATAAGAAGCAAAAACTGACAGAATTAAAGGAAGAAATATACCATTCAACAATAACAGTTGGAGACATTCATACCCAACTCTCCGTAATGGATATAGAACAACTAGGCAAAAAATCAACAAGGAAATAGAAGACTTTAGCAGCACTGTAAACTAATGAGACCTAACGGACATCTATAGAACATTCCATGCAACAGCAGAATATACATTTTTTTGAAGCGTACATGGAAACTTCTTGAAAATGGACAATATACTACACCATAAAACAAGCCTAAATGAATTTAAAATGATTTAAATAATGCAAAGTATGTTTTATGAGCACAATGGAAAGAAATTAGGGGTCAATAACAGAAAGAAATTTAGGAAATTCACAAATATGTGGAAATTAAATAAATACTCCTTAATAACCAATAAGTCTAGAGGAAATCATAAGGGAAATTAGAAAACACTTTAAGATGAATAAAAATGAGGACACAACAAACCAGAACTTATGGACTGCAGCTAAAACAGTGCTTAGAGGGAAATGTATAGCTGTAAATGCCAATAATAATATAGAAGAAAGATCTCAAATTAACAACCTAACCCTCCACCTTAAGGCACCAGTAAAACAGTAGCAATCTAAACCTAAAGCAAGCAGAAAGAAGGAATAATAAAGATTAGAGTGGAAATTAGCAAAATAGAGAATAGAAAACAATGGAGAAAAATCAATGAAACCAAAAGTTGTTTCTTTGAAAAGATAAAATTGACAAACTTGAGCTAGAAAAATACATGTATTTCAAGAAAATGAAATCAACGTTCACCTTATAATCTAGAGTCATCTCCCTGAAAATTCGGTTTTCTAGATAAGATAGAGTATAGAATGTAAAGTTGAAGGTCACAGCATAAATAATAAATGCCTGATATGGAAAGCATTTAACTGGCTTAAATAATAGCAGCCTGTGCAACAGGACTCTTTCTTAACAGGGCTCAGAACTGATGCCAGGTCGGCAAATCCTGTCGCCCCTCTGAGAGGAGGCGTGGTGTGCACTCAAGCCCTCCCACGTGGTCACTGCTACTGTGGACCTCCCCACAAGGTCTGCACAGCCCAGGACACAGCTGCACCGGCCCCCTAGACCCACACCCTCCTCCCAGAGGGCCCCTTTGCTATTTATTTCCTCGGTCAGTGTCACTGCTCCAGTTGCCCTGGTGGGATGCAACACACCTTTTCTATATTTTATACTCTGGGGTAAGTTTGCAGTAAGAACATGAATGAAGCACAGTAAAGGCTGAACAATCCCCACAGTGTGTTCGGCTAAATGCCATGCTCCTCGGGATGCCAGATGTAGCAAGAAAAAAAAACCAAAAGAAGCCCAGTTAAACTAGAATTTCAGATAACCAAGTACCTTCTTAGTGTAAGTATGTCCCATGCCATATGTGGGAAATATACTAAAGAATTATTGTTTATGCAAAATTCATATTTAACAGGGAATTATGCATTTTATCTGGCAACCCTACACGCTCTGGAAAGGGAAAAATCCAGGAGAAGCCTTACAAGGTGAGTTGGTATGGGGTGGGGGCCGGGGGGCTACACCCCCCAAAAAAGAATTTATTTTTTATTGGGGTAGAGTTGTTTTACAATGTTGTGTTAGTTTCTACTGTACAGCGAAGTGAAGCAGAGTTCCCTGTGCTCTACAGCGGGTTCTCATTAGTTATCTATTTTATACATAGTAGTGTATAGATGTCAATCCCAGTCTCCCAGTTCACCCCACCCCCGCACCCCCCTTGGTGTCCATACGTCTGTTCTCTACATCTGTGTCTCCACTTCTGCCTTGCAAACCGGTTCATCTGTACCATTTTTCTAGGTGCCACATACAGGCGTTAATATGCGATATTTGCTTTTCTCTTTCTGACTTACTTCACTCGGTATGACAGTCTGTAGGTCCGTCCATGTCTCTACAAATGACCCAATTTCATTCCTTTTTTATGGCTGAGTAATATTCCATTGTACATATGTGCCACATCTTCTTTATCCATTCATCTGTTGATGGACACTTAGGTTGCTTCCTTGACCTGGCTATTTCTACAAAGAATTTTTTTACTGAAGGGACTATGTTCAGCCTCCCAGGGACAAGCAGGACCAGAGGTGAAAGTGTGGATTCAGTTGCTCAGAAGCAGTGGGAGGTGTGACACGGGCTTCCGCGCAAAAGGTGGTTTGCCGCGTGCAACCCTGATTTTGGACCACAATCCCACCTACGTGAGAGTTCAGCACTTCTGTCTATCTGCCTGCCCTGAAGAACTGTCTAATATTTCCAAGGCACTTTAATTCATCACAAATCCTCTACACTGGCAACATGCTGGCCATGAGGAGAATTTCTTTGACTTTGAGTGACCAGGACTGAGCTATGATAAAGTGATATTCATAAAAGCACCCTTCTGTGTTCATGTGTACACTTTTCTATACTGTCTTTTATGCTTACTCTGGCTAAGACCTGTGTAAGAGTAATATCAGACGATTGTAATACCTCTGAAGAAATGGAGACAGCATCCCTAAAAGTTGAATTTGATCGTATATCATATAAAATATATAGTATTATTTTTATAATAATAAAAATTGAGTTTGATCATATAATATGATGAGTAACATTTGATACTCACTCATCAAATGTTTTACTATTATGCAGACAGTAAAAGACATCTAGCTTGTGTGGGAGCAGGAGGAGGGCAGAAGGAGGGAGAAAAGAAAAAAAAGGAAGAGAGATAGTGCACAACAAAAAGAGACAAAAAGAAATAGGCAAAAGGATGCCCAGTATCTAATTTCTCATTAGGTATAATGAACTTTTCTTTCACAATTAAGATTTTAGTCTTTTTAGACTTGGGAGATCTTTGAAAAAAATCAAATCATCTTAGGAACACAAGCACAAGTAAAAGCACCATGGAATGCAAATGGCCAAGCCAGAGTGTTTTTGATACAGTGATTCTCTCCCTATAGTTGATCTATCTTCCATATGTAAATACACATAAGTAAATATATTTATCTATAATTAAATATAATGAATTAGGTTTTGCCCCCAAAGGGTTTAAGGATAGTCTGTCAATATTTTTTGTGATCTATATGTGTGCCTCCTTGAAGGTGATTGTAGAAATAGGAATAGATCCTGAAGCAACGGGGTTTGTTCTCTGATTTGTTTCCTCACCCAGCACACTCTGATTGGTAGAGCAAACATCCCTGCCCTCGTGGGGCTGATGTTTGATCTCCCCACACTACCCGTGCTCTCATGCATCAGCTGCATCTCATGATAAGCATCAGACACTTATTTCCCTTTTGGTTTGGTTCTGTGCAGGACCGGCCTCGTGGCATATGTGGTCTGTGCCATCACCGAGGGCCCCGCTCAGAAGGGCCTCATGCTTAGATTAATGCCCCGCTCTCTCCAGCCTGGAATGCTTCACACTTTCTGTATAAGGCCCTCCCCTATTTTTTTTTTTTTTGCACTGGATCCAGTGGCCAGTTCCAAATTTCATCACTCCACCCTTGTGCTTCCAAGATCTCGCCGTTTTTTCTTTCTCATCACATCGGAGGATGTAACCAAAGAATGTGGTACTCTGCCTTCTGTCCTGACCACTCTTCTGTGCATTAAATCTCAGTTTTTATAACCTTTGGGACCTGGATAGCACTTCACAGCCAAGAACTTTCCAACCATCAAACTTCACTGTGGTTTGGCTGACTGTGGGCATCTTTTACCTCATTACTCCAGTTGGTAGAGAACAGGAAGAAAAACAGGATACCCAGGTTAGGGATGAAGGCGGCGGGAGAAATCAGATTTTCCTAACTGTGGCCTCCAGTCCAGCGAGCCAGACACCCAGGAAGCAGTCAGGAGCCACCGATGTGAAAGTGCCGGTTGCTGGAGGCTCAGACCTGTGCAGACGGGCAGCCTGGAGAGGCCGTGGAGAGTTCGGTCTGGCTGCCTCCTATTACTTTGTTTTGGATGCTCCTGTAACTTACGCTTGCTGCAGATTCGTGTTTTCAATAAATGACTAGAGTAAAACACATCACAGCTTTACCTGGCCAGGGGTGGCTGAAATCCACAGCTGGGGACGGTATTCTTCAGGGCATGATAATCTTCTACCTTTAAGATACTCATCAGATCTCTAGAGGTAATGAGGGTTTCCCTTACTTGTGGGATTTAATCCATCCTACCTTGTTATCAAGCTTTGTTCACTTCAATCTGTCTTCTTGTTTGTTTGTGTTGTATCTGTGTGTGTGTGTGTGTGTGATATACATATATATATATGTCTCATATATATAAATCACGTATATATAAATCACATATTATACATATATATTTTGGGCACAAAAGAGGTCTCAAAAATGTTTGTTGGATTCGAATCTATATTTTCATTAATCAGAAACACTGTTCTCTGAAAAGTTTAGAAAAGACCCTGGCTATCTGACTCCTTGTTTTCCAATTTGACTTTGTCTTTTGTAGGTCCACGCTGAACAGACATCATTCTCCTCCCTCTGTAATGGTTTTGTGGAGTTGTATCTTCCGAGTGGCAAAAAGCTTTCAGCTCTAAAGTTAGTGATCACATTAAACTCAGGTGAAATGCCTCAACAGGATATCAGAAAGGTCTATTTGCTATTTTGCAGTCTGTAATACCCATTTGAGGTAAATCACAAGTATTCTAATAATAAAGGCTAGTCCCCTAACAAAATCAGAGATGGCACGATCTTCCCTTTCTTTAAAAAACAAAACCCACAGCTTTCTCACAGAGAAAAAAAAAGTCTAGTACCCGTGATCACAACAGCCATTTAAATATACAAAGGCAAGGCTCCCCTAGCCCTAAACGTACCCCCTTTCCCTTTTTAGAGCTCTAGACTTTCCCTCTTCATTCTCAAACATTGAAAGCAGTTCACAGATTTTCAGGAACGATGGCACATTTTCAAACATTCCCTGGAAAGGGTGTAACCCTGCATTTCTCATTTATCTAATCCCCTTACATCAGCCTGACACTTGCCACCCCAAACATTTTTTACTGCAGTTCGTTCAAGGGTGAACCAGAGAGAATTGCCTTCTTACCCAGAGGGGAAAGCTGTGAGCATCAAGGAAGAAGCAAGGTGTCCTCAAGGAAGCAAGCTTGACAAATAAGACACAGCTCCATTATTTCTACCCCTTCTCCAAAGCTGTTTTGTTTCTAATCCATTTTCTTCATACGTTTTGATGCCTTCGGAAAAGTCTTGCTACTTTCCTAAGAAAAGACTCAGAGTGGAGCAAGCTTTCCAGGCCCACTGCTCTGCGTGTGCAGGCCAACATGTGGGAGGCCGCTGGTTTACAGAAATGGGATACACTCTCGGCTTGTCCTTCGTCAAGTCCTGTATCCCCACGGCTACTTCGCTAGCGTTGAGACTTGCAGCCATCTAAGGAAACGCTTTTTGGAAGCCATTTATCCTCTGGGCTTCTTGACTGCTAGGATGATATCACCCACACGCCTCTTGTTTTATCCCAGATGTATAACAGTAACACAGACTTTGGCGGTCGTTGCTTAGTCCTCAAAATGGCCTGCACTTCCCAAGACGGAGCTGGCACCGTTTCCAGCACTGACACTGGCCCAGCGCATATGGGGCTGGGAGTGGGGATAGGGTAGGTCGACTTCCATTCACTGGGGACCCCAACAACATTATAGACCCAAGAATATGTCTAGTTCTCAAGTTAGCAGCTTATTTAGCACTTCTTAGGGATCAATGAGAAGAGCTTTGGACTGCTTTCACCAAGTTATGGAAGGGCTACTAAATGCACTTACAGGGTTGCTCAATTGCAGAGATGCTTTTTGCACAGGTAGAGTGACTCTAACTAGCAGCATCTCCATCATGTCCTACCTCAGTCCCCCCACGTGAAAATTGTGTGCTCGGGAAGCAAGCAGAGCTTCGATACAAATCCCCTAGACCCTTCTTCTAGCCAGATGGTCGAGCCCCCCATCCATGTTATTTCCTATATTGAGGTGCACATATGCTGGGAGTGAAAAGAGTGTGGTCTCGAGAAGGCAGTGTATTAGTTATATGATGCCGCGTAACAAATAACCCCAAAACTTAGTGGCCTAAACGATTATCCTTTATTATTTAGGACAGTTTCTGTGCATCAGGAATTCAGTTATGGCACAGCAGGGGTGGCCTGTCTCTGCTCCGTGCCTCCTGGGGTCTCAGATGGAAAACTCAAAGGTTGGGGGTTGAAATCATCCGAAGGCTCACAACTCTCATATCTGGTCATTGATGTTGGCTGTCAGCTGGGGGCCCAGCTGGGGCTGTGGGCCAGGACACCCCCATGTGACTCTCACCCCCATGTGGCCTGGGTGACCAGCTGCTAAGTGTGAGCACCTCAAGACAGAGAGAGAGCCAGGCAGAGCTGTATGCCTTGACGCCCTGGCCTTGGCAGGCCTGTGGCACCCTTCCCACTGTGTTCTACTGGCCAAGGTGGTCACCAAGGTCTGCTCCGGTTCGAGGGGAGGGAACATGGACCTCCCCGCCCCACCCCGCTTTGCAGGGGTGTCGATCGTACTGCCTGGGTGTATGGGATGGGAATGTGTATTGGTTCAGCCACTTTTAAGGAATTCAATCTGCTGTGGGTACCTCCATGTACCGTGGCTCTCCAGTGGAAGTAGGGGGTTCATTATCGACATTAAATAGCAAAGGCACCTCCTGAATAAATCCTACTGGAACTCTGTGTGACCTACAGGGACTCCAGGCCTCCTGTGGGAAACAGAGGTCAGAAAGCCCAACAGTTCCGTGAAAGCCCTAGAAGACCTGGCCAACTGGAAACAGCTGATTGCCCGACTCCGTCCCCAGTTACGCTTTTGGATAAACGTCTGGAGAGCACAGAGCTCAGCTAGTGAAGAGCCAGCTAAAGCAACACTGTAAAAACAATGCCCTACTTTGGGCTGTGCTTGATGTTTTTGTAAGCCCTGTCCCATCCGACTCACCAGAGAGCAAGCCAGTTGAGGTGTGGATGGTCTTTCACAGAGATTCCGTGGTTCAACAAGAAAGATACTTCTCTGTCCAAGGATTTTACTTTCTAGTTGGAGGAGACGGACAACAAACAAAGCAGAATAAACAAAGTGACGAACGAGCGAGACAATGCTAGCGAGGGATGGATATTTTGGCAACACTGGCCCCGCGCGATGGTGGACACGCCCACAGCATCACTCTTAGCACAAGTCTTTAAGAATTGTCATAGCATCCGTGGGTTCCCACCTCTTCATTCTCTTCCCTCCCTTCCTTAGCCCAGTGTTCTAGACATTATGAAAAGGAAACCGAAGAAAAGATGAGTAAGAGCTTCTGGCTATTGAAAATATTTTCACAACATTTTTGAGTTTCTCAGATAACGCTGCATCTAAATGTTGTTCTCTTCACCTGGAGGAAGGTAGGCTGCAACTCCTTGGGAAGCTTGTTGAAAGTCTAGGCATGAGGCTCCACCCTCCCCTGGGCTACCTTTTTCTTTCTTTTCACCTTGACTGATGAGGTGATCTCTCAGGGGGTCTCACCTCTTCATCTCCCACCAAAACCCCCAACCACATTATCTATAAAAGACAGCAAGGAAAACACTAGATGCTCACAGTTGGCGACGCTTATCATTCTCTTTAGGTGGTGGGATTGCGATTTCTAATTTTTGGTAAATTTTATTCGTTTCAACCTTCTTCTTAGTGTTTTCTGCACTCTCCACAAGTTTTCTTCAATGAGCGGGCATTCTCAAAAAAAGAATACACATTTTTTTTTTTAAAAGCAGATATTGTTATTCCTCAGCTTAAAACCCTTCATTCGCCCTTCGTTGACTCTCCATTGCCTGAAGCAGAAAATCCAAACCCTCTGGCTTGGCCCCTTCCCTTCCAGGACCTGGCCCCTCCTTTATCTACCTTTTCACTTCTTCCCGCCTCAAGCTCCTTCCCAACCCCACCCCACTCCCTGCCCCAACACGACACCTGCCCAGCCACCCTGGGACGGGCCAGGGCCCTGCCACCCCCTCGCCTCCTGCTGGAGTCTCCCCTCGCTCCCTGCCAGCCCCCTGTACCCCTGCTGGCACACTCTGTGCTCTCTTAGGAGGCATTTCAAGCTCACCTCTGCTGACTCTCCCTCCGCCTCTGCGCCTTCCCTCTCACCCAATCTTTTTCTTTCCTTTTTTTTAAAAAAAATTTAAGTATAGTTGATTTGCAATGTTGTGTTAGTTTCAGGTGTAGGGCAAAAATGATTCAGTTCTCTCTCTCTCTCTGTATATATATTTTTTTCCAGACGCTCTTCCATTATAGGTTATTCCAAAATATTGAGTAGAGTTCCCTGTGCTCTACAGTAGGTCCTTGTTGGTTATCTATTTTATATATAGTAGTGCGTATCTGTTAATCCCCAATTCCTAATTTATGCCCCCCTTTCCCTTTTGGTAACCAGAAGTTTGTTTTCTATGTCTGTGAGTCTGTTTCTGTTTTGCAAATAAGTTCATCTTATCATTTTTTTTAAGATTCATCATATAAGTGATATCATAGGATAGTTGGTGGGAGGTGATACCTCATTGTAGTTTTGATTTGCATTTCTCTAATGATTAGCGACGTTGAGCATCTTTTCATGTGCCTTTTGGCCATCTGTATGTCTTCTTTGGAAAAATGTCTATTTAGCTCTTCTGCCTGTTTTGTAATTGGGTCGTCTGGGTTTTTTTATATTGAGCTGTTTTGGAAATTAATCCCTTGTTGGTTGCATCATCTGCAAATATTTTCTTCCATTCTTCAGCCACATGTAAAAGAATTAAATTAGAACATTCTCTAACACCATGTACCAAAAAAAAAAAAAAAAAACACACCCAAAAAACCCTCAAAATGGATTAAAGCTGTTTTGTTTCTAATCCATTTTTTCCATATGTTTTGACTACTTCGGAAAAATCTTGCCACTTGACCAGACACTATAAAACTGTTAGAGGAAAACATAGGCAGAACACACTTTGACATAAATTGCAGCAATATTTTTTTGGATCCATCTCCTAGGGTAATGGAAATAAAAGCAAAACCAAACAAACGGGACCTGATTAAACTTGAAAGCTTTTGCACAGCAAAGGAAATGGCCCAGCCTCTTTCTAAAGCAATCTGCACGGCGTCGTGCAGCCTTTCAGGGCCGTTTCCTCACTAGACTGGAAGCGCCCTGAGGGCGGGCTCAGTGTCGCTATTACTTATGTAGTTTTTTTTCTCTCTTTTTGTCTTTGTGGAGTTCTTTGTGCCTAGCACAGCGTCAAACACACAGCGAGTGACCCATACAATTACTCGCTGAATGTCTGCCTGCGTTTCAAGATGCCTACATCGCAATTATAGATCACTAGAGTCTTTTTTCTTTTCCCAGTAAAGGCCGCTTGGGAATAAAACCACCAAGAGTCCTGCATGCAAAGGAACATCCTAAACACAAACGGCTTTCTTGTGCTGTTGGCCGAGCAAGGCTTCCCCACTCCACCCCGGGGGCCTTGTCCTCTTCCAGGGGCCCCTTCCTTGCTTCCTCAACAGCCCCGGAGAGCTGGGACTTCTAGACTGTTCTATTCACATGTTTGCCCAGAAAGTTCCCTAGGGACTCTCCGACTGGTATACCATAGGCGCTTGTTTAATGCTCATGGCAGGATGAATTTCACACTCAGGTGCTCCACGGGCCAGGAAGTGTCCCGTCAATACCCACGGAGGCATTAAAGATGGATGCGCGGGGCGGCCCTCGGAGGGGTGTGCAGTTTGCCTCCCGCACTGGGGCGCGCGATCGGTGGCGCGAGCGGGCTTTCCACGCCTCGCCAGCACCTCCAGGCCCCCGGGCAGCCGCGGGGCTGCCCGCGTGGGTGCGGGGCGTCCGCTTCACGCCGGCAGCAAGTTAAGCCGGGTAAAGCCAAGCGTCTGAGAAGCGCCTGCCTTTCTTCCTGCCCACGTTAAACTCCAGATTCTCGGTTAC
Organism: Kogia breviceps; assembly: GCF_026419965.1. Lineage (NCBI taxonomy): Eukaryota > Metazoa > Chordata > Mammalia > Artiodactyla > Physeteridae > Kogia > Kogia breviceps. The sequence goes on along the minus strand of NC_081322.1, from coordinate 83,890,556 downwards.
TCTTGAGTTCTCCTTCTCCGTTCGTTTCTCCAGAGCTTTGCCACCCCTGAGACCGAAGCGTCGCAGAGCGTCACCCTTGAAGCATGTGAAATGATTCTGTCCCAACACGGCTTTGCTTAAGAAGACGCTCTGCAAATTCAGGGAGCTCATTTGGGCAAAACACAGTTTTTCCCTTCCATGTGTTTGCTGCTTTCTCCAAACAGACTCTTGGAAAGACTGCAACCTCAGCAAGTCAACAATTTGCAATTGCAAATTCTAGAGTCTGGGATTTCGTGTCTCTTCTGATGGAAAAAATAAAAAACTTCTTTGAAGTGTCTGAATTCGTGCTCGGCGGTGCTTTCGGCTGGCATCGTTTCATTGTCACAGACCCAGCTAAAGCGGGAGCTTTTTTTCCTCAAGCCTTCCCACCAAGATTCTCTGCCTTCTAGACCCTCCACACAGCCGGGACAGGAGTCCGCCCTAAAACGGAGCGTGGGTCCCCTTCCGGCACGCCGACCACAGAGAAGAATATGCCCCGACTGCCCCCTCTTCATTTCCCCAACTACCCTCTCCCCGTCCAAAGTGACACGCGCTGCGGAACACAGCTCCTTCCGAAGTGTCGGAGGATGGAGGGGGGTGCGGCAGCGCCCATCAGTCAGTGTCCTCTGTCCTGGGCAGCGCAAGCGTGAGGCGGGAGGTGGGGGACGTTTCCGAGGAGGGGACGGTTCCAGCCAACCGGGAGACGCGCGTGCCTTGCGCCGTCCATGGACTCCGCCTTCCCGTCATGGCAGCGGTGACGATGGCCAGCTTCCATGTCATTTCGGCATTGACCTGGGTGCACAAGCACCACTAGACCCCTTTGCTGCGTCCCAGAACAGCAGGAGAAAGTACCACTCGGAGTGCGGGAGAAGGAAGCGTCCTCTAAGTATGTGAAAGGGCTGCTTTGTCCTGATGCACACAAACTGACAGCACCCGCTATGCTAAGGAAACAACGTGGCTGGCTCTCCCGAGCGTCCTCCTCATCCCGCAGTCGGGGGGGACTGTGCGAGAGTGCCTGGCGGGGACTAAACTATTGCATTATTTTGAAGCTGAAAAGCCAGAAACTTTAGGAGCCGGAAAGGTTTTTTGCTTTTTGAGGTAGAGATTGGCATATCTCTCTTAGAGATATTTGGTCACAGAAAGACTGCCTACCCATTGCCCAGAGGAAACCCTGGATGCAGTAAAGTAACCCAAACAAAGCTGCTCCAGCCTGAGAAGCTGTGTTCTACGATATCCCCCGAGCACACCACCTGCACCGTTGCCCCCATAGCCGGCTGTCTTATGCCTGAGCATTATGGTTCTTAGGGGGGGGTGTGCCTAAGCACTTGTTCCCAAGGATCTGGGAGCTAAAGACCAAGGCAGTGGGGACATCTGGCTGATCTTCTCTTCCCCTGAGCCCGGAGGGACAAGTACGAGAAGGATGGGAACAGCGTGGCTCACACCCTGGGCTGGAGGTTTAGGTCTTCTGTGTGGTGTTTGCTAAGACTGAATAAGTAGCACTGCGGGAATGGGTGGTGGATGATTGTGGACTTTCTTGCTTTGGAGTGTTTGATGGACTGTGACTGTCCTGTTTAGGCCGTGGCGCCAGAGCACACACTTTAGGTGGGAAGGGACTTTGCTCTGGAAGAGAAGGGGGGCTCCAACCCAGTCATCAGAGGAAAGGTGACCCCTGGGGCGAGTGGGACATCTGCGGAGAGAAGGCTGTGAGCGAAGGAGAGTTGCAGCAGTTCTGGTGGGGGGTGGGATCCAGGGCCTGCCGTGTGGCTGTGGGCTCGGGTCCGGCGGGGGGGGGCTGTCTGGTAGGGCACCCCTGGGGTCATGCTGGGGCCTGTGTCTGGACCCTGAGAGCACACCCTCCAGGAGCAGCTGTGGGCTGCTCTCTGAGCTGTGCTTTCCTGGTCCCAAGGGCTCTTGGTGAAGTGTCACCGTGGACAGACTCCTGTCTCACTCTTGCTGTGGGGAACGTGAGCATCAGTGAGGTGATCTCCCTACAGGGCCACCAGCAACCAAGGCAGCAGTGGGAACCAGGGAATAAGCCAGGGGATCTTAGCGACTCACTCTGGCCGTGGGGTGTAGAAGGCAGCTTCAAAAATGGCCCACGATGACCCCGGCGTTTACACTCTTATGCAGTCCATCCCCTCGACTGACTTGCTTCTAACCAAGAGACGAGAACAAAGTTACGGGGAGTCTCCTCTCTGATCACGCTGTGATTCTGTCTTGCTAGCAGACTCTACTGCATTCTTTTTTTTTTTTTTTTTTTGCGGTACACGGGCCTCTCACCGCTGTGGCCTCTCCCGTGGCGGAGCACAGGCTCCGGACGTGCAGGCTCAGCGGCCACGGCTCACGGGCCCAGCCGTTCCGCGGCACGTGGGATCCTCCCAGACCGGGACACGAACCCGCGTCCCCTGCATCGGCGGGCGGCCTCTCGACCACTGCGCCACCAGGGAAGCCTCTATTGCATTCTTGACTTGCCCTCAAGAAGCCATGCTGGAGAGGCCCATGTGGCAGGAACTGAGGTGGCTTCTGGCCAACCGTCCACAGGGCACCGAACTCTGCCAGCAACCACTTGACCTTGAGTATGAATCTTTCCCCAGTGGAGCCTTCAAATGAGACCCCAGCCTTGGCTGACAATTTGATTGCAGCCTGTGGGAGACCCTGAGGTAGAGGACCCAATTAAACCATGCTTAAATTCCTGACTCACAGAACCTGTGAGATAATAAATGTGTGTTTTTTAAACTGCTAGTTTGTGATTCTTTGTTATACAAGAACAGATAAACCAATTTAGGTGGTGTCCAGAAGACATCTGGGAAGATGTAATCGGGAGATGCTACTAGTGACAGTTAGAGCACCAGGGACTTACTACAGTGAAAATATGCTATTAAAAGGAAGACAAATTTATTTTATAGTCACAGGTTGATGAGGTTAGAAGAGACTGGTTATTGGAGAAGTTGCCTGTGAAGTACTTATCTGCTCAAACTATGCTTCTCACCCTTTGTTCAGAAGCCACATCTACCCTCATTGTCATCCCATTACCTGGATTACATCGCATCTGGTGATCGAGGGCTGCTCCCCGTCCCCTACAACCACCCCGTGCCCAGTTCCGGGTTTGGGGACATCATATCCCAAGTGGAACCAGAACTTCAGAGCCCTCATATGTCTACAAGGGAGATTAGACATGGTACGCAACGGTCCAGGAAAGGCTTATAGCAATTAATGTATAATCAGTTCAGATTGAGTTAGTAATAGAAGCAAAGAACAAGATTTAAGGGAATATCATACAACTTTCAAATCTGAAGTCTTTGAAGGACAGCCATGCCCCACACAGGATCACTGTTTCAAAAGGAATTCAGGGTAGAACATGGGACAAAATCCAGGCCAACCCATGCTGACAATGTCACTTTGGCCTGTGGTCCTCTTACCAGATGTGATTTTTGGTATCTGTTCATGACCTGGTGGCAATTCCAGGTGAGACCCATTACCATGAGAGGCTGCAGAAAGCTCAGGGAAAGTTTGTCATCCAGGAAGTTGCTACCTCCTGTCACTCCATACTTCTCAGCTTTACTCTGTCTCCTGCAGACCAAGACCTAATTTCTCAATACGTTTCACTTGGTTGGAATCGAGCTGAAGTGGAGAATTTGGATATTTCAAAGGTTGAAGTTGGAATTATATCATCTTAATTCTTTTTCAGCCTTTTTAGCTTAACTTCTCAGATACGGTACCTGATGGACACTCCCTCCGAAGTTGCCTTCTTGATGTTGCACGTTCTGACATAGCTACAAGGTTTGATGAAACACCAAAACACCTTTCAGCAATGAACAAAATGCTGTGTTTAGGAAATTACCCACATTATTTTTGTTGTCAAAAGTATTTTTGCTACTTAATTCGCTTTATATCAAAGTGTTTGGATTAAGTTTATTTTAAATATGAACGGTTTGGAAGGCTTTCTTTACTACAGCAGTCATTTGTACCTCCTCATTCTGAAAAACCATAAGAATACATCCCCACCTAGAAATGAAGAAAGATGAAAGGATGCACGTGTGTGACCACGTTCTCAGGCTTGGCCATTACACAGAGGTTCCTAGACAAAGCTTAAATCAGACAACGAGGCCTGCAGCGTGCATAATCTCCTGCAAGGTTTTGCATATCGCGTTTTTTGGTCTTGGGAAGCTGGTTGGTTGCTAGACAAGGAGGGAAGGGAGCTGGGTGAACCTAGGGGTTAACAAAACTGGATACTACTGGGCGCTGGTGAGGTCATAGCTCCAGACTTAGTGTTGGGCCAGATAACTCCCAACCCTTCTATCCTGATAAACTTAGTGGCCAAATCCTGTCCTCATCCCCCCATCGGAACGGGGGAGTCGGCGAAATTCTATGGAGTGGGGTCTAGAGCGTGGGTGTGCTCATCTGAGGCAACGTGAAAGTTCAGACAAAGGGAAAAAGCCAAACTGGGCGGCGTGTGCTCAAGGTCCTTTCCTTGGCAGTGGGTCTCCAGGGATCTGGCCTTGGCCTGGGTTCTGGGAGCTAGTCAAGCACGGAGGAGGGATGTGGCTGCCGACCCAGAGCCCAAGATCAACGTTCAGAATCAAACAGGCAGAGAAGGAAGAATAGGAAGGGCCTGGGAACCCAGGTTGCAGCGTGAGCGACATGAGCAAAGCCAAGGCCGCAGAGAAGGGGCGGAGAGCAGAGACCGGGACATTCCGTGAGGTGCAGGGACCTCCGAGGGGCCCTATGACCTTGTTTCTGGGTGGAGAGGGAGCAGGAAGGCAGACCGAGCACAGCAAAACCTGGGTTCCCAGGCCAGGAATGGAGTCTGAAGGGTTTGCCAAGATGGAAGAGAGGCCAGAAGCTGATGTCAGAGCCACAGTCTAGAGTTAGCAAGACAAGACCAAGTTCAAATAAGGACCAGTAGCAAGTGAGATGGGTTGAGTAGAGGGAAAGCTTTGGTCTCGACAGGAAGCCCGTTTCAGTTTCTGTCTGGATGAGCGAATCAAACAGTACATGATATATGGGTGGGTCAGGTATGTACTGACGGGGTCTGGGCGGGAAGGGATACTTTATGCTTAACATGGTTGCTCCTTGCACAACCAGCGATGGAAAAGAGCGTCGGTGGCTCAGGACAATTTCGTCCTCGTGGGGGGTAAAAGAAACACAGATCGTAAGGCCCTGAGACCCCGAGTCTGTTGCTTCCCATTCATTCATGGGGAACTGTACCTACCTATGAGAATGAGCCATCTTTGAGGGCTACAAGGCAGAGGCTGGATTTCATTCTCTGGCCTGGATCTCCAGGGGCCAGGCTGAGGTCTTGCAAGGTCGGGGAGGCAGGTTCTGAATTAGGACATTCAGTGGACGTGTTCTGGAAGCCTACTTAGCGCTGCCATCCAGGCTGAACCCTGGGGATGCTATTGCTGCTGGAAGAAAGACTGCTGAGGAGGGAGGAGGCAGACCTATGGCCTAGAGGATTCATTTTTCTTTGCTGAATTTTAGCCATTATCAGATTTTCCTGCTTCAGTTATTTTGTCATTAGGATTTTTTTTTTTTTACCTTCTTTTTTTCCTCCTAGGCCAGTAGGAAAATGTGTGTCTCACATTTCTCTTGAATGTCATCTCCACTTTCACCCAAGGGCAGGGGTGGATCTGGTTTTGTGGGGCCTGAAGCTTACACAATTTGGGAGTCGTCCTCTTTAAGAAAAAGAATATAAAAATTTTAACATGAAATTAGGTACATAGTGAAAATATTAATTTGGAATGAGAAGATAAGCCACAGTATGTTACAAATTTTAAAAAGCTGTCAAATAAACATCACTAGACCTAGAAAAATATCATACTATTTTTATTAATTAGCTGCCTGACTGTTATACCCTTTTCCTACTTTTTTGGCTGCATATTCTTTTTTTTTTTTTTGGAGGTCATTCATTCAGTAGACGTTTATTGAACGCTTACTGTGTGCCAGGCCTTGCCCTAGGCTCTGAGGACACATCCATGAACAAAACAGCTTCTCTGTATCGTTCCAGTTTTAGTATATGTGCTGCCGAAGCGAGAACTTGGCAGTATACTCTGATCACCTCTTCATATAGCAACAATTTTACACTATTTTTTGTAGAGAAAATGGAAAGCTACTTCAAGCTTCTTTTGAGCTTGGTTGTTTTACCATCTGATAGTTTAGAAAAGTTTCCTTTAGCTTCTCAACTCATTTTTGATGATGTCGTGTAAAGTTTGTGGTTCATTATCAAACTTGGGAAAATCTCTATCAATCTTCCTTTCCCTAGTGCCTGTTACGGACACACTCACACTCGACTTTTTGGATTCCTGCTGCAAGTTCATGCCCTCTGAACACAGGAGTTCTTTTTTTTTTTTTCTCCTTACTTTTATTTTATTTTTTTAACATCTTTATTGGAGTATAATTGCTTTACAATGCTGTGTTAGTCGCTGCTGTATAACACAGTGAATCAGTTATGTGTATACATATATCCACGTATCTCCTCCCTGTTGCACCTCCCTCCCACCCTCCCTATCCCACCCCTCTAGGTGGTGGCAAAGCACCGAGCTGATCTCCCTGTGCCGTGCAGCTGCTTCCCACTAGCTGTCTGTTTTACATTTGGTAGTGTGTATATGTCCCTGCCACTCTCTCACTTCGTCCCAGCTTACCCTTCCCCCTCCCCGTATCCTCAAGTCCATTCTCTACGTCTGCGTCTTTCTTCCTGAACACAGGAGTTCGGATCAATTCTATCCTGCACTGTTCCCAGCAAAGAAGAACAAAGCTGCACAACGTATTTATAATTCCACACACTGCATTATGCAGTATAATCCTGGTAAGAGAGAATTTTAATTCTGAATAGGCATCAAGGAGGACTCAATCCTCTGCTTCCAATTCTCATTCCTGACACCGGAGGAACTTCTATGGGGTAACTTCTGATTCTATACCTTTGAACCTTGTTTCTCCTCCACTGCTCACGAGCATGCAGGGTTCAGGCACTGGAGCTCACATTCACGTTGCAATAATTCCTGAGTCTTTGTACATCTGTGTCTGACCTGGGGGACTCAGCAGGGGGGAGGCAGGAGAATTCCTGGAAGCTGCTCCTACATCAGCTGGCAATGATGCAATTGTGTGTGGAAACGGCTGTGAGATATATCTATATACGTGTGTGTGTGAGAGAGAAACAATACAAATGCATGTATCGCACCAAGCTCAGCTCGACTTCTCTTTAGACAGACCCCCCACAGGCCTGCTGACTTTCCAGTTCCTCCTGATGTGGAGGGAGGCATGGCCAAGGGCGAAGCCGAAGGGCACAGAGACAACGGTCTTGGCCACGAGCAGCCAAAATATCCTACTTGTGTGCGCTTTACCAAAAACATGTGATCTTGTGACCTTGTTGCTGCGGCCCCCGCGAGGTTTTGGAAGGAACTTAGTAAATGCAGAGCCCAAGATCAACGTGCTGGTAACTGGAAAGACGAGCCTTTTCTCAAATGTACTCAGGAGTCCTGTTTTCAAGTTCCTAGATTACCTTTGCATTCCTAGAGAGAGCCGTTTTTAATTCCTTCTCTTTTTTTTGCCCATTTTCTTATTTTTCTCCCGGTTTTCCTGGTAGGTACTTTGGCTGGCTTCCCACGTGGTGATGTAAAGTACTTAGGATTTTTGATGTATGTTCATTGTTGTTACTTGAAAACCTGCAAAGTTTTCCAATGCAAACGTTGATTGCGTTAGTGCAGCACCAAGACGCAGGGAGCGAGCCGCTCACGTTCGGGCCACGTGGCCGGTGTCTCTGCTTGGCCTTCAGCTCCTCCTCTCACGGACTCAGGACAGTGAGTGAGGCGACTGTATGCTGTGGAGCTCAGAAAAGGAAGGTTAACACTTAAGTGGTTACACTGTAAATCACTAGATTGAAAAAAAAAAAAAAAAACCGTGTGAAGAATTTAAACCTCCAGGAGTTCTGAAATGTTGTAGTGTATATGTTACAACATAGGATGTTGGCAAGTGTCTGGTTGGGTAAGCCCACCTGTTCTCACCGGGATCCGATGACTCGGGGTGCAGGGGGTGCAGATCACTCCGATCCGCGTGGCCTCCTGAGCAACCTGGGTTCACCGCCTGCCACGCCCAGCCTGGGGGCACCTGGCCGCTCCCAGACCAGGACACGAAGTCACTTCCTCCACAGAGGCACCTGCACCCCGGCGCTGAGGAGCGCGGAAGCTGCCGCAGGTCCTGTGGCTCCAGGTGAAACTCATTTAAGAATTAAGTTCCAGTATTTCAGTTTCAACTTTTCAAAAAACGTGTTGAAAAACTATTCAGGGGGCTTCCCTGGTGGCGCAGCGGTTGAGAGTCCGCCTGCCGATGCAGGGGACGCGGGTTCGTGCCCCGGTCCGGGAGGATCCCACGTGCCGCGGAGCGGCTGGGCCCGTGAGCTGTGGCTGCTGCGCCTGCGCGTCCGGAGTCTGCGCTCCGCAAAAAACAAAACCAAAACCAAAAAAAACAAAACTATTCAGCTTTATCAATTAACATATATTAAGTTCACACATAGTCCAAATAAATCCTTTCACAATGCACTGTATGGTCCTAGCTCAAAATACGGATTGCAAGAATTCAGAGGCATTCTTGATATTCTGATATAAACGATCTGAGAATTGTGATTCTTACGGTTTACAAAATAGAGGTTAATTATTTAGTAATCATGGATGTATAATAATTTTATGAGCTTTTAGGGAAGGGTTACCTATACTTTTCTATACCTAAGGAGGCAAAAGACCTGTACTCCCCAAACTATAAGACCCTGATGAAAGGAATCGAAGATGACACAAAGACATGGAAAGATATACCGTGTTCTTGGATTGGAAGAATCAATATTGTTAAAATGACCGTACTCTGCAAGACAATCTACAGATACAATGCAATCCCTATCAAATTTCCAATGGCGTTTTCCACAGAACTAGAACAAAAAATTTTTAAATGTGTATGGAAACACATTTCTTTCTTGAGAAAGGAGAATGGAGCTGGAGGAATCACATTCTCTGACTTTTTAAAATATTTTCAACACTAACACAAAAAGAACCTTCAGGAACTCCTTTTGTTCCAAGAAATGGATGTCCTGCAGTGTTTGTCCAAATGAGAAGGGTCTCGGGAGGTAAAGTAGCTGGTTCCCCATTTCCCTTCAGGGCAGGACCACAGCTCAGACCCCGGAAAAAATATTTCCCATGGAAGAACCTCCAAGCAAGAAGATTCCAGAACACATTCATTCACAGTTAGTCATTTAACAATCATCTACTGAGCATATTTGGTGCCACGGATGAGATGCTGGGGATGGGAAGATATGGGAACCGGCCTGGGAAGCCCTCCCAACTGGCGTGGGGCAAAGCAGCTAGACGCACAGTCCTTGGGAAGACGGAAAGAGTGAAGAGCACCTCACATGCTGGCGGTCTGTGGGCCAGGTCTGGCTCCTGTGACCTATTTTGTTTGGCTTGAACAGTGTTGTGCTAGATTATTAGTTTTTAAAATTATGGAATAGTTGCCAACCTTTAAAAGTCTGGAAAATTCAAGCACACGCATGAGCAACTCACTCCCCACACACATTTACAACCAGATGTCCGGTGTCTTTTTATAAACTCAGGAGGCCTAGAGACAACTGGGCCCAGATTTCTGCCTCACTAGGGACACGTACTTTGGTTCTCCACGGTCCCGTCCCCCCCACTGCCCGTGGACGCCCCAGAAGGGCCACCTGTGTTACCAGCCAGACCACTGGCTGGAAACAGCCACAGATGCAAGCGATATATGTAAGGTACATTTTCTAACAGCTACATTTTTCTAAAAGAGGAGAAAGAAGCAGGTAAAAGTAATTTTAGTAATATATTTTGTTTAACCCAAAACGTCAAAAATGTGATGCCACTGATATAAAGATTATTGAGATACTTTACGTTCCTTATTCACACGAAATCTTCAAAATTCAATGTTAGTCTTACAGCACATCCCATTCAGACTCTCCCCACTCCAGTGCCACAGGTGTGTGCAACAGGACGGTGGAGGGTTACAGCGCGGTGCAAAGTGCAGGGCTGGACGGTGGAAGACTGGGCTGGAGAGAGAGGTTTGACCCCAGATCACGAGTGGCCTTAAACGGGTTGCTTTTTGTACTTCCTTTTATCAACGATTAGAAGCCACTGGAATTCTGTTTGGGGCCTTCAGTTCAATGCTTTGAAAATCCTTTATCGTGTCTCACGTTTCTCCTCTCACGTTTTAAATCCACTTACTCATGGACTTCTGAATGTATATGGAGAACAGCGGAGCAGGAGCTTCTAGAGGTTTCCAAACTCTTTCCTGTAGAGTGCTGGGGATTCCAAGTCGGGACCTCAGAGGGGTGGGGGATGGGACAGCTGGACCTGGGCCCCATCTGGGCACCAGCAGGAGGAGCTTCCTCAGTTTTACATGCGGTGGGTACGCGCACGATTTTATTTATAGAAAGAGCTCTTGATTTTTGTCTTTTTTTTTTTTTTTTTTTTTTTTACTGCTTGAAAACCCCTTTATGATATTATCTTCCAGAATGCATATAATAAAATAGTCTCTTTCATGTTAGCTGTTTAAGTACTGGGTGTGTTTCCCATTCTCTTCGTATGTCTTTTATGGATTCTTCATTCACTTTAAATCCCTTTATCTGGGTTAGTCCGATAAAATTGGGTGCCAAAAATACTCAAATTATGCCAAAAGAGGCCTTTAAAAAATATAGTCGCATGTAATGCCCTAAAATCCTAAAGGGGTTATTTAGTTACCATGCATCTTCAAAAACCTCATGTTCATTAGTAATTAGGGATCTGATTGTATAATTATAAGATTTGAAATGTAACTGTTCGATTTAGAAACTCTGGCCGGGCCATGGATACACCGCGGAGGCGCAGCCGGCGGCTGGAAGGCCTAAAGCCTCAGTCGCCCGAGAACCCCACCTCAGTTCTGCGGGCCAGACGGGCCCTTGTGGAGCTCGAGTCGAACCCAGAAGACAAGAGGGAGCCCGGGTCCCCTCGGAGGGTGCGGCCACCCGGCCTGGGGTCTCCCGGACATCAGCCGGAGACAAGCCCGAGATCACCCAGTCTACGGGACGAGGCAGGCTTGGGGTCCCCCCGAAAGCAGCCAGAGCCGGGCCCAGGGTCCCCCCAGCAAGACCCAGGCCTGGAGTCACCCCACAGACACCCGGAATCGAGTCCTGAATCCCTCCGACCGCAGCCAAAGCCAAGCGGGGAGTCGCTGAAGTTTTCCCGGGACCAAGAAGAAGCGGACTCGGACTTCTTGCCCAGGAGTAAGGAGGGGCCGCCCGCGGGGTCCCCCCCGACATCAGCTGCAGCCGGGCCCGGGGTCACCAGAGCCCTGCCCGGGTCCCGAGCCCGCTCAGCCGCTGCAGGGCTGACACCCCAGGGCCCGGCTTCCCCCCCGGGATCTGCGGGAGCCGAGCAAGCCACCGCCGGCCGGGCAGCCGGAGAGAGACGGCCTCGGGCCAGAGAAGCGACGAGGCTCTTCAGCCCAGGCCCCAGCGCCCAAGACACCGAAGGAGGAGGAGGTCCCTCAAGTCCCGAAGGGGAAGCCCAGGTCCGGGCGGGTGTGGAAGGACCGCTCGAAGAAGAGCGTCTCCCAGATGGTGCAGGACGAGCCCCCGCGCACGTCCTGGCCACGGAAGATGCAGGACGGGCCGAGGACTTCGCCCGGCACCTGGAGGAGGGAAGCGGCGGCGCCGCGCCGAGAGCCCGGCACGGGGGCGGGCGGAAGGCGGAGAGCGTGCAAGCGCCCCGAGACCCCGCCGGGCGCCGGCGGGCGAAGCGGCTGCAGCCGCGCTCCGCTGAGAAGCTCCGAGCTCAGGGCGGCCGAGGCCTTCCTTCTGCGGCCACCCGCCTCTGCTGACCCAGGACTCCAACTCCGTGGCTCCAAAACAGGGGCTCCACCCGAGACGGGGCCCTGAGCCTTGCAAAGGGCTCACAAGGCAGGTCTCTGTGGCGCAGAGACCCAGAGGTAGCCGGGGACCTGGCAGAGCCTGGACGAGGGACGAGGGTCAGCTCGCTCCTCCCCCCTGTCCCCTCCCCGCTCCTCTCCAAGTGCCTTCAAACCACGAAGGGTGATTTCTGGTTCCTCGGGGAGCTGGTGACCGGAGGGCGACTCCCCAAAATATGTGTGTTCTGTCTCAGAGTCCTGGGTCTAACCCAGGCCAGGAGGCCGGAAGTCAGGAACCCACCTCTCCACACACACCCCTCCCCGAAGGCCGCTTTGGGTCCCCCTGTATCCCGCTGATCCTGTCACCCAGCAGACTGAATCCAGCTCCGCCCCACTTTTCAACACTTAAGGTTAAAATGGGGAGGTTGCAGCGGGCAGGGTCTATCTAGCTCCCCCTTTCCTGTACCAGACTCTGCAGAAGCTCCAGAGATCTGATTAACGCATGCCATCCAGTCTGCAGCAGAAATATTTACTGAACGCCTGCTGTGTACAGGCACAATTCTAGGTACCAGGGAATACAGACAAAAGTCCCTGCCCTCAAGGATCTTTCATTCGGATGGAGAAAACATAATAAACAAATAAAATGTAAAAACAAAAACTGTTAAACTTCATTTTTATTAAATAAACCAGTAACAGATGATCAGAAACAGATTTTCCACAAAGAGGAAGTAGAGTATGCAGAACTGGCTTCTAAACCTTCCAACCAAACTGACCAAGCTCACCCACTCCCTTCCCCAAAGCCATTTGTAAGTTGATCTCTTAGCAAAAGAAAGAAAAAAGACTTCCCATTTCTGTGACTTATATGGAATAAAGAACACGCCTCTGCCTCTAGACTGTGACCAACTCTGACTTTCCCGTGATCTGGGCCTCCTCTCCGTGTGTGGTGAGAGGGTGAACTCACGCAGGAAAGCTCTTCTGGATCGCTGGGGACGGACTCTGCTTGGGAGAGTTTACCTGTCTCTGTTGCTGAGTTGTCTGGCCTCCCTTCTTCCTCTTCTCCTCACAGGCTTTCTCGTTATTTTCATTGATAATTGATCATATCTTACCTGCCACTCAACTGCAACAGTGATGGTTCCAGACACTCCTCCACCGCACCAGGCTGTTTGTTTTGGGGAATTCCCTCAATCCGATGCATCTGCCGTGTCCAGGCAAAGCCTGTGACAGCAACCCACCCAAACCCAGAAGCGCTGGCACAGGAATTCCTCAGGGTGTGTTCAGTTGAAGGGCTTCTCTAAACCTCCTCTGTATCCCTCACTGTCTTCTGAAAAGGCACAAAGGGGAGCCACATGTGACTGTAATTTACCATGGCTAAAGAACAAGGGCTGGGAGGGGGAAGGCGTGCTGAGGGACTCCGAGGGGGACAGTGCTGTGCCCCGATCCAGGTGTTTAGACATTCAGCCATTCATTCCACTAAACGCATTAGGGCCTCATTAATACAGGAAGGGACGGGAGCACAAGGCATCGACCAGAACGCGAGTCCAAGGCTGGAGAATGGAGTCTAGAGAGAAATATGGGGAGGACACGAGATGGTGCGCCCATGCATGTCACACCCACAAGCAAGTCCCAGCTCGATTGCTTTGATTCCACCCCTTCGCTCTTGCGCAAGAAAGTATCGAAGAATGCAAGGGAGATTGCTGCTCTTGTAGGCATACATCTGAATCAGTTCTAATTTACATAAAAAAGTAAATCATTTGCAAATTTTAGTATTTGAATATCAACCATATCACGTCCCTTAGAAATGATCCCAACAACCTGTGTGTTTAGGCAACAAGTTCAAGGGTAAATCAGACACCAAACATCCCAGCAGGAAAAGATGGCACATTAAATGGGGATGGTTAAGGACATTTTAATACTGTGATTATTTGCAAAAAATATGGGTAAGCTTAAATCGTCATGGAACAGTGAAGCTCGATGGGACCAGGTACAGCAAGGAGACTTTACCCCCCTAAGCCTGAAGGGAGAAGGGTGAAAGGCTCACCAGATTCCTGAGGGAGAAAGAGGGTCACCTGGTGGAAGCTGCAGCCTTTGGGGAAGCCACTGACCTCTGTGGCTCAGCTCCCATCTTCTGAGTTCCTGCTTATAAATGCGGCTGTAAGCAGAGGGCAAGGGATGGTGCCAAAGCAGCTCATAGATCCCAGCCCCCCTGGGCACAGAGCAATTTGGATAGTAGTTCAGAGGATTAAAGGGAAAATGTCCAGCACAGGAATCAATTCCAAGAGGAACTGGGTGGGGGTGCGGGGGAAATGGGGGTGTTTGTCGAAGGGTGTACACGCTTCCAGTTATGATATGAATAAGTTCTGGGGATGCACCGTCCAACATGGTGACTCTAGTTAACAATACTGTATACTCGAAAACTGCCAAGAGAGTACAACGTAAATGTTACCACCACCACCATTAAAAAATGATAATTACGTGAGGTGATGGATATGTTAGCTAGCCTTATTGTGGTAATCATTTCATAATATATATATATACACACATATATCTGTAGGTATCAAATTATCACATTGTACATCTTATACTTACACAATATTGTATGTCAATCATATCTCGACAAAGGTGGGGAAAAAAAGAGTGGTGTGGAGCTAACCTATAGGTCTACTTATCAGGTTTAGAGGCATTTAAGGAAGTTGGGATTGAGAGGCTTATCTGTATAGCTGAAAAAGGGGTAATACAGTTGACCCTTGAACGACACGGGTTTGAACTGTGCAGGTCCACTTGTAATGGCTTTTCTTCAATAAATGCATACTACAGTGCTATATGATTCACAGTTGCTGAATCTGAGGATGTGGAACCTCAGCTATGGAGGGCCAACGGTAAGGTTACACTTGATTTTCGACTGTGTAGAGTATCGATGGCTCTAATCCCCTCATTGTTCAAGGGCCAATAGTATTCAAGGTCCGAGACTTCATGGGACCCAGAGGTATGTTTAGAAGGCTGAGGAACCCGAACGCTAGCAGGTAGGGATCTCACCGGGGCATGGAGGGTTGACTTATCACAGCCAGTAGAAGCATGAATAGGTCTCTCTGTAGGCTGAAATATAATCTAAGCATTCTGGCTCAGGGCAAGGTGAAAGTCTGTTGATATAACTCTGACAGCCACGTAGACTATAAGAAATGGGGCAGGCCAAGCAACAAAGGCAAGTAATGTTATGCCTGAACTTGAAAAGCATATTCTGGGTATATAAACATACAAAATACATATGTTTGTAGGAATGGAAAAATTACAATAACTTATCCATTTTTCCTGGGGATTTAGGAAAATAAATTGGGTCATTTTTCAGGTCCATTGTTTCTGGTAAAGTAACATATATGCACACAGATAAATATACAACTATTTGCAACAATCTGAGGTTTGCCACGATTTAACTCTGTAAAATTCACAGTGGTTCTGCCTCAAAGGCATCAATTTACCATGGGGCACTGTCTTTACTGAAATGCATTTGGGTGTGTGTGTGTAATTTTCACTAGAAGAACCGCCACAAATTCAGCAATGGCTTGGGTGTGTCAGTTCTGCCAGAATCCAAGGACTTGGACCGATGAAGCTCTTTGGCCTCTCGCGTTGCGGAGCACAGGCTCCGGACGCACAGGCTCAGCGGCCACGGCTCAAGACGCTCCGCGGCATGTGGGATCCTCCCGGACCGGGGCACGAACCCGCGTCCCCTGCATCGGCAGGCGGACTCTCAACCACTGCACCACCAGGGAAGCCCCGGTGAAGCTCTCTTCCAGGGCAATAAGACACTTCACACATATGATATTCTTAATAGAATTCTGTGGCTATCATCTTTGGAGATCTCATTTAAGATAGTTATGATTTTTAGCCATATTTCCTTAAGGAAAAAGTAAAAGTCATCCATAAAATTCACCATAGAACACTTCAACCAAAATATTTTTTAGGAAAATGAGAATTGGCTTTAATGGAGAAACTAGTAAGCTATAAAATGAATTCATAATATGGATTTCACCAATTCTGAACTCCTTTGTTGGGCTGTTGCAATTGACCATGCTACATAAAATCAACAAGTTGTAATACGATAATGAAGACGACTGGGGCATTCGGGGAAACTATCGACATCTTTTGTGTTTATATAGAACATCAACAGCCATGACAGAGTATTATCTTAAGATATAGCGCATTGAATAGTGTTCTCCCAAAAGATAAGTCCTAATCCCCAGAACCTGTGAATGTGACTTTATCTGGAAAGAGTATCTGCAAATATAATCATGTGAGGATGAGGTCGTTGTGGGTTAAGGTAGATCCTAAATCCAATGACTGGTGTCTTAATGAGAAAAGGAGAGAGAGATTTAGATACAGAGAGAACACACTCCCATTTTAAAACAGTTATACTCCAATAAAGATGTTAAAAAAAAAAAAAAGAGAGAGAGAGAGGACACACTCAGAAGGAAGAAGTCCACGTGAAGACACAGCAGAGACCGGAGTAAAGCAGCTCCAAGTAACGCCAAGCATTGCTGGCAACACCAGAGGCAAGGAAGCTTCCTCCCCTAGAGCCTCTGGAAAGCCTGGCCCAGCTGACACCTTCATTTCAGACTTCTGGTCTCCAGCACTACGAGAGAATAAATTTCTGTTCTTTCAAGCCACCTGGTTTGCAAGAATTGTGTGGAGTCAGCTCTAGGAAACCGATACAAATGTAAACCAAAGTTTGAACAAACTCCCGTTTTCTGTTAGTAACAGGAAGTCACCAGGGCACTTCCCTCTCCGGCCCTCCCCAGCCCCAGCCCATGACTGAGTCCTTTCAGTTTCCCCCCCTTGGTCTCTTGGCTGGTCCGTGTCTCCTTCTTCGCAATCACCCCAGTCTGGACCCAGGCTCGGGCACCAACACTGTAGGGTCCTCTCTCCAAACCTCCCTGCTCCCCTGCTTCCCCGGGCTCCAATCCTTTCTCCTGCAGCCAAGGTGACCCTGGCACGGAAATCCATTACACCCCACCCCACCTTCCCACCCTCCCCACTCGCTTTTGTAGCGTTTTAACCATTTTGTGTTTTTTCACTTCTCACAGAATAAAGCCCCAAACCCTTGCTGTGGCGTCTGGTGCCGTATGTGGTCTCGTCCCTTCTGGCCTCTCCAGCTCCAGCTTATCCCTCTCTTCTCCTTGCTCCCTGCTCTCGAGATGAGTTGCTCCAGCCGTGTTTCTGCTGCAGGAAGTCTCCGAGCTCCATCCTCTCCCAGCGTCTTTGCTTATGCTGTTCCTTATGCCTGGTGCAGTCCCACTGCCCTGTGGGCTTTACTCCACGTCCTGCCTATGGAATTGATCAATCTTGCATCCTTTGCGTGCTCACAGCTTCCTGAACTCTGTAATGTTCCTCCCTTTTTAAAAGGAAAAAAAAACCCACAAAAGATGTGCATTTAAGTAATCTTGATCCTTTGTACCATCCCTTCTTCTCACTCTTGTTCCATCAAACTTGAAAGAGTTTGTACATGATTGACACACAAAAATGAATGTAGTTATAAATCCCAGGCTTGTGGGATTACTAAGTGATGAGTGCACTTATCGCAAACAAACGTTTTCTCATTAAAAAAGGAAAGAGACCATAAAAAAAGATCATATCTTGTCTCTAAAGCTCTTTGTAAACACCAAGTGTCAAAGGGGAAGCTCTTTACAGCTGTCTGGTCTGCCTCTACCTGGGGAGCTTTTCAGCTACTTTGCGGATAAGAAAGTTGGCTCTGATTAAAAGTGAATTCATGAGACCCAGTCTACGAAAGAAAATTTATAGGAAACTGCTTTAGCTCGGGAACAAGAATCAAGTTTTCTGAAAGACACGCTGCTCCCCAGTTAAATAACCCATCCTCCCTGGGCAGTGCCTGGCCGGGCTCTGTCCTCTCTCTGGTCTGTCTCCAAACCTGGGCCGGCTTTGCCTCCTCCACCCCCAAAACTGCCCTTCTGGGCAGCTCCTGGAGTGCAATCCTGTCTCGAAGAGTGGGCCCCAAGACACCCCCTCCTCACCCGCTCCTCACCCTACACTCAGGACAGTCTACAGTTCCTTGCAGGTGACTAAACCCACTTCAAACGTCCTGCTGCTGTATATGTATATGTATATATATATATAAATATATATATATATAAAATATCAACTCTCATTAAGTATTTATTGAATGGATTAATAACTTGAACTCCATAAACTCTCTCACTTCAATTGGGTTTACAATAAAGACCCAGTTTTAGTCTCACAGAGTTACTCTGTTGGAGATGTGCTGTTAGAAGCCCCATTGCCCCCGATCCACCAGCACGTGAGCAGGACCACATGAAGCCTTGATAATGAAAGGGGGTAAGGGTTTCCTTTCCTATCTTCTCACGGCCCATCAGATTTCAGGGCCATCTTTGCCTCTCCACCACGTCGACACAAAAGAAACCAATAGATAAATGCAGTCACAGTCTACATATTTCTGTGGCCTTGCAGTGTCTGGAGGGCTTTACAGAGTGAGTGGCAGTCATCGAAAGTTGGGATAAAGCATAGAAGGCTCCTGGGGTTCTTCTGTGGGATTTGGGTTGGCAAGTCGTTGAAAATCTAGTTGGAAGTTCGAGCCAGGAGAGCAAGCTCATCATTTGCCATCTGTTAACCGAATACTCTTTCCCAAGCTAGAAACCACATCTCCCAGCCAGTGGTGGTGTCAACAGGTCACCCACGGATTATCTGTCCATCCATTTCCATGGTGAATACAGTAAATATGGAAAAGTACAGCATTCCAGTTTGAATAACAAGATTAACCTCACTCTGTTGATAATTTTTTGCATAGTTTTAAACATAATGGAACAATGGGTTGACTCTGCAAACATTATGTAACCATAGTTGCCAAAGAGTCAAAATTTCAGACCCAATGCTCTTTAGTAGCACGGTATAAATGGCAACATTTGAAAACATCAGAAACAGTCTTTTACTAAAGACGTGCTCCCTGCTGGTGTTAAGTTGGGCTGCATGGATTTCTGGTTAAGTCATTTGATTCTTCCCGTTTTCAGCTTAGCACAGATTCCCAAAGTGGGTCCTAATGTTTTCTTGGCTACTGGCTTTACTATCCTGTCAATCAGCAACTCTGGCTCGTCCCCTTGACTCTGCTTTTACAGTCAGTTACGCATTTGACTTTCCACTGCTGCTTCTCTGCTTTGGGTTTATGATGCTCCATAACTAGTCGCATGCACTAACTAGTGAGGGCTCTTCCATAACTAGTCGCATGCACTAACTAGTGAGGGCTCTTCCATAACTAGTCACATGCACTAACTAGTGAGGGCTCTTCCATAACTAGTCACATGCACTAACTAGTGAGGGCTCTTCCATAACTAGTCGCATGCACTAACTAGTGAGGGCTCTTCCATAACTAGTCGCATGCACTAACTAGTGAGGGCTCTTCCATAACTAGTCGCATGCACTAACTAGTGAGGGCTCTTCCATAACTAGTCGCATGCACTAACTAGTGAGGGCTCTTCCATGCTCCACTTGACCTCAGTCTTCTAAAGTGTTCTAAGCAAGTATAAACCCTGTTATTGGTCAATACTTCATTTGGGCTGTGTAGGAATAGCCATATAATATGAGTAGCAAATTGAATACTCAGCATCCATTAAGAGTTTCATTTTCAACTAAGTGAAATTGATGCCAAAGATAATATGATGTATCTGGAGATATGCATGGTTGTTCTCATGCTGTCTATATTTTTGACAGTAATGTTAACTCAAACCTGGCAACGAACTATTAGCAATATCTTCATACCGTCAGCTGGCAGAAAGAGTGAATCTGGGCAGAGGATGTAGTTTCAGCCTCTGGCAAACATGAGCTCTGTAAACAATGGGGTGCCTCTTCAGGAGGAGGGAGGAGAGGAAAGAGGAGGGAAGGCAGAAAGGCGGGGGGCTGGGGGGTTCCACAGGCACAAGGACCAGAGCTCTTGGACCTGGGTCCCTGCCTCCTCAGTAACCAGGTGTGCTGAGACAGCCCTGAATGTGCTGACCAGACACATTTTCAGGGGATGACACGGAAGGGGCTTAAAATTTGTGCAGTATTTTAAAATAACTACTCCATACACAACTACTAGATATAAAATAGATAAACAACAAGGACCTACTTAGAGCACAGGGAACTACACTCAATATCTTGTAATAACCTATAATGGAAAAGAATCTGAAAAAGAATATATATATATATAAAATGGAATCACTTTGCTGTACACCTGAAACTAACACAACATTGAAAATCAACTCTACTTCAATTAAAAAAAAAAAACTACTCCAGCTCTTTGTCTTCTAAAGTTCCATGCTCTGTGTCAAACTCAATTCCCAGCCCCCTGTATGACTCTAGAGGGAAGATGGAGCTTTTGTTGTCCTTAGGTTCCCTTCGGGGGAGGAAAAAGACATCCGCGCCTCTCTTCTGCCACTGGGAGAAGCTGTTACCATCTGAGAACGAGGCACAGCCCTGACATCAGCTTCTGCCCCAGTGAACCCTCAGTATGGAAGGTTAAGTGAACAGTGAGAACACAGATTTCTTAGAAATCCCGATGCATGCACTTACTCGTGTCTGAGCTCTCAGACCCAGAACTCTCAACACAGGTGGCTTGTCTGACATTTCAAGAGGAGAAATTAAAGTGTTCCCTAATTAGCTGGCTCCAGTGACCGCTTACCTACCTGCTCACTCATGCGAGGTCACTGACTTCATTACACCACTGGCTTGGATTAATTAGCCATTGGAATTACAGCTGAATAGAACTAGTAATTTCATTTTGAGCTAAATTGAATGCTCGAAATCGAGGCTACTAACAAAAGCTGAAAATTATTAATGAAAGAAAACTTGATGTGAGTAAAGAGTCTCCATGGGCCCTGGAATGAAATCAAATCCAATTTGAATGAAACACCAGTACCGACCTGCTCCACTCCCTCTTCTAGCCTTTATAATCATCAGTCAAAAATCACGTGGGGGCTTCCCTGGTGGCGCAGTGGTTGAGAGTCCGCCCGCCGATGCAGGGGACGCGGGTTCGTGCCCCGGTCCGGGAAGATCCCACGTGCCGCGGAGCGGCTGGGCCCGTGAGCCGTGGCCGCTGCGCCTGCGCTTCCGGAGCCTGTGCTCCGCAACGGGAGAGGCCACAACAGTGAGAGGCCCGCGTACCGCAAAAAAAAAAAAAAAAAAAAAATCACGTGGACGGCTCAAGTAAGGATTTCTGCTCCCAGGTTCCACTGGGTAAAAAGCACAGCTCCCCTTCATTAAGGGGCTGGGACAGCGGATGCATTTCTCTAATGAGGGATGCAGCGAAAGACAGCCTGGGATCAGAAGTCTTTTGACTCTCAGAAACTGTTCAGAACAGCTCGAGGAGGAGAAAAGGGCCTCTTACGGGTTGAATTGTGTCCCCACAGCCCCTACCCCCCGACAAAAAGTATATGGTGAAGTCCCAACCCCTGGTACCTCAGCGTGTGACCTTATTTGGAAATAGGATCGTTGCGGTTGTAATTAAGTTAAATTGAGGCCATGCTGGAGTGGGCTCTGTCTTTAGAAAAGGAATGCCATCTGAGGAGAATGAGGTGCATACGGGGCAGGGTGCAGGGAGGAGGTGATGTGAAGACACAGGCAGAATGCCACCTACAAACCAAGGAACCCCAAGGATTGCCAAGAAAACACCAGAAGCTAAGAGGGAGGCATGGCACAAAATTATCCTCACGGCCCTCAGAAGGAAGCAACCCTGCTGACACCTTGATCTCGGACTTCTGGCCTCCAGCACTGAGACAGTAAATTTCTATTGTTTACGCCACCCAGTCTGTGGTCCTCTGTCACAGCCTTTAATACAGGGTCAATGTGGAAAGGCAGACACGCAGCTGCATCCTTGGTTGACTTTAGACTCCTTTACTGACATAGAGCGTTCAGCCTGGGGTTAGAGTTTGGATTAGTGCCGAAAGGGGCAAAACTAATTTGGAAATGAGCATACTTGAGGTATCACCTAAGATTCTTTCCACTATGATTCTTTGTTCCCGTTACTTTCCCCACCAGTGATGGTGTCGATGGCATTTTATACAGAAACCTCAGGGGAAGGGATGATTAGCTAAGAGTAGCGTCAAATTCTTGGCTGAGTTTCTACAGCAGAGACAAGAGTATTGAAAGCCAGGCCTTTGAATGAAAGATCTTGCGATCTGGGGGAGAGTTTTCTTTGGGGGTTCATAAGCTTGACTTTGACTATAAGCAGGAGAGAGATGTATGGAACTTCGGGCACACGGTCTATGTAAGCGGAGAGGGGAAGAGCACCGATGTGATGATGTAATGACCCTTTTCCCACACCGTAGGAGGTAAGACTCTCTGCCAGTGATTGGAGTCAAAGCACCAGACGTGACTTGGTTTGAGCTTAGGTGCTGGTGAGTTCCTGAGGAGAGAGCTCCACTCTGCTTCGGGTCAAACCCCTGATGGTGGGAGAATGAAGGAACACTCAGGAAGGTTGCAGGAAGGACCTGAAGCTGGGCCTCTGGCTTTGTCTCTGAACGCTGCAGAGGCGGCAGGCCTTATGGGAAGCCCCCTGCTCGACAGGGAGTTGCTTTGGTAGAAAACCCCCTCCCAGGCGCCCCACCGTGGAGAGGACGCAAACGTGCCCTGTTCCCCCGAGAGTGGTGCAGAGATGCCAGGGGGTGGGGAGCAGCACACCCGCAGCAGTACACCTTCAGGAGTCTAGTGTCACCTGCGTGACCTGGGGAGTGGGGGAGGGGAGTGGTGCGCAGATGCTTTCATCAGGATGCAGCAAGGAAAGGTGACAATGGCAAAAGTATCAGCTGGAGACCACAGTGAAGGGGCGGGCTGAGTTGCCTGTAATGCTTGAATCAATGCCTTGAATGCTTGCCTGTAATGTTGAATCTACGGATTCAACCTGTGTGCATGAAGGAGACCCGTGGACGTGGAGGGGAAGGAGGAAAGAAATGAGATGGAGACACAGAGAGGGAACGTATGAAGGACCACCTTTCCCCTTTCCTGGGACGGATACCCCAGTATCTCACTCCTCTGCCATGTCCTTGTCCCCCCTCATGCACACGTTCTCTGTTCTTTTGGCCCATGTTCTGTTGGGTAACAATGTGAGCTGGGGTGGGGAGTCATCTTATCTGAGTGGTTCTGTTGTGATGCTTAGGAAGAACCTGGTCAGAGGCTCCATCAGGAGCTATGCTTTGAGCCATAATAGACACATACACAAGCGCCCTTCTCTACCTCTCTTGTTCTTGTAATTCTGCAGGCAGGAGGTAGAACTCCATGGATCCCCGTGCGTAGCTAACTGGGGTCTGTGTTTTGCCAACTAGGTCTTAAGAAGAAAAAAAATCTCTCTTTCTGCTTTCCCAAATTGTGAAGGATTATTGATTATGAGCCCTCTTATGCTGCAATGAATTCACATGAACCTAATAAATGGTGAAGGATCCTTGCAATTAAAAAAAAAAAAAAAGATCCTTCTAATCCATACCTTCTGTACTCATTCTTTGCCTAAGCCTCTCTTTCTCCTCTTATCACCATGAATCATTATGAGACACATGTGCACCTTTAACATGAGGTATAGATCTTCTATAGTTAAATAAGCTTTGAAGATCTGGTTCACATAAATTGGATTGGAAACCAAATAAAATTTGCAGCTAATCATTACCGATGGCCTCACTAGTTTGCTCCTGCAGCTGTACTGTTTGCTAAAACCTCAACACAGAGATTTTGTGGTTAATAAGAAGTATTGCAGGCTTTATCTGTCAGACCCAAAGCCTATATACCCTAGACAAAGTATACCAGTAAAGGAGAATACATAAATATGGCTTGCCGTATATGTGGAGCACTAAAGGTTAATGCATTTTGAGTGATTTAGCAAGAAGTGGTGGATATAGTTACCACTTTATTCGAATTAGTATAATCCTGGGAAATAACATTTTACAACTGAATGATGAACAGAGTGGCAGTTGTCTTCTATCTCAAAAATGATTTTGGCCAATGCTATTATGCTACGTTCTGCAGAGTCCAAGTTGAGAAAAATATCTGGTAGACATTTCCCTCACTCAATTGGACCCCCCAAATCTGGATCAGTTTGCACTGGAGAAGTGGGTTTTTGGGGGCCCAAGACTTTGGGGAGTATTCCTGGGAATGGTCATGCTTTGACTAAAAGCTTTAAAAGAACTATGCTCTCTTTCTTAAGCCTAGCTGTTCTACATCTACAAATTATTTCACAACCATTGTATTTGATAAAGACATACATAAAATCTCAAAACATTGACAGCAAAATGTACACTAGATATGATTTTTTACCATTTTATAGATGATAAAATTGAGATTCATGGAAGTTAAGTAACCTGCTGCAAGAAATCTATCACCTGTGGAGGCATGATTCGCTGGACTTTGTTATCTCTACACACCTTCCGTATTTCCAAATTTAGAAAATTACGCAGGTCTTGGGGAGAAATCTGCCTCTGGTATTTAGAGAAAGAAAACTCAAACAGAAGTACTGAGTGCTTGTTAATTCAATTCAATTAAGCAGCTATGTGCCAAGCACTCGCTGAATACAGGGGGAATTACACCGATGATATGATACAGGTCCTACCTCTCCTGCAGAATCTTACACAAGCATACCTTGGAGATCTTGCATGTTCAGTTCCAGACCACTGCTACCATGGCGAGTTGCATGAAGTTTTTGGTTTCCCAATGCACATAAAAGTTACGTTTAGGGCTTCCCTGGTGGCGCAGTGGTTGAGAGTCCGCCTGCCGATGCAGGGGACGCGGGTTCGTGCCCCGGTCCGGGAAGATCCCACGTGCCGCGGAGCGGCTGGTCCCGTGAGCCGTGGCCGCTGAGCCTGCGCGTCCGGAGCCTGTGCTCCGCAACGGGAGAGGCCACAGCAGTGAGAGGCCCGCATAGCACACACACACACACACACACACACACACACACACACGTTATGTTTACACTCTATTGTAATCTATTAAGTGTGCAATAGCATTATGTCTAAAAAAGCGATGGGCATGCCTTAATTAAGCAATACTTTATTGCTAAAAAATACTAACCATCATCTGACGACACTGGGTTACCACAAACCTTCAATTTGTAAAAAACCACGACACAAGCTCGGCGGAGCACAATAAGGTGAAGTGCAATTAAATGAGGTCTGCACGTGTCTGTGAGGGAAGGGGAAGGGATATGGTTGCGTGAGGCTCGTTCGGAAATAATTCAAACAAAGTTCAGACTATAATTGTCAAAAAAGGAACACAAGTGAAATGTCTTGAGGGCCATGTATTGGTAATTGTTGAAGCTGGGTGATGGCTATGTGGCAAAGGTGTTCATTATGCAATTATCTCTACTTTTGAATAAGTCTCATAATTTCCAGGCTGAAAAGCTTTAAAAATGCTATGGGACTGTATGGAAGGAGGAGTTTGCCTCTGTGTGGAATCTTGGGAAAATGATTTCAAAGGAAAATTGATAATTATGGGAAAGGTGGGAAAGATAGGAAGGATCTCAACAGGTGGAGACGGATTCAAAGAGAAGTTAGTTTCTATCACTTCCTCAGGGATTTCCTGTTTCCCAATCTCATAAAGCTGGCTGTCTGTTGTTGGAATCCCTGGTGGTCCTGCATCCTTAGCTCTATCTGGCCTGGTGCACTTAGCCCCACTAATACCCGTAGCCCTGAATCTGCTGGTGTAATCCGAGTGGTGACAGCTCTGCTCTCCTGGGTCTGCCAGAAGCTCCCCTATATTTTGCAAGAAGCTGCATTCTCCCCAGTGCTGCTGAATGGAGGTGGAACAAGCATTCTGTTTCAACCCAGCCCACCTGGCTGAATTTAACAATTCTAACTGCACTCAAATTTTCAGTAAGTCACTTTCCTGAGCAAAGCTTCAGTTGAAACCATCTGTTCCAACTTGACGGAGGAGGAAACCTCCTTACTGTTTGGGCTCTAACATCCCATGCCATGGGAGCAATTATTCCTCTGGACTCTGACACTCCGCGACAGGCTGTATCCCCTGTACGGACGCCATCTTTAACCCACTTGTACGCCACCGTCCCACGCTGGGCCGTACTCTGCTTGGACGTGCTCCTCACCTTCTTCAGGCTTTCCTTCCAGACCACCAACACGGTGGGCCATCGCACACCCCGCGTGGACACCTTCCTCGCCCTGCTCTGCGTCCTAATCCCCGTGCCGGGCTACTCCCAACTTGATGTGCGCTGCCAACACCTACGCTGGGTCCTTCTCGCAAATGGACAACTCTTCACCCTGCTCAGCCTGTGACATCCCACGCCGGACTACCACCCCCTGTGAAAGCTTTACTTACCCCACGGGATCTGACGCCCCACTTGTGTGGATGCCCTCTTCACTCTGTTTGGGCTCTGACTTCCTACCCAGGCACCTCCCACGTGGTGACGTCCTCCTCATCCAGCTGGAGCCATGGCATCTCACAAAAGGCCACAACGTGGTGGTGGGGGGGGGGATGCCTCTGTACTCTTCACAGACTCTGACACTCCCCTTGGCCGCACAGTGGCTCCTGTGCACGAAGCAGGCATGCCCACCTTGCAAAGTCCACCGAAACAGATCTACAGTTAAATATTTTAGCAAAGAAGGGAGGGGAAAGGAAGGAGCAGTGGAATAATCTTGGGAAATTATTTTTTGTTCTTTTTTGGGGGGAGGGGTCAGAGTTATTGAAGTATGTTTTGCATACATTAAAATTCACCCCTTTTAGATGTACAGTTCTATGAGATTTTATAATTGCTGTGACAAGTAAACATATCACCTCAAAAATTTTCCTCATGCTCCTTTATAGTTAATGCTTATTAATAATGCTTTCTTTCCCGAATTTTTCTTTAGTGGTTGCCCTAGGATTTACAATATATATCTTTAATTTATCATAATGTTCCTTCAAATAATATTTTACCATTCCACGTATATTGTAAGACCCCTGCAACAATATATTTCTAATCCTTCTGTTTCATATTTAGTACAGTTGTTAAATATTTACTTTATATATGGCATAAACCCAGCAATACATTGTTACTATTTTTGCTTTAGGAAATCAACTGTCTTTTAAAGTGATTAACAATAAAAAGTATATTTTATATTTACTTTTTTTTTTTTTTTTTTTTTACTACATCCAGGGTTATTTCTTTGTGTAGATCTAAGTTTCTGTCTACTATCATATTCCTTTTGCCTGAAGAACTTTCCTTAATATTTATTGTAGGGCAGGTCTGTTGGAAATGAATTCAGCTTTTCTTTGCTGAAAAGCCTTTATTTCACCTTCATTTTTGAAAGATACAGTCTCTGCGTAGAGAACCCTGTTTTGATATTTTCTTTCAGTACCTTAAAGACATTAGTTTATTGTCTTCAGGCTTGCATAGTTTCTGAAGATAAGTCAGCTCTAATTCTTATTTTTGGTATATTCCTTTGCATGTAGTATGTCTTTTTTTCTCTGGTTGCCCTCAAAGTTTTTTCTTTTTAACTTTTTATTTTATCTTGGAATATAGTTGATTAACAATGTGATAGTTTCAGGTGTACAGCAAAGTGATTCAGTTATACATATATCAATACATGCATCTATTTCAAGTTTTTTCTTTAACGTTAGCTTCTTGAAGCTTGAATATAAATGTCTAGGTGTATTTATTTTTATTTTGTTTTTTACTTTTTTATTTCTTATTATTTATCTTGGGATTCTCTGAGCTTCTTGAATCTGTGGCTTAATATCTGTAATTCTTTTTTAAAAATGCTTAGCCATATCTTTAAAAATATTTCTTCTACTCCTTTATCTACATCTTTTCTATCTGGAACTCCAATGAGCTATATTGTTTTGCAAAACTTTGTTAGTCTGTTTCCTCTCTCTCTCTCCCCCAATACCCAAAGACTTCTCTTTAGGTTTGCTGATTCCTTCCTCAGTTGGGTCTAGCCAATGAGTCCATCAGAGGAATTCTTTCTCTCTGACACCATTTTATTCTTATTATTTCTTGCATTTCTGTTTGACTCTTATAGTTTCCATCTCTCTGCTGAAACATCCCGCCTTTCCCACTAGATCCTTTAACTCAATAATCATACTTATTTTAAACTTTATTTCTAATTGTTCCAGTTTTGGGCCGTCTGAGTCTGGTTCTGTTGATTGATTGCTTTAACTCCTGATGACAGGTTACTTTACTTTTCCCTCTTTAAACCTTTTTAAACCTATGACAAAGAGAATTACAAGATAATAAGAAGAAATAAACCTTATTTTCAACCAATCATTATATTTATAAATATAGCCCAAACACTTTTTATCTGCAAGAAACAAAGTATATCTTAATTTTCTTAATATCAGAGTTTCAGGTTTGTGTTCCCACCAGATTTCTCTGTTGAAATCCTAACCCCCCAACGTGATGGAATTTGGAGATGAGGCCTTTGGAAGGTGATTAGGTCATGAGTGTGGAGCCCTCACGAATGGGATTAGCACCATTATAGAAGGTGTTAATCCAGAGAACACTCTCACCCCTTCTTCCACGTGAGGACACGGTGAAAAGACAGCCTGTAATGTCTGGTCAAGAAGCAGGGCTTACTAGACACCAAATCTGTCACCATCTTGATCTTGGACTTCCTTGTCTCCAGAATTGTGAGAAATAAATGTTTATTTAAGCCACCCACTCTATGGTGTTTTTGTTATAGCAGCCCAAACTGGAAAAAAAAAAAAAAAAAAGTAAGCTTGTAGGGATTTCCCTCATGGTGCAGTGGTTAAGAATCTGCCTACCAATGCAGGGAACATGGGTTCGATCTCTGGTCTGGGAAGATCCCACATGCCGTGGAGCAACTAAGCCCATGCGCCACAACTACTGAGCCTGCGCTCTACAGCCTGCAAGTCACAACTACTGAAGCCCACACACCACAACTACTGAAACCCATGCGCCACAACTACTGAAGGCTGCGCATCTAGAGCCCATGCTCCACAACAAGAGAAGCCACCGCAATGAGAAGCCCACGTACCACAACAAAGAGTAGCCTCTTCTCGCCTCAACTAGAGAAAGCCCGCACGCAGCAACGAAGGTCAAACGCAGCCAATAAATAAATAAATAAATAAATAAATAAATAAATAAATTTTTTACAAAAGTAAGCCTGTATATTCTGAAATTAATTTTCTAATACAGACTACTACTGTAAAGTTATATACACACACATATGTGTGAGTGTATACACAATGATTGATGGATGATCTTTGGAAAGCAATACTTTTCTGTTAACTTTATTTTTAATCAATGTGTAATATATATTTAGAAATGCACACAAATGTAAAACTCAACAAGACTATTTTTTAAGATACATCTAACTTCTAAATATATCCTTGTGTTATTAGAAATTGATCCTTGTTTTCCATGTGAAATACTTAGGGCCCACAATAGGAAGTAACAAAGGAGAATGGAAAAAATTATTTTGTGAATTGAGCTGAGTCTGTAGTTTTGCATGACATCTTCTATTTCTCAGCATATTTTCCCAAGTCCCCAAAACTTCTTGGATAAGGCTGAAACTTCTTGAGTATCTTTTGCCAAAAACTGAACGAGAATAGAAGGTGATATATTTAGAAGCAAGGGCTTGAATGAACTTCTCACATTCTTGCAAACATAGACAAGATGGCCCCTTTGGTTGAAACTGGGGGACATCAGCTCCTATCTCCTGTCACCTGGCTGGTGAGTGGGTTATTAAAATTAGGAATTTCACTCTATATCAGAGAAAAAAGAACTTCTGGTTTTCTTGTCTTCTTCCTCCTCTTCCTTTCCACCTCCCAAAATTCATCCTGGGAAGCCTCTACTTCAGACGAAGGATGTAGGTTCTCTTGAGCCTGACAGAGGACTGGTTTTCTTTATGAAACATGAGCTCCTGTGGTTGACTTTGACTCTTTGAGTATGTGGCTGCCTTTGGCTGAAATAAGAGGCCTCATGCCATATTTTTCATCAAGCAACAGCTCGCCTTAAGCACTTCCTGGGAGTCAAGGTTCCCTGGAAGCACGTGACTTCCTACTTGTCAGGTTTAATTTTTCAGATCTCTGAGCCTGCCCTGCCATTTGTAATGTAATTCCCATCAGACTACCAAGAAACATTAGCAGAAATTTTGAGTTATTCTGACCCTATTCTCCAATAACAGCAGAAGGGTTCCTTGGGATTCTTGTGGTTCTTCAGAAAATTAGTCTTTTTCTATTAATTCACTTTTTGTGGATCCATCTAGTATTTCACTTCTTCCTCTAACACCTTAAATAAGTTGTCCCTGGTTTTTACTCTCCATCAGTGCATTCATTCCCAAATTAGGTAAACCAAAATGAAGGACTTGAGGTCAGCTTCATTCTGGAGTATAGGATCTGGTTGTACCAGGAGGTTGAAAGGGCCAAGGTTTGGTTTAATTGCCTGGTTCTCCTGCTAGAAACATCAAGCCAAACCAGGCCATGCCTCCCTGATGGAGTGGGTCTGGAAGGCCTTGGATTCCTACTCTTGTCTTAGGGTGGACTGAGTCAAGGATGAGGATTCCTGTATGCAGAGGTGATAGACAACTTGTAACACACCTGAACTTCTTCAAGCCTGGAATCCAAAGTCTCTGGGGAGAAGGAAGCCCAGGTATCTGGGCAGGTCCTCTGTGGGTTTTAGTAGTTCTCTCTTCATGCACAGAAACTGAAGTGCTGATAATGAGCGCTCACTCATCTTGAGACACCCAGGATTGCCTTGTCTGACTTCAGCCCTTTAAAAGAGTCATCCCTACAAGGTTGATTGAGCCTGATCTAAACCTTGGATAAAAGGCTTCAGAATAAATCTGATCCCAATTTGGGATCTCTCTTAAGGCAGCTCTTCTCCCTGGCCTTCATATTTTTGGAAGACTTACTGTCCTTTGGTTTCTGCCCGTCTGGTCAGCCAGGCTGGCATCTCTACCCCTGATCTATCAGCCTCTCCTGGACACAATGCCTTCTGTGGACTAGCTCACCCAGGGAGGCCCTGGCTGGTCTGCTCAGCTCTTCCAGATACTTTCAACCTAATGGCTTCCAAATAGGTCTGAGTCCCCCCCTCAACTGGCAAAGTGTCATTGAATCAACCAAAATGAAGAAGTAAAAATTCATCTCCCTTTTCTGTAAGATCACTCTTAAGATTGTCAACATTGTTTTTTCTATCAATTAACATAAAAATGCATTTTTTCTTATTAAATGCAATTATTGTTGATTGTCCTATTCAGGAGGAATGATAGATAGTTCACACTCATGGAAATTATGGATAAAGCTATGTCAAATTGGGAGGTTTTCAGTGAGTTCCTCTTCAATTACTTCTCTGGGAACTTTTGGACTCACTCTGCTGAAACTCTGAGAGCTCATTCCCAAGAAAACACTTGTGTAGCGGGTGTTAATGTCTTTTATTCATTTATTTTTAACAAACTTATTATTTATTTATTTATTTTTGGCTGCGTTGGGCCTTTGTCACTGCACGCGGGCTTTCTCTAGTTGCAGCCAGCAGGGCTACTCTTCATTGCAGTGCACGGGCTTCTCATTGTGGTGGCTCCTCTTATGGAGCGCGGGCTCTAGGCACGGGGACTTCAGTAGCTGTGTCATGCGGGCTTCAGTAGTTGTGGCACGTGGGCTTCAGTAGCTGTGGCACGCGGACTTCAGTAGTTGTGGCTCACGGGCTCTAGAGCGCAGGCTCACTAGTTGTGGTGCACAGGCTTAGTTGTTCCGCGGCATGTGGGATCTTCCCGGACCAGGGATTGAACCCACATTCCCTGCATTAGAAGGTGGATTCTTAACCACTGCACCACCAGGGAAGCCCCAGTGTCTTTTAAAAGGAAATTTATCTTGAGATTGTTCTTCTGCATGAATACAATCACCCAGGGAGTAGAGAACTTTCTTCTAAGAAGTTTCCATTTAGTGGGCGAGACAAAAATGATTTGGCATTTGATAGCCGCCAGTCTCATTTCCATGAGGTCTCAGGCCACGAACTGAACGTTCTTCTTGTCTAACATGGTTCCTTCATTCAGTATCATCATAAAATGGAGATTCATGTGAATGAACTTCTAATCATGGGGAAGTTCCACAAGTAATAGGAGCATATATGGCTTTGGTTCACGCATTCTTAAGTAACTCATAAGAGCTCTTATTTATGAAGCCCTGGAGTGACTCTGAAGAGGATAGTCCCCCCCACAACCCTGTGAGGAAGCATGATTGCTTCTTTTCTACAGATAAGAAGCTCAGAGAAGATAAAGCCTCGAAGGTTGGAAGGCTGGTAAGTGGCAGGCGCTGGATTTGATTCCGAGTCAGTGCCAGACCCCAGAGCTAGTGTCCTCACCGCTCTCCTTCCAGGTTCAGCCACCGCTCCCCACAAGTATTCAAGAAGCACCCCTCCGAGAAAAGACACTGCACTCCCAGCCTGCAGTGTCTTTGTGCCACAGGACCAGGGCTCAACCTGGCTAGCTTGGAGTCTTCCAGTCCCAAAGGCACAGCTCACAAGAACGAATAACCCCCCAAACCAGGCAGCAAAAGCGTTGAAATGAAGCACGTCTCTCCCAAAGTGAGCGAGGTTTTATTAATGACTATTGAGATTCCGGTTTGAAACCCAGTATGCTTGACAAACGATCCTGGCTTGGACCATTTTTAAAGTCTTTGTGGAATTTGTTACAATATTGCTTCTGTTTCTATGTTTTGGTTTTGGGGCCACAAGGCATGTGGGATCTTAGCTCCCCATCCGGGGATTGAACCCACACGCCCTGCCCTGGAAGGCGGAGGCTTTAACCACTGGACCGCCAGGAAGTCCCTCTAAGCACCCTCTCAAGTGAAACGTTTGTTCTTCCCCTCCCTCCCCACTCCCGTCCCCACTGCTTCCCTCGCCCTTTGAATCCCTGGCTGAGGACACAGCTGCAGGAATCCACAGCCACCGAACAAAGCAGGACGTCCTGTTTGCTTTCAGCTGTGGGGAGAGGCCGGGGCCCGTGTCAGAGCAGAGAGGGGACGTGTGCGCGCACTTCTCTGGGTCCGCGGCTCTGCAGACTTTTTGTTTGTCCAGACCCCTGGACTTTCTTTCCTGCGGAGTTCAGTTTACACGAGGATTGCAGGTTGTTTAGCTTGAATGCAAAGATGAAAACAAAGCTTCTTAATGCCAACCCAGGGTCTGTTTTATAGCTCTCTATGAAGAGAAAAATCTGTTTACTAAGATTTGAGGCAAGAATATGCCTTGAGGCTAAAGTGCAGATTCCCTAAGGATGTTACAGGGATTTGCTTTTATTGCTCAACTTTGCTTTGCTTTAAAAATTGTCCACTTGTTTGAAATTTCACTTTCCCCTGCCCAACACACACATACTTATCTCACTTCACCTTTTTTCATCGCTTCAATATCACTTCCCCAAAGTCCTGATTCCCATACAGTCTCCAGTTAAACCTCGTCTGTCTGCGTTTGGGGTGAGATACATTTTTTTTTTTTTCACAGAATCCTTTTTAAACTGCTATTTTCCTATTTGTAGCGCCCAAAGGCTGAACACATAGTGGGCGAGAGAGAAGTACATGTACTGAATATTAAAATTTTACAAAGGAAAGACGATCTGACATTTTCAAAATCTCAAATATGGCTTTGAGGTTTTTTCTGTTTTGTTTTTGTTTTTTTAAGAATACTCTCTTCTTGTTATTGTTGTCAAGCGAAGGTAAAAATCGAGATTCGTTCGTTTCCTCGTGCACTAGTTCAATCAGCATTTATTGAGCATGTCATTCTGTATGCTGCGCTCTGAGGCTACACGGATAAACACGCCATGGTGCTGTCATTGGGAAGGGAACACATATGCACATAGAGGAGAAAGGCATGCATAAAAAATAATTGTAATAAGCGTTGCAAAATCGCAAAAGAGCACCGGTGGTAAATTGCAGGATGGGCACCACTGCTGACGGGTGTAAACGGGACACCATCCCATGTCTGTGTGCAGCCCCTCCCATCAAGAGGTGGAATCACTTTCCCTTTCCTGAATTCAGGCTGTTCAAAGACTTGATAGACCAACAGGATGAGACAGAAGGGGTGACCTGCTGCCTCTGAGCCCGGACATCAAGAGGCCGCCCAGCTTTCCCCCTCTTTGAAGCCAGCCGCCATGTTGGAAACTCAGGCTGGAGCCCTGAATGGTGAGGGTCCCAGGGCAGGAGAGAGGCCACGTGGATGAGAACTGAGCCACCCAGCTGACACCATGTGAGCAAAGATGGACCATCTCTTCTAAGTCCTGCCCAATTCCTGAAGCATAAGATCACAGGCAGTGAGACGGCGTAGTTTTGAGCTCGCAAGTTTTGGGTGGTCTGTTATAGAGCAACACTGATGATAGCCTGTACAACGTGGAATAAAAATATGAATGATTCTACCTACATGATCTGGGAATGAGTGAGAGAGGCCACAGTGTACAAGGTGACAGAGAAACACCTTATCAAAAGTGATCATTAACAAGCTTCCAAGGCAGGAAACGGATTCACATACAGCAATAGTGAACATCTAGGTGACGCTTATTCCATGCCTGGTGCTGTTTTTAGTGCTTTACGCTCATGAACTCATTCAGGCCTCACAGCAACCTTCTGAGGTAAGTGTGCTGTTATTGTCACCCCCATTTTACCAGTGGGAAAACTGAGGTTCAGAGAGCTGAAGGACCCTGTCCAAAGTCACACAGCCAGTAAGTGATGTACCAAGGAGTCAGCACCAGGCCCTCCAGCGCGAGTCTAGACTTTTAGCCACCATGTCTCATTCTCCCTCAAGCCAGAGTTTGGGAAGGAGCCCAGGCTTTGTCACTTAACTATCAGGGTTCCACTGAGGGGAGGATTCTGTTGATGCAGACATGTTTGAGAACCACTGGCCCAGATGATCACCAAGGGTCTGAGCTTCTGCAGTTTGACTGGCTGTGCTTTCAGACCCAGCACCGCAACCCCGCCCCCCTCACCTCGCTGACTTCCAGATGCCAGATGCCGCAGGGCACGTGGCCTCTCTTCCCCGTCCGGCTCTCCCATCCAGCGTCAGTCTGGCTCTTTTCAAAAGCTGCAGGGGCCAGGGACACAGTCAGAACCCTGGGTTTGTCTGCGATCCTTGTGCTGGTCAGAAGTTAAGAGGAGATGAGGGTCCCTTCCAGCAACGTGATTTTTTTTTCATTAACACACCAAACCAGAAAACAATCTTCTCTAGAATGTAGTCTGTAGTTCAGCATTTTGAAGTATTATTGAGATCTTTCTAGAAAAAGACACTTGTATATAAAGTGGCATTTTAAAATTGTATTACATGCTTAAAAGTTTAATTTTTCTTATTCGGGGACCATATTGATTGTGGTCTATAACCGCAGTCCCCAACCTCCTTGGCACTAGCGACCCGTTTCACGGAAGACAGTGTTTCCACGGACGGGGGCGGGGGATGGTTTCAGGATGATTCCATGGCAATACATTTACTGTGCACTTTATTTCTATTATTATTACATTGTAATATATAACGAAATAATTACACAACTCACCATATAATGCGGAGTCAGTGGGAGCCCTGAGCTTGTTTGCCCGCGACTAGAAGGCCCCATCCAGGGGTGACGGGAGACAGTGACACCCAAAGTGTGTTGCTTATGTCCAGTCTACTCAGCTTAATTGTCACTTGCCACTCACTCATAGGGTTTTGTTTTTTTTTTTTTTTTTTTTTGCGGTACGCGGGCCTCTCACTGCTGTGGCCTCTCCCGTTGCGGAGCACAGGCTCCAGACGCGCAGTCGCAGCGGCCACGGCTCACGGGCCCAGCCGCTCCGCGGCACGTGGGATCTTCCCGGGCCGGGGCACGAAGCCGCGTCCCCTGCTTCGGCGGGCGGACTCTCAACCACTGCGCCACCAGGGAAGCCCAGCACTGATAGGGTTTTGATACGAGTCTGCAAGCAGTCGATCTATTACGGTCTCTGTGCAGTCAGACCTCTCTGCTAATGGTCATCTGTATTTGCAGCCTCTCCCCAGCGCTGGCATCACCGCCTCAGCTCCACCTCAGATCATCAGGCATTAGATTCTCATAAGAAGCGCGCAGCCTGGACCCCTCGCATGCGCAGTTCACGAATCTGACGCGCCCGCTGATCTGACAGGGGGCGGAGCTCAGCCGCTCGGGGGGAGCAGCTGTGAATACAGATGCAGCTTCGCTTTGCTCGTTCGCTTGCCGCTCACCTCGTGCTGTGCGGCCCGGTTCCCTCCCAACAGGCCACGGACTGGTACCGGTCCACGGCCCGGGGGTCGGAAACCCCTGGTCTATAACATTTGAGAAAATGCACGTCTGAGAATCACACCGATTCCATGGAGCGAGGTCTGCCGTCCACAGGTATGTTATCTATGTTTGAGACCCACTAGAGGCCCCAACTCAGCTTAAGGGCAGTAGGCTTATAAAGTCTTACTTTCGTCCCATCGGCAATTGGAAGCAATTCCTCGCCCTAAGGGGAGCATGCAGCGGGGAAACTGCAGTCTTGCCTCACGGGGACCAAGGCCTCGAGGCTCAGGCTTGTCTCCTGCAGCGTCTGGGGGCAGTGGAAACTGTCCTCACTGCTGCCCTGGGGTCAGTTTCAGGCCTCCTCGGACAAACACCTGGAAACCTGCCCTTCTCCCTGGGGTCGCCGCCTCCTGGCTTTCCTACTCCACCCTCCACCGAGTCCCACTGCACTGTGGTGTCTGTCCTCACCCCATTACATTAAGAGTGCCTGCCTCGGGGCTTCCCTGGTGGCGCAGTGGTTGAGAGTCCGCCTGCCGATGCAGGGGACGCGGGTTCGTGCCCCGGTCCGGGAAGATCCCACGTGCCGCGGAGCGGCTGGGCCCGTGAGCCGTGGCCGCTGCGCCTGCGCGTCCGGAGCCTGTGCTCCGCAACGGGAGGGGCCGCAGCGGTGAGAGGCCCGCGTACCGCAAAAAAAGAAAAAAAAAAACAAAAAACAAGAGTGTCTGCCTCGGATGTTCACAGCCATCTGTACAGAGAACCAGGAAAAACAAACCTCCTCATTGGTACTGGCACCGCCCACTTCTCTAGGCTTAACTCTGATCTACCGTTTGCTAAAAGGCTGCCTTCCCTGGGGGGAGGGGGGCAGGAGAAAGAAGGTCAAGAATCCCATCGTGCGGCTGGGATGGGCTGAGAGAAGCCTGTCTCACCCACATGGATCCAATCCTGGACCAGACTGAGGTGAACCAAATTCCTCTTTTGAGCTGAGACGACATCGTCATGTGGCTTCAGGCAACTCCCCTTTACAAAGTAAAGAGAATCCTATCTGCTCGGTCAACTTTATACAAAAGTTATCAGGATTAAATGAGAAAAGCCGAAAGTAAACATGTATGTCTCATGTACCACACTGTCATCTTAAATGATAATCGCATGTAACAGAGAGAATTCATTTCTCACGTGAAGCTGTGGCCTTTTTTGTTTTCTGTTAGCGTTATATTTTTGCTAAGACATGAAGCAGGGCAGGTTTAAAAACATTAATCATATTCCGGCCTATGTTTCTTCTAGGACACTACTAATAAAAGCCAAGTTCTAAACTGTTTTGCTGCACAGAAGAGAAGCAATGTATCTGACGTCGTAACCTTAAAATGAAAATCCAGTCTCCACTGATTCTCCTCTTTTTCGGTAAATTGCCCTTTGCCAGGTCTCAGGAGCCCTCCAGCACGTCAGGGTCGCCAGTTGGTGAGAAGGTGTCCAGAGCACCGGAATGGATCCAGGAGGATACCCCCAACCCAGCAAGGGCGGCCCAGAGACTGGCTGCCGTACAAGGGGGCTGTGTTACATGGGAAAAAAGGTGGACACAAGCCCCGTGGTAGGGACGCCAAACCCTGATTTAACCGGCAAGTCAGAAAGCCTCTGGCCTTTGTATACTGAGTGATTTCGCTGGAGGGGAAGGCGCAGGACCAGGAGGCCTGCATCTGCAGAGACAAGAATGCTCTTCTGGGAGAAGACAGAGCTAAGGAAGTTTGTGTTGGAAGCTGAGACTGGAACACGTGTTTCTTGGCTTAGAGCAGCGCCCGCAGAAGGGCGGTTACGTTAACCAATGCCCTGTCGGAGCAGCGAAAGCCTGTTCCTTTGAGGTTCACCTCCTGCCGAAACATGTTTTCCTTGTGTGAGCAGAGACGTCATGTGTCCTGGACTTAGCGGGAAGCGGGGCTTATCGGCTCCACTGCAGCGGTCTTAAGGGACCAGTGACAGAAGAGGTCTGACCTTCTCCCCTGGACCCAGAGCAAGTTTCAGGAGAGGCCGGCAGGGAGTTGATGGCCTGGCCGTAGAGCCCTGAAGCCACAGGGCTCCCTCCAGAGGTAGAGGTCTGTCCTTCTCACCTTCAGGGCAGATGGCAGGGCCCGTAGTACTCAATCTTCCTAATTTCCTTGACCAAAAAGCTTTTCTTTTCCAAGTTTATGCTCTGAAATGTTTCACCATTTTTCAAGGTGATGTCCAGATATGGAAAATTCAGAATATCCCTCCCCTGTTCACATGGCTGCCTCTCCACACCTGATCACTGCTCTGAGGGAGCTACCGTCACTGGAGAAAATGTCCCCGGCATGGCGGCAGATGGAGAAGCAATGTGAGGTCAACATTCATAAAAAAGAATGGTGATGTTTCCCTTCAGTTCCAGCATTTGGCCATTTCCTCAGCACATCTTCAAGTTTAAGAACTTTATAAACATTGCCACAGAATGCACCACACCCTGAATTAAAAGTTTTGAACTTTGTATCATGCTGGGTGTTTGATGTGTTTAGAGGCTCTTCTCTCTGGAAATGAAACACATGCCCACACAGCCAAATGCCATTCCTGCTTGAAGCTGGCAGGCTTTGGGCTTCATTGCCATGGTGGCAGTTTTCACAAGACATTGTGAGTTTCCATAAGACACATCAGCTTAGTGAGGCTTTGGAGGATTACCAACAGCTAGAGGTACCAGAGCCATGAGGATGAAGAGGAAGCTCGTGCTGTTTGCTTCTGGGCAGCTGCTAAAAAATTACATGTGGTGCAGACATAGAGAATAGGCTGGTGGTTACCAAGGGGGACAGGGGGTTGGGGAGGGAAGGACTGGGCGTTTGGGATGCAAACTAGTACACATAGAGTGGATAAACAACAAGGTCCTCCTGTACAGCACAGAGAACTATATTCAATATCCTATGATAAACTGTAATGGAAAAAAATATATTTAAAAAGAATGTATATATCTTTATAGCTGACTCACTTTGCTGTATAACAGTAATTAACACAACACCGTAAATCAACTATACTTCGATTAAAAAAATAACAATTACGTGTTATGTTCAACAAACCTTTCTGTGGGCTCACCGTGAGCCAGGCATTCACCTGAGCACGTTACAGATGCTAACTTGGTTCTCGAAACAACCCACGAGGCGGGCACTCTTATTTCCATTCTAGAAGAGGAAACCCAGACACACAGAGGCTGGGAACCTTGCCCAAGGACTCAGAGCTCGCGAGGGGTCCAGCCAGCAGTGAGGCCCAGAGACGAGCCCCTCCCACCCACCGGGACGCCTGCCCCCAAAGGGCCCGCTGACTCCCCCAAAACACAGACTTATGGGAAAGGCTCCTGAGAGAATGATGGTCAATGCTAAGCAGAGATAACGATACCCCCTGTTAAGGTTTTAAATTCTGGATCATTAACTATGGCTTCCCTGTCACCATCCCAGGAGCTACCACCTGAAATGAACTGTCAGGTGACCTGCGAGGCCAGCGTCAGGGAGAGTAAATCTCTTGGGGAGAGAAACCCCAGGTCTTTATCTCTTTGGGGAGTAAAAGAAGGAAGAAGAATTGGCCACGGAGGGCCGGGGAAGGCTTGGTTTTGTTACCTTCTGAATCCTCAGCTGAAAGGGTTTCCACACTTGTTTTCACTGTCACATTGGCTGTTATTTCTTGGTTATTTATTTATTTTTTAAAAATAAATTTATTTATTTATATTTTGGCTGCGTTGGGTCTTCGTTGCTGCACGCGGCCTTTCTCCAGTTGCGGCGAGCGGGGGCTACTCTTCGTTGCGGTGCGCGGGCTTCTCATTGTGGTGGCTTCTCTTGTTGCGGAGCGCGGGCCCTAGGCACAAGGGCTTCAGTAGTTGTGGCACGAGGGCTCAGTAGTTGCGGCTCATGGGCTCTAGAGCGCAGGCTCAGTAGTTGTGGTGCACGGGCTTAGTCGCTCCGCGGCATGTGGCATCTTCCCAGACCAGGGATTGGGCCCGTGTCCCCCGCATTGGCAGGTGGATTCTTGAGCACCGCACCACTAGGGAAATCCATTTCTTTGTTATTTAACATCATTCTTCCTTGGGGAATGTCGACTGAAAAAAAAAAAAAGCACAACCTAAAAGCTGAGAGTGATGTTTTATTTGACGGGCAAAACTGAGGACTTCAGCCCAGGACACAGCATCTCAGATCGCTCTGAGGAGGCGACGGGGAGGAGCCGGGATACACAGGAGGTTTTGCAACAAAGACCAGGTAGCCAAACATCAAAAGACTGCTGTTAATTAAAGAAAAACAGACACCTCAAGTTAAGCAATTTAGCACTTTATGTTCGGGAAGATGCAAAGTCTGGGCTCACTGAAACCATTCCTTTGATACGCACCTCAGGTATCAGGGGCCAGTATCCTGTGCTTTTTCACCGAGTCTCCTCAAGGTGCACCGTCAGGGGCGGCTGCAGCGGCCGACTGCTTGCTGGTGGGCATCCCGCCTCCATCCTGAGTTCCCCCAGGGCTCACCACTGGGGCGGCTGTGATGTGATGGCTTGATGGCTGCAGCATCCTTTGTTCACTGATATGGCAGGCAATATTTTTCATTCACAGTAATAAGAGTCTACACTGGGGGCCTCGCTTTAAGCTCTAACCACATCTTTCTCACCTGGTGCCCATTCCCCACCTCATGGATGTGGATGCTTCATGGGCTTTTCTGAAGCAGAGATGTTCCTGTAAAGCACAGCGCTCTGGATCCAGCCACCTGCAAGCTCATCTGGCACCAGGGAGTTCTGGGAACAAGGCACCTTCAGTGATGAACCCAGGAAAGTTCTGGGCAAACTGGGTGGACTCTAGACTGTGCTTATACCCATCTCTTTGCCAACGGAAAAGGAGTTAAGCTATTAATCTCTTTCTAATCTTACTCCACTTGTGACAAGTACTGCTCTGTTTGTGAATCACCTGGTTGACACAGAGGAAAGACCCACTGGCGGGAACCCCCAGCTACCCTGGAGTCGGGCCAGATCCAGCTGGGTTCGTGTTGACGTCACTGAAAGTTCCATGTTGAAATGGGAGTGAGCGGGGGCTCCTGCTGGGAATACTCCAGTCCACAGCACCCTCATAGCACAGCCCGCTCTGTAGCTGAAGTGAGGCACCGAGTAGATGTGCTTTGAAAAGAGCACCTTCACCTTTGGCTTCTTGGGGATACCAACCTCCCCTACTCACCTCTCAGCCCAGTCATTCACTCCATGAATAGGGCAAAATGCACATTGGCTGCTCTGCTCTGCAACTCCTGTGTGATAGAAACACTAGAAATGGCTTGGACTAATATTTGGACAAACATTTATAAAATCACAGAATAATCCAGTGAATATTGTCTCACTCATGCTTTGGGCTCTTTTCTTTCTGAAATGTTTGCAAAGAATTAGGAGGTTCGGAGCACCATCTTAGTACCGGTCTTTAAGCTTCACCACAGTGTACAATTTTTTTTTTTTTTTCCAGTATACGGGCCTCTCACTGTTGTGGCCTCTCCCGTTGCGGAGCACAGGCTCCGGACGCGCAGGCTCAGCGGCCACGGCTCACGGGCCCAGCCGCTCCGCGGCACGTGGCATCTTCCCGGACCGGGGCGCGAACCCGTGTCCCCTGCATCGGCAGGCGGACTCTCAACCACTGCGCCACCAGGGAAGGGAAGCCCAGTATCCAATGTTTAAACAGTTGAATTGGGGTGTAATTGACGTGCTATCAACTTAATTGTATTAATTATATTAAATACAATTATAATTATATTAATATATTGCATTAATTATATTAAATATAAAGTATTAAGTTTTCACATATGTATAAATCTATGAAACATTGGTGCGATTAAGGTAATGAAAATAGCCATCACCCTGAAAGTGTCCCTGAGGCCCGTTGTAATCCTCCTCACCACCCACTCTCCTTTCCCAGGCAACTGCTGATCTGCTTTCTGTCATTTGAGTTGTTTGCAGTTTTGAGCTGTTACAAATAAAGCTGCTGTGAACATTTTATGCTCAAGTCTTTGTGTGGACATATGCTTTTATTTCTCCTGGGTAATCGTCTAGGAGTGCAATTACTGGTCAAGTTGTAGGTATATGTTTAACGACAACTTCTGAACAGGTTATAACATCTTACATTCCTACCAGCAGTGGATGAACATTCCAGATCCTCCATATATTTGCCTATACTTGGTAGGGTTAGTCTTTTAAATTTTTGTCAATCTAATATATGTGTAAGTTGTATCTTATGGCTTTATTTTTCATTTCCTTAATGATGAATGATGTTGAACCTCTTTCGTGTGTGTATTTGCCATTCGTATATTTTCTTTGGTGAAGTGTCTTTCAAGACTTTGGTCCATTTTTATTGGGCTGTTCGTCTTCTTATTTTTGAGTTTTAAGGATTCTTTATGTGTTTTGGAAACAAGTCCAATATCAAATGTATACTTGTTTGCAAAGACTTTCTCTCAGTATGTGGCAGATTATCTTTTTTTTCCTAGCAGTGTCTGTTGAAGTTTTAAGTTTTGATGAAGTCTAAGCTATCAACCTGTTCTTTTATGTATTGCATTTCATTTGTTGGAAATAAGAAATCATTACCTGACCCAGGGTCACAAATATTTGTCCTCTGTGTTCCTTCTAGATGTTTTATACATTTTAGGTTTTACAATTAAGTCTATAATCCAATTTGAGTTAATTCTTATATATGGCATGAAGCATAAATTGAAGTTTTTCTTTTTCCCAATAAGGATATACAATTGATCAGCACTATTTGTAAAAAAGACTGCCCTTTCTCCACTGAACTGCCATGGCAGCTTTTTCAAAGTCAGTTGTCCATATACGTGTGAGTCTATTTCTGGATTATGTATTCTCTATTCCACTGTTCTACATGTCCACCAATACCACAGTCTTAATTATCATTTCTTTATAATGTCTTGAAGTTAGATAGTGTAAGTACTCAACTTTGTTCTTCTTTTTCAAAGAATTTTAGTTATTTCATGTCCTTTGAATTTCCATATGAATTTTAGAGTCAGCTTGTGAACTTCTATGAAAAAAGCCCTGATGGGATTTCATTGAAATTACATTGATCAAATTCAGGAGAATTTATATCTTTAATTATGTTGAGTCTTCTGACCCATGAACACAGCATATCTCTCCTTCATTCAGGTCTTTAAAATGTTCTCTCAGCAGTGCTTTGTAGTCTTTGGTGTGCAAGTCTTGGACATCTTTTGTCAGATTTATCCTTAAATATGTAATATTTGAGTGTAATTGTAAATAATTTTTAAAATTAATTTCAATTTCCAATTGTTCATTTCTATTATATAGAAATACAGTTGACTCTTGTATACATTCATTTGTATCTTTGCAGACTTGCTAATCTCACTTATTATGTCTAGTAGCTTTTTTCTAGATTTCATCTGATTTTCTACATACATGATCATTTTTCTTTCTAATCCAGATGCTTTTTATTTGTTTTTCTTGCCTTATGACACTGGCTAGAACAATGTTGAATGGAAGTGATTTCAGTGGATGTAATTGTCTTATTCCTGATCTTAGGGAGAAAGCATCCAGTTTTTCACCATTAAGTGTGATATTACCTGTACGTCTTTCCTAGATGCCCTCTGTCAAGTTGAGAAAGTTCTTTTATCCCCCTAGGTTATTGAGAGTTTTTATCATTA
Organism: Kogia breviceps; assembly: GCF_026419965.1. Taxonomy (NCBI): domain Eukaryota; kingdom Metazoa; phylum Chordata; class Mammalia; order Artiodactyla; family Physeteridae; genus Kogia; species Kogia breviceps. The sequence continues at coordinate 83,846,833 of NC_081322.1, read as the reverse complement.
ACAGATGTGAGAGTTTTTTCGAATGTATTTTTCTGCATTTATTCAGATTATCATATGGTTTTTCTTTATAACTGTGTTAATATGGTGAAATGAATAGAAAGATTTTTGAATGTCAAACCAATTTTGCACTCCTGGGATAAAACACACTTGGTCATAACATAATGGCCATGATTCTTTTTATGTATTGTTTATATATTACCAGACTCGATTTGCTAAGTTTTGTTAAACAATTTTGCATTTATGTTCATGATGGATATTGGTCTATAAATTTCTTTTCATGTAATACCCTTGTCTGGTTTTATTACCAGCATAATGTTAGCCTCATAGAATGAGTTTAAAAGTATTCTTTTCCCTATAATTTTCTAGAATTTGTGAAGAGCTAGTATTATTTCCTCCTTAAATGTTTGATATAATTTATCAGTGAAGCAATCAGGGTCTCGTGGTTTTGAACTAAAAATTTGATTTATTTAAAAAGCATAAGGTTTTTCAGGTTATTTATTTCTTTGTGAGTGAGCTTTGGTAATTCATACCTTTAAAGGTTTCGTTTTTGACTTCATCTAAGTTGTCAAATGTACTGGCATAAAGTTATTTATAACATCCCCTAATATTTCCAGGTTCTATAATGATTCCACCCTCTCTAATTCCTGATATAAGTAATTTGTACCACCTCTCTCTCTCTGTATATATATATATATATATATATGAAAAATATTACTATGTATATGTATACATATATTTTCTTATCAGGTTGGCTAGAGGTTTATCAATTTTATTGTGATTTCCCTTTTCTGTGGAACTTAAAGAAGATCAGAATGGCCATCATCAAAAAATCTAGAAACAATAAATGCCAGAGAGGGTGTGGCGAAAAGGGAACCCTCTTGCACTGCTGGTGGGAATGTAAATTGATACAGTCACTATGGAGAACAGTTTGGGGATTCCTTTAAAAATTATAAGTAGAACTACCATACGACCCAGCAATCCCACTACAGGGCATATACCCTGAGAAAACCATAATTCAAAAAGAGTCATGTACCAAAATGTTCATTGCAGCTCTATTTACAATAGGCAGGACATGGAAGCAACCTAAGTGTCCATCGACAGATGAATGGATAAAGAAGATGTGGCACATATATACAATGGAATATTACTCAGCCATAAAAAGAAATGAAACTGAGTTATTTGTAATGAGGTGGATGGACCTGGAGTCTGTCATACAGAGTGAAGTAAGTCAGAAGGAGAAAAATAAATACTGTATGCTAACACATATATATGGAATCTAAGAAAAAAATATGTCATGAAGAGACTAGGGGTAGGATGGGAATAAAACACAGACCTACTAGAGCATGGCCTTGAGGATATGGGGAGGGGGAAGGCTAAGCTGTGACGAAGTGAGAGAGTGGCAGGGACATATATACACTACCAAATGTAAATTAGATAGCTAGTGGGAAGCAGCTGCATAGCACAGGGAGATCAGCTTGGTGCTTTGTGACCACCTAGAGGGGTGGGATAGGGAGGGTGGGAGGGAGGGAGACGCAAGAGGGAGGAGATATGGGAACATGTGTATATGTATAACTGATTCCGTTTGTTGTAAAGCAGAAACTAACACACCATTGTAAAGCAATTATACTCCAATAAAGATGTTAAAAAATAAATAAATAAAAATAAGAAATTTTTTTAAAAAGAAGATCAAAAATCGGGAAAATAAATTATTTTTTAACCCCCAACAAGCAAACTGACTAATAAACAAAACCTCATAGCTAAGTCCAAAGCATTTGGACCAAATTTGGATGTATCTTTTTCACCTTATAATCGTGAATCAAACCCAGTCTGTGTAGAACTGCTGTTACACCTCATAACAAAACAAATTGGATCATATAATTTCATATAATTCTGAGGTTAGGGGACATAACTCTGTCAGCAATTTCCTTTATATGTGAGGATGGTTTCCAAATAGAAAAACTAGGAAGTGAAACCTTACCCCTGCAGGAATAGGAAAAACTAGTTGCTTCAGGTTCTCTCCTGTTGGCGCTGAAGAAGAATGAAAATGTTTCTCGCTTTTGTAAGGACCCCAGAGACCAGCCTTGCTACTGAAGAAGGTAGCAAGTTTCCTCTCAGACAAACCAGAGAGGGGTCAGGTTACAGCCACTCAGCAAACCTCACTGGAGAGACCAGGATCCTTCCAGTGGGAATAAACCATCTGGCATCAGGAAGATCAAGGAAGGAAGAGGCCAGGAAGCTGGAAATGAGGAGGATCTGCGTTGAGAGAAGTGACAGGAAACACAGAAAAGCAATGACTCTCCACTCTCTGACGATACTGATTGTGCTGCTGGCGATGATGTCCAGACCTCCAATCTAACTGGTTCCGGTTCCTTTGCTGTTAGAACTTAGACGTGTGAACACAGGGTCTCTAAGGGTGTTTTAACTGCTCATAACATTTGTTTGCTTTAACTAGGCACAAGGACCTGGCCACCTTCCAACTCAGGCTTTGTAGACCATGATTTTCATACCACTGATCTGGATCGTTCATTTCAAATCCAGACGGAAAAGAAAAGATCAAACAGTGGTTGGCAGCCCAGGGAAGGCTTCATCTGAGGGCAGGGACGGTATTCCAGCAGGAAAACACTTCCTGGTATCTATCCTGTTGTTTCATAATATCCAAGACAACCTTCCTTCCCTGCGCCACAAGATGCAGCTAGGACTGGACGTGTGTAGAGGCCAGTTCTAGATAAATATGGAGCAGGATTCTGGAAGAATTCTTTACCTTTAAATCTTAAAAAAAAAAAAAAAAAAATGCGTAAGTGACTGGAACATTAAAATAATCACAAGGAATACAAAAGTTTGTTTGGAGTAGATTTTTGATTGCATTAGCCTCCTAGAAAAATCTCTTTATCTCCATAACGCCTGGAAGATCTACTGACCCTAGCAGTGTGGTTTCCTGTTCCCTCTGCATTTGCAGCTGGTTACCTCGGGCTGCTCTATACTGGGACCTTCTGAAACACTCCAGATTCACTATGTCAGGGCTCAGCTCACACCTTTTCTCCCCATCCTGCTTTTGCTCCAGAATGTCTGTGTTTAAAAAAGTGGTTCAACCCACAGGTTGAAACATATCAAGGCCACAGTAACAGCACCACCAAAGGCTCTCAGCAAAAGTGGCTTTCCAGCAACTCCAGGGGTCACACAGCTGTTTAGGGGCAAAGGTGGGGTTAGAAAGTGTGCCTCTTGTCTACTTGCAGGACTCTTTCCAGCAGGATTCTTTCCAGTCTATCCTGCTCTCTAAGCCACTGTTTTTCCAAACTAGGTCAGGGTCTCGAGGGGACGGCTTCCCAGTCCGCTCATGGCCTCTGCGTGGCACAGGGGCCGACCATGGACACACGGCACTGTCGCCTGTGCTGACGGTGTTGCATTCCCAGAATTCCACCTCTCCGCCTGCTTTCAAGCCCGGGGCAAGCTGGTCTATCTCTGGCTGCTCCTCTTCCATTCCTCCCAGCTCTGGGACGGTTCTCAGTAACAAAAGCCTCGACTGTCCGTGTTCACGAGCCAAGGGCTTACACCCTCACACGGAGCCCACGTGGACACACGTGCACACGCACACACACACACACACACACACGGGAGAGCATGCAGCTAACAGCACAGCATCCAGCCCTGAGCCAGGACCTACTCGGCCATTCCAACGGGAACCATTCACCTGGAACATCACAGGTGGGCTGCCCCTACCCATCTCTGTATTCTAGGTCTAGCAGCTGGGGTGCCTCCAGGATCCTGCAGCATTAGGAGCAGGGCAAGAGGAGGAAGAGGGAGGACGTGTATGTAGACTGGTCTGAGCAGGAACTCAGTGAGAATGGGGGCTGCAGACAGGCCCCCCCCCTAGCACATACGGCATCCTTGAGGGAATGAGGAGAAGGTGACCCATCCAGGTGGTTGATTACACACATACGAGGATGAATGGGAAAAAGGCTGCCCAGTGAGTTTGCCAGGGATCAGGGCTCCGCAGACCTGGCGGGGGACTTGGGAGCCTTCAGCCCACAGGTGTCCCTTGCCAGGGCACCCTCGTGCAAGGGGGACTCTGCCCAAGAGCAGACAGACCCCCCCGGTGACACAGTCTCTCTCCCTCCCCTTCCCCTGGAACATGGGGTATGAGAAGAAAAGCCAAATTACTCAGTGAAGGAAGAAGCCGGTAAAGCAAGAAGGATGCATAAGCAATGATTTAAAAGATAACAGCCCAATTTTTCCAAATCATGGGACGGATGCTCTTTCCACCTCTTTTGCATAAGCGCCCCCTGATCCGGTGGTCACGACAAGGCTCCAGGGGCCAGCACATCTGTGGACAAGAAAACACAGGGCGGTGTGTTTCCTCTTTTCAGAGAGCGCCCTAGGAACACTGCTTTATCAATATTTTGGGGTTTCCTGCCGTCCTGGGGTTGCCATTCTTACACACAGGAGAGCCGTGAGGTAAATTTATTTTCTTCTCTGCTCTCTGACCAGGCAGGAGATTGTCTCTGCTCACAAAACCATCTGTCATCTCTGCTGCTGGAAAGTTCATCAGTGATTTAGGACCTTCTTTCCTTCCCGTCCCCACGTCGCACACGTGTCTTCACCTTTCCTGGCGAAAATGTCCTCCTCTGGTAAATTTCCCAGTGGTTGGCTGAGGTGCAGCCACGTGCATTTGGACTTGAGCTCCTTCCCCAACGTCCCAGTCAGCCAGCAGCCAGCAAGCCAGTCTAGGGAACAGCGCAATGGAAACTCAGCTGACGGGAGGAGGAGTTCCAATATAAATTTCCCTTTCTCACCACAGTTTTATAGAACTGTGCAAAGATGAACATCAGCACTTCGCAAGCCCGGCTTTCTTCTGAAAAGAATCAAGCCCATCAGAGCTCTAAACGTTTATGCTCTTATTTTTAATGGTTTGATCAATTACCCGGCACCCTATCCTACGTAACCCTATCCTATGTAACCCTATCCTATGCCATAAGAAGAGAGTTCAAATAACAGGGTTTCAGGAAAGTCTGTGTCACGTCAGCCAGAGTTTTATGTAACCCACCTCCCGCTCAAGGATTTACTTAGTATATTTTCTCCTGCGTTCTCAGACACTGACCTTTCTCTTTTATCCTGATGTCTCATAACTGTGTTGCTTTTTTTTTTTTTTTTCCGTATATGGGGGAACATTCGAGTTCTGACTATACAAGGCAGCATTTCCATAAAGCACCTCTCTAGCCTCTGTCTGTAGGTGAATATCCAGCAAAGAGGGCTGGCTTGCTCAGGCGGGGTTTAATTCTATGGGATAGAAGACTGGAGTGAGAAAGTGTTATGAACCAAGTGACAGCCCTCAGTAAGTTCTAGCAAATTCCAAAAATATTTTATAGGCTCTTGATCTCATTATGCCCTCCTGGGTCAAGGAAGCTTACTGTGCAGTTATTAAATTTTTGTGTACTTCTCGTAGGAAAATTTTGAGCTCTCAAATGGGAAGAGCAATTTCACGCGCTTGCCCTTACACTTCAAAGTGGGTCAGACAATGGCGAATGGCTGGAACACACTTCAGAGTTGATGTTGAAAGGGTCCTTAATTTATGCTTCCTCACTTCTGCGGGAAAACGAAAACTTGACAAGAGGAATTGTTTTGACTTAGAGGTATGACTGGTCTCATGTAATATGAGCTCTCTGAGGGCAAAACGGGTGAGCAATTATCTTTTTTTTCTGGACACCTCAGAAAGTAGTTTTTGTAACTGGATGGGACCTAACCCCAAGGGCTGGACAGTCTCTCAGGCCTAGGAGGTCACAGCGTTCCTCACCCTTGGTCCTGGCTTGTACCTGCACCCGCCCACCCATCTATCTGCCAGGGCACCCCCTGTTCATCTTTCAAGACCCACTTTTTCCGAAAAGTCTTCGCAGACTTCCCTGCCCCCCTCTCAGTAGACTTGATCATGTTGTCCATCGAATCCCCACTGCATCCCGTACAATCCCGACACCATCATGTGCTTAACACTTTTTTCTTAAATTTATTTTTGATTTTTGGCCGCTCCATGTGCCATGCGGGATCTTAGTTCCTCAACCGGGGGTCGAAACCTCACCCCCTGAACGGGGAGCACGGAGTCTTAACCACTGGAGCGCCAGGGAAGTCCCACACTTTATTGCACTTACAGCTTTACGTGTGGATGGCTCTCTCTCACTCGGGGTTTCCCAGTCTCTGTGTTATTGCCACCGTGGGCCAGATCATGTTTTGCTGTGAGGCTGCCCTGTGTCTTGTGGAATATTAGTGCCATCCCTGGCCTCTACCTACAGGATGCTGCTGCCCCCACCCCTCCAAAACTGTGGTCAGACAAAGGGCCCTTGGGAAACAAAATTACCCCAGTTGAGAACCACTGTTCTGGACTCTGAGATCAGAGGGCGCTGACCATGTTTTACTTATCTTTAAACCCCTAACCCCTAGCATATTCCCTGTTGTAGAGAGGGCATTTAGTAAGCATTTATTGAATTTTGAGACTCAAGTGAATTAATACATGTTAATAAGTTATTAATATTCAAAAAATGTTATTATTTATTTATCTATTAATTTATCTATGATCTGGAACTAACTCCCAATCTCAGCTAGAGGTAGTGGTGGTCATACCCAGTTTCTAACTTTAGGGCGAGGATTAACTGTGAAGTGTAGGTGCCCAGCACCTGTGCTGTGCAGTATTTGTTGACTCTGAACTTGGGATGACCTCTGAGCAGGATCGTAATCATTGAAACTCTGGCTGAGACTCTGGACTCCTGCGCCCAGGTTTGTGGCAGAGCCCTGGTGATCCTGGACTCTGGACCCTGCCTTAGGTGTCGACGTTAGTTATAAGAGCTTGCTCCGACTTCTGACCGCAGGCCTCGGCTGGCTCTCCAGCCTCCAGACCGCTCACCTCTCCTGACTTCCGAACAGGATGGGCCCCTTACTTGCCGTAAACCTGAACCAAGACCCGTTCCTTCCTGTCTCAGTCATGCCTGTTGAGTTAGCCCATGTCCTGGAGTAACTTGTTTTGCCATTTTCTGGGCCCTCTGATGAGGTTAGTTGAAAACTGTGTAAACCCTTCAAGATCTTATACATTCACCCCGGTTCTGAGAGCCAGGTGAAAAGTAACCAGTTCTGTTCAACAGCTGAGCTTGGGGCTCTCTACCATGTCAAATCTCATGGTATTTTTAGTTTCTGACTGCTTCGGTGTGAGAACATCGCTCATGACAGAATTCAGTAAGTAATAAACAATCAAAAGTGGGTCTCCTTTAGACCCAGGATAATGTAAGAAAGACAATGAGATTGGCTCGAACCTTGGGCAAGATCCGTCTCCTCATGACATCAGTTGCCCCCCTTTGAGCTCGAAATGTGACCAAGTAATCCCTACTCAGAGGAGTAAACTTTGACAAAACTTTATGTAGTTTATATTTTTATCCATCTTGCAAATTCCACTCCTAATTTTCTTTCCTCCTTCCCCTGATAAGAAGCCATGGCCGCTGAGCCTGCGCGTCCGGAGCCTGTGCTCCGCAACGGGAGAGACCACAACAGTGAGAGGCCCGCGTACCACCAAAAAAAAAAAAAAGACAATTCCCATTAAAAAAAAAAAAAAATCTATGCTCATCACCTCCAGCTCAAGGACTGATACCAGCTTCCAGCCCTGTTCAATGTTGCCGAAGCTTATTTCTCTTTATGTTCTTTTTGCTACTCACTAGTGTCTGTGTGAGGTCCTGGGTCCCCTGCGAGAGATCCAGTTCTTCAGAACCTTAGAGCTTGGAAAATCTGTTGTGAAAGTTTATCCGAGAATAGACGTTCCAGGTTCTCTTTAGTTATTTACATGTGAGCAATCAAAAAGCAAGATTGTGTTAAATGATTTAATTTGCCTTTTTTTCCTTGTGTGATTCCAACCTAAAACCAGCAGGACTGAATCCATGAATGGTCTGATGTTACTAAGCTGTAAAGGCTCCCCATAACCCCTGAGCCGTCAGGGCCTAAGAAACTCTAGACCCCAGAATGCAAGAGCCAAATCACCAAACACCTATTCTGTTACCAGTAGAGATCAAAGATTCTGCTTCTCATGTATAACTTTTACTCTTATTTACACCAAAGAAGTGGTAGCCAAACCGTAAGTTTCAGAGGCTCTAATTCTGACCTTGATGTCTCAATGACATGCAGGATTCAATGAGTCTGTATTTATGATAAATACAGCTTTTGGAAATGCTTTAATGTGTTACTGAACTGGTGTCAAGGAGAAAATGTCAAAATACTAAAAATAGACTGAAGTTGAAAACCTGGCCTCTGAGTCCACGAAAAGTTTATTCATTTGTCTCATTTTATATACACAGAAGTGATCTCACACTGCCACATGGTAAAGGGAGCAAAGTAATAGGAAAACGGTCAGATGGGCTGCACAGAGGTTCCCAGGCCGGGGCCTTGTGAGTGACGGGGGGCCCGAAACAGCACAAAGGGTTGACTGCCGGCTCCATCAACTCAAACCTTCCCTTTGTAGAAATGCCATCACAGCTGTATTGAATCAGATCCAGCTGATTTACGCTCATTAACATGTGTAGAGCTGGAAGAATATCTAAAGAAGCTCTTGTCTAGGAGTCTTCAAAACATGTTCCTCAAACTGCTAACGTTCTTTGCAGGTATTTCAGGGTCTTCCATAAATTTGAGGTGGAGGCTGAAGTGCAGATAACAGGGGTCAGGGCCCAGGCTCCAAGCCTCAGCTTCAGCCAGGAATGTTGCATTTGTATCTGTTATTTATATTAGGATGCGGAATTCAGATTATTTTGAAAAAATTGCTGTAAAAGCATTACGCTCCCCAACCCGGTCATGAGGCTCAAATGACCGAAGGGTTGAGAATTCCCAAAGATCACATAATTGAATAGTGGTAAAGTACAGTGGAAACGTGTGCTTCTGGGTCTCTATACAGTTTGCAGATTTTGAAATTTTAATCTCAATTTCAGATTTCAAAACCCTCTGATTAGTCTCTCACATGTTTCTTTGCAATACTGTATAAATTCATGCTGTGAACTGACTGGGAAAAACTCAGTAAAAACTCATGTTGTTCTAATTCATTCTTGAACAACAAATCCTTATAATTCCCAAGCTACTTTATTTTCTTAGGCAAAAAACTTTCAGACACAAACCCAAATGAAATTCTCCGATTTGGAATTCATCTGAGCACTTATATAATTTATTCCAGGGATAGATAAGAGGCTCAGTTAACATACCAATATGGATTACTTGATCGTGACTGACCAAGAAAGATCTTGAGGTCACCACTGGCCACAGAGATAATGCAGCAATGATTAGCAATGTCTGCCATGGACATGGGAGGAAAGTATAGTATGACTGCTTCATCTTTCTCATCCCAAGCCTCCTCTGATTACTATGCTTTGGCTTACAAATAATCTTTGAGTTGTTCCCTTTCCCGGTTAGATGATGACTTTTCAAATTCAGGGACCATGACTGAATGCCTAGCAAATTGCTATATGTAAATGTAGGCGCTAATAATCACCGACATCGATTCCATCCTACTAATTGATATCAATTAGTAGGATGGTATTGAGTTGAACTGAATAAAATCAAATTGAATCAAATTGAATGAAACGGGTCATCTAGATAGGATCATCAAAGTAAATGCTCAGTGGAGAACGCATGTATACTCAGAGGCCAAAAATGTTTTCAGCAATACTTAAAAATAAATATATGCTAGATTTCTTCTGAGAATATCTCTCAACAAGTTGATTTAAATTGAGCCATGGTTTCTAAATTTTTTTATCTGCAGGGTATCAAAGCACAGTCTTGGAACAAAATTAAATCTAAACAAAATTAAATGTATTTTGTAACTGTGCTGTCCTCGGCTGCTGAGTTATCAGTAGTCATAAAATATGGGGATGGAGATAATGGAGATCATGGAAAATTGATTTGTGGACATTTTTAAAAGGATGATTGGAAGCAGGAATGAATTAGATCACAGAAAGGAGCCAACTCCACAGACGTTTGCCAACATCACGAAACTGGATGCTGTCTTTCCACGATGTTATTTCTGAGTTATGTGTCCTTCCCAGGGAGCTTTGCTCTCAGCTCTCCTCAACAGCGAACCATTCTCAGCACAAAGCTGAAAACAGAGTGGAAAGTGTCTGAGTCACAGTGACAGATAACATAGACTGGGTGGCCTAAACAACGGACATTTATTTCTCACATTTCTGGAGGTTGGAAGTACCAGAGCAGGAGGCCAGCACGTTTGGGTTTTGGCGAGCGCACCCTTCCTGCCTCGCAGATGGTGATCTCCTGGATGTGTCCTCACATGGCAGGGAGAGAGCAAGCTCCCTGGTGTCTCTTCTTATAAGGGCTTCACCTTCATGAACTGATCACCTCCCAAAGGCCCCACCTCCTGTCACCACCATACTGGGAATAGAGCTTCAGCGTACAAATCCTGGGGGGGACACAAAGAGTCCACCCTTTGCAGGGTGTGAGAAGAGAGATGGGTCTAGGGCTGACCTTGGGGACAGTCTGGGCTTTGCAGACGCATTTGAAGAGGGGACATCAGCAAAGGGCAGAAGAGGTGAGACCACAGAGGAGGAGAGGAGCCCGGGGGTGGGGAGTGCAGGGGGTCACGGGGCCAAAGGAGAAGCCCGTGTCTCCCCCCTGCAGTGGAGCTGACCAGCTGAGGCACCTCTCTGTGCCGCCTTCTCCCAGGTCAGGGACAGACTGAGCCCTGATGGCTTATTTTGACTTTGCAGCCGCGTTAAATTTGCTTTGCTGGTCTTCAGCATGGGTTCCAAGTACAGACTGTCTCCAGGAAGAAATCTTATGTGTGCCTATAGTAGTTACAAATCTCACCCTGCGACCAGAAATGTACCTTTGATTCTGAGCCTCGCTACCCTGATCCCACCGGGCGGCAAGAACGGAACCTCCGTCCATTGGATGCCCCTCCCCTTTTCTGCAGTTGTGCTAAGTTCTATGGTGCGTACCCCGAACCAAGCCATCGTGCACGTGGGAGGAGACAGGTCCACGTTAGTTCAGTGGTGTCTGCTCAACAGGTGTCTGCTGAGATCTCCCTCTGATCATAGGGTCTGTGGTTATCAATCCTTGGAAGTCCTGTCGACTGGCCTCTTGCAGACCCAGGGGCTTAGCCGTTACTTCTATCCCTCCCCTTGGGACACAGGGATAATTCTGCCCCCAGCTCGGGAACCTTGATGACACTCGCCTTGTCTGCCTGGGTTTGCTGGCCCCTCCCCAAGTTCTAGCCACTTGGGCAGGGCGCTGGCAAAGATGTAGAGCAACTGAAACGCTCACACATTACCAGTGAGAATGCAAATGGTACTCCTTTTTAGAAAGCATTTTGAGAGTTTCAGACAAAGGTAAACACACACACACTTAACATATGACTAAGAAAGTCCACTCCTGGAGAAACAAAAGCTTACGTTCGCATAAAGTCCTGTACACGACGAACATTTATAGTGGCTTTATACACAAGCACCCCAGATCAGAAACTACTCACATGTCCTTCCATGTGGTAAGTGCATAATCACACTGTGGCATATTTATACAACGGAACGGAACTCAGGAAGTAAAAGGATGACTCCGGGGGTAACACCAGGTACGAATCTCAAAGGCATTAAAAGCTCATTCAGCGTGAAGGCAGGCTCAGAAGTCTGTATGGTCCCTTCTACATGACATTCTGGAAAAGGCGAAATTATAAGGACAGAAAACGGGTCAGTTGGTGACAGGACTGGCGACGGGGAAAAGGAATTTTGGGGGTGAAGGAATTTAATTATATTGGCGGGTGGTTACATGACTGTATGATTTTTGTCAAGATTCACAGAGATATACGCTACAAAGCGTGAATTCTACTGAACAGAAAAAAATTTTAGGTGAATAAAAACGCATTATACATACACACACACTCACACAGGAATGTTATTCGGCCTTAAAAAGAAAAAAGAGGACATGTTTGAACCCAGAGGACATTAAGCTGTGTGAAATAAGCCAGTCACAAAGGTCATGTACTAATGATTCCACTTAAGGGAGGAACCTCAAATAGTCAAACTCATAGAAGCAGAGGGTAGAATGATGGTTGCCAAGGACTGGGAGAGGGGAAAATGAAGAGTTAGTAGTCTACAAAGTTTCAATTATGCAAGATGAGTAAGTCATAGAGATCCACTGTACAGCATAGGGGCTATAGTAACACTGTATTATATACTTAAAAATTTGCAAAGAGCGTAGATCTTACACTGTGTTCTTATCATATGCGAAAATAATAATAGATAAAGAGGGTGTGAGGAAACTTTCGAAGGTGATACATATGTTTGTGGCATAGATTGTGGTGTTGGTTTCACAAGTGTAGACTTATCTCCAAACCTATCAAGTTTTATATATTAATTATACACAGCTTTTTGTATGTTACTCATAGCTCAATAAAATGGCTTAAAAATCAAAAATGAAAACAAAGAATGAATCTGTACTTGGCAAGGTCTCTGGAACTTAGTAAGGACTTATTACAATTGGCTATTATAGATGTATGGATGGATGTATTAATGGTATTCCCCTTGTATTTGAACTGTGAAGCAGATTACAAGGTATATTCCAACTCAATCAGTACATGAAATATCCTGACTACAGACAAAGTGGTGAATTTAGACCAAGGAAATCTTCTGGACTGGTCAACAAGCTTTGTACCTCTCAGACCACCATTTGTTTTTCATTAACCAGAACATTCCCAAAGGAGAGACCACATTTTCCAATTCGGCATCAAAAGCTGAACAGAGCAGTCGTCACCAAATAAATATTTCCTATACTACAAGGCAGCCCAGAAACGTTGGAAATGGAATTTAGAGAGTCTCAAAGCAGCTGTGCTTCACACGGACATAGAACAATAGAGATGACAGCACACAGAGAAACAAACATAAAATACCCACCACTCAGATATTAGTTCACCACGCTTCGAAAAAAGTCCAGCTTTTCAAGTATTGTTTTAGGGTAGAGTGTGAGCTCTGAGATGGGCATGAGCTCTATGTGTTTGTTATTCATTCACACTCGCCGGCACTTGCTGTCATGGAAAGTTTGCTGAATTAAAGAAAGGGTGGATAAACGCTGAGCAGTGGAGAAAGCTTGACATTGCTGCTAAACGTCACCATGCACTGAGGGCACAAGTTAGGTGGCAGCCACTCTCCCGACATGGCCCTGGGGCTGCAGTTGGGTCCCATGAAGTCCTGGGCCAGAGTGGGCATGTAGTGCCCGGGAGCAGCTGGCCATCCACAGTCATTCCTGAAGGAATCTCAGTTTAGGAGGGCAGGACCAGCTCCCGTAGAGAGCTTTCGAGATCCATCTGTGAACTGCTCCACTTTTTCATCCTGAGGCAAATCCATAAATTTCCAAACCTTCCAAGGTTTGGTAGTGGGCTTGGGCTTACTGGGGTCTTGTTAGGGTGGCGGGTGGTCTGGCAGCGAGCGATGCCCGCGCAGGGCCAGGTGGGCGGGCCGTGAAGAGTGTGTGTGCGGCACATGCGCAGCGAGGGGCGGGGGCGGGGGCGGGGCCGAAGGCGAGCGCTCCTGAGTCTGGGCTCGCAGGAGGCGGCTGCGAGGAGTAACCCCAGGTTCAGCCCCGCGCGAGGGCGAGGCGTGGGTGCTCCCCCTGCAGCTGACGACGCCTTTGAGGGCAACAAACCCAGCTTCTCTCCCTTTGGGCTCAGCAGCAACCAGCACAGTGCTGAGTACCCAACAAACGCTGAGCAAATCCTCCATAAATCGAACCAAATGAGAACCTGTGGCTGAACAAAGCCAAGTTTGTCAACTAAGGCAAAAACTGGGGTGGAAAACACTGAGTTAATTCAAACTATCGTTTCTCTTCTATTCCAACCACATAATATGGGGCTCTGAGAAGGAAAGTTTAGTTTTTGTCAGGAATCAAAACTAAGAGACATCGGGAATTCCCAGGCGGTCCGGTGGTTAGGAGTCCACGCTTCCACTGCAAGGGGCACGGGTTCGATCCCTCGTCGGGGAGCTAAGATCCCGCAGGCTGGGCGGCATGGCCAAAAAAAAAAAAAGCCCAAGAGATATTTACAGGGATGAGACAGTGTTGTGCGGGGACCGCAAGCATGTTTGAATTTGTCTACAGGTGCTGTTCAACTGGGAGCACTGCTGAGAGGTCAGGGTGCACAGTGCCGCAGCTTCTTCTGCCTTGATCAACTAGCAACGTCCGTCACAATCAGGGAAATAGGAGACGTAGCCAGGCGCTCATACCTGCCATTCCTGCTGCTGGGAGGGCAGGGCCTGTAACTGGCTGTGTGCCTTTGGCAGGTGATTTCAGCTTTCCGGGTCTCAGTTTCCTGAACTATATAATGATTTAAACTAGATGTCCTTGAAAGTCCCTACCACCTCCAAGAAGAAAAGAGAGTATGAAGGCCCTTTCTATTTAAATGAGTTCTCTAAAAATTGTCTTTAACTAATTTTTGTTAATGGTATTATAATGGGCTCAAAGTAACGAATGATTGCAGAAAAATGCATTATCACTTCCCAGAAGTGGTGGGTGCCTCTAATCGCGTCTCTGCAGATCTGCTCTCTTCCTTGCTTCACCCTCTGTTCTCTGTGGCAGGAGCCAACCTGTTTCAACCTCAGCAACCAGCCTCCTTGCCACCTGGCTTCCAGGTGGCTTTGGGTAACGAGGACCCTGGCAGGAAATAGGAGGGAAGGAGAGAGGAAGGGGAAAGAGGAAAGGGAGGGAGGCAAGAGAGAAGGAGGAAACCTGGGCTCCTTCCCTGCAGGGTTGCTTGACCCGTTGAGTGAGGTCATCACTTCTCTAAAGCTGGGCTTGTCTGTCAGACTCTCCTTCTGGATTCTGCCAACGTCTCCTCCCTCTGGCCCTCCAGGCTGCAGGTGGTAACAGCCCAGTGTGCACTATTCCTTGTGGTTCCCCACCTGCACCAACATCAACAATCCCTTTCTTAAACCTCCTTGAATTATCCTAATTTGAAGGTGACATCTGTTTACTGGTGGGAAACTAATCCATCATCACAGGGCCTTCTACAAGTTAGTAAATAATCAACGTTTGCTTAATTAATGAAATATGTATAAGGTCTATATCTGCTCAGATGGCGGCATTATCTTTGAAGAAATGGGACAAAAGTTGCAGGCGGCAAGGATAGAGGAGAATTTGTGGAGCAGAAGCCAAGGTTTCTGATTGAGAGCAAACATCTGGACCAAACAGACAGATGTGGCACCTGTAGACCAGCGTGGGTCATCTGGCATCTCTCTTGCTCCCTGAGCCTCTCTCTTGGTATCACTGTTGAAAATCTTGATGGTGTTATTCTCCTAATCTATCTATCTATCTATCTATCCATCCATCCATCCATCCATCCATCCATCCATCCATCCATCCATTCATCTATCTTTCTACTATCTACCTACCTATCAACTCCATAAAGGGATATGTAATCTGATGGATGCATCTCAACTTTCCCTACTGTCACGCTGTAGTTCCAGAACTGTTCTTGTCCCATGAGAATTGGACAGTGTAGCCAACTTTTGCTCCTTCACAAAGCTGCTTTCCTCAGAAAGGGACAGTGGATTGAAGTGTAAATTGCAGGTGCTCTGAGGGATACTGTCCAGTACAAGTAGACTGCAAAGACGTGAAAGACAGGCCAGAGAGGAGCAGGAAGGCAAGAAGCCAACATAGAGATCCATCTTTAGAATCTTTCCCACCACCTCTTCCCTAGCCTGAGACACAGCTCCCACCCAGGCCCTTCTACTACCTGGCATCAACCAGCCTTCTGGAAGACAGGGGAAGGAGGAGACTTCTTGGGCCCCCTATTTGCATGGGTTTTTCCTCCGCTGCTCAAATTTTTTTTGCCCAGCTACAAGTTTCCCTGCTATCAGACAGAAAGAAAAAAATGAAATAGGCTTGATTTACCAACCTTTTATATTCCAGGTTCTATGTTACAAATGACCTGCAGTATATTTCATCTCCAATTTCTAAATGGAAAAAAAATCACAGACACCAAAAACATTGTCAGAGAACTGGAAATAAGCTAACAGAGGACCATTGTCAGACACTGGACAGATTTCTTCACGCCAATGGGACTTCCTTGAGAAAATGATCTTGGCCTCAGACTCCCTTAAACAAAGTGAACAGGGCCAGCAGACTGAACAAAGTAGGACACAGAGAAGAAATGCACTCAGAGGAGAGCACAAAGCACCAGGCTCTGTGTTAGATGGCAGGATGTGATATAGTAAATGAAATAACAGATGTGGCCTTGTTACCGAACCAAACTTGGTCTGCTTGGTCACGCACAGTAAAGCCAATCTACTGACACTGGGTTGTGCTGAAAGAAAGTGGAGCATTTATTGCAGGTACCAAACAAGGAGTCCAGGAAGCTAGTGCTCAAAAGACACGAACTCCCCAAAGACTTTCAGGGAAAGGTTTTTAAAGACAGGGTGAGGGAGGGGGATTGTGGGGTGTGTGATCAGCTCATGGACATGCTTCTGATTGGTTGGTGGTGATGTAATTGGGAGTCAACATCATCACCCTTCTAGTTCCAGCCAGTCTGGGGTCTCCATGCTTGTGGGCAGCACACAGTTAACTTCTTCCACCTGGTGGGGGTTTCGGTGTCTGAAAAACAGCTCGAAGGTTATGGCTCAAGATACTACCTATAGCCCTTGAGGAGGAACTAAAAGTCCTTGACTTTGTTTAATGGCTAAACTATTATTACTGTGTCTTGCCTGACTATTTTCCTTTCTTTCTGCAATTTCTCACTTCTCTGATTAAACTTCCTCTTTGACTAAAATTTTTCTAAGACAAAAGGCAGGAAGATGACATGGTGGGGGGCATCTGTTCTGGGAAGGCCCCACAGGATCCTGCTCTGTTACAGCCTCTGCCTTCATAAAACTGATAATTCAGTGAGTAGTGGAAATTGGTATGGCAAAGTTCCAGAAAAGGTAGACACCAATTAATTTTTCTGTTGGAAGGGAGATTTCAGCTCATCATGAGGTAAATGCCTTTTGTTCTGGGAAAGTTACAAAAGGACCCTTTTTCCACCCAAATATAAAGTCAGTAGCCAGTCACTGTTGAGAGAAGGGACAAGGCTTGGCTGGGTGATTCTGGGTGCAAGACCCCTGCTGTCCGTCTCCTCTCCCCTAGATGTGTGGAGCTTGAAGATGGGTGATTAGCTGGACTTGGATTGGGGTCAGCCCTCCCTTGGGTGGGACAGGAACAAGACGTTTTCCTTTATGGTGTCAAAGTTTTAGCAACATAATGGGTCAACTAGGTTAGTTCTACTGAATTCGAAGACCAGAAAATGAGCATTATTTTATTATTGCCTTTAAAAGTCAAGTCTGAGATCCCACATGCCAAGGCAGAAACCCTTCGGTCTCAGGTGTTGCTGGTGTCCCCTCCATGCCCACCTCCCTTCTCTCCAGCCATTGAGGAGCCTCTTTGCTGCTTTAGGTCCCCACTTGCTCACGACACAGTCATCTGCTCTACTTGTCCCATTCACTTCCACCAGCTGACACCTGGTTACTGGCGTGTGTGTCTTTTGTCTGCTCCGCGAGGATACAGTCTCCACGAAGGCAGGGATCGTGTGTATTTTGGGCACCCTGCAGCCTGGAAAAGGGTCTAGGGGCTTCCGTGGTGGCGCAGTGGTTGAGAGTCAGCCTGCCGATGCAGGGGACGCAGGTTCGTGCCCCAGTCCGGGAGGATCCCACGTGCCGCGGAGCGGCTGGGCCCCTGAGCCATGGCCGCTGAGCCTGCGCGTCCGGAGCCTGTGCTCCTCAACGGAGAGGCCACAGCAGTGAGAGGCCCACGTACCACAGAAAAATAATAAAAAGAAAAAAAAAAGAAAAGGGTCTAGAAGGACGTCCAGCACGTATTTTGGATTCAGTCGACCTCTGCTTCGTGAATGGGAGGCATGGTCGTCTCTAATGCCGTGTCCACCACCCAGGCCTCCATGGGCCTGGAAGGCAAACAGCCTCCTGCTCCCCGCCCCGTGCGGTGGGATGGGCTCGGACGGGGTGAGCTGGAAGCCTCCCTCACCCAGGTCCAGCCCCATCATCTCCCCACGGTCGTCCTCACCCCGCTGCATTCCCAGGGAGATGGAGAGACAGAGGTCTGTGGGGCCCTGCTCCTCCTAGAACCCCAACTAGCGTCCTCCCCCCATCTTGGGGGGGTGTCTCCTGCACTGATCTTACCCGTCTTCCCCCCACTCCACAAAGGCCCCCTAATACCCACCTTCCTCCTCCCCCACCTCAAATAATCTCTTTATGTATTTAGACTTTTGAAAGAAAAGCCAGGGGAGAAAGTCGCCAGAGTCACCCTGAAACCCCAAAGCCCCTTCAACAAGGACCAGGAAGGCTCGGATGCCTTTGGAGCTGGGCGGGAAGATCCAGGTAGGCGATGGCTCAAGAAGGACACTCTGTCAAGTGCCGCCGAAAGATCACACCAGAAAGAGCCTGACCGGTGTCCACTGGATGTAGCCGCCAGGAGAGACCTGGGAGAGCTGAGCTGCGAAAAGCCAGGGTGCGGCCATGTAAGAAATACAGGGGGGTGGGGGGTAAGGGGATGGAATGGGAGTGATTAATTCAGGAACTGAGCTTAAAGCCAGCACAGTGCGAACGGAGGAGCTGAAGGGGACCACGGGTGTTGAAAAAAGTTTTTAATTAGAATCTAACATTTTTTTTTTTTTTTTTTTTTTTTTTTTTGCGGTATGCGGGCCTCTCACTGTTGTGGCCTCTCCCGTTGCGGAGCACAGGCTCCGGACACGCAGGCTCAGCGGCCACGGCTCACGGGCCCAGCCGCTCCGCGGCACGTGGGATCTTCCCGGACCGGGGCACGAACCCGTGTCTCCTGCATCGGCAGGCGGATTCTCAACCACTGCGCCACCAGGGAAGCCCAGAATCTAACATTTTTTAAGATGAGAAGCACGTCTGATTGTTGGGGAAGGATCTTTCAAAAGGGAGACACTGCAGTTACAGATCAGAGTCTGGTCCTGGGCCGGAGGGGGCAGCTCTTTGTGAGGATGGCAGGAGGGACGCGGCTGCAGGTGCGTGGAGATCTGCCATCTGCCTGGTGAAGTGAGGTGGGGTCTCCCGAAGTGGGAGGGGAAGCGGACGGAGGAGAGTGGCGATGGGGGGTGCGGAGCGTAAAGATCATGGGTGTGGTCTGACTAACCCCGCTGCAGAAAAATACAGGGAGCTCAGAGGGACTCGGGCCGCTTGGCAGGCTGGAGGGGCGCGTATTTGTTCCTTGACAGGGAGGCAAGAACAGCTGCTCGCTCACCTCCACGACCTGGCAGCACCTCCTGCAAGCTATTCCCTGTCCTGAGACCACGTGGTCCAACCTCACTTAAACCCTTTCCTTAACACTTGAGGGCATTTCTGTTCTTGGCCAACAAACAATCTCTGCTTGAGAGAGAACTGCTTTCCCAATTTGGACCAAGGATTTTTGTGTGTGTGTTAAATTTATCAGCCTCCATTTCTGTGTTGATTTTATTCCCCTTTTATCATAAATCCTATGTGCTCAGCTCTCATCATGATTTTTTAAATGTGTACATTGATAATCTTACAATTAATATTTAAACTCGATCGCCATTCATGACAAGTACACTCTGTGTTTTCATTCAATTTTCCTGACTCAGCCTACTCTGAGAATGGGGACATGGGGTGACTGGGAAGATATTTTTAAACTCATTTCTTGTCTCCAGTTGCAAAATAGTTACATCTTAAGGAGATGATTTTAAGGCATCTACAACCTGTATTCTGTTGCAGAAGTGTGGGCTGATTCTATTGGTGGAATTGTTTTATTGTTGTTGTTTTAGAATTTTGTAAGAAATACACTTGTGCTTTTCACTAAGGAAGGAGTTTTGCATTGTTTGAGTTTTACTTTTCTGCCTGACTTTAAGGTAACTATATATACTGAAAGGAGTCACTCTGAATCACAAGGCTCATGCTGGCCTGATCCGCCCAGTTTGAGGCTGCGTATCCTTGAACAGTCCTTTCCTTCAGTTTCCTCATCTTTATTTGTTTGTTTGTTTTGTTTTGGCTGTGCTGCACAGCATGGGGGTTCTAGTAGTTCCCCGACTAGGGATCGAACCCGTGTCCCCAGCAGTGGAAGTGCAGAGTCCTAACCATTGGACCACCAGTGGGGTTATAATTAGGCGTAGTGACTAAGGTCTGTGTTCTGTGCAGAGAGGCAAATGCGTTTTAACCCCATTCATCACCACATTCTCAAATTCCCCACCCTCCTGAACTGACCAAGATATATGGCTTGAATAGGTCCAAAAGGGGGGAAAAAAGTCAAAACTCATCTGGTAAAAGCTGGAAATTATGTTTTAACCAAATGGTTATAGTAAATATGCATGAAGCCCCCTAGAGACCATAATACTGCCTGAGACCACAGCACAGAGGGCTTGACCAGCAGGACACTGAGGGACCCGGATGAACCGCTCAATGCAGAGTTCAGATTTGCTAGTTAGATAATAAATACAACTCAAGTCAGAGAAGAGCCAACCAACATCTATTGAGTAGCATGGGCTAGTTTTAAAATCTGGACTTTGCTAAAGCCTTCTTTAAACCTCAAGAAAACTCTAATCTACAGCTATACAGACTTTGTCTTATAGGGGAAATATTTTAGGCCTTGGAACCACATATTGCCTCCATTGCACATTATTGGTGTTTTTGCTTGGACTGTTTTGTTTTGTTTACAACCCTTTAAATGCATAGAAAAACCATTCTGAGCTCACAGGCCGATTAAAAACAGGCTGAGGGACTCGAATTGCAAGTTTAGACATTTCCAGCTATATTAAGGTTTTTCAGCGATGAAGATCTCAGTATTTTCCAACAAGGCTCATTTGGTAATGAAAGTCTTCCAACTTGACATGAAATGGTTTCCAGATCCTCTACTATCTTGAATGCCCCCTTCTTGGCAACCTGCTGCCAATGGAGTCCCTAAAACGTGTCCTCCAGGACCACACAGCACTGGAAACTTGATGTGACCGCTGTGGACTCATTTGAACTATTTCATAAGCTAATTTGGAGACAGTATTGAGAATACTATCAACTTTGTGCATAAATTCAGTGTTTTTGTTTTGGTTGCGCGATCATCTGGGACTTGCAGTGATTTCTATAAAGAACTGCAGACATCTCTTTGTAATAAAAATTCAGCTTTCCAGAATCAAATACGGTCTAAGGTTCCAGGTGGGGCGCAAAAAAACATTGCCTGAATGAACACCAGTGAAATCTTTGTATTTCTGGGAAGTAAGGATAAAATCCTTCTGAGGGGAACGTGTCCTTTTGTGTATGAAACGAGTGTAAAACCTTTCAGGGTGAGCCCGACAGGGAACGCGACGTTTAATGTATGAAAGTGTGAATCACGGAGGAGAGGTGCCTGCATCTCTATGTTGGACCTGATCCCCCTCTCTTCCACGGGAGGCCCCAGAACAAAGATGGGTTTATTAGGAAAATTCACTTATATTTAAAGATCTTATCCTTGCTTGTTATTGTGAGGCATGTTTGAATGTTAGTGTGGAAAACAGGTGTTTTTTTAGACACCCTTTTAAACAATTCCCCTTTTATGTACAAGAGCCCCAGAAACCCAGATGATTCCTATCCTAGTATTTTCCCAGACTGTCAGAACGCCTGCATTTTCTTCACCCTTGTTTACCGTAGAAGAGGGACTTGTGGCCACCGGGGAAGATGTCACCTCCCACTGTCCCATCGCAAAAACCCCGCAGGGACTTGTTTCCTGTTTTATCTTCAAACCTACCGGACACATCAGGCTTTACTTCAACACGTGGCTGGCACAGAAAATAACTGATTCCAGTAGGCGGAACGCTTTCTGCCATTACATCATTTACGTGCTGGTACAGCCCCCGGGCCCCAGAAGTGTGTCTGCCTCTGGCTCGTTCCCACTACGGGTTCTTCTAACCCGAAACTCAGGAGAGAAGACAAACCCTTCGTTCCTCAGAGCTGCCTGAGGACGTGGAGGTGCCACTCTCGAGGAAAGGACACCACGTTTTAAGAAGAATTAAAGTGTCATTAAATAAACCCTCTCATGCTGCCGTTGAGAGGGGTAAGATGCTTCTATTTCAAGGAGTAGATACTGAGCTAGGCAGGAAAGGCGAAAGAAGCTTTTTTAACCTGGATTTCAAAATCATCTGGGACCTAACATCTTCATCTGGAAACTTACTGGATATGTCCTCACAGAGACCACCAGTCCATTTTTCACGTGAGGATGGAAGGTGGAAATCACTCAGTTTGCCTCACTGTATCCCAATCGTTTCCATAGCTCAGCAGCATTCAGAGAAAGAACACATACCTTTCCATTCTTGCCGTGTTATACAGAGTACCTATTCTTTGGACCCTTCTAAAAAGATGTTGATAAACAGCACCTCTGCTCCAAAAAGTCCCACACACATTTATCTAGTGAACAAGTACAAATTTAGCAATTTTAATCAATGTCTTTGCAGACAAGTGTGGATATGTATATGCATATATACATACATATATATATATATATATATATCAAAATGGAGAATTTTCAAGTAAGATTTGATACAATTGGTCTAGTGGTGGGTAAGTCCATAGGATAAATCTTAAGTAGGCTACATTTCCTTTGGTGGCATTTATAGTAATTCAGTTCTACTGCATAGAAGGGGATCCAAAGCTTAAATTTAGCTACTTTTGGAGGGGTCCAGTGAGAAAAAAGAGCACGGGTGGTGTTCCACAAAGCAAGCACAGCGTGTTTATGCTAATCCCTGGAGATACCAAAGTGTCTGAACTTGGCGCCTAAAAAGTATGAAAATCACACCAGGCGTCCTGGTAGCTGCGCATCTCTGCCATCTCTGGGATGAGCTGTTATAAGCAAAACATGTGGAGGAGCAAAGTTAACAGCAACATTGAATCCTGTGTGTGGTCCAGGCCAAGAAGTAGGACCGAGCTCCAGAACAAAGAGGCCTGAAGTGTCCGGTGTCCACCGTGTGGCCTTGCTGACACCGGGGACTGTGAGGCTTGGGACACCATCGCTCCTCCTGCTCACGGGCCCGAGTGCGGGTTAGTGGAGGGGCCGGGCCGGGCGAGCTTCCGGCAGGACCGTCCCGCGGCTACCACTTTCCTGGGATGGAAACCCCACACTCGTACCAGCCCACGTAGTAGTAGGGGGTTCCAAAGCCTATGCTGCCAAAGCTGACTGGCTCCTGGCGGAACTGGCGATGGTAGCCTGGGAGGTAAAAGCAGAGAGAGGGGAAGAATAATCAGTAATATTGTGATTTATAACAGAACATGTATATGTGGTCTTCTTCTCCATTGTTGGCATAGAGCTCCTGAAGCCCTTGGAATTTCCTGAGTGACAAGAGCTATAAAGGTGTGTGGAATGTTACTATATTCATAGTAGACCCTGATCGACCGCACGGGAGTGTATGCTAATGACGTGACTTTCGGGGAGCACCTAAGCATGAGGGCCGGTCGCCGGAGGAACCAACCGTACGATTGTCGGGTGGCAAACTTCAGCCCTACCCGCAACTTCCAGGGAGGAGAGAGGGGCTGGAGATTGAGTTCAATCACTAATGGCCAATGATTTCATCAATTGTCCCTACGTAATGAAGCCTCCAGAAAACCCCCAAAGGACAGGTTTGGAGAGCTTGCAGGTTGGCGAGCACATGGAGATTCAGGCAGAGTGGTGCTTGGAAGGGGCACGGATGCTCCCTGCCCTTCCCCATACCTTGCCCCATGCATCTCCTCCGCCTGGCTCTTCCCAAGTTACCTCCTTTTATAATAAACCACAATTTCGTACGTGAAATGTCTCTCTGAGCTTTGTGAGCCCCTCTAGCAAGTCAATCAGATCCAAAGAGGGGGTCATGGGAACCTCTGATTTATAGCCTGTCCTGATCAGAAGGACAGGTGACAATGTGGACTTGTGGCTGGCATCTAAAGCAGATGAAGAGGGGCAGTCTTGTGGGACTGAGGTCTGAAACTGTGGCACGTGATGCTATCTCTGGGTAAACGGTTTCAGAATAGAGTTGAACTGGGGAGCACCCACTGGTGTTGGAGAATTGCTTGGTGGTGCGGGAAGAGAACCCACACTTGGAATTGGTGTCCGTATCGTAGCATCAAAAGCACCTGAACCAACAGGAAGACTCCTCATCCTTACAACCTCCTTTCGGACAGAAGATTTCTGAGAAGCTGTTCTCGTGACCAAAGTTACTTCCAAATAAACACGACCATTTTCGTGTGGAGTCACAACACCCACCCTCTGAGGTTTACCCCAAGGATGATTTGCGGGGACAACCCAGTCTCCACCTGTGTGACACAGGTAGGAAAGAGTGCTCATTGGCCCTCCACACCCCCCCCCTCCACAGGGGAAGATCATTTTAGTCAATCACGATGGGGCACTCCCAGTAGGGCAGGCCCTGAGCTGGGTAAGCAACCTTAACCAAGATTCCCACAGAATCTGGGGCCCCTGACTTGCCTAGAACCTCAGGCCTCCAAGATTTACTTCTTGGAATCTGCAGTAGACTTTCAGATCTTTCAAGTAAATCTCTCAGACGAAAGAATCCTGTAGCAGTTCTGACCACTCCTCCTTTCAAGAAGAAGTGATGCTCCAACCTCCTCAAGAAGTGTTGGCAACTCAACAAGTACGTGCTCTCACCCCTTTGGCCCTGCGTCCTCTTGTAAGATGAAAGGTTACCTGCCATTCCACCAGTGAGTTTCTGATGAACCAGCACCTCTGTTCAGAGCCCAAACCATGACAACAGTCACAGAAACACAGTGAAATACAAATAATGCATTTAATCCCAACCCCGGGGCACTGCAAGGTCCTGAAACCATTAAGAGATGTGGTGTATTATGTATGTTTATTGTGATTGTTAATTTTCTGTGTCAACTTGGCTAGGACGTGGCATCCAGCTGTTTGGTCAAACGTTATTCTAGGTGTTTCTGTGAAATTGTTTTCTGGATGAGATGAACATTTCAATCAGCAGATTATAAGTAAAGCAGATTACCCTCCACAGTGCGGGTGGGCCTCATCCAATCAGTTGAAGGCCCTAGTAGGAAAGGACTGACTTTCCCTGAAGAGGGGGGTCTTCTGCCAGAAGCCTGACTTCAGACTAACTGCAGCATTGGCTCTTCCCGGGGTCTCCAGCAGGCTTGCTGGCCCACCCTATAGATTTTGGACTTGCGCCAGCCTCCACAGTCATAGAGCCAGTTCCTTAAAATAAATCTTGTTCTCTGTCTCTCTTTCCCTCTCTCCATCTCTGTCTCTCTCTCTCTCTCTTTCTCCCATTGGTTCTGTTTCTCTGGAGAACCCTGCCTAATATACCTGATTTACTGTTTTGTGTATTTTAATGTATCTTAATTTTTTGAAAATGGGTAATCTTTGTACTACCTATGGTATTTTTTTCCAAGCTAAAAAATGTTAAAGATCAGAACATCTTATATCTTAAAAAAAATGCCAGATCACTAGAAGTGCTGGACTTCATTCAGTTGTTCTGTTTATTTGGGGGCTTGGGGTAGTGAGGAATGTATTACAAGTTGTTAACTTTGAGATTAATACACTTATTTTCACCTTGCAATGCCATCATGAAATAGTTGACACGTGATCTTCTGAAGCATATCACGGTTGGTTTGTGTTTGTTTATTTTTTTCTTTCTCTGGACTCTTGTTCATGGCATTCTCCACCTGGAAGGCCCTCTAATCTTCGCATGTATTTTTATGACTCAGCTCAGATTCTGCCCCTTCTGAAAACCTTCCCTGGAAGCCTCAAGGGGCAGCCCCCGCCCTTTGAACTCAGAGAGTAACTATAATCTGCACAATTACCTGACAATGGGACAATCATGTGACATAACTGTTGTCATTATTGGTACTTTAAGTTGCTTTTGCTCTTAGTTACCTTTCACATATTTATCCTCCCTCCCCAATTACTGACCATGTTTCCTGAGAGTAGGGGTAAGGTCTCATATTCCTTTGTGTCCCTACCTCTCCAAGGCTCACCCTAAACCCAGAATGTGGTAGGGGTATTTTGTTTCTTCCTTATTTTTATGCTCCAAAATTCTGCTAATATCCATCTTCAAATGGTAAACCAAATGCGGAGCTACAGTGAATTTTCTCCTTATATCAGCACTCCTCTCCACTCCCCCGTATATTACATTGGGCCTTTGTTCACATTACCTTGAATGGTAGGGAGGGCTTCTATGTAGGACTGAGGCCCTGTTCTTCCATCCAGGTGTGAATCCACAAATTGACAATGGTCTTCACCTCTTCCCCAACTGTCCCCAATGCTGTAGAATGTATCTGCGTAAAGGAATACGATGAGTCAGGGACTGCTCCAGAACGGCCACAGCTGGCTTAGGAATTTACACAAGCTTTGAAGAGGGCACATTACTGAAACTCTGTGTGTCATACTTTCCGTGTTTGAAAGATGGTGATCATGGCACCGATCTCAAAGTGTTATAAGGATTCAGTGAGATCATGTATGCTAAATACTTAGCAAGTGTTCATTAAATGGAAACTACTAATATTATAGGCATTTTCAGCCTGTAAATGGGAGACCTTTCTACTCTTGGGTTTAAAAAAAGGAGGAAACTCTGATAGGCAGAGAATGTATTATGAAATAATTATGAAAAGCATGAATACCTAGAAAAATAGAAGAAACTATTCTCATACATAACTAGAAGTAGGGTGTGTGTCTGTAGCATGAGGCGCTGTCCTTGGTCCTGAACCAGAGCTGCACAGTAGGGCAAAGTTGTTTCTCTCAACCCTAGAATACCAGACATGGCTGTGTAACCTCTCCCGGGAATTCTGAAGCAGAGGAGCAAAAGGGCAGTGTGCAAGAGGGGAAAAAAAGAGCAGCAAGAAACAAACAGACTGGTTGTAGGGAGGGGCATATACACTGAGAAATTGCAAGAGTGGGGGATGGTTGGGGAGATTTTGACATTATCTAGAAATGATGAGCACTAGCAAGAAACAAAACAACAAAAAAACTGACCGGGCTTCCCTGGTGGCTCAGTGGTTGAGAGCCCGCCCGCCGATGCAGGGGACGCGGGTTTGCGTCCCGGTCCGGGAGGATCCCACGTGCCGCGGAGCGGCTGGGCCCGTGAGCCACGGCCACTGAGCCTGCGCGTCCGGAGCCTGTGCTCCGCAGCGGGAGAGGCCACAACAGTGAGAGGCCCGCGTACCGCAAAAAACAACAACAACAAAATAAAACAAACAAAAAAAACTGGCCTATGACAAAATATAAACCAGCTGAGGGAAAGTTTTCTTTCTTTTTAAATGTATGTACTAGAAAAATTTAAAGTTGTGCAAATCTTGAAATACAAAAAAATTTGGGGTAGGTGGGTGAGTTAAAACCAGCAGGGTAGAAATGGCATTTTGAAATGTTAGTAGTTCAAAGTAAATACTTATGTTATTCTTTGTTTTAATCCCCTACTGTGATGAAAACAATGCAATTTTTGGAGACAGAACAAATGGTGCAGCTCATGTTATGTTTCACCATCTCCATTGTTTCTCGGTAAAGTTGTTCCAATGGCAAAAATCGTAGGGGGTGCTTTTCCTCAATACTCCCAGCTTACACTCATACCTTAAAGAAACGTAAAGACCATTTTTCTTCGCTGTTAATGTTATGGGATTAACAACAAAGAAAAACGGCCTTTAAGTTTCTAACAGAAGTTTGGATGTCATTCCTAAAAAGTCGTAGATTTAAACTATGTACATATATTCCTGGGTACCAATGTAAATACTAGTCACTCCAGAATAGAGCCTGCAGAACCGGTTTGCACTTGAGCCGGACTGAGATGTGATGGGGCCATACCTCAAACGCATCCTGACGCACCTGCTATGTCAAGTTAGCATCTGATAAACTAAAAGCTTTCCACACCTTCCCACAGCACGCCATCCCTAAAGGCCTACCTTTCAGGTTATCACTGAGGTAGATCTTATACCGCAGCGAGTTACAGAGAACGACTCCCACAAACTTTCTGTACCACGTCCGCTTCACATACTGTCGGCCGTGGCACTCTGTGTAGCCAGGGTCATGTTTGAAAGCAAATGGGATCCAGATGGGCTCACCACCTGGACAACACACAGCACACCTTCTAAGTCATGGCTTTTCACACTGTTTATTCTTGCACAAAATACCAGAGAGGTTGATTTATTCACTGGGACTTCCCCTTCTCTCAGGGCTTTTCTGAGCAGTTTTCCCACCTCCCAGTGGTCTCTCTCTCTCTCTGTCTGTCTGTCTTTTCTCTTCTTTCTTTGTACTGAAGTACAACTGGGGAGTTCCTTGTACCTGAATGCAGTTAACGTATTTGCATTTCTATAAAGGATTCTCAGAGTAAGAAAAAGCCTAATTTAAGCCAAGGAACATAAGCTATAATGGCAAATTTGACCTTGCAGGGCGTGTCACCCTACCTCCCCACCCCCAAAATCCCTCAGCACAGGCACCGCCTGTTGTCACTCGTAAGACCAGTCTTGAACTTAAGCAATAGGTCTTTCTCGGTTTATTTGAAAAACAAAGTAAAATTTTGTCGTACACTTAATGCATTTTGCTATCTTTTCAGCCATTTAAAATATTCAAAGGGGTTATGAAAAGAAAGTTATCTATGTTCATAGATACTGGCCGCCCATAATGGTTTTTATAGATATTGGCTGCTATGGCCCTATTTAAAAATTTCCAGAACATGCTTTTCCCTAGATTAGGCTGATGGGTGCAAAGAAACCATAGAAGCTGTCAGAAAATTATGAAAATACAAAAACGGTTCAGGGTGTCTACTTGTAACTGTAACAATCTCATACTCAACTTGCTTACTCGAATGTCAAGTTTATCAAGAAGAGAAACTTACCTGGTGGCCTCACAACAAGCAAAGGATTATCTGTAGAATGAAAAATAAATAACTGACTTCACTATTACATCACACAGCCCCGCAACTGTTGAAATGTGGGGTTTTTTTGTAATTAAAAGAACTAATCAAGCTAGAATAGATAAAGAAAGTGTAAGATTCATCTGACAGATGCCAAGACATTCCCTTAGTTTTTATTTTCTAGGCATTTCAAGAAATAGTCTTTTCTATTTATATTGTCTTGTTATTTATATAGAAGGTGTGGGTCCTTGAAGATAATGTTTTGACATTGGGTACTACAAAATAATTCAATACTCATTATGTTTTAAAATGTGTCCATCTTGGGAAAACAGTCCAGTGGTTTCTTAAAAAAGTAAAAACACACAGCTACTATGCAATCCATCCATCCTACTCTTGAGTATTTACCCAAGAGACATGAAAGCATATGTCCTTAAAAATACTTGTACATGAATGCTCATGGCAGATTTATTTGTAATAGTCCATAAGTAGGAACAATCCAATGTCTATTAACAGGTGAACAGATACAAACTGTAGCACATACAATGGAATACTGCTAAGTAATAAAAAAGAAGGAACTACTTATAAATATGACAACATGGATGGATCTCAAAAGGATGCTAAGTGAAAAGAAGCCACAGACAAAAGAACTCACACTGTATGATTCCCCTGATACGAAATTCTAGAAAGTGCAAATGAGTCCACAGCGACAGAAGGCCCATGCGCGGCTGTCTGAGAGGCGAGGAAGGCTGGGCACACGGGGAGGGAAGGGAGGGCCGGGCTGAACAGCAGCAGGAAGAAACTGTCGGGGTGATGGAGCTGTTCACCAGCATGACAGCAGTGATGGCTCCAGGGGTATAAACACCCCTCAGAACTGCCTCAGCTGTACGTTTAGAGGACGAGCAGTTTACTGTATGCCATTTCTACCTCAATGAAGCTGTTTTAAAACATGTCTCTATCTTAGCCCAAATAGTGCCCCTTAATATGAAACTGCATTATAAGGAATTCTGCTTTAGAAGAAGTCCATTTTTATAAAATACAGGCCAGGTAAACATGGGCCATCCTTTTTTTTTTTTTTTTTTTTTTAATTATCACAGAGTAAAATGACTATTTTAGGGTACACATCCTATGAATTTTTAACACACGTATAGACTCATGGAACTCCACCGCAATCACACAGAACATTTTCATCACCCCAAATCTGCTCTGTGCTGCCCCTTTGTACAGACCATTCATTCTGACATCATCTGCTCTCTATAAAATAAAGTGACATAGCATCAGCTGTAAGTGTAAATGCTTATTTTACTCTCCTGCTCTTAGGAAATAATCTGACCAAATGGAAGCGACAGCCACGGTAGTGTGGAGCCGGCCCAGCTGGGCTTCCGTAAGGGCCTGTCTTGGGACCGTGGGTACCAACTCTCCAGCCTGGCTTCCTATACAGAAAGGCTGCCAGGCCGGCACCTGCCACCATGGGCCAGCTCCGTGTGTACTGCCTCGGACCGTGACCGCGGTGACATTTCACCGAAGGGCTTGAGAGCTCTGTACACCAGCATCCCAAAGTAGGGACATCCTCTGAGTGATATGGCTTGCAAGATGGACAGTATTTTAATTAGACCCTCCATATTAAGTAGAGACATTTTTGTCTCGGAGTAAAGGAAGCAACTTAGAGATCTGACTAATTGAAGGAAGTAACTGCCCCTCAGGTCATATGATATTTATGCTCTTCAGCTGTTTGCAGTTAAAAAAAAACAAAAGGAATTTATCTCTGTAACTAAATCTCTACAGACAGATTCAAACTTACCTTTCCCACAGGGTTGAAAACTAGATTTTTTTTCCCCCTTTTTCATTGGAATTTGACCTTTTCACTTCCCAGGCAGTTCCAATGAAGATTACTTAAAATTTTATTATCCAACTTTTAGCTTAGCAGAAAGAAAATCATGTTTCTCTTATAAAATGACATCCAATATGAACTGATTAAAGAGAAGGGGATTTAACTTCTTCAGTTTTTATTCTATTGTAGACATGATTTCAGATCATTTGTTTTTAAGAAAAGGAATAAAACGCAAACATGAAGTCACCCATACCTGATTCTGTGACAAATGAGACCGAAGAGCTGATAGGTCCGTAGCCGTGAGGATTTTTGGCTTGAACTTTAAAATAATACCTGAAATTGGAAGAAAACATTTTTTGAAAGAGAACCTCGTTTAATTTTTGTGTTAATGAGACAAACAGCCAAACTATTCAGCACCTACTCTGTGGCAGGGTTTGAGTCCTATTTTTCACAAATGCACACACCACTGCCATTTCTTCGTGTTATTTCTGAACTTTCTCATTTTTGAAAAACGTTTCAAAACAATACATGTGACTAATGGGAAGAGAGGGGCATACCGGGCAAACGGGTCACTTAGAGAGCGCGTGTGTTACTTAGAGCATCAAGGGTTGAACTGCCCCGCGCAGGCCCGTCCTTGGATGGAACGGTCTCCTCTTGTCCCGTCTTCAGTTCTACTGGCCGGAGGGAGAAGCCGGAGCAGTGAAACGCTTACCAAGCAGAATTCCAACTTTAACCTAATTCTAATCACTGGACTTTGTGTGAAAAAGCAGGATGTTTGACAGCGTGATGATGCAAACCCACTGTTGGCGGGGAGAGGGCTCGGCAGTCCCGAGGCTGGTCTCCTCGGGGGAACAAACATGACATCCATGTTCTGGGTGCAGGGCAAGAGCTCTGCTTGGCTCTGGAGCCTTAAAGGCACTGCGTTTCCAGCTTCTGTGCCTCGAGGAACGGGAAGCAAGTCCGGGAAGGGGAAGTGGAAAAGGCCTGGAGAGGCTTTGCTGTGGATTAATCTTTTTCTTGGAACAGAGAATGTGCTAGAAAGCACATTGTCTGAATCAGCCTGTTCATCTAGAGGGAGAATGACAAGCCAGGTAGATTGGGAGTCCCAGAGCATCTTACTTTGGACTCTGATGAGCTATAGGACCAAAAGCGGTGATGAGAAAATACTGGAAACCAACACAGTTAAGACCCACTCTCTCTACTGCTCATCTCTGTGTTGTCCTCCCCTCTGGGATTCCAGGTATTATCTGTGCTCTCTTAGCCCCTAACTATCAATACTTCCAGGTAAAGAAGGCAGGTAAAAAAAAATCCCTGTGAGGGGAAGCTCTCTGACACTTCAAGAGAGTTCAGAAGGAGTCTTGGTTTCCAGCCAGCAGAAGCTACACTTCAATGTTACAAAATCCTGTATTTGATTGTCTGACACACAGATCACATGCACTAATTAAGATACGCTAAAGTTTTAAAAGGAGAATTATTTCCATTTAGAGAGCAAAGGCATGTGTCCGCGGCACCTCTGCCCTGGCACCAAGCCTCCTGAGTTTCTGAGCTTCTGAGAACCCCAAGGGAGCCTCTGGTCTCACAGTTACACAGAGATATTTCACTTGGGGTTTGATTACACAGGGAGCAAAGAAAAGCCCATTCGGGAAAATCAAGTCTTCTTTTAAGCTTTCCAAGAAAGTATATTCACATCTCATTTAGGACAGAATCCTTTTTTAAATTTCATTTTTTAATTAAAAAAGATATGCACAATTAAGAACATAGGAATTCCCAAATCTCAATTCACTCAGCATTTCGCGTTTTCTCAGTTGTGCGTACTTTTAACTCAGCGGTCGTGGAGTTATTTAAGGCAAACTCTGCTGGCAGTTCAAGCAGTGGGTAGGGCATACATCAGTGATGACAGTCCGACTTTACTGATCCTTTTTTTTCCCTTAAAAAAATAGGAAATCGAAACCTAGAGCGTGACACTGATATTCAGAGGCTACAGGGCACCTTTCCATTGAATACTTCTCAAGCCTTCCCGGGAGCCAAGCTGCTCCCTCTTCCCCAGCTCCACAGAGGGAAACACCCCGTGCAGCTGAGGAGATGGCAGAGGGGGACCAATTGGCTGAGAGAGACCATCCCGATCTCTTGGTTGTATCCATTTTGTTTTACCACAGAAACCTACGTATTCTCCAAATCTACCCTCCTGTCCACACAATAATTCCAGGCCTCCACAAAGCCCACATGGCTCAGTTCTAAAGAGGAATTTCCAATTGAACTCACCTAGTATGTCCAAGTAAGTTTAAATACGCCGAGGTGACAAACAACATGGGATTATGAAAGAAGTAAAATTCCTATTTTCGAAAACCACATTAAACTTCTTCTACAGACTAAAATGTATATTTCATACCCTGAAGAGTCTCTGTCTCACCCAAGTAACAAAAGAGCAATCCATGCCTTCCTGCCTTCTTATATAAGCTTCTGGCACCTTCTTTTGAATAGCCTCCATGGTGACAAATCTTTGTACTTTAGGTATGGACTTAAAATACGAAGATTCCAGAAAGCGATTCAGGGCTGAGTTGGGTGAATAACGTGGACAACGCCCACTTAATCTTGTCAAAAGAGAAGATTCAGTTATAAAGAACCAAAGCCAGTTTTTACATCCTGTCTCCCCTTGGGCCGGACCGACTCCTGAGTCTCTTCCAAGGAGTCTGAAGGGGGTCCTGGGAAGCCCCAAGGACTGCGCAGAGGATGGGGAGACGCAGCCTCCGTGGAATAAGCACGTGGACACCCCAGCGAGCCCGTCGGAGACGCCCTGCGTTAGGGTAAACGCGGGGAAAAATGAGCGTCCTTGCATCACGGCACGCTTCCCGAGCTGTAAAAGTTCAGCAGCTGTTGTGGGGGGGTTCGGAGGAAGCACACGCCCCGCTTTCCATCCTCTCCTTCCCATTTCCCCGTCCCCCCACCCCTCCCCCACATCAGCCTCCTTCTCTTCCTTAAACCCAGCGGCTTCCCAGCACCCTTCCCGCCTGGAGCAACTTGACCTGCTCATCCGCCTTCTCCAGGTGAAGTGCTGCTTATCTACTCCCCATGGAAGCTCACCTGACTGCACGCTAACCCCCAAGCTCGGGGGGGAAAAAGCCCCCTAGCATACCCTCAGAGCACAGCGTACTTCCCCCTCACAACACTGGCCGGGGAAAGTGCATACTTATGCGTCTGTAAACCACCTGCCTCCGCCAGGCTGTGCGAGCCACGAGGGGCCACGGTGTGCTGTGTACCCCTGCGCCACGCTCACTGCTCTCTCCTGTGTGCAGCCCACTGCCTGGCCCCGAGCAGACCCTCAGGACGCACTTACCGGTGGATGGTGGATACTCAGTCATACGTACTGAAAGAATCAATAAACCTCCTACATACCCGTGCCCTGATATTATTCAAAACTCAGCATCAGTTTGGTACCAAAGGTTGCCGCAGGAGCGCTGGACTGCGGAGGGTGCAGGAGACTGGGATTCGCAAGGAGCCATGAGGCCAGACGTCCCTAAGGCCTCTTTCAGCTGATACTGAGGCTGTGCTGCAAAAACATACACTCTGCCCACAATAAAAAAATGGGATGTTGACTTCGTTTTCTTTAGTTTTATTCTTTTTGTAATGAATCAACTTTTCGTTACTATGAGGGAAGAGCTAAGAAAAGTGCTCTCTCAGTTTCCTGTTTTTTATTTGCCGAATCTCAAAATTTATAACAGTTTATGAAAGCGCAGTCCAAGGGAGCCCAGGACATGAACACGTCCTGAGGAAAGTTCTCCGCTAGTGCAGAAGTCTCTCGGTGCCCAAGGATATGGTCCAGTTTCTATCCCTTTCAACACATTTCTGTTTAAGGAGAGTATTTTGTCCCAATCTCCTCTGTGTTCCTCTGACTCTATAAAAAAATGGGAGACCTTGGGTCCACGTCACTTCACTGAGAACACTTTGCTAGGGAAAAATACTCGACGTGACACGGTGTGCTAGAGCCATTCTCCAGGCGTCGGAGAGCCGATCGTTAAATATCAGGAATCCCGCAGACCCAGGGTAGCTCAAAATTGGCCATGGTGGGAGAAATTGGCAAATACCATAAACCAGTTGTTATTGTTTTGTTTCGTTTTTTCCCAGAGAGCCAGTTTACAAGCGTACCACAGCTCGAGCACTGTGCTCTTTGCTGATGGCTGTTACCAGCAAAACCAGATCGTATAAAAGAGGAGATGCGTACTCATGCTGTCTGTACCCTCGGAACAAGTCCTGCATATTTCACACCGGAGGGCTCACTCTCAGGTGGCCCTCTGGCTAGCGAGCCACTGCCCCGACTAGGTTACGTGCTTCTTGTCACCGTTATTAATGGGTAAAATACATCCTTCTTGAATGATCTGAACCTGTACAGTATAGAGTCTGAGTATTTGCTGCTCCGTCAAGGTCACACACAAAGCTTGTGCTGCCTAAGCCACCACGGGGTGAGTGCAAACAGATCGATCCCCTTTCAACACACACAGCAACCCTTCCTTCCCCAACGGTGGGTAGTTTTAGTCTCTGGAACATAGGGAACAAAATAGAAATACAATAATCTAACAATTACGGTGTCCGCAGTGCTTTCTCCTAAGAAAAATACATGACATATGGTGAGCGTTCATTGATAGTCTATGAGAACTGACTAGAGAATTCAAAAGAAACCATAAAAACATTTTTGATTAATCCTTTCCTTTTCAACCTAAGGATCTCCATGACCAGGCGCATGGGTCTTACTTTCTGCTCGTAAATGACCGACACATCATACCTTGTGTTTGGCTTCAGGTTCTCAATGGGCAGGTGAGTTACTGATGAAGCTTGGGTGGACCACTTGTTCCTGATGACGTCTTCATAGGATGCACTGTAAACCAAGTAACCTACGAGTGGAAAGGAGGCAGAGCCCAGTGAGCGTCAAGGAACCACGTCACACCAGAGGCATAAGCCAGGGGAGGATGGTGGGGAGGAAACAGTGGCGTGGAGGCAGCTCTGTGGGAGAAGTCAAGCAGGGAAGTGTGTTGCGTCAGATGGGATAGAACGCTGGTACCCACTGGTGAAACCAGATGCAGAAGAGAAAATGAAAGACACTTCCTGACGACTAGCTGCTTCCCTACTTCTCTTCCTTGTCCTCATCTCCCACATTCCCTGGCCTTCCTCGCCTCCTTAGAACTAATAACATCTGTGAAGGCGCAGCAGCAGCAAAGGGCAGTGACCTCCACACAAGTATTTGAGAAGTTCCCGGTAGAGATGTATACAAGTGTCCTTCACGTGAAACGAAGAAACCGTGATGGTGAATGCCGTGTGTGTGGCTGAAAGATCCCAGACTCGCGGTGGGTGATCTCCTCACCTACTGTTATCGGCTCTCCTTCAGGTTCTAGTTGTTGAATATCTCTGCCTGCCCTTGACCTCGATGTCTAGTGACAAGAGTCGGGCGGCTCTTTTCTCCGCCTTATCTGCTGTTAATGGGCCTCAGCGGCTGGGCCCTCAGCCCTGACACCTGCCCAGCCTTCAAGGCTGCCTCACTAGGCCAAGTGAAGCTCACGTCACAGCTTCACACATTCTTTACTTACGCTGGAGGGAAATCGTCGTCAAGTACTTCCCACGTGCCAAACATCATGCCAAATCCTTTGGATTAAGTTTTACTTTGATGAATTCTCCTGGTCCTAGTACATAGGTTTCCCTGCCCTCGTTCTGACACATGAGGAGACTGAGTCTTAAGAGAGGGGGGAGAAATCTGGTCCAAGTTCACATTCGTTAATCCATTCAACACATATTTAACTGTGTGCCTTCTACGTGTCAGACACTGCACTAAGTGCTGGAGGTCAAATGGTGACTCGTTCTATCTAAAACTCCAGGAGCAGCAGGCAGGCAGACTAGCAGGGTTATGGAGCTGTGATGAGAGCCAAGAAGGGGCGGTCCACGTGCTGGGCACAGGGGGTGGGCAGAGCTTCCCCGGGGCCCCGAAATGCGGCTGACGAATGAAGGATAGGGGGGCAGCTAAGATGCATGGTCGGAGGTGGGGTGGATTCCAGGTCGAGGGAATTCCCGGGCAAAGATGCTGAAGAGGGAGGAACCGGGAGAAGGCAGAGCCTCCGAGTGGTGGGGTGGGAGGAGGGGGCGACGTGAAATGAAGCGGAGGAAGCACAAAATGGAAAAAATATGCAGGGCCCTTCGGTCACGAAGGCTTTTGCTTTTCATTCTCGAAGAAAGGGAACACGCTGAAGGGGTGACACGACTGGACTGTCTTCAGTGCGTCTCTCCAGTGCCAAACGGAGAACCGACAGGGTGTGGGGCGTGGACGCGACAGTCTAGCTAGACAGCTGTCACAGTATCCAGGTGAGAGGCGGTGACAACTCAGGTTCTGTGGTGTTAATGGAGGGAAACGGATGCATGCAAGAGAAATCTGAAAGGTGAAGCTGACAGGATTTAGTGGTGAACTGAATATGGAGGGGAAATAAAAGGAGATTTAAAGATGACTCCAAAGCTTCAAGCTTGCAAAAATGGGTGGAAAAGTGAGGGCTTCTCTGAGATAGAAAGCCCCGGTGAGCAGGTTTGGGGCTCAGAGGGTCATGAGTTTGACTCTGGATACGCCGAGTCTGAGACGCTTCGGAGACATCCCGGTGACAATGTCAAGTAGACGTGAGTTTACTGTTTGCGGCTCAGAGGAGAGGCAGGCTGGGCCCTGAGCTACCGACCAATGACTCCTCTCCCAGATGAATTAAAACCGTGTGCGTGGGTAAAATCCTGGGGCGAGAGAACACAGAGTAAGAGGAAAAGAGAACTTAGGACCAAGCCTTGGGCAAGTCCGATCTTGAACATTTGGTCAAAGTGGGTGAGCCTGTGAGGGAGACCCGGGTGCAGAGAATTGGATCGCAGGTCAAGGAGGAAAAGATCAATGGCATCCAACGCATCTGCGAGGCAAACAACTTTACTTAGCAACCTGTTCTCTCCGATTGCCTCCATTGAGACCTATTCTGGTGGTGGAAAGAAGAGTGGACTGGAGTCACACAGCTCATTACCGGGCGCACAGGGGACAGAAGCAGAGGCACTGGGTTTCCACGCCGCTTTCTGGAGGAATTTGTTCTTCTCTTTCGTCAACAAATACTTCGTGGGGACCTGGGGAGGGGTGCTCCTCTCTCCATAGGGTTCCCTCCCCCTCTGAGGACAGCCACATCCAGCCACACCTGCTGCATACAACAAGGGCACATCCTCACACATGCGCCCGAGGAGCCCCGTTTTGATGGGCCTGCCCGGCTCATCCGCCTTGAAATCAACTCCCTCAGAACCCTGTGCTTTGTCCCACATGCTACGCAGGTTTCTCTGCTTATCCTAGGGTCTGAATTTGTATAATGTGCTTTCCGAGCACGTGTAACTCCTGCTTTCTCTGTTCTTATCAAAACCTGTCCTGAAAAACTCAGAGGCCGTCACGTGGGTGATTTCCTGTGGAGTCACTCCTGATGGAGTCACGGCCTCACTCATTGGGACTGATCAGGGAAAGCAACGGGTTGCAGGCCTACCCGCTCTGCGGGAGCTGCATACCGTTTGGACACCACCTGGTTACACGCTGCCTCAGCCGCTTGTGCGAGGAAGTACCGCTGGTGGAGACCAGCAGAGCGCTCAGTATCTCACAGAGCTACCAGGACCCAAAGGCCCTGCGGTGGGCCCACAGGTGTGACGCTGTGTTTGGGTCTAGGAGGTATCAGTGTATCCACTCAGCCTCGCTGTTCGACAGCTGAAAGAGCGGGCGCTTGATTCATTTGCTGAGGAAGAGCTCCCACGATACTCTCTTTTAGCCTCCGGGGTCTAAAACAGCCCTGCGTATTGCAGAGCTGTCGTGCGCTGAACTGTTCCACAGTAAACGGCTTCGCGGTATCAGCACAACCTTCTATGGGGAGTGCCCGAGTCCCTATAAGTACCTCAGCCAGGTTATCTATGCTCGTGGCATGAGTACGCGTGATTAGGGCACTGAGGTTTGGTTTAGGGTTAGGTGTAGGGTATGTGTTGATGAGATGACCTCGAAGTCTCCAGGGAGCTTTGGAAGGCTTGGGATGTGAGGTCAACGAGAGCATGTGTTTCAGAAGCACGCCCTCTATGGGATGATACAGGAACTGCTTCGGAGTTAAGTCCAGTGACATTTACCGGGAGCTCTCTGAAGGCTCCTCACGCTGCAGCCCTTGAGGCATGTCTAAGGTGGCTGGCGCTCTCATCCTGTATCCATCCTTCTGTTTCTCAGAAGCCCCGTGGCTCAGAGCACAGTGGTATATTTATTCTAAGTAACATCTGTTATGCAAGAGATCAAAAGCTGAATAGCTTCAGATAATATTTTCCATTATTTTTTTGCTGTATGCTTACTTGCTTACTTTTCAAAATTGCCATTCAGAAAATCATATTCAGTTAATAAAAGGATTTTCTGGCTGTTTTGACTACAAGCTTTCCTCCTTCCATTGATTTATTTGTTTTCCATTAAGAACATGCTGGACTTCACAGAAGCTGGCCTCTGCAGCTTATGCAGCTCACAGGCTGGCGGGGACCAACACTTACAGTGACACCAAGACTTCGCCCCCTTGATCTGCACCCTCGCTCTCCCCGGGCCCTTCCACCGTACCTGGCACAATACCCAGGCACTCTTTCCCGTGTTCCTTGTCCCGGTTTTGGGGCTGCTGTGCAAACTCCATTAGAAAAGTTGCTCTTTGGATGTGCTTGGTTATTTTTTATCATTTTAAGAGATAATATTGGGGACATAAAGCAAAAGCACTAAAAATTTTGAATTCGATGAACCACACTAGCATAACAGTGACAGATAATATGTCAAACTCTGACTTACAGCACCATCCCCAGTCCTGAGTCACACACACACACACACACATATGTTCCTTCCTCTTATATAACTAACTGACCCAAAAAGAATCATTTGCAAAAGAAGGGTCTATTCAAAAAAACATTAATTCTTTACTGTGAGAACTTATCTCAACAAATTTATCCTCAAATATATCCTTGGCAGAATCAAATGAACTCATGAACATCTCACAGGCCAAGACCTAGGAGGCTCAAGATCCCTGGGCACTTTTCCATCACATCTGGATCCCATCTAAGGAATTCAGGGACGCAGAGACTGGTTTGGAAGCACCCAGCAGACATAGAAAGAAGGGAGGAGGCTGAGTCACGACCCCAGGGTTGACTGTGACTCCGGGTAGCGCACAGTAGGAGCCCTTTCATCACCCACGCTGTGGGATCTCCTCTTCCATGTGGCTCTGTGGACCCCCTGGCTATCTGCAGTGTTACAGAGTTTAAGAGATGTAACGACATTTTGCATAGGAGGAAAGCAAGGTCCAGAGAGGTGAAGTAGGTAGCTCAAAGTCATAAAAACCAATTTGGGACTAGGATTCAGGACTTCTGACTTCCATCCAGTGCTCTTCCTACTACTCCACAAGGCTTCCCGTACTGCCTCTATTTCATCCTTTTAAAAGAAGCCATCTGCGTTCATCCATCCAATGCATCATCCAATTCATGCATCCGTCCATCCATTTAACCTATCCATCCGTCCATCCATCCATCCATCCATCTGTTTTCCATCCATCCACGCATCCATCATCCATCCACCCCTTATTGTCTGTATTTCCCACCTACTGGTTGACAGAACTCTGAGCATCTGCCTTGGACACACCTGTTATCGTATCTCCCGGGGCGGATTTGTCCCAGTCCACAATGACAAACGAGTGGCAGCCTTCCACGGCGACCACGGTGATGTTGCGGGGGGCACGCTGAGGAGGCAGGTCACTCTTCTTCAGGTCGTGTGGGATGATTTCATCCAGGCTGTCCACTTGGAAGTGCTCCAGAGCATCAGTCAGGGAGCATGGGGCAGACGGGTCTTTATTTAGGTACGTCACATAAGGAGCTGGAAAAGAACAAAGATACCCAGTCGGATTGCTGAAGGCTTTCTCTGGAGGCAGAAACATGATGTCTGCTCCACGGAGTAGGCCGCCCGATCCAGTCTCTTCCTGCTAAGCATCCAGGGTCATCAGCCCTGATGCCAAACTCAGACGCACATCCCTAGCCCTCTTGTGTGGATCTACATAGTTATACCTTTTAACATGATGGTGTCCGAAGAGCTTATTGCCCCATCAACATCAATGATTACGACCTCGGTGGTTTGGAAACATCTCTGAACTACAATTTAATGCAACCTAAGCCTGCAGCATTCTACCATCCCTATGCCCCCAAACTCAGAAGGGTGTGAATCAGCCCGACTTAGAGTTCTCTCAACTCAGTTCATTCCCTAGGCTGTCTTGGGACCAGAAAAAAGCATACACTGATCAAGATACACAGCCTTAGCCGCAGTTCTGGGTGGCCTTCCCTGGGACTTCAGGGACTCACATTAACTACCTGGAATGTCTGCACAGGCCAGGCCTGAATATCCTTCTACCACATTACCACTCAGGACAATAATAGCCACCTCACATTTATGGATAGGCTCAAGCTTTCTCTACACACGTGATCTCAGTAGATACACGGGCCCCAGAACTAAGGCAGGACAAGAACTGATAACCCACACTCCAGCTGAGCCTATGGATGCTGACGGAGGCCCCTAAAGCAGGGAGCAAACAGAAGCTTCTCCCTCTAGTTCACAGCTCTTCTTATTACATAAGCTCCAGAAGTTAGAAAATCCAAGGAATTGGATTTGAGCTTTTATACATTCAAGACCCCCAAGTGCTCCCAACTAACAATTTCTAGAACTTTCTAAACGTTCCATTGCATCTTTTTGTACAGGTTCTCATTCTCAGTGGCCGTGAGGACTGAAAGCAATTCTTAGATCCTCTCTATTCCAATACTCTGCATAAGATTAGGCCTTTTGAGCTCGTTCTTGATCTCGTCAGGAAGTTTGGGGGAGTCGTCTACTATGCTTTATAGAGTTATAGGCATATGAAAATAGCCAGACAATAATAAGCCTTTCAGTCTTTGAAGAGTTCTTTGGAGCAGTTAATAATAGCACTAAACAAATTTCTATTTCTGTCACGGAACTACAGAGAGAAAAGTCAGCACATTCGGTGGATTCAGCCAGGCTGCGGCGTGCCATGGGCCAGCATTACCATTTGCCTCAGGACTCCTCCTTCTAATTAAGATTCTTAAAATTAAAAAAAATTTAAAAAGTACTTCAAACAGATCACACACACACACACACACACAGATTCTTGTTCTTCAAGTACGTGCGGTTCAGACACTCAATACTACATCTTGGCTGGCAAGCGTCGTTCTCTGCTGATGGCAGAACATTTGTTTTGGAAACAGAAAAGTGTGATATTAGTTTAAGCTGTTGCCTGTCTCCACTCAGTAATAACTTATCTTTTTTCCACGTAGTAATATGTTAATCGGTCTTGTTAGTGCAGTTCATTAAGGGCGTGGGAAAAGAAGACCCCCCCAAGGGAATGAAACACAGTTTAGTGAAACAGGATATCCTCCTGAAATTGTTTTAATAATCGAGAAAGAAGAATAAAATCAATTTCTAGATCACAAGTCCTTGAGGCTAAGGAAAACTATAGGAAATAAACTGAAGGGCAAATGAACCTCTTTACAAAACAGAAGTTGAGTCACAGACGTAGAAAACAAAATTGTGGTCACCGGGGGGAAAGAAGAGGGAGGCATAAATTGGGAGAGTGGGATTGACATACACAGTGCTATATATAGAAAAGATAATAAGAACCTACTGTAGAGCACAGGGAGCTCTACTCAATACTCTGTAATGACCTCTATGGGAAAAGAGGGTAAAAAAGAGTGGAAGAAAAAACTGAAGGAATGGGCTTCCCTGGTGGCGCAGTGGTTAAGAATCCGCCTGCTGATGCAGGGGACACGGGTTAGAGCCCTGGTCTGGGAAGATCCTACATGCCAGGGAGCAACTAAGCCCGTGCGCCACAACTACCGAGCCTGCGCTCTAGAGCCCGCGAGCCACAACTACTGAGCCCGTGAGCCACAACTACTGAAGTCAGTGCTCCGCAACAAGGGAAGCCACCGCAATGAGAAGCCCGCGCACCGCAACTAGAGAAAGCCCGTGCGTTGCCACGAAGACCCAACGCAGCCAACAATAAATAAATAAATTTTTTAAAAAACTGAAGGAAAACAGCTTCAGCTCTGTGAAACTCTAAGTAGCTCAATTCAGTAAACCGCTCATCTTTTAGGAAGAAGTTAATGAAGTGCAGGCAAGGCTTAGTGGAAGTCTCATCTCAGAAACGTTGGCTACAATAAAAATACTCACATTCCCTGGACGGGTGATTATCGAAAGCGTTCCTTCCTCGTTGTCCACACAAGGCAGCCTCTCTAAACTCTATTCTGTCGGATACCAAACGTTCTCCTGCATTCACC
This sequence comes from Kogia breviceps, assembly GCF_026419965.1. Lineage (NCBI taxonomy): Eukaryota > Metazoa > Chordata > Mammalia > Artiodactyla > Physeteridae > Kogia > Kogia breviceps. The sequence goes on along the minus strand of NC_081322.1, from coordinate 83,803,826 downwards.
CCCCCCCCCCACTCCTGACTTCTGCAGAAAGCAAGTTCATGTGCATCTAAACAGGAATGACTTGCTGAATCAGCCCAAATGGAAAATTTAATCTGGGAAAATAAGCTACTGCTGCAAATACGCTGCCCTGACCAATCCAACGGATGAGTTTTGCTCCTCTTCAAAGAACGAACGTTAAAACCCATGGCTCTCTGATTCAGGAAGTTCTACTTACCAACAAATCGTTTCTTTCCAGCCAGATCGAACTCTTCTTCAGGGTAGGAACTGATGGAACCTTCTGGGGAGATGACGGCAGGAGAGGCAGCAGTGGTGGACGGCTTGGTGGTGGCCGGCAACCTTGAGGTCTCCACGTCGTAATCTGAAACGATGTGACGGTTTTGTAATTGGGCACTTCCAGAAAAGGGGCACCATGTGCCATCAAAAGATACCTTCTTAAGATCGATCTCTACACAGAAGCATGTACGCGCACACACCCCACCACTCCGGAGAATAAATGCTATGCCTGAACAGAATTTGTTGCTAACAAAACAGTATTTCTCCCCATTTCAGTCCTCTCGGAGAAGCAGCTCCTGGTAAAAGAAAGGAAGGAAATAAAGAAACACAATGAACAGAAAAATGAGATTTTTAGAATCAAAGCCGGACAGAACCTTAGAATTCACCCAGTTTTGCAGGCTCCTGTTACTGGTCCAAGACCACTCTCTGCCTAAATAATTTTCCCTTTTAAAGCCATAAAAAATTCACATGAGAAAAGAAACTTGATTTTTAAAAACCATTTATCTTCTGTGTATGGGCTTTTCTCTGGGGAGGGGTGTAGGATTAATCGTATTCAGAGAACTAATCCGTTAACAGAAAACGCTGCTCCCTTTCAACAGCTCCAAATCATAAGAAAGGTGCTATTTTCAAAGATGCTAAGAAAGCTGCCTTTGCATTCTCACATCTGCTGTTTCTCTTTTAAGTCCTTTTTTAAAAAAATTTGTTTAAACTGGGGGATTTAACCACTACACGGAACGGTCGTGACCGCATCAAAGGTGACATTACTCCCACATTCGTGATTTAAGAGCCTTGGAGCTACAGACAGCAGGAGGCAGGCAGAGCACAAAAGTAGGGACAGACATCCCAAGTGTCAAAGGCCAGCACTGGGGCGGGGACAAGATTTCCACGTGAATTCCTTCAATTTCCGAGGCAACTTAACAAAACACACAGAACCATCGCAGGGTCGTAAGTACAATGACAGGATTAGTTGCCGTTGATGGAGTGACTGCTCCGATGTCATGCAAGGCACGTGTATTCTTTGTCTTAGAAACTGACCTTGACTTGAAAACATGCTATGATTAAAAAAAAAAAAGAAAAGAAAATCCGCACATCTAGAGCACTGCACTTTTTAATGTAATTAGAAAAGGAGAGAAAGGAAAGAATGAGAATGGGAAGAGTCAAGGCTGGAGGCTGAGACTCGGTTAAACCAAGTCATTTTACTAACGGTGTTGGATGGGGGACAGGGAGGCTCAGGATGAAGCAGTTCCAGAATCTCTAGAGGAAGGAGGGGTGGAGAGGGAGGGAAAGGGGGGCTCAGGGAACCCGTCTGGAAGCTGCATCTGTGTATCAAGCACACTGTTTTCCTTTAGGCTAACCTGTAGTGGGGGGTAACCTGGAGGGGGACGGTATAGCCACCCTTCCCTAAGCGTTGCCACCCACCCCTGAGTTCCGAAGGACACGGAAATTGAGGTCAGATTCTCCCATCAGAAAAGTATCCAAATAATGTGTTTAAAAACATTAGTACCTTCATCATAGATCACGTACGCCTCCTCCGTGGGCACTGCCGTGTCGGTCTCCAATCCTGAGAACTCATCTAGTGGAGGAGGAGAGGGGAAGGGTCAGCAAACGCCCCAGGGTTTCTCCTCAGCATCACGCCAAGGGCACAGCGATCCAGCCCCGTGATGGTTCCAGGGCAATAGGCGTCCCCTGCCAGGGGCTCCTCAGCTTCCTCAGAGGGGAGAGAGTTGGAACCCAGGTTTTCCTTCTCTCCTTCGTACTCAGAAAAGGACGCTGGGATGATCTCAAGGATCAAAACAAAGGTACCTCCCCAGCATTCCCGACCAGCACGGGGCGGGGGGGGGGGGCGGCTGTTTCTGACCTCCCTCCCACCTCTGCTGAGCCCAGGCTCCCCACCTGCCCAGGGGCCCCCTGGCCCGGGATGTTGTGGGCCTGAGAACAGGCATTCTGGGAGAGCAGAGAGTCGCAGCTGGTACCCAACAGGATGGGGACAAAAGTCCTTCTTCCGGGAGCTCCTCTGTCCATGGCACCCTCGTTCTCCCCAACCCCTGGATCTTTGCCACTCACATGTTCCAGAAGCAGGGTGACCTCCTGTCTCTCCTCTCTTCCAGTCTGGCTTCACGGCCCCTCTAAGCTCCCACCCTCTCTCACTGACTCAGGAGATAAATCTGTACTGATTAGACTTCTTAACTTGCATGAGAGGTTTGGAAATAATATTCCAATGATTACAAACTTCTCTTCACAAACAGGTAGGGCTTTATTTACAAAACTATGAGATCTATTATGACTACAAAATCCTCCTCTAATTGCAACTGATAGACTTTTATGTGTGGTTTTTTGATGCCTTCCAGAAAGCCCTAATTATAAGAACCATTGTCAAAATGACTATCATTAATGACTGAACTGTCATCACGAGCACGGGTGACACTCGTTAGGAAAGGTGAGTGAAAAGCAAAAAACGCATTTTTTGCGTCCACCATCTGGGTCCTTTCAGCAGAAGCTTGTTTGAGAAGGTGGGAGGAGATCAATATATTCCTTCTCGACTTGCGGGAGGAAGACACAGCTGCGAAAAGGAGACCGTTTCTTTGTAGCCGGTAAAATCTCGAGGCACCTTAAAAATTCAGAGGAATTCCTTTCTTCCTTTTGACCTGAAGCCACAGCAATTATACAGAAGTCTCAAGTCAAGGCACACTTGAAAGGCAGAGGGGGTGTGAGGAGAGAGCAAGCAGGAATTAGGATTGATCACTTGCCTCTGGGCATCAGGCACTGTCACATATATATTGTTCAAGTTCATCCTCACATAAGATAAACGGGGTTCACTGTGCCCACTTCTCAGCCAAGGACACCAAGGATTTATAACACGCCTGGAGTCACAGAGCTGGTAAAGGACAAAGAGCTGAAACAGAATTGGGCTTGAAGGCCCCGGCTCCAAAGACTATGTTCTTTTTTTTTTTTTTTTTTTTTTGCGGTACGCGGGCCTCTCACTGCTGCGGCCTCTCCCGTTGCGGAGCACAGGCTCCGGACGCGCAGGCTCCGCGGCCAGTGGGATCTTCCCGGACCGGGGCACGAACCCGTGTCCCCTGCATCGGCAGGCGGATTCTCAACCACTGCGCCACCAGGGAAGCCCAAGACTATGTTCTTTATACGTCATCAAACTGCCGCCACCGTTTAAAAGTTGGACTAACCCGTCTTTTGCTTGTAAACCTTAAGGCACTTTATTAGAATCGTCATTCCGCAGCATAATGAAGGGGGAATTGAATTAGAAAGTATAACGACCCCCTTCCCTCAAAAAATTACAGGCACCGATTTTGAATTGTTTCCTTGCTAGGAAATCATTGGTCATTCCTGAGAAATACACCAGTGGAATCATTCAGCTAGCCTTGTCTGAGCCTACTTTGAGTAACTTCATGAGTGTGAGGCTGCCGAAACAACCCCAGCAGCCGAGGACGGCGGCGACCTTGCCTCGCCTGCTTGGCCCCTCTGCGATGAAAAGCCCCGCGTACACCCGAGGCCCGTGACATGCCCCCCACCTGCCTCACCATGGGGGTGGTGGTGATGGGGATGTTCTGACACGGGGCCCACGCAAGTCAGCAAAGAGAAGTTGTAAATGATCCGCCTTTCGGGATGGGCATTTCGAGAAAAACGATTAGACGCGATTTGTTTTTAGGTCATTCCAATGTCAATATGTCTGGATCCAAGAGGAATTACTTCTGGGCTGGTTTAAATTAGACGGTTTTCATGTTGACACAACCTAACGTTTGGAGTTATCTGGCTGTTGTTTCCCAGAAACCATTTTCCTCCCTGTGTCCATTTAACTTTCAAGAATGTAGTCTTGTTTTACCTCATTATCAGCTCAGGTTCATTTCCTTTCATCATTATTTTTGATGAGGTCAAAATGAATAAATTGTACAATTTCTGCATCCCGGAGTGAGCGAGAAAAGAGGAAAGTATAGGGTTTCCTTCATGGATTCCTGATACTAAATACAATTTCTTGAGGAGCTGAAACGCTCTGGTCCAGCACCAGGCCACAGAAACGATACCTTTCAACTGCGAACTTGGATCACTTCTTGAGATGAGTGACAGTTAAGTCTTCTGGCAAAAGTAAACATCCTACTGAGTGATTTAGTGCTCCTTTTTTTGTTTTAAGACCAAATAAAGTCAGGCAGAATTTTTCTAAAATAGCACCATCTTGATTCCAAGTAAAAGAAACTTCCAGATGTAATGAAATAGATTTACAATTTTGGGGGAAAAGCTGACCCTCAGAATTTGCCCCACCTGAATGCCATTTCGAAGCATTTGGAGCTACATACAACCGGATGTTTTATAAGCCAACCCAGAATCAATGTCAAAAGCTTCCACCTCTTCATATAGAAGTAGCTGCCAGCCACCAACCATGTGGTACTCAAGTTTATTTTCTTGAGTAGTTTATCCAAACAAATATGAAAAAAAATGAGCCCAAAATGTTCAGGTCTTAGCTCCAGAGATATCTTTTAAAAACTATAAAAAAGATTCTCATTAGAAGTTTAGAGAGAAGGTAAATTCCAGCCGTTTGAAACCCAAGGATATTTGCAAATTATGTGGTTGGTCCAGCTCAAGTGAATTTTCAATTATTCTGTTTGTATTTTCTGTCTTGAGAGTGAGTTGTGGCAGGAGGGAACTGTTTTCCACAATGACTGATGTTCTTCTAAAACATGTCCCAAGGTCATGTTACAAGTTGTTGAAGATGTTCACAGCTGGCTTGTAACATTTCCAGACACACACGATACCATCAGATCTGCTGTCGAAATGGAACCTGAAAAACAAAGATCGCTGGTAAAAGACTTCTCAGTAGAAAACAGAGAATGCCTATGGCTTGGGCTATGGTGTAGATATCCAAAGATGCATAATTAGGTACCATGAGGAATGTGAGATGAAGCAGAGGACGCTGTCTCTACTGCAAGGAGTTTATTATTTAATAGAGAAGTCACAGCAAGCCAAAAAGTGTGTGTGCGTGTGTGTGTGTAAGAGACAGAAAGAGGACCAAGACGCTGGAAACAAGCATATAATATGCATCTATGCTTACAGGAATATGCAAACACTATGGCCTCTATAACAAATGCTTAAATTACTGGAATGATTTAATGACACAAGATTATTCCCCAAACACTATTTTAAAGCAGTGTTTTCAATGGAAAGAGGGGCCTGATTTAACCGGGGGAGCCAAGACTAAGAGATGTGAAAAGATGGTTTTAAAATTGGAGGGCTAGGGCTTCCCTGGTGGCGCAGTGGTTGAGAATCCGCCTGCCGATGCAGGGGACGCGGGTTCGTGCCCCGGTCCGGGAGGATCCCACGTGCTGCGGAGCGGCTGGGCCCGTGAGCCATGGCCGCTGAGCCTGTGCGTCCGGAGCCTGTGCTCCGCAACGGGAGAGGCCACAACAGTGAGGCCCGCGTACCACAAAAAAAAAAAAAAAAAAAAAAAAAATTGGAGGGCTAGAAACAAAATGTTAGGACTCTGCCAATGGAAGATAATGACAAATGGTTGGCTATATGGGGGTTGAAGAGGGGACTCTTGGACGGGCAGGTATTCTCTCAGGGATCACAACACAGGTTCTAAATCATCATCCCTACAACAGCAATTTCAGGTCACTAGGTTGCAAAGTGCCATGGCCAAAATTTGCTTGGTAGATAAATATTGGTTGTATACTCATGGAGCCCCAGCACTTGTGGGTGTGTACATTATAAACCGAACTACAGTTGTCCCTAGATATACACTGGGAATTGGCCCAAGAGCCCCTGTGAATACCAAAATCTGTGGATGCTCGAGTCCTTTTTATAAAATAGCGTAGTACAAGGAATCCAAGTTTGGTCGAATCCGTGGATGTGAAACCCGCGGTACAGAGGGCCCACTGTACGTCGAATACAACAAAAAAAGTACTTGAGAGAAAACGCAAACACGAGAGCAGAGCAAGAGGCAGGGAGACGTGGTACAGGTGGTTCTGGGAGTGAAGTGTGAGGGGGAGAGTTGGGACTGTCGCTGCGCTGACGTCAGCGTCTGTCCTGAGTCTCCATGTCCCATTTACAGCATGCGCTTTTGCAGGTCGAGGCCACTGGCACGTGTTCAACCAAGAAATGGCAAAACTGTACTGTACTTTACAGATAATGCAGAGGATTTTCGTGAATAACTTTGACTGTGATTTTCTAATTACAAGCCGTCTTTAGAAGCTAATTCCCCCCTAAGATGTTCCCTTCCACCTCTACCTCTCTCCAGGATTAGCCCTGACAGCTGCATTCCAGTGGTGGATGAAACAGGGACTATGCTTTCTATTTCCGAGGCAAGCACAGTGCTTGGCCCAGAGTCACATTCAAGGAATGTGTGTCTAGCTGCACATCTGGACAGGAGGCGCGTGGAGGCTGGTGTAAGGAAGCCCAGTAAGGAGCAATAATTTGAGTGTTGGGCCAATTGGGTCAGCCTAGCCATGGAGGCATTTAGTCTAAGAAATGTGACGGAGGAAGAATCGGTGGGAAGTGATGAGACCTGACAACAGAGATGAGAGAACAAAAGGAGACTCGAGAGAACAAAAGGAGACTCGAGACACCAAAGCCTCAGGCCTGGAGAAACTGGATCTTTATCTCATCTTGCTCTGCCATAAAGATAAACAACTTGGTTTCCTAATGAGAGGGAGCTGTTTCTATCTACTGTAATTTTAGGTAGATTGTGCATTAGATTGTGAGGTTTCAGAGGCACAGCTATGTCACCCACTTTTCTAAGTTTCCCACAGAACCCAACCCATGTGGAGTAGATGATTAATGATGATTTGCTGACATTATTTTCCAAAATTATGAATGAAGCTAGAAAAACAAAAACAAGAGCTACTCCATCCTCTTCTAATTACCACACGGGTTTTCTCATAATGAAATCACTGTACAATGATAAAGAAACATTTATCAAATGAATTCACCAAATCAGGCTTTATCTAGACACAAGACTTAATCATGCTCACTTTCAATTTCAGAACCTATACACAGAAAGTATAAAAAAATAGCTATGTCAACATCATTAGTTATTAGGGAACTATGAATCTTAACCACAATGAGATACCACTTCGCACCCACTGTGAATGAAAAAGACAGATAATAACAAGTGTTGGTGAAGCTGGAGAGAAATTGGACACCTCATACATTCCTGGTGGGAATAAAAATGGTGCAGCTGCCATGGAAAACAGTTTGGTGGTTCCTCAAAAAGTTAAGCAGAGTTACCATTCGACACAGCAGCTCTACACAAGAGAATTAAAAACAGGAATTCAAAAAAAAAAAAAAAAAAAGAACCAACCTGTACAGCAATGTTCATAGAAGCACTAATCATAATAGACAAAAGGTGGAAACAACCCAAACGTCCATCAACTGATAAATGGACAAAATGTGGTCTCTCCACACAACGGAATATTAATCAGCAATAAAAGGAATGAAGTACAGACATATTCTACAATGTGGATGAAACCTGAAAACAAATTATGCTAATTGAAAGAAACCAGACACAAAAGGACACATTTCACGATTCCATTTACATGAAATGTCCAAAATAGGCAACTATCGAGACAGGAAGTAGATTAGTGGTTTCCTGGAGTTGGGAGGAGCAGGGAATGGGGAGTGACTACCAATGAGTATAAGGGTTTGTTTTGGAGGGTGATGAAAATGTTCTGGAATTTGATAGTGGCGCTTGTTGCACAACTCTATGAATATGCTAAAAACTGTACACTTTAAAAGGGAGAACTTGATGGCATGTGATTTCTGTCTCAAGAAACCTACGATTAAAGATGTTTTTAATAAAAACAACTATGATTAGAAATGATACTAGGAAGAAAATGTTTAATAAAGTTGTTAGTGGAGCAGCAGAAATAAAAAAGCAAGGTAAGCCATACAGAAGTTTTTTGGGGTTTTTTTTGTGTGTGTGTGGTACGCGGGCCTCTCACCGCTGTGGCCTCTCCCGTTGCGGAGCACAGGCTCTGGACGCGCAGGTTCAGCGGCCACGGCTCACGGGCCAAGCCGCTCCGCGGCACGTGGGATCCTCCCGGACCGGGGCACGAACCCGCGTCCCCTGCATCGGCAGGCGGACTCTCAACCACTGAGCCACCAGGGAAGCCCCCAGAAGTATTTTTAAAATCTTATAGTACGTTATGATATTGTTTGAGGTTGATAGGTTGCTCTCCCCAAATTTAATTTTTTTTCCCAAGACTTTGTACTTATTTTCAAAATGCTGTCTAGAGGTAAATTCTTACTTTTTTTTTAAACTACCATTGCATTTCTTTTTTATTTCTTTTTATTTTTATTGGAGTATAGTTGCTTTTAGAGATAAATTATTATTAACACTTGAACACTAATTTGGCTTGGGCTAGGCTATCAGACGAATGGACAGGAGTGAAGTAAAAAATACACATCTCTATCATGATCTGCAAAGAAAAGAAGAAACAAAAATACCAAGAAAACTATTGACTTTCATGCCAACTAAAAAGCCCCAAAATACAAAGGAAATGCAAAGAACATGCAATAAGGCCTACCTCAGAGGAGACAAAAGACAATGTAAAATATTAATAATAATAGTAGTAGTAATTAGAACCAAATCCAAAATAGTCACTCTTCTGTTTACAACCAATTATTAAACAAATATCTGTTCTAATTATACTTCAATGTAAAAAAATAAACACATCAACGTATGCAGAAGTAAGGAAAATACATAATATTTTCATACTGGAAACCCAAGGGTAAATTCCAATTTGTACTCACTGGGTTCGTTGGTAGTGTGAGAATTTTCTTCCCAGTCGTCCTCTTCTTCAGTGGGTTCCTTGTTCTTCGGTGTGAATTTTTCAGACATGTCCAATGTTCCTGTTTCTTCGGAACTTGTCCTTGGAAAGACTAACTTCAAACAGAATTCCCAGTTTGGAGACAGCACTCACGATCACAATGATGGGGGTTATCAGGTCAACTATGCTATGTAAGAATTCAGGGCATGAGTGTGATTTCCTGAAATGAAGGGTCTTCACTCTGCATCAGCTTAAAAAGACAGAAGCTTTACAGCCTGCATTGCAATTCATTTCAACCCGAGGGAAAGGGGGTGAATCTGCCTTCTCGAGCCCGAGGCAGATACAGGATGACACGGCAGGGGGGCAGGGGCGCAGGACAGCCCTGGCTGGGTGTCCCAGAGCAGGGAAAGGGCTCAGTCTTAGCCAGTGGACGGCCCCTGCTGCCACGCAAGGATAAACATTTTCCAAAGGGACTGCTGATCAAACATGCTTGGGAAATGCTACTTTACTTGAAAATTCACAATGAGACTATTCAACGGTTAGAGTCCAACAGTAAGGAATTCCTTTCACCTTGTTTACATCACACGACTAATCACAGAACCTTTTAAAAAAATTACTATATAACAATAACCATTATTATATTTTAATTATTATTATAACAAATACTAATCTACTAATATCCAGAGGGACACACTTTGGGAAGCACTGGTCCAAACTAACAATGTCCCATGTTTCAGAAGCCAGACTTTTTTGACTTGGGTGCTGCCAAGGGTTGCCAGATAAAACAGAGGATGAATGTTAGAGAAGATGTGAATTTTCGAGAAGCTTTCATATAAGCACGCCCCACGCAATATTGTGGTTTGCCAAGTCTGACCTCCCTAGTTGTGACACAGCGCGGTCGGTAAACCCCGTGAGCTACAAGTGCCTGCGGCTGCCGTTCCGCTGTGCAGCCCCACTCACGGCCCCGCAGGCTCTGCGGCCCTAGTTGGCAACGCGGCGCGCCGTCTCGCGAGTTACCGGTACAACGCAGACGGTTACCTTCCTCGAGGTGGCACTCCGGGATCCCATCTGAGCCCAGGACGAGGTTGCCGTCCTCGTCATGTCGCTCCAGGGTCCCGGGGCGACAGGTGGGGATGCGGGTGGCGGGCTCCGGGGCGGTGGTAGTGGTGGTTGACCGCGTAGTGGTTCGGATGGTCGCTGGGCGCGTGGTGCTGGTCGTGGTGGGCCGAGGGGGCGGGGCGGTCGGCGGTCGCGTGCTGGTGGTGGAGGCACGGGTGGTTGTCTTGACGACCCCCAAGCCCACCAGGGGCTTCCCTCCGAGGCTCAAAATGGGCTTATCCTGGGGACCGGCCAAGGGTCGGCCGTGTCGCCCCTGCCCGAAGAGGGGGAGGCCATCGGGGCTCACCACGGGGGTCCCTTCCAGATCTGAAACAAAATCAAGCAAAAGCTGTGTGCAACGAGGTGAAAGGACACAGGGAAAGCAAAAAGCGAGTGGAAAATGTCTTCTCAGAGGCTTCTAGTTTCATCAGTAAAAGGCAAAGAAATAATTAAAGGGACACCAGGTGAGGGAGCAGTATCTGCTGCTATCCAGAAATTTCTAGGCTATTTATATTATCCAGTACTCTGTACTACCTTATGTAAATATATAAATATGTCATTGCTATGCCCCATTACCTGCAATAACTCGAAGTCTCCAGTAAGGAAAGTAATTCTTTCCCCCTCTTCATTCCTATCCCTAAAGACTTCAGTGTTACTGTGGACAATAAGGTGGCAAACTTATTCTGCAAAGGGCCAGAGAGTAAATATTTTAAGCTTTATGAAACCACTACTCAACTTTGCCACTACACAGCAAAAAAGCCATAGAGAGTACACCAACAAATGCATGTTTCTATGCTCCACTGAAACTTTGTGTATGGATAGTGAAATGTGAATTTAATATAATATTCACATGTCACAAATATTATCATTCTATGATTTTCTGGCAGTCATTTAAAAATGTAAAAACGATTCTGAGCTCCTAGGCTATATAACAACAGGCAGCGGACAAGGTTTGGCTTTAGAAGCTGCTTTGCTGACTCCTGCTCTCGGGCTGCCCAATCCCAAGAATGAAGTCAAGAGCCACCTTTTCTAGAGGGTGGAGTCTGTAAGAAGACAGTTGGATCAGGGAAGAAGCTAAGTTCTGACCCCTTCTGAGGCACCTCCTTTCCACATGGCTCAAGGGCCCCCATTAAAAATGAGTAGGAGGAGAAAGAGAGAAGTTGTCACTCTACAGCTAAGTCAGGACGCTTTTGTTCCTTAAAAAACACTCTCGGGCTTCCCTGGTGGCACAGTGGTTGAGAATCTGCCTGCTAATGCAGGGGACACGGGTTCGAGCCCCGGTCTGGGAAGATCCCACATGCCGCAGAGCAACCGGGCCCGTGAGCCACAACTACTGAGCCTGCGCGTCCGGAGCCTGTGCTCCGCAACAAGAGAGGCAGCAACAGTGAGAGGCCCGCGCACCACGACGGAGAGTGGCCCCCGCTCGCCAAAACTAGAGAAAGCCCTCGCACAGAAACGAAGACCCAACACAGCCAAAAATAAATTAATTAATTAATTTAAAAAACAAAACAAAACAAAACACTCTCACTTACCCACAATGGTTCGACCATCTCCTCCTAGTTTAACTTGAAGGGGATTTCCTTGTGAATCTTGGAGGTACCTTCCTTCTCCGTTCAATACTAACCCACGATCAAGATCCACAACCTAAATCCATGACACAGATTAGAGGATATATTGAACATTTCAAGATGTTCACCTTAATCCAACTACATGAACATATGTGAATAGGAAACATTATTTTTCTCAGCATCATTCATAAGGTTTAATAAGAATAAAGTACGAAACAGTCACATTTCATATTATCATTGCTTATCTATATAATATGTAAATTGTTTAAGTTTCTCAAATATTCAAAAGATGTTCAAAATACTTTTACCATTTAATATGTTGTAGTATGTAAAAAGTAGGAAACAACCTAAGTGCTCATCAACAGAGGAAAGAGATTAAATAAATTATGGCCCATCCATCCAGTGAAATACTATGCAGCCAACAAAAAGGATTTGGAAATTCTACATTTATTGACATATCCTGATGCAGACTTAGACTGTAGGACTGATTATGTTGCAAAACTAAAATATATTCATTTGTGTATATAAACTTGAAAGTGCAAAGAGAAAATTCTGGACAGATTATATCCCAAACTGTTAATAATGGTTATTTCTAAGAAGTGGTTTGGGATGCTTCTTATCTTTTTCATATACTTCTGAATTGTTTTAACTTCTTGCCATGAACATGACATGTTTCTATTTGGCTGTTAGTGTTAAAAATCAAAGTTGCTATAACAAAACCAATTTAATTTGTAATTAAATTGCCTCATACAGTATGCATGCAAAATTTTCATATTCTAAGGCATCATAAAACTTGAACAAAAGGTGTTACTATCTCTGTTAAGAAACAACTCATGCTCTACACTGTTGGCTCTCAAAGTGTGGTCCTGGACCAGTTGCCCCAGCCTCACCTGGGAACTGGTCGGATATGAGAATTACCTGGCCCTACCCAGACCGCCCTGACAAGCCCCCCCAGGGATTCGGATGCTCACCGATGTTTGAAAACCATGACTCTGCACAATCAGGCCATTGGAGGAGCCCCTGCAAGCAGGCCACTTTGTTGGGTGCTATCTCAGTAATTAAAATAAAACTCGTTTATATAAACCCTACTTTTGAAATCTACTCCATACCATTTCAATTCAAAACTGTTTACAATGACACTTTCCTTTAATTCCTTTAATTCTTTAATTCCTTTAATTTTCCTTTAATTCTTCCTTCCATAAATTTCTGTTCCTTTGAGAAATGATAAAATGGATCTCTAGGTCACCTGTGACTGAAAATTCTTTGAAGCTCTTCAGTATGGGAAGTTTTGACTGGGAATTCTGATATAAATAATTTTTTGACTCTCTGAAAAAATATTTTAAAACTCTGAATATTGTAAGGTGTTCTGCCTGTCACCCCCCCAACCCACCAAAACCTCCTAAACATTTATCTTAACCCCGGGAAGTTAAAGCCATTTAGCTTAAACATACGTAAAGCACTAATACTTATTTTTTATTTTAGTCAAATTGTTGGAAGATTCAAAAGGCGGTCTGATAAAAACTGCCTATTTGATTCAACGATTTTTGGTTTGTCCAATTGTTTTGACCCTGCTTCCTTTTACAAAGGATTTGAGACAATTTACAGAAAATATGTATACTCTTTAATCGAACAATAACAAGAAATAAAATAAAGCTATCAGGCAGGAGTGGGAAAACAGAAGTTCATTTGAGAGGCTGTGCCTCAGGTTTTCTGTAACTGGTTGGCCCAAACATTTGTGTGACCTTCCTAACCAATCAAGGCAAATGGGAGCAAAGGCCCAAGTCTGACCTAATCAGTTATGAGAAGAAAGCAAACTAGTTACTCAGGAGAATCAAGGATTTTTCTTAGCATTGGAAGAAACAATATAGTATAAGTATATTGACATACAGTGGTTAAAACTAGAGAAAAAAAAAAAGACCGCTTCATTTTTTATTATACAATGCCCACCATTTTTCTCTTCCCAACAGCATGAAAATAACCGGTATGTGTAAAGAAGTTTACCCTACCCACTTTGTTCCTTGAGGGCCATTGATAATTCTTTGTCCACTTGGTTTTCCATTACTACCAGGAAGTACTCTCCCTTCTGCATTTGGTCTTCCATTATAACCTACACAGTACAGAACAAAAAACCAAAAAAAAAAAAAAAAAAAAACACAAAAAACAAACCAAAACAGAAACAAAAAAAAAAATCCAACAACAGAACCTGGTAAATTCAACATTCCTGGAAAGTTGGCTTCATACCAAACTATATGTAGGAACACATCTTTTCAAACAGGAACACTAAACAGAATTTTAAACCAATAGCTCAAATATATTAATGATAGTCTTAAATTGTGACTTCTACATGACAAATATGAATGTCTATGAAAAGTACGGTAAAGTCACAGTTTTCTGACATTACTGGGGGAATAAGCGTGTTCAGCATAAGTAAAGTTTCCAGATAAGGCTTAAGACCTTAAAGCTAGTAGCTGTAGCTTAATTTTTTTTTTTTTTTTTTTTTTTTTGCGGTATGCGGCCCTCTCACTGTTGTGGCCTCTCCCGTTGCGGAGCACAGGCTCCGGACGCGCAGGCTCAGCGGCCACGGCTCACGGGCCCGGCCGCTCCGCGGCACGTGGGATCTTCCCGGACCGGGGCACGAACCCGTGTCCCCTGCATTGGCAGGCGGATTCTCAACCACTGCGCCACCAGGGAAGCCCTGTAGCTTAATTTTAGCCAGGTGGAAGGTAGAGGGAAGGAGAGTTGGAAGGATGGGGAAAATTCCCTCTAAAGTGTACGAGATGCTGTCCTGCTCTCCTCCACAGATTATACTTAACATGCTCACTATTTCTAGCTGACTTGGGTCCTGATCGTCAATTGCAGAGCATAAATAAACCCACAGAGCTGCCTCAAAGCTTGACTTCAGTGGGGCTGCTTGAGAAGTATCTGCTCAGGGAGGAAGTGGCAGGCCCGCTGGCTGGCCTTCAGTTGCTGTCTGTCTGCTCCTTGTACCTGCCCTCTCTCTTCACCTCACGCCCTTTCTGATCAGCTGCAGTTGGGTTGAGGCCTCCCCCGAGAGCATTCTTCTCCAGCCTGGCCCACCAGATAAAGTGCTTGGGCTTCCTGACAACTATTTGCAGGTCAGATACATTTCTCTCGCTCAAACAGTTAATGAAAATTTAAAATTTATTGAGTTTTTTCTATGTACAAGGGAATGTGGGTTTTACCTCTACTATCAGCGTCTTAGGTTGATGTAAAAGAGTCCGTTTTAATGGAAAACTGAACTCCACGTGGGGTACTGTTCTATGTCTTTACGCTGGGCTAAATTAACAACATATTGCACAGATGAACAAAAATTAATACATTCATTCAAAAGTGTTCTATTAAGCCCTGATTCCATGCAAGGAGAGGGCAAGGCACCAGTTAACTGAATGCAGACTTCAGGTAAATACCTGAGATCCTGCCCTGGGGTCCATGTAGACTCCAGTTCACAGCTGCCTACATTCTGTCCTCAACCTAAGTCACACATCGGCCTGCTACTCCGCTGTGTGACATTCGTCTTTAACATGACTTTTCTGGAGGTTTGAGGCAACATTCGCTGATTGCAATGTCTGAGCAATCCTCACCCAAGACATCTGAGTCTATCCCGGGGTATTTTCAGCTGAGGGTTTTATACGCAGAACAACAAGCACAAGATCCAGCCCACACGGGCAGGTCCTCCTTACTGTGGACTCCGTAATATGCCCTGGTACAGGGACAACTAAAAATAACGTAAAACACAGGAGCCTGAGTTTGGCATCATGGCTGCGACATATTTGCAGATTTAGAGCGTATGTTAAGGAACTCAAAGAAGCAGTATGGGATAGGGGAATGGCCGAGGGCTGTGGAGTTAGTGTTTGGGAATGGAATTGCAGCCTAGACACTTCACAGCTGTCTGGCCTCCAGCAAACCACTCAGACCCCTAAGCACTGGCTTCCTCATCTGAAGACCAGGAGAAGCAATGCAAACCCAGGCGATGGTTAAGAGGGTGCGCTCATGCTACATCTGCAAAGCTCCTAACACAATGCTTGGACTGAGCAGATGCTCCATAAAAGGCTCTCAGGAATTTCTACGAACACTGCTGAGAACCGTAAAGAGAACGTTACGTTGAAAACAAATTACCTTGTCTGGAAGGGGGTTTCACAGGCGGGCGTGAGAAAGGGTTCCGGAATCTAGAGTTCATCATGCGCTGGCGCAAGGAAAGCATAGGGGTGGTGGACGAGTAGATGGCAGGGGCGCGCGTGGTGAACCGCGGCAGGGAGGGGGCGCCCTCCGTGGGACTTGGGGTGGCAGGGCTGCGAGGGGGGTGTCTGGGCGGGAGGTGCGTGGCTCTCGGGGAGCTGCCCGGAGGTGGAGGAGGAGGACGCTTCACCGGGGTGGCGTTCTTGTCCTGCGGGGAGCTCACTCTGGGAGGCGCAAGCACGATAGCAGGCTCTGTCTCCCCCTTAGCGATGTTCCCATCCACGTGCTTGGCGCCCCTGGGGATGAAGGAGGAGGGCCACTTTGGAACAGGGGAAGCCAGTGGGTCCTTGTCCTTGTCCTTTCCTCCTTTAAAAAACA
This sequence comes from Kogia breviceps, assembly GCF_026419965.1. Classification (NCBI taxonomy): domain Eukaryota; kingdom Metazoa; phylum Chordata; class Mammalia; order Artiodactyla; family Physeteridae; genus Kogia; species Kogia breviceps. The sequence goes on along the minus strand of NC_081322.1, from coordinate 83,787,538 downwards.
TCACGTCTTCATCTTCCTCCTCGGCCGAGACCGACTGCTGCGATTTTGACGGCAGGGGCTCCCTTTTGGATGGCGTGGCCTGGGACGCACCGTCCTTCTTCCCCACCGCCTGGGGCCCTGCTCTGCCGGGGACCCTGGGGCGGGCTTGGGGGTGGAGGCTGCCGGTCCTGCCTAGGGGTCTGCGGAGGTGACTGTCGCCGGCGCTTCTTGCCTGAGCCTCCACCTGGCGGTGCTTGGGAAGGGACGGGGTGGCGACCTTGGCAGCCGCAGAGTATGCGGGCGCCCGGATGCCCGTGGTCTCCGCTTCTGCGCTGTCGTCAGAATCCTCGCTCTGATTCTGGGGAGACGTGGGGAGCCCCCCCCAGGAGCTCGCCGTGAGGGAGGACTGCCTGCCTCTGGACGAGTACGGGTCTGAGAAGGACGCGCTCTCCTGCGACGTGGGGTGGGGACGCCCGGCCTGGGGTTTGGAAGGCGGACGCCCCTCTTCCCTGCTCTGCGGGCCGCGGGGCTGCTGCTGGGACGCGGAGACGGCCGACGACGGCTGCTTTTCCGGAGCGGCGGACGCTGCACCCATCCTCCGGGGCCCGCCGGTCCCGCGGTGGTGCTGCTGCGTTCGGGGAGACCCGCCCTCCACGCGCGCGTCGGTAGAGGGCGGAGACCTGGCCTGAGGATGCGCCCCTGCCCAGGTCCCCGCGGACTTGGGGGTCTCTTCGAGGGGCTCCTTCCACTGCAGGCCCGGCGCTCTCTGGGGCCCTCTTCTCAGGTGGTCCGCGCCCCGGGAGACAGGCTGCCCGGAGGAGGGAGACGCGTGGTCATTCGCCACGGCGGCCGGGAGCGGCAGTGCGTCCCCTGCCTCTTCTTCGCCGTCTTCATGGCCGTGCAAGCCTCGCCTGTGGTCAGAAGCTGGGTGAGAACTCACCCTCGAGTGAACCCGGGGGGCCACGGTGGGCGGCGGGGAGCTGGAGGGCCGTAGCCGGGGTCCTCCTCGGCCGCCGCCAAGCCTGTGCGGGTATCTGCCGGGGGCCGCGAAGGGCCTGGTCCTGAGCGCACTGAAATGTCCGGAGACAGGCGCCCGGGACCGCAGTGTCGGGGCCGTGGCTTCAGCCTGCTGCCCTTTCTCTTCGGCATCACTGCCACCGCCGCCGTCCGAGTCACCTGCGCCTTCAGAGGCCTGTGTCCTTGAGGAGAGACGAGAGGAGACCGAGGAGGGCTGGGGAGCCCGGAACGGCGCGGTGGGCTTGGCGGCTGGGGCGTCGTGACCACCCTTCCAGCCCCCGGAGAGCGGGGACCCGGGCTGTGGTTGGGTGGGCAGCAGCCGAGGTGGCCCCCAGTGGGATGGAGACAGTCTCGCGGGTGGGGCAGAAGGCCTGGAATTTTCCTCCCCATCCTCAGCGTGGGGCGCCCTCCGAGCGGGCAAGGCTGGTTTGGCGCCGTGGTTCGCGGAGCCTCCGTCGCGCAGGGCGCCCCCGGCTGGGTGCCGGCCGGCGTGGGCTGCGCTCCTGGGAGGCCCTTCCTCCTCTCGGCCCACGGAGTCGTTGTCATCAGAGCTGGAAGGGCGGTGAGCGGGGCCCTCAGGGGCTGTGGCTGGGACCGAAGAGGCGGACGGGGGCGCCCCTGGGCGAGGGTGAGAGGCGGGCGAGAAGCCACGCTTGTCCACGCCGTCCTTCCGGGGCAGCCCCGGCGCTCGGGCTCTCCCTGGAGTCCGCCCCGCAGGGAGGACCGGGTGGACAGGTCTACTTGGTGGCCTCTGCTGGGGCTTCTGGCCTTGGGTCTCCGAGGGCGAGGTTGGTGGGTGCCCCCGGGAATCCAGCACTTCCTCCTCGGTGATTTCTGTCGACTGAAGATCCACCCCTTCACTCTTCCGAGGGGGAAGCTGGGGTTTTCTGGGCAGCCCACCATTAGCCAATATTTTGTTCTTCAAGTCAAGAAGCAGGTTCTTGGCATTTCTCCCCTGGGGAGAAACAGGCAAATGAGTGTGTTTTGAGGAAGCTGGAGCTTTGGGCAAAGATGAGGAAGGCTCGGGCTTTTTAGGCTCGTGATGATCTTCCGTGTCTGTTTTCTGCTGATCAGACTCACTGGTAGGGGCTGTAATAGATTTTGAAGAATTTGATGTCAAAGAAGAAATATGTACGATGTGCAACGGAAAATGAGTAAGATGGCAGTACGGAGGTGTTTAAAATTAGTAATAATAATTGATAACTTCTCCTCCTTTAGGCGTGACACTTACTTTCCCAATTATAGCAATCTCTTTTAAAGTTCTATTTTGCTTTAAGTAATATAGTCCTAGAAAATATGTGTATTGAGTTTCTATGAATTGAATCAGGCTATGCCACGGCTTATTTGAAGGAATTCTGAAATGAGTACTTGGAAGTAATTCATTGATTATGTAAGCACAAAATCTTACATAGGACTTCCTTAATATAACTGTCAAGATATTACAAGTGCATTATGGCCATTCCTTACAGTGTAGGCAAGAAATACACACAAGCCTGGCACAAAATGTTGAATGATCTATACTGAAGGCTATGCGGAGATGTGTTGTGTGTAATTTGCAAATGACCGGGGCGAGCTACAAATTTGTAATGTTTGAGGCGTTACAAAGAGTCCCCTATTCCGCGTAACATGTTCTTACTTGCTTTTTTCTTGCTTCAGATCCCTTTTATAATGGATACATTTGTAATCCCACAATAAAGCCTAAAATGAAAAGACCCCTGGGGTAGGCAAAACAGTATATTACTACGTGTACCCTATAATTTACCCTTTATTGAGAGCAGGATGGAATGCGGGAAGGGATGCTGTAAGGGGAGAAGGACTTATATAGCAATGGGGGATCCAGAGAGAGCAAACTTCATCTATTTCAGGTTTTTTTTAATGATAGAACTGTGTAATATTGCAGTATACTGTGGATCCTCACAGCATATAATGAAGGAGAAAGCTCCCAATATCCGGTGTGAATGTAGACAAACAGGAAAGAAAACACAGTCCAGAAACACCCCACTCCAATTTTGGTTTTTATTAACCAAAATTGGGGTTTGAAACTGAGCAGATAAACAAGGTAACTGAAATTCTTCTGAGTAAGGCTGCATTCCAAAATAATGGCATACAAACTGTAAAAATTGTATGTGCCATTTATTCATTAAAACGAGCTAACAACTAAAAATGTCACATTCTGCCTGTAAAAATGTTCTTTCCCTGTCATCATAAACCCCAAGTTACACAGTGATATAAGATGAATCACATAATGAATACATTAGTCACATAATTACTCCATAATTCGTAATTACTCTTATAATAGTAATTAATGTTATTAGCCATCAATAACGTTTTAGCGTCTGGGGAGACCAATTTCTAAAGGGACCACAAAAATATTACAGACATCAATATGGTACCTTAACCCCAAGCTTCATCAACAGAGCAGTTCTAAACCCAAGAGCGTGATTCAGAGTAACACACCACAATTAGCAGTAATGAAGAGAGAGAAAAAGAGAGCCACAAATACACAACGCTTACTTACTTGTTGGCAGAGAGACAATGAAGGCTTTGGAATGAGGCCCCAATCCTCTCCTGTTTGCGGCCCGGATTTTGAAAAGATAGCGTTCGCCAGGCTGCAGACTATCCACTAGGGCAGAAGTAGTGTCGCCAGGATAGGTGAGGGACTTTGCTCCAAACGGTTTGAGAGCCGGGGCGTATGAAAGAATGTATTCTGAAATGATTTGGCAGACGGTTGGAAGGAGGAAACTGAAAACAGTCCTGTGTCCAGTAGACAGACTGTATGGGCAGGATGAATTAGAACGTGCATTACTAAAATTACCTCTCTAGCAATGCACGCCGAGTCAGTAGCTGGAGCATAAAGACACAGTAGAAGGTGAACTGGTAATTCAGTCTGGCTACCCGACAGGCTACGGCGTCAGGCAGCTGGCAACTTTCCATTTACAGCGAAAACTAAATATATGGACCGCAGGAGGCCAGTCTTCATACAGTTACCAAAAATATTTACCCTCGTGTTTGGCTTTTTTCTTCATTGTGTTTATTTACTAATTTACTATGACAGACTGTATGCAGAAGAGAAGAAACCACAGGGGAAAAAATGACAGTTCCTAGGAACTGATTCTGAAGAGCTAGCTGCTGACACCTTTAAGAGTTCCATTTTCTTAATCTGGGCTATCTGCATTTGTGCGTTAAGCCAGATAAATTCCATACGTGGAATATAATTTCACTTCCGTAGGAACTGTGAAAGTTCTTCATATATTCAGATAAAGGTTTTTCACAGTATTTAAAACTGTGAGGAAAAGTTGCTGAGTCACGGATTTATGTGATGTTTAAATGTCTCCATCCTTTTTTTTTTTTTTTTTTTTTTGCGGTACACGGGCGTCTCACTGTTGTGGCCTCTCCCGTTGCGGAGCACAGGCTCTGGACGCGCAGGCGCAGCGGCCATGGCTCACGGGCCCAGCCGCTCCGCGGCACGTGGGATCCTCCCAGACCGGGGCACGAACCCGTGTCCCCTGCATCGGCAGGCGGACTCGCAACCACTGCGCCACCAGGGAAGCCCCTGTGTCTCCATCGTTAATTGGCTATATCTATAAACATATAATGCCCTGGGCCTTTGAAAATCATAGCAAATTCCATCCAAGGAACTAATATATCTCTACGCTTAGATGGAAATACAGCAACATAAGGAAGCCACATTTTAAAGCATAATTTCCACCCTCAACTAAAAACTCTCATGCCTATTTTCCTGCCAATGAACTCAAGATTTACACAGCTTATCAAATTAATATGAGTAGGAGCTAACCAAGAAAAATAATTTAAATTACAGAATGACCAAGCAATTATCATACTCCCTAGGGGAGCATGGATGATTTTTCCTTTTCCCTAAGCTCTAATCTTTAAAAAGTACATTTGTCTGAAAAACAAAAAACAAAAAAAAACCCAGCATTCTTTTCTCATTGAAAATGAACAAACTAGTCATTTGTGGTGGTCAAAAGTAAGAATTAAAAGAACCCACTGTCTACAAAATTTTGTCATTCTGATTTTTTTTTTTGTGGATTCAATTCATCTGGAAAAAATTTAACCATGTCAAAGTATATTCTTTTATTATGTTTTCTATTTCTCAGGCATAAAAAATGCCCCAGGATAATTATGAATTTATAATCCTACCACTACACCTTTAGGTTAGTGAGGTACGAGAGTTCTTTCGGACATAAAAACTCAGTAGCTATTTATTACTTCTGGCAATATTTAATTGACTACCAGGGAGCTTCTTTTGCCAAAGAGCTATAACTATAAACTAAGATGTGGGAGAGGGGAAAAAAATAAGTGGCATGGTAATAAGGTCACCAAAGGAGCAATAACTGACTTTTCAAAAATAACTTCATAACTCTTTTTTATAAAAAAGGTAGTCAGCTAAAACATGTCTTTATTCAAGTTTCAGAAGTCTTTTCAGCATCCCAATAATAATACAGAAGCCAATGTTCAAACTGTCTTAAAAAGAATGATTAAAAGGGGGTATCCTAACTATTTTTTCTCATTTGTTTCTGATTTATTCCACTGAAAAAATGAGCAAGAATAGTACAATATATTCTTTAAAAGCGTGGGAAGTGAGAAAGCATTAAGTTTAGAAAATACTATCCTACCTCTACCTTCCGTAATTTCTACCGTTCAGTGAAAAGATATCCTTATAGGTCAGAAAAGATAACTTACAGTTGACTATAAAACAGAACCACCCAATTTCTTCAATTAAGAAATTCTCAAAGAAGATCAGTGATAATTTTCTGAATTTTCTTAGGCTTACACAAACTTTCCATATTATAGTTTTCTTCCAAAATCAAGCAACAATAAAAAGTAGCCTTAGAGTACCTTTGTATAGGTGATGTCAGGGGACCCTCAACACCACCCTTTTAAGTGTCTCCAGATAGACTTCCAAAAGGTTCTTGAATGTTTTTACGTTGAAAAGAAATTACCTGCGCTTTTATTTAATGTTCTCCACAGACCATTTTAAAATGTAACTAGTTGTGGCTGTTCTGTGCTATTTTCATTCTTTTAAATCTACAGTATTTTTTTCTATTTTAAGGTCATATTTTCCTCAACCAGCCCCCCACCCAAAATCAATTGTTCAAAATGATGACAAATAGGGAAAAAGTCTATTTAACATTTTATTTTATTACTTGACTTTCAAGCCCATTAAATATTTATAGTCTTGTTCGAGACATTTATGGTCCCGTGGGATTTCTGCTCACTTCTACCTGCCATGATCTTACTGGCACCATGAAAAGGCCCACAGCGTGAAAAACAGGGTGTCATTTTGTTTGGTTGAAGTTATGATGTCACATCCATACAATTAAAAACAGCCCTCTTGATAATACCATCAAGGGAAGATGAAAGTCATCTTCATGATGACCTGGGTCTTACTGACAATGAAAACCCCTCATGAAACATCCTTGTCCATCGCGTTAGCACCCCATATAGGTATGTGGCTTCCCTGTTGCTTGGGCAATCACCAAGCCTGCGATTAGAACCAGTTTTTATCAGAGTCAATGTACACAGCTCTCTTGGGGGTATTTCACTCCCACGCGCTTCTTATACTTTAAGTAATGAGGTTCCTACCTTTCACTTTCCCCTCGGTCTCAGGCAGTGCCTCCCAAGCTACAGTGACAGCCGTAGGTTTGCCACTGACTGGCCAGACGGTTAAATTTTCAGGAGCTGTGGTAGGAGCTACAAAAGGACAAGGATCCAAGGTTTAAAAGTGCCCTTATGGGTGTTCTAACAGTAAATGACATGTGGACCCTACATACACGTTTTTTTTATTGCAGAGCCTACTGTGTTAACTTTTATTATACACGAGAGAAAATTCTCCACTTGCTCTTTGTGTGATTTATATCAGTTTTACCAACTCATATAGAAAGGTTAGACATACATAGGGAAATGCTTTTAGGAGTTCAGAATTTCCCTCGTTGCTGAATATTGAAATATACAAAGAAGATGAAAATCCGGTTTCAACTTCTTTTGAATAAGGTTTCTAAAGACACAGTTTGAAAGAAAATAACTGTAGTCTTAAATATAGAACAAATTTCTCCCCCAAAATCAAACACGACCTCAGCCTTAAGAAAGAAGAGTCTCCCCTCCATTCTAGAGCCATGGGTTGTCCCGGGGCATTCACACATACAGTGGGGGTTTATCCACGTGGTTTTAATGTGAGCCACATGTCAGAATAACATGCTCGTGAAAGTAGCCAGTGAAGGATACAACGTGGGCCCAAGGAAACGTCTTTGTGTTCATACATAGAAACGCTTCCAAAATTTAGGGTTAATGTTACTTTGAAAAATGCCTCTGCTGGCCTTTATCACTACTGGCTTCTTAAACTGTCCTTAAATCTTCTTTTAGTGGCAATCCCCAAGTTGAAAGTCCAAAGGCCATTTTGAATACAGACCAGATTCTGGTGTTCTCTGGAAGACAGATGTACTCCATTTGCCGTCTCGTTCACCCTGTGAGATGCGGACTGCAAACTCATACATGGTGTCTGGAATCAGGTTCTCTATCAGCACTCGTCTGTTGGAGACCTGCTTGTAATCCCACCTTGCGGACTCCCCCTTTTCTCGGTAGCGCACAGCGTACTGTCTGTAAGAAAATGCAAGGCAACAGCACACCCCTCTGACCAATTCTCTGCACCTGAACACCGGATTCCTTGACGTTTTCCCTTCCCCACAAGTGATGACTTTTGGAGGTAAGTAGAGAAATCAAAGAGGAGAGAATTCTAACCTTTTGACTTTGTTATTGGTTCAAAGGATCTACTTAAGTTCCAGGGAGATGTGTCTAAAATAGCCCAGAAGAGATGGACCTTATTGTCTTTTCAACACCAAAATGTCTTATTGCTCAAAAGGTCAAGCAGCGATTAAAAGGAAGGGATAGAAGGGAGACGGTTTTTCTGAGGCAAGGGCCTTATTAGGGGTGTTTGTGTGTGTGTGTGTGTGTGTGTGTGTGTGTGTGTGTGTGTGAGAACCAGCATCAGCCCCAAGTTCCTTGGCTCTCCAGAAAAGAAAGACAAGAAGACTCATTTCATGCCAAAGCAGGCATGTTTTCTATAAGTTCTATAAGGAAAGGCACCATGTGGTTTTGAGTAGACTTATTACTACTAGATGGAACAAAAACGTGTAACAAACAGGGCAGGAGAGAGGCGCTTATGAAAGGAACTCTGCTGTGTGATTATCAGGCAGAGAAGTACGGTGTGACCCAACAAGGTCATACTGGGCAGTGCCCGACATAAGGCGTCCTCAACACCTGACATTAAGAGTTGCAAATGCCATTTACTGGACTGCTTTTCTAAGAAGTTTTCTTTGTGGCCACTTTCCAGTAGAAGGCATCTGATGCATTAAAAGTGTGCTATTCATTATGCTATTTAATTAGTTAGGATAAGACTTCAGTTGCAGACGCAGCACACCAATTCGCAATAAATGTTCTGCTAAGAAAACTCAAGCCCTCTTGTTTTCATCAGGATGTTGGAAATCAAAGTCCAGTGGTAATCAGGAACACTTCATGTTGGGGGGAGGCCCTATGGCTTGGGAGAGAATCACTGTGCATTTTCTGAGGTCTTTGAGAAGAAACAGATGTCTTTTCTTACTAGCAGACAGTAACAGAAGCTCTATCTAGTACAAAGAATATATCTAATATATATCTAATGTATAATATCTCTCTATATAATATGTATCATATATATACACACACACACACTCTCAGCATTATATTCCATTCATCTTCTAAAGTATAATCCCTTTTCCTGGTTGCAAATAGGTTCAAAAATGAATACATACTAGACCGCCAAATCTTTGGCTTTCTCTTGGCTATGTACACTACTTAGTCATTTAACACACCAAATTTTTGTGACTCTATTAATCTACCACTAACTAGAAATGGCATTCACCAGTGGCCTTTTTAGCACAAAAATTATTTTAACCTTATGGTTTTTCCTCCGTCGCCATTGCAAATGAATGTAAAAACCAGAATAGCCTAAGATCATGGCTTAAGACAAAATACGTGCACTTTGTTCCACACAGAGGAGCCGGGCAGGAAGCAGTGCGGTGTCTGAAGACTGTCTGAAGAAGGACCACACTGTGTGCAAAAGGCATCAGACAAACGTCCCCCACTCTACACAGGACCCTTCCTGCTGCTACTCTTCCTGGGTGACAGGAAGACGGTAAGACTCTTCCCAAGAGGGACCCACGTCCCCTGTGTGTGAACAGAACATTCATGAGACGAAGCAAAACGCGACTGGGGGCAAAGAAAGCAACGGAATCTCGGAGAATTCCAAACACAAGTTAAGACTCTGAACAGATGACAGGTGAGGTGTCCTACTGTGTGTCTTACACAAATCTGATGTGTGGGCAATGTGCACCACTCTCGAGATTAGCTAGACGGTCATACAGCAGTCGACCCGTCAGCTACAAAAGAGGTCAGCGTTCACATATGTCCGAAAATACGATCGTTGAAATAAATACACGTCTCTTCAGGGCCGGAAAAACCATGTCTCTCACATAGAAAATAAAGACAAAGAAAGAAGGAAAGGTACCTTGATGCAACAACTTTCTTCTGTTTTTCCAAAACAGGATCCACCCAGGCTACCAGCACAGATTGGGACGATATTACCCGGACATTGATGTCTTCAGGTACATCCAGTTCATCCTCTTCTGCAATGACAGTTGTGTACATGGAAAGGCTGTCCCCAACCGTAGGCTCTGCCCTGTGTCCCTCTGGTCCCCAGAGTTTATTTTTTTAATTGCTTATGCTTGAGGTAGATAACATGAAATGAATAGAAAGTCAAGCAATCATTTGACTGGTCAATGCAGAAAACCAGAAGTCCCCACCCTTCCTCTTATTAATCACGTTCTAAGCTGCCTAACCCAATCAACGTAAGAACAGTAGCACAAAAGGAGGCGCTTTGCCCTTGGTCAGAGATACTCCAAATCACTCAGCGTTTTCTCAGTAGACACTGTGAGTTTCTGGGCAATAATGCAATTTTTACAGGAGGCAAAAGTTTAGCGGAAGAAAGGGTCAAATTCAGAGCACTTCCTGGGCAATCATGGCATGAAATAATTCTAGCTCGACGACTGCACGAGTCACATTGAGTCCAAGGTCCTCACAATTTAGAATCTGTGATTCCAAAGGCAGATTAAAAGTAATATTCAGACAGAGAAGAGAATTCAGTTTGCCAGTTTCCAATGGAATACAGTAAAGTCACAAAGTTTATAGTTTCTGTTCAATGTGTAACACTGAGACTCACAAGATGTCTTCAGTTTTGCTTTTAGTCTCTTGGAGTTTTTTGGGTTTTTTGGTTTGTTTTGTGTTTTTCTTTTCATCTGCAGGGATCATGTTTCAAAAGGATGTGGCTTTCACTACAACTAGGGGAAGGTGGAAATATGTAGCCTGTTAGAAAAGTGATACAGGGACTTCTTCTAGAGCAGCAATTAAAGAATTTAAAAAGTGAAACAACATACATGTGGGATTTTTCTTATACAATGTACCATTATAATAATTATCAGTATAAAAGTATAATATATAGATACATGCTATATTATATAATTCAATTAAATTGTAAATTCCTGAAAATTATTACGCTGTAGGTTCCCTCTTTAAATTAAGGCACATGATCCAGAAAAGGTATATTTGTTACTATATGATTGATATAAAACATATCTGTTGAATGGATGTGGAAAAAAGTATCCCTTAGTAAGTAACCAATGATCAGGCTACCAGCAAGACACTATTACAATTTTTCTCACTCTTCTCAATGCTATTTTTAGGTAATTTGAGCTGAAATAAAGTTTGAGTGCGTCTCTTGCACGCTGTCCCCTCCACACCTACTCTTCTTTCTCTCCCTTTGTTCCCAGTCTCTCACCAAGGGCAGTTTATGCATGGATCAGACTGCACCTGTTAAATGGAATAAATGCTCGGCACGGCACTCCTATCCTGACAGATCTGAAGCCGTTCAAATATGCACAGAGATAGATTTCATCACAAGAACACTCTAGCCTCTGAGTAGAAAAGAAACACACATGCCTCCAAAATGTGACCAAGTCTGCCCTGCTGTTTCCTTTTGTACTCAATAAAATCCATGTGCACTGTCGCTGGGCCAGCATCGTTTAGAAACAAACAAGCCCTCGACCATGGCTTGACCAGACGCGTCCCTGGAGACATACCTGAAATCTTCCTCTTTGTCAGGGCAGCCCTGGAGACGGGCTGACTCTGCCCCCGGGAGTTCAGGGACTTCAGTGAGACCACGTACACTGACTCGGAGGCTGTGGACCAACAAGCAAAGGATGAGGTTCTGCAGCTGGTTTTCTGGAAAGCTCACCCCTGCTCGTCTGTGTTCCTCTCCCCTTCTCATCTCTCCTGGGCATTCCTACCTATTCAGGACAACTACAGATGAGACCAAGAACTGCGGGAACTAAACTCAAAAAGAACACGATTTATGTCCGGAAATGTGGAAGGGATTTTTACCTACAATTCCTGAAAAAATGGGTTTCTAGCTCATTAGCATCAAAGAAAGATGAACAATGTTTAAAAAAGAAATGAACGGTATATTTGCCCACACAATTCCCTAAATTTTTTTTACCTCCAAATATAGAGGAGGGAATGACTGTTTTTATTTGTCATCAAAAAGAAGGGAGAGAGACAAGAAGAGCCAGTGCACCAGGCTTGCAGCCCAGATGGGATGCTGCGCCCTTCGAACTAAAATCCTCAGAACGGGGTCTCTGAAGATTAGGGCAAATGGAATAGTTTAAATTCATCCTTTATTTCTGGATTGTACTTTCAGTTAGTTCACCTCCTCCCACCGCCCAAATTGTGCATTGGGCCCACTGATGTCCAACTTAACCGAAACTTGAAAACTATTTGGAAACAAATTACAATAATGAACTAAAACTTACAACTCTCAAGTGCTATGAAATCACGGAGTCTGAGACCCCAGTGAAACCTTGGCTAGCTTCCAATTTGACCTTCTTAGTTTACAAATAAGGACATAAAGCCATAAAAATGGATTGATTTGCCCAAGGTCACACCCCTACAAGGACTCATAATCTTCCCTAAATCTAAAGTTGCTAATGCCCAGCTCCAGGTTCTATCGACCTAGTTTCCTGTAGCAGCCTTGGTCAATTCAAGAATAAAAATGAGGCAGCCTGACATACTTCTAACGCGGATAGTTGTATCATCAGGTAATACCTCAGCACATTAACAAGGCAGCACTAAGACCCTAAAGGAAACTTCTAACACTGGTGTCCTGCCTGCAGGAATTGCAAACTTCCATATGGCAGTGGGAAAATAAACCTGTCATTTTTACAAACAGCACGTCAAGTTAAACATAAAAGGAGACCCATGCTCAAAAATACTCACACTGAGAGCCCTGTTTATGTAAAGTAAACTTCTGTAGTCTAATCACATTTCAAGGGAAGGGGCAATACTTGACAACCCGCTCCCTCCCGTGTGTGTGTGTGTGTGTGTGTGTGTGTGTGTGTGTGTGTGTGTGTGTGTGTGTGTGTGTCTGAATACACACACACGTAGGGCAGGTGAAACTCATACTGTGACATGAGTAAATTATTTAGACTGAGACTCTCACATCTTATTCTGTCAGAGAATTTTGAAATATATGTTTTACAAAAGGGGAGAATCGAGTTTTTAACGCTTGAATTCATAGAACATCAAACTAAGCTTCGCAACATTGGAGTCCTTTCAGGTCTGTTCATTTCTTGCTGCTACTGGCAAGTACACCAAATGTCAACAAAGAAACAACTCTGCCATTCAACCTCACGATCCAGGAACATGTATAAATAACTAACTGAACAGCAGTGGCTTATCGTTTATCAGGAAGCACCAAGAAAAGAATAATTTCCCACAGTTGACTCTTTCACGTATCTGCGATGCATCTCTTCAAGTCCTTGGATTTGCCGAACGCCCGGGTTCTCGATTTGCTGTGCTCTCCAAGTCAGCTTGGCCCGAGATGATCTCGAAGGAACAGTCCACACCGCAGTAAACTGCAACAATGGCTTCACACATACTGGGTCTAGTCTCTGTGCCGTGTTAAGCGTTGCACATCATTTCTTCATTTAGTGCCGACAAAGCCCCATGCGGAAGCTACTCTGTTTTCTTTTCACAGGGGAGGAACCAGCTCAGTGGGGTGAGATGACCCCGGGGTCATGGCCTGAATGCAGGACTGGTCTCACACCCAGCTCCGAGTGGCTCCAAACCCCGGGCTCTTACTGATGCAGGTGAGGGACCCCGGGCCTGAGAAAGCACCTGACAGCTGGGTGTGCCCCAGAGTTCATCTCTTTTTCATAGAAATATAATCAGGACACAGTAGTATAAAAGCACACTTCTTTCTGTGCTCCTGATTATTGAATAAAGGGTAGAAATAAAATTTCCAAAAGGACGGCAGTGTCACCAGCCCAGGGGCCACAGGACCCCAAGCCCCACCCCTCCCTGTCAGAGCCACCCTTTTCCCTCACTTCCCAACCTCCGTGTAATGTGGCAGAAACTACTTCTGAAGGTCCGTGGGAACTTTCTGGAGGACTCCAAACGTACACCTGCTCGTTCTTCGTTACTGTCCGGCTCCCACCTCACCCGGGCTGGCTACCTCCTCTGCCTCTGTGTTCCCATGCCCCCAGGGACTCCTCTGACCACAGGGTTCAACACTGGCGCCCGGCCTCCCTCCGCAAAAGGCCCAGAGCTTCCAGCCTCCGGTGCCCGCTTTTCCCTCTCCAGCTGCTTTTCACAACACTGAGCGCTACGCACTCTGGGTACCGTCTGCCCTTGTGAGGGACCGCCGGGGAGCTGGTACCCCGCGTGGTGCCTGCCATGGAAGATGCCCAGGAGGACGTGTTTAGTGAATGACTCCGAGGGCGGGGTTTCTGCTGACAGGACCACAGGCCCACCACTTTTCTCCCAGTTTCCTTAACATTTGGCCATTCCTTGCAGTACCACCCTTTCAATGGCATCTCGGTCATCAATGGAATTAAAATCCTATGCAGGATAAAATAAGGAGGCAGGCATCCCCTAACAGAGCAGGCCACTCCGACATCCACGGGAATTCACATCATCCCATCCCCCCGGCCAGGACGGAGCACGTGTCCAGTGAGACCTCCTCCTCAAGGTGACCATTTAGATGGTTCACAATGGCAAGTCCAACGCTTTTTTTTTTTTTCCCCAACGCTTTTTATTTGGTGAAAATTCCTAAGCTAGCAGGTTGTATCAGAAGTCCCAGAGTCCTGAGCTGTCGGTTCAGGCCAGGATCCGGGCCCCACCACTGACCTCAGTTCCAACATTTGCTCAAGTTCAGGAAGCAAAATAAAATAAAAAAAAAATCCTTTTGCTACACTCAGGTGAGGCAGGGCTTCACTACTAACAAAACAAAAAGTTAACAGAACCGGTCAGATGAAACATTTGTCGACACCAAAGGACATTTTAATGTGTGGTGTCTATGAAAGATGCAGAGCAATGAAAACTTTCCACTTACAAAAGCTCTCTCTACAGTATCAGAAATGCAAACCTAGTGACTAGTTATCTGCTGATACCCTGGGTAGAATTTGGCCTGAGTCACCAAAGCAGAGCCACTTAACCTGCACAGTACAACCACTCAAGGCAAGGGGTAGGCCCGGGAATGAATGAATGAATGAATGAATGAATGAAGAGTCCCCAAATTATTCTGTGGCTCCAGGTGTGAGCCTCTAGCTCTGGTCTCACTGCTAATACTGAAGCCAGGCTTCCCGAAGCACGGACAGCTCGGATTTCTCCATTCGCCCCCACGATCCCTCGTTTTCGTGCCGCTTTGGAGCAGACAGGTAGCTAGTCTCTTCTGGCTGGAAAAAGTCTGGAGTCTATTTTGAGGCTTCGATGCCATGCCTGGCTCACGGCTGCCTGTGCCACCACGAGGAGACCCCGTAAAGCCCACAGAACGTCAGGCTGACCCTGTGCATTGACCACCCAACAGACTTTTCCAACAGTGGGCGTGTGAGCAGGGCAGGGAAGGTAACTTCCGGACTCTTTCAGGGAGTGAGTCCAGCCTGGCCTCCCGCTCGGTGTCTCCAGCAGCTCAAATGTGCCCAGGTCAGTCTCCAGCCCCTCACTGCGTAGGCCGGGAGCCAAGCCAAGCCTGATGACCGCATTGCGAAGAGACCCTCGTTCCCACTGGAGTCTTGGGAAGGCCCAATAAATCACACCCTCTTCCTTGCCTGAGCACTGATCCAATTAGAAAGTGAACAAGAATCAGCAGTGGAGGCCAAAATAGCTATGGCTCTTACAAACTAAGCCGGAGAACACGGGGCAGGTGGTACGTTCTAACACCAAAGCCCAGAGTCAGACAGACCTTGCTGCCCCAGGAGCCCTGGGCCCTCCACGGCTCGGGCACGACAGAATGGGTACTCTGCAGCCTGGCTTCAGCCCCAGAGGAGGCGATAGGGAGGGGCCGAGCCACGCTTGCCCAGCGCCTCCTGCCAAACTCATCACATAGGTAAGGGGGCGTGAAGGAAGGGAGAGAAGCAGAAGTGCTGCACGAGTGTTGCAGCGTCTCCACCCCCGAGGAAGCGCCAGGCGTGAGGGATCATTGCTGCGCCCCTGGGAGCGTGGTCCGGGTCCACTATCCAGGCCTATCGAGGGGCAAGGCCAGCAGAGGTCAGGCCTGGAACCAAGCAACCCAGCACATAACCTCTCCCGGTCACAGCCTCCACGGCCTGTGCTTTGATGCTTCCTTCACCCAGTGAGGGTTTGCAAAGAGGAAGGAGGGCAGGCTTGGTCCGCAGGCTCCATCAGCTGCCACCACATTTCATCTCGATGGGACGCAAGGTCCAGTATCCCAGGATCTAAGATGCAGCTTAGAGAGCAAACCGATGAAAGCAGAGCCGAGATGGAGAAGCGTTAGCCCCGCCCCCTCACGTCCAGGAAAACGACCCAGTGCAACTGGGTCAGGAAGCCGCTAAAGGGCACTGGTTGGGCAGCCTTGTCCCACCACGAACAGAAGGTGGAAAGAATGGAGGCATGGACGGAGGATAGAACAGAGAATGAGTTTTTGAATAACTGTAATACCTGGAAAATGAACGTTACAACTGAAATACGACGCTCTGTCACGAACAGGCTTCAAAATCTTGAAATGACAGCCAACATCATTAAAACGTCGAATGGCAATGAACATGAAACTCACCTAGCTTTTTAATTTCGTGTGTTCGCTTATCCCTCGTCAGTGGAACGTAATTCATCTTCCGGCCACTTTCTCCGTAGCCCAGAAGGAAGCCCCGTGATCTGCGTGGACTCTTAGCTCCAGACAGGTGAGGCGCCTTCCACGCCACGGACAGCTGGTCGTTGGAGGAGCGGACTCGGACCCGCAAGGGCTTGTTGGGCACGTCCTTTTCTTAAAGAGGACACGACACAGAGACCATTAAACAGCAAACCCGGGAGCGCACCATCAAGGATGGAAAGCGTATCCAAAGACTGGCCGCCACAATTAGCAGTTTGGCTTAAAACATCCATTTTTGGTAACCAGTTCTAGTAAGAACATCCTTCCCCCAAGGGCATCGACACTCCGTGTCCACGTTCCTCCCCACCGAGAGAGCTCAAGGACTTAAAGTGAAAACATACTGAGTGTGAGACTGCTAGCCAGAAATCTTGGACGTTTTACAATGTTCCTTTTCATCTATTTCCTCTTGCCCCATTAAAGCCAAAACTATATATCTTCTAGTGAAAGCAAAAGGTCAGCATGAAATATAGCAAACATTTTCTTGCTATTTTTAACTGTCTTCCTGGAAGCCGTTCCACTATACAGTTGAAAAAAACGGGCTTTTTTGTCTTTATGGTGAATCACCAAGAACTAAATACCGCTTTCCGGTCTTGATCTTAATTTCTCTTACGTGTGCAAGTCTTGCCCCTTCAGACAAACGCAGCTGCTTTCCCCATGTCTGCTGTTGCCTTCCTGCTAAATGAAGCCATTTAGAGAACTCTTCTTACTAAACGGAAAAGCTCAGGAATCGCTCTAGGGACTTCCCCGGTGGCTCAGTGGCTAAGACCCCGTGCTCCCAATGCAGGGGGCCCGGGTTCGATCCCCGGTCAGCACAACCAAATTTAAAAAAAAAAAAAAAAAGAATCTCTCTCATTGTTAACGTTCTCAAGGCAAGGCATTCCAGTGGCCAATACTTGGTGTTCAGTGTTTTGCTTTTACATCAATTTAGAGCTGATAAGCTTGGGGACGAGGGCTATGGACCATGTGGCAACTACACTGCCTGGTTCTGACAGTGGGCTACATTTCTGGGGATCCAGTTACCTAATGAGTTTCCGTCTATCAACCCCGCCATCAGTTCTGACTGATTTTATTAAACTGGAAAATTCCCACCTAAGCTAACATTTCAACAGTAAGACAAAATACAAAAACAAATGTCGTGAGTTAGTGAGTTTCAATAGCACAGTAAATAGGCATTGGAGATGGTTATTCCGAAAAGCCAGACACCTGGCTCCCATGTCTTGAATCGCAGCAAAAGGAATATCCTTTTGAATATTAGCCGGAGCTATCGAATCAGTCACTGGTCACCGCCATTCCTAGAGGCTACTAAGAGAATACCATGTAATGGTTCAACACATATTTTCCCCAGTACACAAAGTAGAGATTACAGAGATTTTTTTTTTTTTTTTTTTTTTTTTTTTTTGCGGTACGCGGGCCTCTCCCGTTGCGGAGCACAGGCTCCGGACGCGCAGGCTCAGCGGCCATGGCTCACGGGCCCAGCCGCTCCGCGGCACGTGGGATCTTCCCGGACCGGGGCACGAACCCGTGTCCCCTGCATCGGCAGGCGGACTCTCAACCACTGCGCCACCATGGAAGCCCTTTTTTTGTTTTTAATCCAATAATGTAGTCAATGAACCAACTACACAAAACTTTGTCTTGCACCCTGGTGATGTGGGTGTAACCACTTTCTCTGGGGTTATACTACAATTTCAATTTCATTCCAAGTTCAGGGGTAGGCTCTCCATTTCAAGGTCTGGCCTCTATAAAAATTGGGGACCACCAAGCAATTACGGAAATGACAAATATGCTTATCGCTTTAATTCCAAAGAAAATAATTTGCCTGAAGTGTTCAGCACCAAGAGTCCAAGTCATTAATGGCACCGCACTGATGAATCAAAGGAGTTCCTGTATTAATCCTATGAGTTGATTACTCTTATGAGTTCCTAGTGGGAATCGCTTGTTACATACTCATAACAACGTGACGTCCAGTGTTTCTAGAAAGGTACAGGCTGGCAGATCTTGTTAAGTGTTGTGGGTGGCCGTGGACATGGATTTTCTCCATCAGCATGTGTCACTGCCGAACAGCCTTGGTGTGGGGCTGGGGTAAGAATAGTTTTTTAAACACAAATAGGGGAAATATCTTGTAAAATGCACTTGTGGAAAGCAAAATCCGGAAAAGGAGCAGCACGTTTAGTCTCAATGAAGCTTTGGTTTGGTTTTTGAAGTTAGCACATTTGGGGAGGACATTCCTCAGAACAAAATACACAACCGAGTTTAACTTTTCCGGAATGGAGTTTGTGTCATTTTCAGATTTATGCGAAGTTATGAAATAAACTTGACATGAGCCATAAGCAGGGGAATAGAGGTCGAGAGAAGAAATTTTAAAGGAAGCAAAAATCCTTGCTTCATTCTCTTTACATCCTCTAAGTCATGTTTTACTCTGCGTGCCCCCGATACAAACTATCCCCACCCACAAAACTGTTTAAACAGAAGCCCCTCTCACGAGCGATGCCATGGCCTCTCCGCGGTGAACCCCCTGAGGTTGGTGTTGGGTTCCAGAGTGTCCAGCTTTGGACAGGGGTCAGGGCTATGTGTTTTTAAAAGTCTATAAGGTGAAAATGATCTCTGCCAACAACATACGATGCTTATTTTACTTTGAAGAAAAGCTCATACCTCCTCAAGGGAGCCTCGGTGACGCGGGGGTGAGAAATGACTCCTGTTCAGGCTGCCACAGGCCATTTGCTCTGCTCACTTTCCCAGTGGGACTGGCAGCTTCCCCCCAGCCAACCTGGCTACCACAGCCTATCTCCCCAGCAGCAGCAGGAAACGTGGCGGGTGTCCACGGTGCTGTCACCGACTCGGTCAGCCTCAGGGCTGCCTTCCACAGCTCTTGTTCTGAAGCCCCACGGGACACAACCACGCTCCCCTCCATTGCAGAAGGCAGCACATCAGCGTGCGACTCCTGGGATGATCTCCAGCAAAATGGGCAAAGCTACCGAAAACACACGCGTGGGTCTCACGAGAGTCAGCTAAAAAATAAACTACTGACCAGAGATGGCATTCCCCGCTCTGTGGCTCTGTCCCTGTCCTGGGACCCTTCCCGCCTCCCATTTTACAGTGGAACCAGCGTCCGTGGAGAGCGCGCTTTTACCGGGGGACCTTGGGGAGTGTTGTAGGGCTGGGCTCCGGGGACAAACAGCCCCTGACACTCAATAGCAAAATTCTGAACAAACAGTAAGAAGGCAAAAGACCACTGGAATGCCCCAGAATGACAGGGTCCCTGAGGAGGAGGAAGGGGTGAGGTTCCAGGAGCAAGGAGCTCGGTCCCAGACGGCGCAGGTTTTGCCTGAGGTCCTGACCCGCGCCAGGCCCACCGAACGTCGGCCACGCCACCCCCTCAGACTGTACAGGCTTCCCCCCAGGCTCCAGCCTGCTGTCTAACCCTCCACTCCAGGGTTCGAGAGCAAAGCGAGGCCTGCCGGGCGAGCTTTGGGGGCAGGGCTGAGGCTCGTACAACCAACCACACTGACTGCTCTCTACAGAACCTCCCAGTTGGTCACGAGCTCTTGCACGGTTCATTTTAATCGTCCTTCCAGCATTACCCAGATGAGCAGCATCGACGTCATAATCCCCACGAGAAAACGGAGGTTCGAGAGGTGAAGTAGCAGACCCTAGGCCACACGGCTAAGTGCCAAGAGAGACCTGACTTCAGCCACTGATGCCAAGTTCCCTTCTCGTCCACATACACCCCTTCCATTCATGCTCTCCCCTTACCCACGAGCCATCCCACCCAACACCCAACCTCTTCTGCTAATGAATGTGGGACAAGGGTTCTGAGCTGGACAGGCCCCCTTCCGAGTGAGAGCATAATGCCTTGCGCAGTAGGCATTACATTCGCATGTATGCGTTTTTTTTCATGAATCAGACGGTACACTCAGCAGGTAGCTAAGGAACCAGAGAAGGCCCCTCCCCCAAGACTGTCCCAGACGACTGTCCCCAGACCGCGCAGAGGCCACTGACACTGGAAACCAGAGTGAGGGGACGATGTCATCCGTCAACACACAGCCCTCCGTCCTGCAAATCTCTGAGTTCACAAAAGCCAACCACAATTTTTTTCAAGTACTTTCAAATCTTCCTTCCTTTAAAATTCTGGTGATACATACTTTCAACAGCTTTTATAGATCTTTTATAGATCATCTGGGAGTCCTCTTTTAAGCTGATGCACACATGAAGAAAAACTATTCATATGGTTCAAATTCACTTGCAAGGAGATTATCTGTTTTCTCTAAGCCATATGTGATAGCCTCACAGAAGCCTTCTGAAAATTTTCTAATAAATCCCTGTAAATCTTTTATCTTGAAAACAGGAAGTCACAATTGCCAAGAGTAGTCAAGTTCACATCCACTAGTGCCGAGTGTACTTTAAACTTGGCAGGACACACTCCATCCATCGCTCTGGGTACCACATAACCAGGTAGATGTTGTACAGAACGGGTCGATCACAGAAGACCTACAGTGATTACACACCATACACTAGGCAGGTCAGCTGGGTGAAACAATTACCATGTAGATTATGATAAGTATCCAAAAGCCAGGCACAGTTAGGACGTCTCTCCCAGGACTTCCATGGTGGTGCAGTGGTTAAGAATCCGCCTGCCGATGCAGGGGACACAGGTTCTAGCCCTGGTCTGGGAAGATCCCACATGCCGTGGGGCAGCTAAGCCCATGTGCCACAACTACTGAGCCTGCGCTCTAGAGCCCGCGAGCCACGACTACTGAGCCCATGCGCCACAACTACTGAGGCCTGCGCCACAACTACTGAAGGCTGCGCACCTAGGGCCCGTGCCCTGCAACAAGAGAAGCCACAGCAATGAGAAACCCGCGCACCTCAACGAAAAGCAGCCCCCGCTCGCCACAACCAGAGAAAGGCCGCGCGCAGCAACGAAGACCCAACGCAGCCAAAAATAAATAAATGTATAAAAATAAATAAATAGAAGAATCTCTCTCCCGATTTGTATCACCAGCTGTGCAAATTGGCAAGTATTCTGAAATTGGAGGGAATTAAAATCTGTGTTCATCACAAAGAAAAAAAATCCAAAATTCAACATGACGCTTTGCCCATTTACAATTCACTGCTAGTTAAACGTGTCGTTTCTGAATTGGGCTTCCACGGGCTCAAAAGTAGGGGTCTGAATCTGAGTCTACCTCTCACTGCCTGTGTGATTTTGAGAATCCTCCCCGAACCTCAATTTCCTCCTCCGTAAACTAGCGTCTAGCACACTGGGTTTTGTAATCGAATCCGCATAAAGCATTTCACATCGTCCTGGCATCTGTCAAGCACACATTAAGTGCCTGTTGTGTTTGTGGTCGTGATAAAAATGAAATCACCCACTTATCAGATTCAGTGCATGGGTGGGTGGCTCCTTCCAGAAAGTGAGCTGTGGGTGTATCACAAAGCTTTTCGTGATGCCCGACACACAGTGGGCACTAAAAAACTGGGTTCCAAAGAACCAGACGTGAGCAAAAGAGATGGACTTATTGCCAAAGCCTCTACAAATATGAGGCTGTCTCCATCCGGGTGACTTTTTTTGTACCATAAATAGAAAGCACTGTTCTCACTGCCCTCATCGGCGTCTCAGTTACCAGTCACCCTGAGCGGGTCCCTCCTCTTCGTTGGCATAAAAGTACACGGCCACTGCTGTCGGGGACCGCTTTCCCTGGCCTGGCCCCAGCTAGCAGGACATTCTCGTTTTCCAGGAGAAGGTGAGGGATCACTTAGTCTAGAGCTTCTCCGAGTAAGTGGTCCTGTCCCACTTAGGCACCAACCAGACTCCCACCGTGCTGACCTCCAAGCTTTGAGAAGATGGTCCTTATCCTCATCCTGGGGTGCTCGCTGGCCTTCCGCTCGCCCAGCCTCGGCCGCGGGCAGCGCCCCCCCCGCCCTCCCCAAGCAGCAGACCTCAGGGCCACCAGGGACCCCGGTCTGAGGGCCCGCAAGGCACCGTCCTCAGGCTGCACCGTGCATCAGAACACCTGAGGGCTTGTGAAAACACACCTCCCTCCCACGTCTATCTGTCTGGGTGAGACTCCAGAGCTTGTATGTGCTTTTGATGAATAAGCATGATTAGGAAGAGGAGAGGAGGCAGGAGAGGGGGAGGGAAGATGCCTTAGAGGCGGTGACATGAGCTGTCTCAGCCGGAGGAGACAGACACGCGCGTTGCTGCCCTCACTGTGAGTCTGGGTCCCCTGCCCGGTCGGCAGCACCTCACAGCCTCTGTCTGCCAAGGGCTCCTTCTCCCTGGCTGAACTCTGACGCATAAACCTCCTGCAACACCTCTGATGAGTCCCAAAGCTCTGCAGGACCTCAGTACGTTGAACGATGTACCGCCTTGTTGCCTATTTGGACGGGCCCAGCTAGTTAACAAGGAGAAAGGAAATCTCACGGCTTCATTTTGTTAGAGTGTCTGTCAGAGCATCACCAACCTTCCCAAGCTATCGGGTCCCTACCAGGTAAGTCATTGGACAAGCATCCTCACACCAGGTAAGTCATTGGACAAGCATCCTCACAATAACTCAATAAACACCCCACTGACAGACACTAAAACTGAGGCTCAGAAAGATTAAGGGGGAATCTTGAAGCTGGGCAGCAAGAGGCACTAAGCTGGCCCCGGAACGCAGGCCTGTCGGAGCTATGGCCCTGGTTCTCTGCTCTGTTATTCCGGAACTCGCGGCGGCTGCGGTGGTGGCGCCGCCAGCAGCGCGCTGTGGCATAAGCGTGGCGCGTGTCTGGGACGGGGTCCCCCTTGGTGCTCCACAGACACCTCTGGTGAAGGACTGGTCTGCAGAGCCAGACATCACCATCTAAGACTTTCATGCCGTGAGCACCCCTGCTCCAGGAGATGCCAGCTACGTTCCTTCCCAAGGGCCTGGCTGCTCTTCCGGGGAGGCGGGTCCGTTTGTTCCATCTTACATTCACCCGTGTGTCCGTCTCCGAGGAGCGACCATCTGATGAAGAGCCAAGTACTTGGTCAGCTACCCCAATGGCCTGGCTGCCCGACTCACCCCGGGAGGCGCTGTGGACACCAAGGGGAGAATCTCGACGCCCTTCAGAGACACCAGAACAGCACCCCTAAACCATCGCCTGGAGTCAGTCCATCGCTGCTGCTTTTTGAGGGGTTGGGAGAAGAGAGACGGTCTTGAAAGAAAAAAGAAAACCCAAAAAACCTTGATCTCCCCAGAGCTAATCAGTGTCAACTACAAATAATGTTAAGGATTGGGAAAGCCTCTTGTAAGGCACTTAAAACTACTTTTAATACAGACAAACCTAAGTGCCCTCAGTTTAAGACTTCTGGGGCGCCCTGTCCAGGTTTCACAGAGACTCCTCTTTTCCTGCTTCCTGGGATCAAGCAGGGACAGCCAGGCTGTCACCAGCTGAGGAAGCCACGGGGAATCCTACTCGACGTGGGGTACAGAAAGGGACGGTGCAGTCAGAGGCCAACCCCACAGGCTGGCACAAGGCTGCCAGCATCTGTGCCCCCAGTGGGGTCCTCAAGATCCAGCAGGACTGTCTCAGAAATAAAGCAAATGCTGCAGCCAACCCGGGACCACTCCATTCCAACCATGTTGTTTTGTTTGGCTGTTTGTTTCACAAAAGTGCTGACTCACTTTACCACTGAACAGAGCTCCTCAAACGCCTCCCGGAGGTTTATGTAACAGCAAAGAAAATGAGCTCAATCCCCAGAAGCCTGGAGCGTGGCAATTTAGCCCCAATCTCGGTTTTATCTCAAAATTGCATCGGAATTTTATAGACCACTCTGCAATATTTTGGTGTTTGTTTTAAAGTCAAACATAACATTTTAAATGACCGGCCATCAAGAAACCACTTCCCGTCGGATCTGCGTCGTTTATCTCATGCCTTCCTGGACTCCGGGCAGTGCCATGTTCTCCCGAGTTCTGAGAACCCGCTTTGAGAAGCCCCAAGAATGACCGGTATGTCAGTCAGTGGCTGACTCCGAGCCCAGCGGCGCTATGAACGTCGGGGAAAATTACACCGTCAATGTCACCGCACAGGACTGAGGCTGCCAAGGCCAGGTCGCCCCGTGATGGCAGCCAGCAGGACATTAACGACACAGGCAAACTCTGCACAAGCGGGCGATGAAGCCGTGCTCTACTACCAGAACAAGAAATCAGCAGTCCTGTAACTGTTTGCATGGACACATCCCTCAGTCTTACAGATCATAAGCCCTTTGAGGGGTGTATCTCCCTACGTTAAGCCAAGAATTTTTCTCCACCACCACGAAGGCAGAGCTAAGGTCTCTGCGTCCTACCCAGGGCAGTGGCTCAACTACAAGCCTGGAACGGTGACACAGTTGCCGACGTGCTCAGCCACCGGCACCGGGGCCTAGGGTGAGCCCTTGCCTGGGCCCAGCTCACTCGCTTCCCATCCCTGGCCCGGCCTCACCTGACCCAGGGTGGCAGGAAGGATGAGGAGCTCCTGCAGGTGACCCGCTGCAAAGCTTCCTCCACGAGGGATGTGAAAGCACATCGTTAGAAGAATCTGCTGGACCCATCTGGTGGTGCTTCCGTTTTCAGCCACGCTTCCTGAGGACTCAAGAGGGCCACAGAAAGCAAAGGAAGCAATCATCCTCTCCTGAGCTCCTTAAGGGCTGAAATGTCCTCACCCCACAGGGGACACAGAGCCTGCTGGTCCATGTAAGCTAAGAGGAGGGGGTGTTAAAAATTCTAAGAAAAATTATTCAAAGCCTTTTCTTTGGTTTGGTTTGTTTTAGTCTAAAGCTCTTCCGCATTTGTTTCATCTGGGAGTAGGACACTCGGCAATGCAGTTGTTTTCTGGGTCTGAAAGACCTTTTCCTGTTGAACGGCTACTCATTATTTCAATGTTTAGCGCTATCCAACGTGCCATTTGCAAATGAAAGATCCAGTTACAGTATACGAATAGGTTGACAACTGAGAAAAGAAAGCGCTTTCTTTCAGGACTGACGTCTTCCTTTGCAGGGAGCCTATGTAAGAAGCTGCAACCCTCTTCAGTGACATCACCGCCCCTCCCACCCTCTTCTTCACTCAGACACCGAAAGAAAAGCTGGTGACAGACACGCAGTCAGAAAGTGGCATCCAGCCCCCGAGATGCTGGCCTTATCGGGCCAGTGGGTTTATTAACTACTGCAGGTTCCTCTAAGACTTGAGGGCAAGGTCGGCCGACATTCCATTCAAGGCCACACACGTGGGGACAGTGGGGACAGTTCATGCCCCCAGCCGTGCACAGCCCCTGCCCCGCCCACTCGAAGCAGCCTCTCATCTGCCTCTGAAATAAGCGCCCGCCCGCCGGAGGAAAGGGCCTCTCTCACAGTCGCTCGTTTCCTAACAATTCACTGAAGGGAAAATCTGTGCACAGATATTTACACTCAGCAGTGCAGACATGGAGATGAAACACCGCAAAATGTGGGTTTCAGCCCAGCTGTCCCGGAAGGCTGCTCACCACTGCTGCCTCTTGCCCGCAGCTGGCCGGCGCCGAGTCCTTCCCACGGCATTCTTGCTGGGGCTGAAACTCCCGAGTTCCCACCCAAGGACGTCTGGCTAAATGACGTTCAACAGCTCTGCACACAAGCCTCTACTGCCCACTTGTCACGATTGAAGAACAGCCTCTAAGGTTGGTGAAGTCTAACCACATTCTGATGTGAGAGGCGGCTTTGAAGCAGGCACTGACATAAAGAGACCTGAGCCCCAGGATGACCGTGGAGAGAGGTAACCCCACAGCAGGTGGATCTGACTGTGTCTTCACAGAGGACACCAATCTCCAAATGCATCCAACGCCATCCTTCCCCCAGGCCGCCCCAAGAAACAGGGGGCAAGAACTCGGATCTCTTGACTAATGACAGCACCACAAAGTGACGACCAAGTGGCCTGCCCGGGGCCAGACCAGAGTCAGCAGCTAAACGAGACGCGGGCGCCCGACCTCCCGACACTCCTCCAGAGCGCAGGTTGGAACAGAAGCAGCCTCCAAATTTATTTCACTCAACAAACATTTCTTGAGCACATACTATGCGCTTGGCCCAGGCTCTGGAGATACAAAGATGAGTAAATCATTTTGCCCCGCCCCGGAAGAGCTCCCCATGCAGGCCAGGAACCACAAACCGGGTCTGCCCTGTGAACTGCACGCTTCCAAAAACACTAACGATTGCATGAGAGAGCTACTGAAAATATCATGTCACAGACGTCCCTGTGGGCCGAAGAACTGTTAAATTGAAACCGGTGTGTGCAAAGAGGACAGTCTTTGATTCGGAAGTTAACAAGTTTGAACTGGGCGACACTTAAAGCTCAAGTCCAACACTCAGCAGCCCCAGGATCTGGCTCCACGATTATCTGACGGCCGCCCAGGACGGCAGCGCTGTCTGTGGTTCGCCTATTGCTGTACCACACAGGCTACTCTTTCCCAGAGTCATATACACACACATCAGTTTAAGTGAGTTAACACGGCCCGTCTCCTTGGCTCATTTGGCAGAATGCCTGCCGTTTGCATCCAGGGAAGGGGAGGGCAGCACTTCCAGTGTATCACTGGAGACAGTTCTTTATCCTGGGCACCTTTGTGTATTCAGTCACAAACCCAACAACCAGAAACTGTAATTCAGTGTCTCTTCCTTGGCTAATATGCTTCCTGGATTTGCTGACCTAAGACACTGCAGGTAGGGTAGAGACCAAGGCAAACAGCCATCTCTCGGGAATGCTTCCCAACCGCTTGCAAAGCTTAGGATCACTCATTCAAAGTGCCTTAGTGTCATTAATTCATGAAATTTCAAAGCTGAAAGGAACCCGAGAACCTTAGAAGGAAGCTTAGAAACCGAGAAGGTTCTTAGAACAGAGCCTGGAGCCTTCCTGGGGGGCCCCATCATTGTATGGCTGAGGGGCTCAGAAGATCAGCTCTCACTGTTGGCTGAGCCGGAGTCTGGGCTGCAAGAGTGTGCAGTGGAGATGATTATGGTTTGATGGATTAATTAGGCTCTAAGTTAAGAGATTAGGGAAGGAGCACATCTCAAGACAACGGGTTAGAATTTTCAAATTCCACATCGGTCACATCCATATAAACAAACTAGCAAGAAACTGTACCTGGAGATGGCTGCTCGTGCTGATTAACTACCGATAGAAAAAGACCAAAGCGCATGCTCGGGGCATGCCTTCCTGATACGTCCACAGACGTTTCCTATGAAGGGAGTGCCAGGCAGGAAAGGAAAGAGGCCAAGCTTTGGTTTTCAGGGTTTCAGAGTTTCACTGTTTCAGTGTCAAACAATTTGACACCTGTTCAGATCAGCTTTTGAGCCAGTTCCTATGGGGGAGGGGAGGCTCCAAAGTTGAGTCCAACCCCAGAACAGCCCTCGGGTCTAACCACGCTTGCAAAGAAGCTTTACGTGTCTGAAGTCGGTCTTAAAGAGCACAGCAACCTTTCCTCAGAGCCACGAGGAGGGAACGGAGCCGTGAAGGCTTAGAAGTCAAGAGAGGGAAGGCAAGAGATGTCACCCTGATGACCTTTACTGCCCAGGGAGGCAGGAAACAAGGTTACTTGCTAGAAGCGAGAGGAAGGCAGGCGGGGCAAGGAGCCTGAAGAAAGTGGCCACATTTTGGACTAGCCACTGTGGGAGAAAGAAAGGAAACTGAGTAAGGACAAGTAATTGCCAAGCAGAGCCGAGGGCCCAGATGAAGTTAGAAAACCAGCTATAAGAAGCTGTCACAACGCATATCAGCTTAGCTCTTTATTTCTCCCACAAGGCTCAGCAGCTGGCACGCAGGAGGGGAAACCAGAGAGCTGGGAGGAGGGGGGTGACTGGCATGGCCATGCTGACAAAAGAGTGCAGCTGAAATGCTGGCGCCCCAGATAAACTAAGCAAGAAATGAGCCAGGAGACGGCTTCTGGACTCTGGAAAGGGGAAGGGTCTACAGACCCAAAGCTTGATTGGATCCGAAACAAGCTTCTGACGTGAGAGCCCTGAAGAAGCGAGATGATGGGGAATTTCATGATTCTAGATCGTGGAGGGGAGCAACTTCCTCTAAAGGGACAGGAGTGAGACTATCAAATGGACCATTGTCACGGAGGAGGATGCAGCCCAGGACATGGGTGTGGCCAGGCGCCCAACGAGCCAAGTGCCCTCAGGCTCTCTGGATTCAGGGAGTAACCTGGCGGTCAGGGGGTGACTGTGATAGGGAAAGGAGTGGCTGGGCCACAGGCACCATGGCAGTCAGTGTTGGTTGAAAATGGCCTAAGAGAATTGTGGACTCTGTGCTGAACTTGAGTCTGAGCAATAATTGAACTGTAAAAAAAAAAAAAAAAAAAAAAAAAAAAAAAAAAAAAAAAGTAGTAAGCTTCGTGAACTAAGTATAATGTAAAGAAAATATGAGGCATAAATCTGACTTTTATTTTATGTCTAGTTTGGGCACCATAGCTTAAGGAAAGCACAAAGGACTAGGTTTTTAGAAAACCATAACATTATTTACAAAATACACGGGATCCTACCGAGAGCTAAAATTTCCCAGATGAAGAGCTAGTGAAAGCAGATGAATTGCCCTCTGAGTCCCTGGGCTGGAAGCGGAGGCCACCGTGGTCCTCGTCCCTGGACCGTGGTCCTCATTTTGACTCCCAGCGCCTGGTTCTGCACAGAGCAGGTGACCCAGATCCCGTCACAGGAAGAAAGCTAAAACGACTTCAGAAAAGTCTGAGGGAAAGCGAAATAATAGGATTCCAATATGTGAAGGGACTTGCAACATCTCTTCCCTGGGGACAAAACAAAGGGAGATGGGTTTACATCTCAACAGGAGAGATTTTACATTCACCTATGAAGAACATTTTCTAACAAGATGTGAGATGAGCTCCCCAGAGGGGAAGTCTGCACTTCTGCCCTGGGGTTGCAGTTATGCTCAGATTCTGGGTCCTGAGAGTGTCCACACTTGCGTGAGTGACCACCTGAGAATCACTCAGGTCCAGCCCACCTCCAGGACTCCCTGCACGTGTTTCCTGCCCTCTTGTGGCTCCTCAGTCCCCATCTCAGCCATCTTATCGGCACCTCCCAGGCTCCGCCACCCTGCTTGTTCTATTTCACAGTGCTGTTGCTTTTTCAAAGCATTTATGATTATGTTACAGGCTGAATTTTGTGTCTCCCCACCCCCCAATTTTTTTATGTTTAAGACCTAAACCCTAGTTACCTCAGAATGTGACTGTGTTTGGAGACTGGGCCTATTAAGAAGTGATCAAGTTAAAATGAGGTTATTACTAAAGTGGCCCTAATCCCATCTGACTGGTGTCCTTAGAAGGAGCAGAAATTTGGACACACAAAGATACCAAGGATGCCCACAGAGGGAAGGTAAGCCAAAGAGAAAGACAAATCTGCTGACACCTCAGGAGAAATCAAATTTGCTGACACCTGAATCTTGGACTTGTAGACTCTAGAACTGTGAGAAAATAAATATCTATTGTTTAAGGTAAGCAGTGAGTGATATTTTGTTATGGCATCCCTACCAAACTCATACAGGTTGTATGCATTACTTTTTGCTTACAGGTTTATTGTCTTTCTTTCCCACTAGAATATAGTCTTCATTAAGGCCATTAAGGCCCTTGTCTATCTTATTCACTATTGCGTCTTTTGCACCCAGAACTCTGCCTGGAAAGCCTCAGGCCCTGAATGACTTAATTAAATAATTAAAGTCCTATTTTTAAGTAAAGACAATGAGGTCAAGATGGATTCCAGCCAGCAAAGGAGGCCTTCTGAAATCTGAACTGAAACCACTGTTTCCAGCAGAATAAAAGAACGGATTTTCCTCTGGTTTCAAATAAACACCGGAAGAGCGTGAGGTATTACCGATCAAAGCCCTAGAGCCAACGCTTGGGGCCTCACACCAGGTGCAGAGGCTAATGTCTGCGTTTCTAGGACAAATCCCTTCCTTTGCATGAAGATACCTGGAATTCAGAGTAGTACTTCTTTTGTTTAAGAGGATTATCATATATTAACAATTTCCTCAGAACAATAGCATAGCATATCTTCCAGGCCATATTTTAAAAGGTACAGATGGGGCTTCCCTGGTGGCGCAGTGGTTGAGAATCCGCCTGCCGATGCGGGGGACACGGGTTCGTGCCCTGGTCCGGGAAGATCCCACATGCCGCGGAGCAACTAAGCCTGTGAGCCATGGCCGCTGAGCCTGCGCGTCCGGAGCCTGTGCTCCACAACGGGAGAGGCCACAACAGTGAGAGGCCCGCGTACCGCAAAAAGAAAAAAACAAAACAAAACAAAACAAAAAAAAAGGTACAGATGCAGGTTGATCCCCTATTGCTAATTTCTCATAAATTATTTTTTAAATTTTCATTAACAATGAAATGTGATTTTTTTCTGGAGCACACTGTAACCAAGTCTGTGCATTCTGGATATGCATTTTTTTTAAGTTCTGCTTTATATCATATACTGCAAAAGGTTTTGGCTAGCAGTTTGTTCCAGCATCTTTTTAAACATAATGTATGGCAAATACAGTGTTATGTATTATAGCAGAGCATTCTTTGGCAACTAGGGCCTACAGAGTCTCCTGCAGAGAGAGGTTAAAGGATCTCACAGTCCGTAAAACCAAGAGTGAGCTGGGGCATGATTGTCTGTGGTTCCCAATTCCCAGGGTTTCTGTCACGTGTGCTTACTCAGAAAGGACACACACACCCGCTCTCACACACACACCTGTTTCTATTAATGAAGGCATAAGAAATTAACTACTGAAGAAAAAGAAAATTACTTGTTCTAAAACTGCCATTCAGAAAACTCTATTAGGAAGATGATAAAAATAAAATGGTTATTTAAAATACAAAGTATAGGGGCTTCCCTAGTGGCGCAGTGGTGGAGAGTCCGCCTGCCGATGCAGGGGAAGCGGGTTCGTGCCCCGGTCCGGGAGGATCTCGCATGTTGCGGAGCGGCTGGGCCCGTGAGCCGTGGCCGCTGAGCCTGCGCTCCGCAGCGGGAGAGGCCACAGCAGTGAGGGGCCCGCGTACCGCAAAAAAATAAAAAAATAAAATACAAAGTATAAAATTCAAATACAAGGCACAGTATATCTGTCAGGAAAAGGTTTATGTGTGCCTGTGAATGTTTACATGTGTATCTTTAGGGGAAGATAACCTCTGAAATAAACGTCCTTTCATTTTGCACATTTTCTATGTGTACTACCTTCTTGACTCTTTTACTGTCAATGTCTTCCAAGGTTTGATCCTTGGCTTCTACTCTTGTCTCTCCTAATTCTCACCCACTCATCACTCTCCCTGCTTTAGTTCTCACTCTACAGCATGAGTCCTAAACCCACGCCTACCTCTTGCTTCTCTCTTCCAACCTTCAGGCCCTCATCTCCAATCACCTGAGACATCGCCACTACATCCCCTCACGTCCAATGTATTTAAACAAGAACATATCACCTTTCCTAGAAATCTAGTTTCCTTTTCTGGTTGTTTTGTTCTTCCACGCCCTTTTTGTATAAAGCAGACTTTGAAAACTGCCTACACCCATCAAATCTGACCTGAGAAGCAGACTAGAGTCATTGGTTTCCACATACCCACCTTCCTCTCAACAACAATACCAGATTGATGTATGTAAAAACACTGCTCCTGGCCACACTGCCTTTGGGATGTCACCCAACCACACTCTGAAATAACTGCTTTCATTTTGCATCAGCGTTTAACCATTAATCAAATATATTCATGAAGCACACAGGAAATGTCAACACTTCTCTCAACAAGTAAAACAACATGGCCAGACAACATCAACATCCAAATGATAAAACACACATATATACAAATATGGAGCAGAGATGGAAGGCAGGTTATCGAACATATCACAAAATATCCCATGGATAAGAAAAGAGAGAAAGCCTTGATGCAGCACATTAGCCAATAAGAGCCACCATTTGGTGGGCCCCATTCATTTCTGCATCCACAGGGAGAAGAGCTGTAAATATCCTCATCGGGCCAGGACTGCCATCTCAACCACCATATTTGCCTGTTAACAGTGCAACGGCATCCCCAGATGTAGACGAAGGCAGGCCCCCACGCCAGAACATGAAAGAGCAGTGAGGAGTGAGCAACGCCGGCTGCAGTCTGGCCCATCCGGCGCAGAGCAGATAGACCAGAACCGTGCAGCACGTGTGTTAGTTTAGCGATGGGAACCAAATGAAGGTGTGTGAGCACGTGTGTGCGTGACAGGAGCACAGCCCTCTTTTGAGATGGTGCTTCAGCGAAGACATGAACCAAATGAGCAAATAGTCCCTGTGACGGTTTCATTAAATGGTCCTGGACCCTTCATGGGAAAACCACCAATCTTGATCCGTTCACCTCCTAAATTAGGAAGATGTAACTTGATAGTTAGAAAGGAGGACTGTTGGACTGTCCACATTTCAGCGCATCCCTAAACGCATACTTCAACAGTCTCTTCAACAATCTTCCAAAGGATCTACTTAGGCCATATGAGTCACTATAGGCCCCTAACCTGTATGGACAACACACATTTTTGGTCTTTTATACCTAGTTTACTCTAATGAGCACTCCGAAACTTGAGACAAAACGCTAATAACCTACATCAAAATTATTTTCAAAGAAGGGATAAATCTCTCCCAGCTTTCAATCTTTCAGCTTGCCATACAAGTCTAAAAATTTCTTGTTTGGGAACTCTTTAATGATTCTAGATTTGTATTGACCTGATGAAGCAAAGGATCTCCCAATCTAAGTCACAAAAATACAGCCTCCGATTCTAGATAAGACTTACCAGGCAGGCTTTCAGCTCTGTGAACTGGACAGCTCACTCCACTGTTGTTTTCTGCAGTGACCAGCACAAAGTACACTACCCCCGGCTCTGAAACATACGGTTTATATCAAGCCACCGTTTCACATCTCCAGGAATGACAACTTAAGTCACCGTCTTCCTTACACCAGTTATAACCAAATATAAAAATCTGAATTAAGTGACCAGTCTAACTATAACTTTCTCTCTTTTCTTTAACCAAAATCATTGACATTCATCCCAGACAACTGAAGCACACCTGACCAAAACAACACAAAATTTATTTAATACAAAGTACATGACATACGTAATAAACCTGGATTCATGAACAGTCAACGAGAAAAGCTTTTGCGGTTTTTTAATGTGAAATCAATGTAGGAAACAGGCATGCACTGTCCACTAGATAACTGGTTTAACCCACAGTGTTAGTAACTACAAACAATATTTCCCAATGGCAACTCCAAAAAATAGTGAGAAAACTTCAGTGTAACTCATAAAATTTAGCGCATGGGAAATCTTCATTGCAATAAATAAAGCTACATGGAATTTTCCTCTTTTCATAATACAATATTTCCCTTACTATGTGTACATGCTATCTTTGACTATTTCAACAAATATCTAGAAAAACATTTCCTGGGATCTTGGATATGCTAAGCTTGAAATAATTGGGCTCCACTTTTTGACATGCATCTACAGGTCAAGGACACATAGCGAAGGTCTCTTTGGCTTGAGATCCTGAAGTTGCTGGGACGCAAAAGGAAACCCAGACACCGTTTTACAAATGGAGGGTACCCTGAACTTGCAGCTTCAAAAAGTGAAACCCTAGTAGTGCTGGTTTTCCTCCAAATGAATTATTATCTTATGAAAGGTAAGTGAAGGTGCCAATTCCTTGAAGAGATGACAGTCTGTGGGCCTTTGAGGGCATGAAGGGTTGGAGAGGTAAGAGCTCTGTCAAAGGCAATGACGTTCATTGCATTGCTCAAAGTGAGGGGCGTTCCTTTCACAAAACTTCAGCTCTCAAGCCAGAGGCCCGGGGGCAGCCGCACACCTGGGACCCCTGCTATGCTCAAGACTGGCCCGCCTTCTGTCTGACCATGGCAGGGCCTGGTGGCATTGAGGGTTTGGCAAGACCTGCCGGCCTAACTGGGAAATGCTCTAGGTTCAGACAAAAAGCAAAACCAGGCTTCGCCAGGCACTTTCTCTCTTCGCTCTGAGCTTATTCGTATTTCAAAGAAACTTCATCCACGTGTCTCTCTGATTCTGTTCAGTTACCTTGTCAGAAAGATGCTGAGGAGACACTCTCAGTGTGCAGGGAGTTCTAGGGCTTTCTTTCTGCATGTTTGTCTTCTCTGCAGCAGCCCTAACAACACAAGGATTGAGCAAGCAAATGTGACGCTGCTCGTGCCTTTGGTGGGACAGAAACTCCATTTAACCTCACACTAGGACTCTGTGGGGCCCTAGTGACACGGAGGAGATTCAGATCCAGTGAAACGTATGTTTCGCTGGAACCACGAAGACGGGAATCTGTCCCTCTTTGTCTCCCCTCCGTGCACTTTCTGCTGTGCTCCCCAGAAAGCTTAATATCACAATGCAGGAGGTGGAGTAGGAGTAAGAGTACTGGACGGTGACCAGGAAACTAAGAAGCCACAAGCTGGTTTTGATCCACTGAAGGAAGGCAGCAGAATACTAACGTGGCCGGAGGGGAACCTGGTTGTCACAGGTGCTGACTTCTGTTCCTTCCTATGATCCATCTTAAGGTTGGACCATGAGATGACTGTAGAATAAACAGGGTTTCAGGCCAGTGGGACCAAAAAAGCAGAAGACAGAGGATCCACTGGAGGCAGCTCAAAGCCTAAGTTCAAAACCACCTATACCTGCACTTATAAAGGAATATATTTAGGCAAAATGCGAAATACCCCAAACTTCCAGAATCAAATCCAATGGCGAGAAATGTTATGTCTTTGAACCACATGTGGCAAAGCATGACACATCACACACCCCTACAGGGACATATTACTTGGGTAATCCCTCATTATAAAATGGTTTATAAATTAGAAATCTCAAGCTCAGGCGACAGACTTGTCCA
The DNA here is from genome assembly GCF_026419965.1 of Kogia breviceps. Lineage (NCBI taxonomy): Eukaryota > Metazoa > Chordata > Mammalia > Artiodactyla > Physeteridae > Kogia > Kogia breviceps. Next base: position 83,752,414 of record NC_081322.1, on the reverse strand, counting down.
GTTGTCAAGTTCCTATGAGACAAAAAAGGGTCAATGTATTTTCCAAAAGCACATCCAGAAACTAAAAATTGTTTCCTACATCAATTTGGAGAGAGATCCAGGAATACTGGACTTCAAATGCAGGCTGAGGAAGCCCATGGGCAAGATGAAGGTGGATGTTTAATAGCCTCTTGACCTTGGCTGTCCATCCCCAAAGAGCCACTGGGTACCATTTTTGTCCCACAAATAGTCACCCTGAGAATGGAAGGAGAATGTAGGTGTACAGTTAGTTCTGACCGGGAACAAGACCAGAGTGTCACTTACCCACATCCTCAATAAGGAAGGAGTGTGTCTCCGCATTCACCTTGATGTATTTAAGACTTTTCAGTGACTTCCCATAGGCAATGTTGTAATGCTCCACGAGTCTACCGGTAGCATCTTTGGGTGGGTCCCACGTGACTTTCAGGCCCATTTTAGTGGACAGCAGTTTCACATGCCTTGGCTTCAGTGGGTGATCAGCTATGCAGACAGCACAACGATCAACTCATGGGAAGGGCAGCTCGGGAAATCGAATTTTTTCCAATGTTCTCTGACATGGTTAGCGAACGAGCAAATGACTGTCAATGTGTCTGATCCTGAAGGCTTTAAGTACTGTCACATTTGGACATCGATACAGTGCGACAGCAAAACAGACATACCAAACCCACAAGCTTTTATGTATTTCAGGGAACTGTGGGTGGTAAATTTAGACTAAAAGTAAGACAAATCAAAATAAACTCTAGGTGTTCTCCAGCTTGATCATGTTGCATTGCTAGTGCAAGATTAACAAAATAGTAACTTGACATGTTCTCCAGAAGCATTCATGTATTAAATAAATTCTTAGGATTTTCCATGGTACAGCTGGACAATCTTTCAAACAACTCTTGAGAAGAAAAACATAAAACTCTCATGATCAGGAAGAATTTCCATTGTATCCAAAGTGAGATAACAGAATCATTCGTTTCCACGAAGAAAACAAACCAAGATCAACACCTTGAAAGAGAGGTAACCCGCTGGTTTTATCTGCATGTAACTAATTTAAATGTTTCCATATTTTGTCCCAGAAGAGGAAGGACAAATTATTAAGAAGCACATTTTTATTTCCAGTTATGCAAAAGCGTGTTCTTGATTTTCAAAAATAACCAAAATGAAACATAATATTTTGTCCAACAAAACATCTCAGCTCATGATGTAACCGATATTGCGATGCAACATAATATAAACAGATGCTAATATTCACGCAAGAGTCAATTCTGGGGCAAATCTGGATCTGAAACTGATTATTCAATGATGCAAGGCCTTCTCGGGGGTGGGGGGAAAGTAATCTTAAAAACCCAGAAACATTTAAACTTGGTAACATTAAGAAAAATGAATTTAGACTCTCATAGAAGAAGAAAGGGAAAAAGGAGTGTTTCGTGATAACATATAGATTGGTTAGTATGTGACTGAAACACCAATGAAGATTCTGAACAAAATAAGTGTGGCTGATTCTAACATATATTACTTATTCTTCCCCAAATTACCCTGCTGCCTCAGGAGTAAAAATGATAAAAGGAGAGAACTCCTGGGACCCCCACTAAAGAAGTTCAAGGAATGAAAAAATAGAGTATGAATATAATAATTTTCGAGGCGCTAAAGAAAGAATGTCCGCTTTGGAGACAAAAACACAGTGTCAGAAGATGAGCACGGACCAGACCCCAGAAAGCATTCCTTCCGCAATGTCAGAGGTGAGGGTCCTGTAAACCCGAGATGGGAGAAAGCATAGACAAGAAGCTTAAAACCATCGGGGAAATTTTGAGTTGAGGAGACAATAAAGATAGCACACTAGTGAGCTTCTGGATATTTAAAATTAGCAATCATGGTGACTCTGCCATAATTTTCACTGACCCTTCCTCGCCTAAGAGAAACTTTTCAGGATTTACTTTGTCTGAGGACCGGGGCTCCCTTTCCTCAGTTTCCTTTATTTCTCCCAGGGCTTCACTACAAAAACCTCCCCTCCTTCTCTGCCACATGTCTGATCTTTTCTAGCTGCAATCCCTATTTCCCACAATAGCAGAAACGCTGATCTGGGAGAGGGATCCAGTTCAGCGTTCTGGTAGCATAAAGTTGATACATGACATACACTGGCTCCTTATTTATTTTTAAGCGTTCTTAGAAGCTTCGAACAGACCCTCCTGTCTGCTAGATAAATGAAGCACAGAACCCACTGGTCATAGTTTTCAGTATTCTCATCTGATGAAGGTGACACAGGGGTATATACTCCTTAAAGCCACGTACGCCATGAACAGCTCCTCCAAAGAGAAGAAGGACAAACCCAAAGTCAACAGAACCGGAATCACATGACCCAGCGCAGGGGATATTGGGAGGGCGCTTCACAGAGTGTGTGTGACAGGTTAGGGCTGTGTGACAAGCTGTTTTTTCATCTCCACAGAAGGCAAAATGAGGACGTGAGCTCAAGCTGCACCCTAAGGGATTTCCGAGGAGACACAAAGGATTTCCTGCCCGTGTCCTTCCCTGTCACCCCCCGTTCGAGGCTGTCTTTGATGGACGCAGATGGCGAGGTGCTCGAGACAGAAGCAGCAGCCACCACAGTCTGCTAGGACTTGAGCAATTTCATACCATGGCAGAGCCGTCCCCCAGTTCATACCAGTAAACCTCACCCAGATTCAAGGATGTTTTACCAGGTACTGAGTGGCAAAATGATATTTGGATGGTATTTCCGGTACCTGGTAATTGCCAAGCTAGACATCTCCATGCCGTGGCCCCCACGAGACCTCTATGGGTCCATCTGAGAATGAAAAATAGGGACAGTCAGCACCCAGAGTTCTTACTTTTGTCTAAGTGCCACACTCCAGGCCTCATTCAAGAGGGCCCTGGCAGAGGCCGATTTGGTTGAAGGGTCCAAGTACGGATCCACATCTGTTCAAGGATGGATTTCAAGATTCCAAGGGCTCTGCAATGTCGGTCCTCAGAGAGTCCGCAGAGTGGCCTCAAGGGATTCTCCAGGGCTGACGAAAGCCCTCGCGAAGGCTGGGTCCAGAGCGAGGTCCCACTGCTGGCCTGGTCTGCCCCACATCTATCCGAGTGGACAGGGCTCAATCCCTCCCCTGTCCCTTCCCCACCTCTCCCCACTCTGGCACCTCTCCGGGCGTCGGATACTGACCACACACTCCGTACTCACTTGAATGGCTAATGGATTGAAGAGAAAGACGTTAGGATGATTTAGACTAATGAGGTCAACCGAGGGTCCCCAACCCAAGCACCTCCAGGGACAGGAAGATGAAGCAAATAAGCGAAGACATATTAAGGAATGTACACTCTGACCAAAGGCACAATTTACTTTCTGGCACCTGTTGACCAAAAGGAATTCGGGACCCAGATCGTCCAATATTCTGGGGATTTTTTTCTAAGAAGCTAGAAAGCCTGATTTTTGTGTGAAGTTTTCCAATTTTATACTAATTCACTTAAGTTTTAAGAAACACACACACACACACACACACACACCCCAGCTAGCCAGAATCACTCCACTGGCAGCCAGCTGGCGACCTCGACCTTAACTCCAGAAGAGACCATTTAGTTGCTGATCCTGACAACTCCCCGAAGTCCTGTGTGAATGCTGAGACTCCCGTGGGAGTCTGGGTCCCTCAGTAAGAGCACCAGGTCAAGGTGCATGCTGAAGTCTGGAAAAGAACCAGCATCAACCCAGCCCCTGGAGGCTTGAGGTACAGATCTGTTCAAGGACTCATTTCCCACCTCCAGAATTCCCTCTCTCCCAAGAGATCCAAAAGCTGTGAAAAAAAACTTGCCTAGGCTCCAAGGAGGTAAGGGGGACCCATCTCAGGATGAGTCTAGGGAGGGGAGTGTGAGGTGCTACCTAGGCTTCAACTACTCGTACAGTCAATGACTTCCACATGCCCGGCTCTGCCCTAACCATCCCAGACGGAGCATCTCCACTGCCTACGGGATAGGCCCACGTGAGTTCCAAACTGAACGTGTTGAAAATGAAACTCTTGGTTCAGACTCACCACCCATCCTTAAGGGTACACACCTATCTGCAACAGCCGAAAATAAACATGTTCCTAGAAAGGGAGCTCTGTCAAGGGCTACTTCTCAGATTAAGAGAAGGAAAGTTCAGAATCCATTCATACAATGAACCAAGGATAAAAGTGATCCAAGAAAATGACACAATCCATGGGGAAATCCTGCTTAAGACTGTGATTCAGAATAGTAACTGGATCTTTCTGGATGCAAAGTGTTGTGTTTGTTTGTTTGTTTGTTTTGGTTTTGTTCTACTTTTAAAAAATATCCTCCAGTTACTTCATTACCTTCTCCAGACAGGCAAAAAGAGAAGGGAAGGGAGATGGATGGCAGACGTGAGGGAGAAGTTGTGAGACCACCATCAACCCGCCTGCAGGCTTCCTCTGTACCTGCTCCATCACAGCTCTCCAAGTTGACTGACTTTAGTCAAATCCGCTACACCAAAGTGTTGGCACACAGAGTTCAACGAATATCAGAGGAATGAATGAATACTTTGAGCTGGATTTACCGTCAACCTACCATCTAGAAACAGAACAGTAGCTGACAAACAAGCTCAAATCCTTTCATTTCTGTGACTGCACTGGACAGAGCAACCTCTCACAGAATCATCTAGACAAGGAGGCTACCCCCCAGCTGAGGTAGGAAAATCCACTGATAAAATGTTAATTGGTCGAACCCAATATTTTCTGAGACAATAACTGACACAGTCATTACAAGAAAAATAAGTATTTCTTCTTTGAGTTTTCTACTGCATACTTACTGAGGGAAATGACTCAAACGATAGTTTGATTTGACTTGAAAGTTAAATCTGAAAAATAGATTTGTATCTCAAAACTCACGGTTATATTGTACCACACAATTTATAGATTGACGTTAAATAGCAATGATGGACAACGATGAAAAAGGGCCTATATGTTTCTCCTGAGCTGATAAATAACAAATCACATTCAATTTTATCTCACCTGAATAAATGTGTGAAGGAGCTTTACCGGGATTTGAAGGGTAGGGGACAAAAGTGGTCCTTATGAACATTTGAGCTCAACCAATTTGAGAAAGTAGATAAAGGAGTCAGAAATCAAACTATCAGGTTTATTACAGAGGAGGTTGCACTGGAGAAGGTGGATCTAATGTGTGACCTCCATCGCGCCTCCTGGCCCCCCTCCCGTCTCCAGTCCTGGGTGGACACAGCTGAGCCTGCAGAGCAGACCAGCTCAGGACCACTGCCTCACAGGTTGGGTGAGAGCAACAGCGGGGCCTCCACCCAGCGCTCCCCATGGGTAAGCAGGATTGGAGCCGAATGCAGCCTTCCTACAGCAAAGCAGGCTCCAAGAGGACACCTGTGTGCCTGGTCTCTTCTAATTCGTGAATGCCACCGAGTAGAGAACGTAGACCAATGGAGACTGGGCTCTCACCACTCACCTCTCCAATCAGCATGCCTCAAGGAGGGGAGGGAGCACAGGATGAGGACAGAGGCCAAAGCGAACATCACGAGAGGACAATGGAAGTCCAGGAGCATCCCCAGAATCTTGTTCCCTCACCCCACTGGGCATGACCTCAACCTGAGGTCAAGTGTGGCTGCCTCTTCAGAGCGAGGGTCGGGACCACTTGTCCCCCCTTCAGAGCCTCCCCCAGTACTAATCACTGTCCCACCATGTATCTTCCTGGGGTCGTAGCTGGGGACTGCCCCGCCCCGGGTCCCCAAAAAGCTCTGAAATGAGGAAGGCTCATTTTTTAACTACGTCCAAAGCCAAGTTGACCTCTAGCCTGAAAATCCACTTCTGGCCTTTCCTATTTCAGTCCCAAATTTTGCCCACCTCATGGTGTCCAAAATAGCCCACGGGATTTCAGCAACGAGATGAAATGACAAAGTAAAGATACTCTGAAAATATAATACTAGCAACATAAAAAAGTCCCCATTTCAATTTGTCTCTCCTATTACAAAAGTCCCAGGGAAAAGGTAAAGTCCAAGAGTCAAGGCTTCTCAGCCTCACAGCTTAAATAAAATAGAAAGACTTGAAGTCCAAATTGCTTTATTCCCTTACTTCTTATCCTGTTTAGCCTCAGCCAGAAGAGATTCATTCAAATGCCCAGAGGGGGTCAGGGTTCTCTCAGAACCGCAATCTCTGCCATCTTTGACTGGAATTGGTGTCGATTCTTCAGGATTCCCAGGACTAAAATTAATTGAATCCAAAGTCTCTCAGCTCCCTACGTTCCTAAAGAGTCCTAATAAGACCCTAAAATCTCTGCAAGGCAGGCAACAAAAAATGTGCTGTGTGAAGGACACATAGTACTTTTCTCTACCCAGTGAAGCCTTCCCCCAATTCTCTGGTAACAGACCTCTGGTCCTGTGACCCAGCCAACCCCCAAAACTTCACAGGAATTGTTCTCATTGGAGCTGGATCCTGAGCTCTGCCTTTGCTTTCGGCTGGCATTGTGGGTGACCAGTTCTTGCTGTCACACGGCGAAGAGACCAGAGATGGAGAGAAAGAGCCCGGGCATCCCTAAGACCAGCTCAACCCCTGCCCTTCCCAATGTACGGTTCCACAAGCCGTGAATTCTGGAATTTAAATTAGTTCAAGTTGGGTTTTCGCCACTTGCAGTCAGAACCTAATGGATTAAGAGCCTATTCATCAAAGTCTTCTATGGAAGTCAAAAATAACTTTTTTGAAGCTACCCCAGCAGCCAGTACATTTGGTCACAAAAGGCTGCCAGTGCAGACACACCCAAAGAAATTAAGGCAAATACCAGCCAGGGATGGCTGCCATTCTTAGCTGAGGGTGCCCTGTAAGCCCACCCAGTCTGGCAGTGGAGGCCAAGGAGCAGGAGCGGACAAACTTGGTTAAGGAGAAAACCCCCGAAGGAATGTTAAAAGCTTTGGAAATAAACTGGTCCCTTAAAACCCCAAAATGCTAAAATTATTTCTTAAGTATACCAAGAATTGCTCTTTAATGCAAAAAAACCCTTCAGGTTTGTGTAAGTCTCTCTACTGCTTCTTTGTCTGAAATTCAAGTTTGACTTTCCACTGAAAACTGCCAAATACTTCCCAGACTCTGAAATGAAGAAAACACAGATCTCAGTGTAACCACAAACGTTTGACCAAAAATCCAATCGATACGCCAAGAGAGGTTAGGGCGTACTGAAATCGCAGTATAGCTTTTGGGGGAGTAAGCAAAGTGATCTACAAATCTGACTACGATTCCGAGGAAAGCTGGAAAAATTCAGCGATTATCCATAAGATACCAGACAGCACAGGACGACCCAGAAATGCAGAAGCAACCAGATGTTTGGCAAAACGTGGGCAAAACACTGAAATGACTGCTTTTAAAATAATTTTTCAAATGGATGTTGGAATTCTATTTGCCAAATAGTTACATGACCCTTCCCTTCAAAAAAAAAGGGGAGGGGGGAAGTGCATGGTGTTTTACAACTCTGCAAAGTAAAACTGATAATAGTAAAATCTACGGGTGGCTGATTGAGTTTTCCACCTGGAAATGTGGGGCTGGGTAGACGGAGTCAGAGTACGAAAATGATGGCCTGGCTCCTCTTCTGACATTTCACGCCAGGCATGGGGTTCAATCGAAGTGTTCCCCACGGTTGGCGTGGTTCTGTAGGTATAACTGCATAAAAGATGAAACCAAACTCTAGATCTTTGGGGTCTTTCAAAAACACTCCAGGGAGCTGAAAGAGCTTTGCAGACAGAACCTCTGACCCCACCATGGGCACCCACACAATGCGGGCCTCACGCAGAGAGAAACACCGAAGGCAAGCAGACGTTCCGGGTCCCTCGGGGGATCAAGGGCAGCCAGGGCTCTCCGGTCTTTAACCCTGGTTCACATCCCTCAAAACCCAGTCAATTTCCCCAGGTTAATGGTGACTTACTGGATTCTACATTCTACCCCACGCCCCCAAATATGGCAAATAGGTCCTGTCGTATTTACCTGGTAAGGGTGTACGTGAGTAGAGAAGCTAGAAGATTCCAAACGTCCCGGGCAGCTCTTGTGTGCTGCCGGAGCATCAGTCCGGGTTTCCTAAGGACCAGCGGGGCCAGCCGGGCCCTGGGTGCAGCCGCACTCCTGCTCACCTGGCCAGCAGCCTCTGCTAAACCGGAAGTCCCTGCAAGGTCCCCAGCCCCCCGGGTATTTTCCAGTATTTTGATAACAACAAAGTATCATTCTGCTCAGAGGAAAAGGCCAAATTCATATGCGTACCTGCCACTGTGCTTATAAGGGCGCTGGATGGTCGCTGAATACAATTGTGAATCACATTTTTTTCTCCATTAGCTCAAAGAAGCCAAATGGTGAAGCCATCCAAATCTCAAAATTCAAGCCGCTGGCTAGTCTTTAAGGAGAGTTTGTCTGAGTCCATTTCCATCCTCTCTTGCTGGCAGCGCCACTGCACCCGCATCCAGCTCTGCGCAAGCCTCCTCCACCCTGCGCCAGCTTCAGACGGCCTCGTGTCATGGGCTGAGCCGGTCCCCACACTTGGCTTCGGGAAACTACTCCCCTTGGGGGCTGCACGCAGGCTGGTCACGCCTGAGGCCACCAGGCACCCCTGTGGGCACATGGGGACTTCCCAAGGGAAGAGCCCAATGCCACGTGGGCAGCGCTTTCTCCCTTGTCCCCTTCTCCGCAGGAGATGGCCCCGAACTTCCCACCCGAGGCCACCTGCCCCCCCCAACGCAGCAGCCACAGTCCCTGGATGCTGCCAAACCACGCTGTCATTCCAACACTCTCGCATCACCTCAAGGGTTAACAGCTCCCGAGGGACACAGTTTGCTTAGAATGTTCTAGATTCTAGGTTGTTTGTTTGTATTTGGGGGGATCCTGGGGTGAAGAGTGGAAGCCAGAATACTTGCTAGTATAGTTTAACCTCATTTTAGTCCCCTGCATTATCTTCTTTCTTTCTTCTCTCCTGACCCCCGGCACCTTGGGAAAGATCTACAAAGCAGGAAAACACAAAACTTGACCCAAACATGAAGCAGCAAAGAATTCTGTTTCAAAACAAACAGCGAGCGGCTAAGCCCAAATCAAATTCTCAAGCCCAAAGGATACTCTTAAAATGAATCTGCCTTTTCCCTCAGGATGTTTTCTGAGACGTTTTAAGTTGAATTTTTATTAGTCCCATTGAAGCCAAGTTTCCCAACCAATTAAGAAGAGTTTAGCAGTTTGCACTGAATTCAGAAACTGCTGTATAGACACTGTGGGTTGGGTACCCAAGAGCCATGCCCAGCTTCTTTTTCCTCCCTTGCCTTCTTCTATAGTAGAGGCTGAGATACTGACTATCCGTAACGCTTCAGCTTCCCCTATAGCTACGGGTCGTCATGTGGTCAATTCTAGCCAATGACACATGAGAAAGTTACTGCTGCCACCTCCAGGAAAGCATTTTCAAAGGGTCAGGATCTGCTGTCCTATGCTTTTGCCTTTTGCATCTTCCTCCATTTCCCCCTCCCCGGGATGTCAATGTGATACCTGGAGATGCGGCAGCCATCTTGGAACATCAATCAGGTCACAAGTCTCAGAATGATGACCTGGCCTGGGGTGGCAGAGTGGAAATACAAAAAGATCCTGGGTCCCTGAGAACCTCTCTGCCCCCGAGTTTATTGGTGAGTAACATAAACAATTCCCTAACCTGCTGAGCCACTGCTCACCAGATATCGTGTTATCAGCAGCCCAATCCATTGCTACCTGATATCATCATTTCTGGATCCATAAAAACAAATCACTTTTTCTCTGGATTTCTAAATGAGAACTGCTTTAACTTTCATTTCTTTCTGTTTGTTGTTTTTAAGGGATCCACTCCAGGAATTTAACATTTTTTTTTTGATTTTATACATTTGTGTGTCTTTTTTTTTTTTTTTCCACACACACTGAGGAATTTACTTTTGACAATGTCAATGATTTATTTGTCAGTATGCCATGGACTTGAGGAAGTACTTCTACCCAGACCATCATGCGGCCAGAAAGGGGGAACTTAATCAGCAGAGCTGGCAGGATTTGAACATTGGGAGTTAAGGTTTTAAAGCCCTTGGCCATCTTATTCAGGAACCAAAGTAAGCAAAAGCTACTATTCCAGAGACAAAAACAAGAATTTTTCCCCATCTAAACCACCAGCTTTCCAGAATGGTTTAGGGAAATGTAATTGGAGGAATTCCATAGACATATTTATCTATGACAATAAGAAAACAAGGGACCCTAAAAAGAAAATGCCTAGATACGAGAAGGGAACGTAGGACACCCTCCTGCTGTTAACCAGCATCCGAGACCCTACAAGAAACCAGTACTTTCAAGGCGTTTGTGGGATCTTTTGCACATTCTTGAAATTCAATTAGCAGCTAAGAAATAGCTGGTGCGGCTCAAACTCAGCCTACTACAAACTGCTTGACATGCCGGCCAAAAAAACTCCCTGAAAATTCATTCCTTGTCCCAAAATGTGAAAGTCATTGTCTAACTATGTTAAACACTTGGGCATTGCTGTCGCTATAACTACTGCTCATCTTACTCAGAAAGCTCCCTGAAAAATACCCTTAGAAGAGAGGCCAAGCAAATGTTGTGGAGAGGAAGGTATGAAACAGAGTAAATGAGGCAGACATGACCAGAAGCCAACCCCACATGGACCCAGTGACAACCCACATTGCTAAGGATAATCACTTTCTGAAATACGTTTTCATATTTAAAATTTTTAAATATTTCAGATAATCACTTACTGGTTACGAATGGGCAGAGGCAAATCATCTATCGATGAAGATGAAAAAATGCACAACACACCCAATGAGCAAAAAGTTTTAAGTTTTGCAATGGGACCGTTTGTGAAAAGGAAAAAACAGAGAAGTAAAAGAGAAGGAAGGAAATGAACATTTGTTGTGTACCTACTCAGTGCCAGCCATTTCATTTACTTCTGCAACAGATGTTTACTGAGCACCTACTACGTGTCAGATTCTGGGCTACGCCCTGGGGATCCAGAGGTGGTTAAAAAGAGTTCACATGATCATAACCACTAGCTCTTGAATCTCCATAACAACCCAGTCAGTGAACTGTGCTTTGGCATCCTCATTTTTATTCAATATTTTGTTTTTATTAAAGCATAGTTGATTTACAATGTGTGCTCATTTCTGCTGTACAGCAAAGTGACTCAGTTATACATGTATATACATTCCTTTTTTATATATTCCTTTCCATTATGGTTTACCATAGGATATTGAACATAGTTCTTTGTGCTCTACGGTAGGACCTTGTTGTTTATCCATTCTATACATAAAAGCTAACATCTGCTCACCCAAACAGTATCCTCATTTGTATAAACGAGGAAACTGAGTCTTAGAGAGTTGAGTCACTCGTCAGGGGCACACAGCTAGGAAGTGATAGTGGTCACACCTACCAGACTCAGGTCTATCTGAAATCATAGACCATATGCTCTTCCTACTATACCTCGTTGCCTCTCAGCTGTTATTATAACTACAAGGAATAAATGTAGGCCTGGAGAGAAATCAGAACCAAAGGTATAAAACTGAAGCTGAGTTCACTGGGACACATGAGCTCACTGCACTGAATGAGCTCTTGCAAGTGTCAGGAAGATATCATGTTGCCAAATCCTCCTTCTCGGTCCTTCACTTACGCTGCTTCCGGCAACAGCTGAATCATGCTCCGCATGGAAGTACCTCTCCTGTCCTCCCTGGCCCACAGCCTCCCGCCTTCCAGGACACCGTACTCCCTGGTTTCTCTTCCCCAACACTTGTCTCCTTCAGCAGCTCCTCCCTCTTTGCCAGAACTCAAAACGTTCAAGTGCTTCCAAGGCCCCGCTCTGGGCCCCCCTCTTCTCTGCGTACCCTTCCTGGCCCTTCTCTAAGTTAGCACAGCCAGTCCCCGGGCTGCAAACACCGTCCGTGTGCTGATAGCTCCCGAATTCCTACCTCTAGCTCCGGCTTTTCCTCTGAGCGCCAGAGCATCCAAGTGTCCACTTAGCATCTCCAATGAAACCCAAAGAACCCTGGTGTCTAAAGGATGACTGGGACCAAAATGTTTTAAATCTGAGACATGAGTGATAAAGAGGAGAACCAGGATTCAAATTGCATCATGGAAGACAGGAGTGGGGAGATTTTCAGGAAGAAGGGAATGTCCGTCAGTGTCAAGTCAAGTGAAGGCTCAGAAGAGCTCAGTTTTTCTCCACTTGTTATTAGGACATGTCCACCCCCATTCAAAGCCCCCCAACCAAGCAAATACGCCGCCGATGTTTCACTCTGCAAATATCAAACTTAATTCGTTCCTTTTCTATAGCTACCCTCCAAGGATTTTTGTGAGAATAAAATGTGAAAGAAAATCATAAAGCACTCAATAAACGTGAGATACAACAGTAGGAAGAAGGGCCACCAAAGGACCAATGTCACCAGTTACAACCCAATAGAAAACGACCCCGCAGGATTCCGAGTACCTGGGCTCTTGGCCAGCGCCCCCTCCTCACACAGCAGGAGTGGGCTTTGGCTCCTCATTTCCCTCAATCTCAGGAAATACACTTACATTATTAATATACTTATTAGAATTTTAAAATCTGAGAGTTGAAAGTTGGGTAATCAGATCCAATCTCCCCTCTTCAAAATCTGCTTATCAACTGTGTCTAAAATGGTCTTCAATGCTTTCCATGACTTCGATGGTTCTACCCAAATTCCAATAGGTTTCCCCCACCTTCAAGGGTAAACATCTATGAACGTGTTACTCAATTGGGTGACGCGGGGTTACTGGGCAAGGCACTGACCAGGGATACAAGCGAGGTAATCACAGATATATACGAAAGGCAGAGGTCTTCAGTCTCCTGAGGGAAGCACTCTATTGGCATCCAAACGGAAGAGAAAGGGCATCTGACATTAAATATCAGCTGAGAGCTGCTAACAAGAGACGTTGTCAGGGCCCAAAGGTCCTCTTCAGGCTAGGATGATCAGAGAACGAAGTATGGCGTCAGTGGAGTTCAAGGACAGCCTTTGCTAGAGGTTTCTCCCATGAGTGGCGCACTGGCCACTGCTTTCCACAACTTGAATTCTAATAGGACATTTAATCTCTTAAGACTGTAACCCAGCCTACCCTTTAACCCTCAGAATGTTCCTGAATTGCTGCCTGCGAGGAAAGCTCATTACAACTTCAGAGCCTCATCGGACCCTATGGAGCTCATCCCACACACCCCTCATGTTCTACAAGAGACACACAATCTACGCAGACAGTAGCCTGTACCTCATCTCCCACACCCCTCTCTCCCTGGGTGTTACAGTCAAAATGTCATCATGACAACCGTAAAATAAGAGCAGCCCAGGTCTCAGGAAAGTCAAGGAGCTTAGTATTCTCTGCCCCTCTTTTCTCTTCCCTTTGACTATGGTTTGCTTGGCTATCTCTAGGTATGTATGTGGATTCTGAGAGTTATTCAACGTAACAAGATGCTTCAATCCTCCCAGTCTATCAGAAAATAATAGAGAGAAATTGTTGGGTAGGGTAGAAAATAGTGTTATAAACAGCAGGGCCAGGGAGGTATTACAGCAGAAAGAGAACATGGTGGCTTTCCATAACACAAAGAATGCCAGGGACTCAGACCCTCTGGGAGAGCAAGGCTGCCACACCACGCCACCTAGAAGACTCCACTAGAGAATACAACCTGGATAAAAGAAAGACAGCAACACATCCCAACTTGCGCTAAACAGGAAAAACACGCAGATTGTGTCAACTTCAAAGTGAACCCGCCAGGCCAAGTCCTCGGACAAATCTGGTGATTTCTCTTGCTGATCTTACGATTCTATGTGCATCCGTGTTAGAACATTCAGAGCTTAACACTCTATCTGGCAGGTGGAAGTTGATTAGAAAGTACTGGATGATCCTGTATTGCTACCCTGATCACATCTGATGCCATTATTTATTGTTGCATCAATCCCAACTTCTTTATTAAGTCTTCGTAGCCTGTGCCTTAGAGCCTAACAGAGTTACTTGACCATAGAAGACCTGATTTAACTATTTCATTACTTACTTTATGAACGAAGGCTTTCGCCAGGCTGGATCTATGAATTAGGCTCACTGAATGTGCGTAGGTGTTTGGAGCTCCGGGTTGACGGTTCAGCATACAATGCAACACAGTGACTCATATCTGCCCACTTCTCAACTACGGCCCAGTGCTGGAAGTTGTGTGAATTCTTTCACCTACTGAAAAGGAACTGTGTTGGTAGGAAGGCATACCATATGTTGTGGGTTGAATTGCGTCCTCCAGAAAGATATGTTGAGCCCTAATGCCCAGTACCTGTGAACGGGATTCAGAAACAGGGTTTTTGCAGATGTAATCAAATTAGGATGAGATCATGCTTGACTAGGGCTGGCCTTAATCCAGTATGACCAACATCCTTATAAGATGACACACAGGGAGAATGCCACGTGACAACGGAGACAGAGATTGGAGTGACACATCTACAGACCAAGAAGCACCAATGATTCTGGAAACCACCAGAAGCTAAGAAAGGAAGGATTTTTCCCAAGAGCCTTCAGAAAGAGTATGACCTTGCCCTGCAGATTTCAGATTTCTAGCCTCCAGAACTACGAGAGAATAAATGTCTGTTGTTTAAAGGGCCACCCAGTTTGTGGCCCTTTGTTAGGGCAGCCCTAGGAAACAAGAAAACCATGTAAATAAAATTCTTCACTCCCGCTGCAGACGGGACTTCCAACACAAGCCAACACTCCTCAGAATTCGTGTGCTGACTCCACAGGTTAGAGTGAGAGGGATACAGGGGCCTGCCCCACACCCACCAACCACACGTATCCTGCTGGCCTCAGGTCAACATCCATAAAGAGACTGACTGTACAGCATATGTAATTAATACCAAAGAAAGCATATCCGATCATTCAGTGAATATTTACTAAGTACCCACTATTTTCAGGCAGCGTTCCAGGCAATGGGGAGAATTCAGTGAACAAAACTGACAAAATGGAGCTTCTGTTCCAGAGGAGAAAGACAGGCAATTACCACCACACACGTGAAATACGCACACTCTCAGGTAGTGATAGAGGTTGAGGAGAAAAATAAAACTGGGATAAAAAGTGCTGTGGGGTAAGCGTGAGATTATACTGTTAAATGGTGGGGAGTGGTCAGGTGAGGCCTCTCAAGAAGATGACACCGCATAAGGAACCTGAAGACGGTGAGGGATATCCCATACATGTTTATGGAAAGTTGTTCAGGCCAAGGGAACAGCAAGTGCAAAGGCACTGGGGCTGGAAGGTGCCTAGCACATTAGGGAAGCAGCAAGGAGGCCCAGGGGCTGAAGCTGATAGTGAGGGAAGGCCTGGTGAGGAAGATGATCATGTGCAGCCTTGAAACTTGCTAGGACTTTGGTTTTTATCTGAGAGAGGTAGAAGGCTCTGTGACTTCATGCATCCTGAGAACCACTGTGATGCTGTTTCAAAAACAGAGTGTAGGGGAAGGGGGCAGGAGCCGGGGGACCAGTGAGAAGGTTATCGCAATAATCCAGGTAACGTGGCTTGGACCAGGGTGGGCGTACTACTTCCCCGCCATGCCAGATTACCCACCATAATATCTCAGTACACACAAAGTACTTGCAAACTAACTGTCGTGATCTCAAGCAGAGTGGGCAAAAATATATACTTTAAAAAAATAGGCTTTTACCAATCTCAAAAGGTTATATATACAATTCCATTGATATGACATGACATTTTTTTTTTTTTTTTAGCCCTAGTTCTCTGACCAGGGATCGGAGCCCCCTCGCCCCCTGCAGCGGAAGCTCAGAGTCTTAACACCACTGGACCACCAGGGAAGTCCCTGATAGGACATTCTTTTTTTTTTTTTTTTTTTTTTTTTCGGTACGCGGGCCTCTCACTGTTGCGGAGCACAGGCTCCGGACGCGCAGGCTCAGCGGCCACGGCTCACGGGCCCAGCCGCTCCGCGGCACGTGGGATCTTCCCGGACCGGGGCACGAACCCGTGTCCCCTGCATCGGCAGGCGGACTCTCAACCACTGCGCCACCAGGGAAGCCCTAGGACATTCTTGAAATGACAAAATTACAAAGATGGAGCACAGATTAGTGGTTGCCGAGGAGAAGGGGCAGAAGGGAGGTGGGCGTGGCTATAAAAGAAAAGCAGGAGGGATCCTTCTGATGGGATGTTCAGTACCTTGACTGTGGTACTTGCACAATCGACTCGTGTGTTGAAATTACACAGAAACACACACCCATGAAACTGGTGAGCTCTGAATAAAGCTGATGACTTGCACCAGCGTCAGCTCCCCGACCAGGGCAGTGCACTGCAGTCATGCAAGATGTGACCTTCGGGAGAAACTGGGTGACACAGGGGAATCTACAACTCTCTGAAAATAAAAACTTTTAAAAACCATTAAAAAAAAATGACGTTTTACACACATAATGTCGTCCGAAGTCCTGACCCTTCTACCTGGGGAAATGCTCCCCTAAAGCTGTCTTTACACTGACCTACAACAAGTACAGTAAGCCCCCCTGGCCTCCGTGTGACAGGTTCACCCACGCTCTCCACTTTCTAGACGGAAGCATCAGTGTGACGGCCACACAGCCAGGCCATCGCTAGTCCGGAGAGCCTGAGCCTTCGCTGTAGAGGATTTTGTTTTATGAAACACTATGAGGATGAGGTGGTGCTGCCCTCGTGAGATCGTGCCGGCAGCTTTGCCCCCTGTCGGCCCAAAAGGCCCATCGGTGTCAACAGGTCTGGTTCTTCAGATCCCAGCCAGCAGGACCCGCCTTCCCCGGGGGCCGCCCTCGCCTGGCCTGGCCTGGCTCGGGTTGTTCCTCTGAGCCCCCAGGAGGCCACACGTGACTAAGCAGGTCTCCCGCCTCTTTGGCCCTGCCCCGCACCGGGTGGTCCAGCTGCGGGTGACTGTCAGTAGCACTGCATCTGCAGACAAATGCGGTGTCGTCTCAGATTAGGAGCCGTGGCCGCACATCTGCTCGGGCTGTTTACTACCATGCTAAGTGGTTCCAGCCACAGCACTAGGGTGCAGGGACCCACCGTCCGCCCTTCTCGAAAGAGCAACACAGGTGCATCGCCGATCCGTATCTGCTGGCTTCGGCCAACCATCTGCCTGCGACGGAACGATCCAGCCGTCCTGGACCTTCCAGTCCTAACACGCATCACACTGTCTGTACCCTCCCCTCCCCTCCCCGCCCCATGCCTGGGCTGTCACAGACCTACTGTGTTTACTTGACTTGGCATTCCTGTGCTTGCTGAATGAATGGAGGGACGCCTTCCAATGGAAACTCCCACAAAGTGAGAGCTGGAAGGGGCCCTTCTCCAGATCTCTAGCCCAATCCCCTAATTTTGCAGATGAGAAAACTGAGGCGTGAAGAGTCATGACCGGCCTAAGGTCACAGTGCAAATGAGCGGCTGGGTCGGGGCCAGTGGAGTGAATGAAGAGATGTGACACCAGAGAATAATTCCTAAAAGACAAATGCCAGCATTTAAATGACACATCTCTTCTGAGAAGTCTGAAACACTTTCACACTCTTAGTACTACAGTCCTACCAGGTGGAGATCTGTCAGCCCCACAGATGAGCGGCCCCTGTTTCTCAGCATTGTTCCTTGATTTAACCCTCCGCTGTAATCAAACTTGAATTCTGGGAGCCTTCTGCTGAAAATCCAAGGCCAGCGGTTCAGGGTTATGAATTCCATCATATGGATCAAACATTCACAGAGAACCCCTGTGTTAAAGGTTGAAGGGTTCACATAACAAACTAGACACAGAGCACTGGCCTCCAGGGCGCACTAAGTAAAGGGCACTTCCCACAATAAGGATCTTGCTTATATCCAAATGCCAAATCGATTTCGAAACAGGGAATAGGGTTCACTAAAACCCCATCGGAAGCTGAGCCCTACCAGAGTTTAACATGCTTCTGTGTTTGACAGAATCATTTCTCAGCAGCAATGTGACCAAAGCACAGATCTGGAAGGGCATCAGAGCAAATCGGAAACGGCTGTACCGGCCTAACGAAGAGACCCAGGGGGACACAGGAAACGTCCAAGCCGGGGAGTCTGCAAGAAGAACCTGGGATCTCAACCCAGAAGACTGGAGTCCAAATCCCAGGACAACCACTTAACTAGAGGTCAGACTCTGCGAAAACCAGTTAACCTCTCTGAACCCAGTCCCCTCGGGGCGAGACGAGGATGTTACCAACTTCACAAGAGGCTGCAGTGAAAATGAAGTGAGATGACACACGGGGGGGTGGTAAACTGCGGCACTTTTAACTGCCAGTTCGTATTAGAAAGAAAGTAAATGCACATCTAAGAACTCCTCGTAAAGATGAACACAGGATTAATTAGACTGTACTTTACGGATTATGATGACGTTATAATTTTATCACAGATAGGAGGCCACAGGAGAAGAATTAGCAGCTCTCCAGTTATTTCGGTGCACTTCTAAACCTGTCTTAGGATTTGCATTACTCTCTCTGGTTACAAAAAGAATCCAGTGAGCATGGAGGGGAGATAACTGAGAGAGACAGCTTCACCGAAACTCACTCAAAACAGGGCTTCCCTGGTGACGCAGTGGTTGAGAATCCGCCTGCCGATGCAGGGGACGCGGGTTCGTGCCCCGGTCCGGGAGGATCCCACGTGCCGCGGAGCGGCTGGGCCCGGGAGCCGTGGCTGCTGAGCCTGCGCGTCCGGAGCCTGTGCTCCGCAACGGGAGAGGCCACAACAAACAGTGAGGCCCGCGTACTGCAAAAGGAAAAAAAAAAAAAAAAACTCACTCAAAACTGACTTCCAGTGCCCAGGAGGCAGGTACCTCCCCGCAGGGTCCCTGGTGCTCGCCCATCCTCCAGCTGCTGCAGCTTTGGCCAGAACCTGCAGACATAACGGGGGTACCCCAGCAGCTAAAGCGCCGCTGACCCCAGCTTTAGGTTTAGGCTTCAAATTCTTTCTCACCAATGAGCAACTGAAAATTGCTCACTTGCAGGCATGTCCACTCTCAGTGAGTGATTTGTCCTTCCCAGCTTCATATTTGAAGGGAAACTCCAATGACTAGCAAAATTGGGAAAAAAAAGGAAACCCAAAGCAGGTAACTGAACGTGTGTCCTAAGGTTCTTGCCTCTGTAAAGCCCCGGCGACGGGGGCTGGAACGCGAGGAGCCAGTGGGCGGCGGCAACGGGGTAACGCGGCGGGAAGGCCCCGAGCGCCCTCTAAGGGCCGTGGACCTCAAGTGCTGCCGCCTGCCGGGCCAGGAGCCGGGAAAGGAAGGAACTGGGAGAAAATTGTGTCTTCCGCATCTTCCACGTGGCATCACCTAATACTCTGGGGCCCCAAAATTCCTTATTCACAATTTCTAAATTTTAATCATCTGATCCGTACTGGAGAATTTTCCTTGATAAGATGATACTAATAACACAATTCCCCCAAATTAAATTAAATTCATCTTCTTTGTAACTAAGACAAGGATAATGTCTTAGGAGGAAAAAAGGATGTTTGCCATGTGTTTAACAAATAGCTCCCTGATTCCAAATGCTCTAAAATATGTCTACTAAAATAATGCAACAGGGACTACCTTGGTGGCACGGTGGTTAAGACTCCGCGCCCCCAATGCATGGGGCCCAGGTTCCATCCCTGGTCAGGGAACCAGATCCCACATGCATGCCACAACTAAGGGTTTGCATGCTGCAACTAAGGAGCCCGCCTGACGCATCTAAGATCCAGTGCAACCAAATAAATAAATAAATATTTTTAAAAATTATTTAAAATAATGAAATAATATCCATTTCCTGCCCTCAGCTACCCAGTTCTCCTCAAAGGCAGCCAAGGTCTCAGTGTCAGATGTATCCTAACATAAATATTCTGTGGTTAAACACGTGAATACACATACATATATATTCTTTCCTCTCCTTTATCTTTATACATTTCAATACTCACGTCCATATTTTCTAACTGAAATAAAAGCTTCTGAAGAGAAGTTTTATTAGAATTCAAGAAATTCCTAAACTCCATAGGGACCAATGAAAAGAGCTCTGCTCCTTAATCAGCAAATCATGCTGGGGCCTTTCCTGAAATGCTTGCATCTAGGCTCCCTTTACCCACACCCTCACCCCTTGCAGTAGCAAAATAATGGCCCGCAAAGATGTGAACATCCTAACCCCAGACCCTGTGAATGTGTGTGATCTCACACGGCAAAATAGACTTTGCACATGTGATTCAGTTAACAATCTGGAGACGGGAGGCTGTCCGATGTAATCACAAGGGTCCTTCTATGTGAAAGAGGGAGAAGGAAGGTCAGAGTCAGAGAAGGTGACGCATGGATGGAAGTGCAGTGATGCCATTGCTGGAGAGGTCACCCGCTGAGGATCTCGGGCACCTCTAGAAGCTGAAAAAGTCGAGAACCGGATTCTCCCTAGAGCCCCAGGAGGAACAAAACCTTTGATGTTAGGCCAGTGAGACCCATTGCAGACCTCTAACCTCCAGAACTATAAGATAATAAATTTGTGTTATTTTAAGCCACTAAGTTTGTGGTAATTGGTTATAACAGCAACAGGAAACTAATACACCCCTCCACTCCTCACCCCCAACAGGGCCGGTTTTCAGGGAACAGGCCTTTGTGTCTTAAATAGAGCTATGAATGGTCTTGGTAAGAGGATGCTCTGGAACCGACCAGTGATAACTTTCCAAGGACATAAATTATCACTCTGCAATTCTATTACAACCTCTAGTTCCTACTAATGAATTGTGTGCTCAGTTGACAAATAAAACAGTTCTTTCATCTGGGGGAGGAGGGGCTCCAATGGACAAGATAAAAGGAAAGGGTGTATTCACCCCCTCCTCTCAAAGAGGACAGAAGTGGGAGGGGAACCCTACAGAGCTGCATGTAGGTTGGGCCACGGGAAAATCTGTGAGGGCTTCTAGAGGTGGAAGGAATCTTTCCATTTGCTTGGTCCACTGGGGATTGACTAACTGGCCCGAAACCACACAGCAGGTGAATGGCAGTGCTGAGACTCAAACCCAGGCGCCTTGATGTTGAACCTACATCCTTTCTATACGGCAGTGGTTATCAATCTTCCTTTTCTCACATTCCTATCTACTCCTCTTTTTTTTTTTTTTTTTTTTTTTTTGGTGGTACGCGGGCCTCTCACCGCTGTGGTCCCTCCCGTTGCGGAGCACAGGCTCCGGACGCGCAGGCTCAGCGGCCATGGCTCACAGGCTTAGTCGCTCCGCGGCATGTGGGATCTTCCCGGACCGCGGCACGAACCCGCGTCCCCTGAATCGGCAGGCGGACTCTCAACCACTGCGCCACCGGGGAAGCCCCATATCTACTCTTAAATTAATGAGGATATCACAGAGTTTTTGTTTTTGTGGATTTTATCTATCCATATCTACTGACCAGAAATTAAATCTAGGAAGAGGTTAAACTACGTACTTATTAATTCATGTTAAAATAGCAATAGTAAACCATTACAAGCTGACATAACAAACTGTATTTTATGAAAAATAACTGTTTTCCAAAACACAAAGAAAATGAGAAGAATGGCATTTTTTGGCATTTTGGCAAATCTCTTTCATAGAAGACAGCAGGATCTCCTATCCGGTTATGCCTTCAACCTACTGCAGTATGTTGCTTTGGCTGAAGTACCTGAAGACAATCTGACCTCATACAGATATGGGAAAGGTATTTTAATAGCCTTACAGATAATTTTGGAAAATCTTTGATACTACACCAAAACTCATCAAGTAGCAGTTTCTTAAAGGTTGGTTGCAAAGTACAATCTGAAACCAGAAAAAGAATTTTTCACATTTTGTGACATTAAAAATCCACTGGGCTATTTTGCACTTTGATGGACCTTTTAGCCAGGCAAGATTTTGTAACACTGCGTTGGTCACTTGGATTTACCAGTTCACTTGCTTATGCAGAGCATCTAAATGTTGACACATTGTATAACACAGTATTTCAAAATACATTCTTTTATATCACCACCTATCTTGTTAGAAAAGTTTCTAAGTATTGAGAAGCTTTCAAGCTTAGGACGTTGGAGGTGACATGGCAAAATTCTAATTTTCACTTGACAGCTCAATTTTCTCACTGGCAAGACATACTAGCAGTTATTTTACCAGAAGTGGCAGACCGTCTTTGTTCATTTTTTAAGATGTCTGCCAAATTCTCAGGTCAAATGGCTGGTCTGTCTGCAGCCATTCTTTCCGGTAAAGGTGGCGTTCCATGACAAAAAGCGGCTAGTTCAGCTCACAACTCAAACTATCACACAACTGCTTTTCTGCAGGATTATTGATGAACTTGGGCAGTCAGCAGAAGTGCTTTATGTGCCTTTTTCCCATTTCCTCACACGGAATATTAAAAAGACACGCATACGAGGGTAGAGATTTGGTTAAATTAATAATTTTTACTGTTGCACCAAGGACCTTCTTCATTGAAACTGGCATATCCTTCCTTAACTTCAAAAGCCTAAAAAATGCAGTGAGTACCAGCTCACGATGGCACCAACGCTAAGATTTGCACTACAGCACCCGCAGTTGAAGTTTTCTCACTAAGCTTTTGTACCCTCACTACAGACGTCAACGCTGAAAAAGGCAAATAGTATCTTAGTATTACTTTGAAAATCGCTTTGACCTTGAGGATTCCCTGAAAGGGTCCTCGAGCTTTAAAGAACAAAGCTTTTCAATCACCCCAAACCACCCTAAGATAACCACTATAAATGTATGAGAGGATGTGTGTCCTCACGTGTTTTTAGAAAAACATATCTTATCAGACTGGCAAGTGTAATCACAATTTTAACGGTTGCATCGTATTTTATTGTAGGGATGGGGGGTGGGAGGTGCTTCACGTGCTTATTTTGTTTTACATTTTAATTGACCACCAAGTTGAAGAGGGTTTATTTAGATCTTCAGCGTGCACTGCAAATCACCTCTGTTTTAAGGAAAGCTCCTCTGAGCTGTGATGGGTCAGCCACTAGGAAGGTGGCTCTGGGTGATTTCATGACAGCGATTCTGGTCCCAAAGGTCTGGGGGATAGGAGAGGGCCTGACTCAAGCAGCTTGCTAAGCCCATGCATTCATTCAGTAAGAGAGGAAGCAGTATGTCCACAGCCCTGCTGTAAGTACCAGAGTACAAGTCTGGAGCAGTGACTGTAGCTAACAGCAAGACAGGCAGGGAGCCTTCCAGAGACGCAGATGAATAAATTACGTGCCCCCTGGTTTCTTCCCCAGCACAGGGAGCTCTCTGCAGGTGACGTCGCTTCCTTTCCTTCTATCATTTAAATGCAGTAGATATGCATTTCAAAATGTGTTTGTCCTCCTTTGTCTGCTTCTAGTCTGGTCATCATTTTATTGCAAATCCCACGTCAACGCAGTAGAGAGAAGTGCCAGCAAGCGCTCCAGCTCCAACATTCCACAGCTCAGTGATTTACAGAGGAGAAGGCGAGCCAAGGAGCAGCACGCAGAAGACAGTAGGATTCCGGGAGCGATCACAAGCCACCCAGGCTTCAGACCCACTCACACGTAAACCCATCGGGCAGGGGGCAGTGGAATCTAATAGGTACAAGGCTGTAAAATGCCAGTGTGGAACTGGTTCCACTTTTAGTCTGTTTTCTGATACAAAAACTCTTTCAGGGCTTCCCTGGTGCCACAGTGGTTGACAGTCCGCCTGCCGATGCAGGGGACACGGGTTCGTGCCCCGGTCCGGGAAGATCCCACATGCCGCGGAGCGGCTGGGCCCAAAAAACTCTTTCAAATTCAGAGAATTTTAATTTAGGAAAAAAAAAAAAAAAAAGCCACGGGTTGTAGGTGGGGAAGTTGAAAGGCTTTAAAATAGTTTTACTCTTGATAAGTACTCTACAAATATTCAGTGAATGCTTTCCCAAAGTAGCTAACAGAGACGAACACAACCTACAACTGGACCCTCGTTTTATGAAAAAGTGGCATTTAGCATCCCAGCGCTTGGCATAATCCTGAGACAAGCGTTATGCATGATGCACCCACCAAAAAGACTCAGAAGGCAATGTGACCCCCAACTTTTCCCCTTTCCCTTGTAGTAGGAGGGCCATCGAGACACTAAATAGCATCATAAAGCAAGTAGCCCTCCTTAGAATCACATCTGAATATTTATAACCCAGCTAGGAGTGAGCGGTATCAATAAAAATGTCGACTTCTTGGATTCCTACAAACCGATGACATAAATAAAAGCCACGCAGTGTCAAGTGTGAAAATGCCTGCACAGGAGATGGAAACAAGGGCCACCAACGGCTTAGGGATGAAAAATTTGTCTCGCTCTGCGGGAAACGCACAAGAAATCTGAAAACAGCGCGCTTGCATTTTCTGAAAAGCGTTGCTCACATTTCGGCCCCCAAAGAAATCATCCACCCCGTCTCCAGCCTCAGCCTTCGGGGAATGGTGAGCTTCTCCCGAACTGACTCTCCCTCTCCCCTCTCCCTCCTCTCAAGACAGACGTCCTCTTCCCAGCCCCAAACTTCCCACCGAGATGCAACGTGAGAGCGCGGCTCCTCCTTGGGCACCGAGGTACCCGATCGCCCCGCGGCGGCTCACAGCTTCCGCCGTGCCCTTGTACAACAGTTCGGCCTCGCTGCCTCCCTCTGCTCTCCCCCTGCCTCGGGGCAGGTGAACTGGAGGAAAGAAGGATGCCCACGGGGAAATTCTGGGCAAAGGAAAGCGTCACCCCTCCCCCCACCGCAGAGCCGAGAGGCCGCCTTTCTTTTCTTTTTTTCTCCCCTTCTTTTCTTTGCCGGAATGTTCCCGGAATGTTAGACCGCTGAGTCTCCCGACTCCGGGCGTTCGACGGCAAAGTTGAAACCGTTTTGCGCTGAGGTCCCTTGCCGCCAACCGTGTCCCCGGGCCCGCCTCCAACTCGCGAGGCTCCGAATGCCCGGACCCGCGTCCCCAGCCGCCCCTCCGCGCCCCGGCCCGCGAGCGATGAGGACGCACAGGTTAGTGGCGGGACATGGAGCCAGTACAAAGCAGGCCGGCGGTGCCCCGAGCGACAGGCGGGTGAGAGGCGCACGCAGGGCGGACGGCGAAGCGGCGAGGAGGGCGGAGAGCCGGGCGGCCGAGGCCGGGACTGCGCATACCTGGAGCCCCCGCCGAGGAGACGGCTGTTAGCAGCGCGGCCAGGAGCAGCAGCGCCGCCCAGGGAAGCGGGAGCCGAGCCCGCGGGGCCGCCCCGACCTCGGGCGCCATCGGGAGCCCGGGCTGCGCGGCGGGCTGGGCCGGGCGGCTGCCGGGTGGGCGCCGGGCTGGCGCCTGGGAGCGCAGAGGGGCCGCCGTCGGGTCCCCGCCGTCGGTGTGCGTCGGAGCGCTCTGCGCCGCGCCCGCGCGCCCAGGCCCCGCGCCGATCGCTCCCTGCCCGCGCCGCGGCCGCCGCGCTCCGCACTGAGGCCGCCGGCCGCGGCCGCGCCTTTTAGCCGCGCGCGGGCGCCCCCTGCCGGCGAGAGGGCCGCGGCGGTGGCGAGGCGGCGGGGTGATGGCCCGAGGCGGGCGGGGCGCAGGGCCGCGGCTCAGGGTGCCCAGAGCCCGGGAAAACCGCTGGGCGGGTCTAGAGACGCAGTGATTGCCGTGCGGGCGTGCGCTCCCGCTGTCTAACCTCTCCGGCTTTCTGGCTGCGGGAATGGCCCATCACGTCCAATCCTTGCCAAGCCCAGGCATGCCCTCTGTCACCTTAAATAAACACCTCTGGCTTCAACGTTGGGGACCCGAGCCAGGCCCCTTCACCTCTATCAGCCCTCCGCGGTCCTCCCCACACCCCACGCCCGGGAAAGGGGGGTTTAACGTCCTTAGATACTGCTGCTCCCGGCTGTGGTTTCCGCGGAGCGCCAGAACCGGGTTCAAAGGCAGCGTTCTGGAAGCGCGGAGCTCTCAAGGCCGAGCACTCGCCTGGCCTCGCTTCCTCCGATCTCTATGATGTTAACACGGCCTAGGGCTCCCTCTCCCGATTCCCACCTCTCTGTGGTCGGCTCCCCGCCTCGGAAGCCTCGCCGCCCGCCCGAGCCGACCGGGAGAGCCCCTGGAGGCGACCAGGACGCCTGCGCCCGGGCAGGGCCGCGCTCTGGGCGCAGGTGCCGCCGCCGTCGCCTCGCAGACCTCATCTGACTACAGCTCACAGCTAAGGTCGGGTCAGCCCTCCGTCGTGACAGGCCACAGCTTGACCAGACTTGTGTGCTTCTGCAAAGAGGAAAAGATTGCAAGACGAATTCTCGACTGACGAAAAAGAAACACAGCATCTCTTTTCTGAACGGAAACACCACATCCGCGCCGTTAAGACCTGGCAGGCGCCGCTTGCCCAGTGAGCACCCAGGAAAGGCACAATTCGATGGCCTTCCTTTCGGGAAAACCTTCCCCTGGGTCCCAGTTCTTCATTCATCCTGCAAGGTCTATGAGCTCCCAGAACTCTTCTTGCAGTTTGTAACCATGCTCATGTTTAATTACTCCCCAGTTTTGCAATGTTTCCCCACCGCCATTTAATGGAGCTATGGCCTTGGTCTGCCCAGCACCCTCCCCTCCCTGCTCTTATTTCGGGAATAATAGCCCCCTCCTCTACTTCAGCCAAGCGGCTCCAGTGGGGCCTGTCCCCTCCCAACCACCCACTTTCCCACCCAGTTGGTCCAAGGATCGCCAGTGGCCCAAGCAGGGTCCGTCAGAGTCAGGACTTTTCTCGTTGGAGCAGGTGAAAAAGTTTTTTTCCTCCTGTCATTCATGGATGCTGAAGGATGGTAGCTGAGGTAGGCTGAAATATGCCCCCCCCCAAAGATGTCCATGTCTTAATCCCTGGAACCCGTGAATGTTACCTTATACAGAGGGGGAAAAAAGTCTTTACAGATGTGATTAAGTGAAGCATCTTGAGATGGAGAGCTTATCCTGGATTATCTGGTGGGCCCTAAATACTATCACATGTGTCCTTACAAGAAGGAGAAGGAGATCTGAGATACACAGAAGAGGAGACAATGTGTGCACAGAGGTAGAGGAGGGAGTGATGCAGCCGCAAGTCAAGGCACACCAGCAGCCATGAGCAGCTGTTAGAAGCAAGGACCGGATTCTCCCCTAGAGCTTCTGCAGGGAGCACAGTCCTGCCAGTATCTTGATTTCAGTCCAGTGGAAAGAATTTCAGGCTTTTGGCCTCCAGAACTGAGAGAATAAATTTTGGTTGTTTTAAGCCCACAAACTGGTAACTGTTACAACAGCCACAAGAAATTGATACAGTAGCCAAAAGGGGCCTGTGTGTCTGGCTTCAGCCTCGAGGGTACCATCCGGAGAGACTGAAGCCAAAACATGGAGGACAACCAATGAGGGGGAAGGAACCGCACAGGTGGGCAGGTCCTGGGCTCCAGCCCCAGCTCTGCCCTTCCCGAAGATTGCTTCCGGGAGACAAAAGTTTTCTTTGGCTAAGTTGGAGTGGGGTTTCTACCTCGCAACCCATGAGTTCTAACCAGTACCTTCCCCCTGTCCTCAGGAGGATGAGAATCAGGATTTACCTTTATGTCCTGTCTGCCACCCAAAAAGGCCATCACAGTACCGAGCACACAGTCAATTCCAGCAACTACCGATAGATCAGTTGCCATTCATTTGCTCACTCAACCAATATTTATTGTGTATCTACTTCGTGCCGGACACTGCTCTAGGCACTGGGGATCTAAAACACTAAAAACAGCAGTGATTGAAAGTTAGCAGGAGATAAGCGTTAAAAGATGGGGGACATCGTAGTAAGGACAATGCAGGCTACAGTAGGATTTAGGCTTTTATCCCACAGTGGTGGGGGCAGGGGAGCGCATTGGAGGGCTCTGATCAGAAGAGTGACATGACAAGGTTTACGAGGAAGCAGAAAGGCCAGTAAGCAGGCCTTCATAATCAAGGTGAGGGAAGATGGTGCTTGGACTGGAAGGATAGCCATGGAGGGGGTGAGAACTGTCGGCGCAGCTTGAAGGTACAGGTGGGATGGTTTTCTGACAGAGTGGATGAGAGGGAACAGAGAAAGAGAACCGGCAATACGAGAAGTCACGCCGTTCCTGGTCATTAACTCTCCATTAAGACTTTTGTAATTTCAGGATTTCGCTCTGCAGAGTCGTTTTAAGAAAATGATTACATGGCAGAGCCGTGCAGAAGCTCACAGGGAAGGCTCATCGAAGGGTAGTTTCCTTCCTTCCTCGTGAAATACACGGGCATTCACCTACCTCCCCAGCACGTTCGTTATTAGAGCCACTTTCTTCTTCGGACATCTCAGAGTAAAGTACAATGCAAAATCACCTCCAACTTTAGAGCTTTGGTGACTAGATCAGAACAACTGGCCATGGGCTGTTCGCTAGTAAAGGAAATACCTACCATTTAGGACTCTGGATTGTGATTTGATGACCAACTAAAGAGTGTGTTTAATCTTAAAAGTCCTAAGAGAAATCGTAAAGGTTTTTAAAACCTTTTGAAAGAGCTCAGAACACCTGACCTACGAGCCATGGTCATCTGTCCTGAATGTGATCATCTCAAGAATATAAGCTCTCTGAAGTGTCCTTCCTTCTGGTCATTTCTTTGGCCACTCTACTGCTGCACTTGTCCTGATAGACTTTATTATTTTTTCTTAAGCTCATGATTGTTGCTTCTATTTTGTCTGTCAGAACAAAGCAGAGCAATGTCATCTGTGGGCCAGGCAGATCATCAGCTATTTAACTGCAATCCTTTACTAGCCCTGCCTCCAAGTTATTTCGATGGCTTATTCCTAGCTTTACACATCAGTCTGTGTCCAGGCACGCTATCTCTGGTTCTAGTTAATTTTTAAATAACCATACATTCAGAGAGTTCAGCACTCTCCATACACATAGTCATGGCATTCCTATGCAGCAAAATAGATTAAAACGCTGCTTGCCTGTTTCATGTGGAGAAATAGAAACCTAGTTCAGATGGCCATCCAGTACCAACTACAGTGCATATCTCATATTGTCATCTGACATCAAATCTTGTTTAGGCTTCAGTCTGGCTCTTGGCTCTTGAATTCCTTTTTAAGCACCATATTGGAATGTGTCTCTGTGCCGTGACAGTAGCAGGACATTGTACGATACCCATTACACAATGGTGATGCGTGCACAAAACTTTTAGAAGACTCCACATAGAAGTAGAATGAAAGGGATGGCATACGCACAGTGCTTGGAGTGATGGGGGGAGAGCATTAATTCAGGCACAACAGACCTGGAGGAAAACATCAGTCTCTAGGTTTCCATGAACAGAGGGGAAAGGGAAAAGAAAAGAGCAAATCGACATAGGCAAGTCGATTCCACCTTGACATGGGAGAAAAAAGCTGGTTGCTTCTAACCAGCAATGAAATAAAATAACGCTTCATCACATTTTCTTGAGTGGGAACCATTTTGTTCCACGTCCCACAAGAACCTCAGTGGCATGACTCTGATTTTACAGAGCGAAAACCAAGGCCCCGAGAGGTCATATGCCTTGGCCACCCACACCAGTGACCCGTGAGGGTGGGAGTCCGACACGTCTGACCCCAAATGCATGTCTTTGCAACGATACCATGCAACTCCAAAAGCCCCCTCTCGCTCAGATTTTCAGTAAAAGCTTCAGGACCAAGGCAGAAAGTGCAAATAAAAATATGTGTTGCCTGGCCCGCCCCATGTCCACTACAGATTTATCAGAGACACGTCCTTATCATCCAAATGGTGAGAGGTCCTTCTGAGCCAACAATCACCGAGACCTGAATATTACATCATGCATCTTCTCAGGGTTTGGAAGGTACTCCTTAAACAAACTGCTGTAAATCCATCACTGCCTGAAACATGCTTTCTTTGCACAGAAGTTCTAACTTGTTTCCCCTGCAAGGCAGGGCCAAGGCAAGTTCTCTTTTGTACAAATATCCTGGGAATTGGTGAAACATAAAGGATTAAGATGTCAGATATCCAGTCTAGCATAGTAACTGTTAGGGATTCTGAGAATGTTTCTCTTGCCATGATATACAAGCCCACAGACCTGTATCCCAGGACCAAAAGTCACACATACTGTAAACGGAAGCAGCTAGATACTCCAATTCTATCATCTACCTCTTGTCAACGGGCTTAGGACTTGGGCTATAGAGAAATCATTCATGAATCTATTCCTTTCTAGGACCTTTACTGAACAGATATTTCTGTGTCAAGTGATGTGTTAGGATCTGGGGATACACGTGTGGCTGAGAGTCAGGCAGCCATAATCTCACCCAGGTCGCACTCCAGGTCAGAGAGAAACAAATTACAACCCAGAGGGCTGTGATGTCAGCCCTTGAAGCTTACAGGAATTGTTCTCAGTATTACCTCTCTCTACCCTTCCCTGTTCTCTTTTCTCCCCAAGGAGGCTTTAACCCTATGTGTGCTTTCCATAGGGGGACATCAAGTGCATCCACTGTAATCCTGTGGAATTGAAAGAGCCCAGTTGGGGCGGGGGGAGGTGTTAATCAATTGGAGTGGAACACGAGCTCAGGAAGGACGGTCTTCAAGTTGCAGTCGGCAGCTTCAGAAGTTGGCCCAGGCATCGTGCTAAGAAAGCACATCTGGCCGCCTTCCACCTGCCTTTGTCTGGCCCCGCCTCATGTCCATAACTGAACGGTTACCCAGAGATGTGACAGGCTTGGTTTTTTGTGTTTTCGCTTATTTTCCAGGACTGTGTTCCAATTATTCCAAATACTAGTGGCTGAAAGCAATACTCATAGACTATTTCTCATAGTGTCTGTCTGTGGGTCTGGAATTTGGAAGCAGCTTGGTGGGGCTGCTGGAGGTCTCTTGTGAGTTGCAGTCAGAATGTCTGCTGGGGCTGCTGTCATCTGAAGGTTGGACTGGGCTGGAGGATGCACTTCTGAGGAGCCTCACTCATGTGGCTGGCAAGTCCGTGCTGGCTGTTGGATGGGGACCTCAGCTCCTCTCCAACGGGGCCTCCCAGAGAGCTGAGTGTCTGCAGTTGGTACTCCCTGGAGCAGGCAATGCAGAAGTCCAAGGCAGAAGTAGCAATCCTTTTACCACCAGCCTTGGAAGCCACCCACAGTCACTTCCAACATATTCTGTTGGTGGCACAGACCAACCGTGATTTAACGTGGGAGGGGACAGCACGAAGGCATGAATGCCAGGAGGTGCAGACCATGGAGGGCCGGGCTGGAGGCCAGCTGCCACGGGTCGGTGCTGTAGCAGCATCGCTGCTTTCTTGCCAAGCCCCAGCTTCGCCGGCCAATTATTTGTTTCTCTTTGAATCTTTCCTCCAAGCTCACTCACCTTTGTTCCAGCTGAGGCCATGTTGCTGGGGAGGACATGCCACCCGCACAGGCCCCAGAATGCCTACTCTACAGGGTCACCAAACATGACGTTCTACCCTCCGCTGCCTCCCCTTCTTATCTATGCCATTGTCTCTGGTGCCCTTTGTCAGTGTATCTCACTATCCTGTGTCCTTGGGCATGTTTTTAAACGAGATTATAATCTTCTGGTTTGCTTTCAGGACAAGTATCCTTCTTGTGTGCTCATGAATAGGACGTATATTGCAGCTCGTAAATTCTATGAGTGGGCCCTTCCAGGATGGATTCCACTTGCAGTATCACTACATGTAGCAGGGCCTGTATAGCATCCCATGGATGGAAATGATGCAGGGTTTCCCCCTTTGGTGCTCCACTAGGCTACCTAGGCCACCCCTCCTCTGTGCCCTCTCATGTTCCTCCTTGAACCTAGAAGCCCCAACCCATTTTCCCTTCATCTAACCATCACTTCAACAAATGTTTTTTGCAGCTTGGATTCAAATCTTATGCCACCTCCTCCTGGAAGCCTTTCCTGACTAGCCCCTCAAAGAATTTCTCCCTGCAAATTTCTTGGCACTTATAGTCTGCATCACACAGTTTATCATCGTGTGTTCTTGTTCCTGACTTCATGGCAAGCTCCCCTTCTTATTTGCTATCCCATAAAACCATGAAGAATGTGGAGAACACACTAAGCCCTAGGGAACCATTTTTAAATAATTTATTTCTTCAACAAACGTTCATGGAGTACCTACGATGTGTCAAGCACTATGATAAACACTAGAGGCGCAAACATGAGTAAGACACAGTGTATGGAATTATCCTTCAGAAAAAAGATATTGTGGTAGCAACAAAGTACAAGATCTAATCATGTATCATTCACTTTAATGTGATTATCTGCATGGTTTAATTAACTTTATATCAAACAGAGGTTCAAATGTAGCAATCAAATTGTGGTCGCTTTGCATATTGTGATAGTTAGCAAACTCCTGAACAGGTGAATTAGGTTAATTAATCAAGCTGGATATTCTCTTTAGGCCTTTGCTAGCTTGGTTTGAAGAGCCTAACATGGAAATGTCATTAGAATGTATTTTTAAAAGCAAGATGTCTTATTTTAACTTTCGGCAAAAAAGAAAATATGCAAAGATTCAGAGATCACAAGGAAAACTTGAAACTGCTGAGCCAACCAACCAACTGGAGAACTGTTAAAGGTTCTCCAGGAAGAGAGACTGCCAGGTCTTCTCACCTGAGGGAGGAGCATCACCTTGGCAAACACATCCTCTGGCAGGTGGACCGAGGGCCCACTGCTCTCACTATCTAACTCTGCCTTGGCTCAGATACCCCTTGGATGTGGATGCCACTATGAGACCTATGTTCTATTCATTCATTCAAGAGTGAATCAGCCATTCAAGATTGTATCTCTGGGTTTATTTTCTCCTTTTTCATATAAAACACAAATCAGTAGAAAGCTTGTTTAGCCCTGGTTTTTCAGAAGTAAGTCCCGTGGAATCATCCACTGAACACATCCCACTTCTAGACCCACAGTTTACGATCAATCAAATATGAGATCATAAATCTCCAAAGAAACAAACACCATAAGAAGTGTCAGGAGAAACAAGACTTTGGCTCACAAGTACTTTAGATATTAGAATTATTAGATTCAAAATATAAAATGGCAGAGGGAAGACAGTAGAAGCAAGAAGAACGACAATCCTGCAGCCTGTGGGAAAAAATCCACATTCATAGGAAGATAGACAAGATGAAAAGGCAGAGGGCTATGTACCAGATGAAGGAACAAGATAAAACTTCAGAAAAACAACTAAATGAAGTGGAGATAGGCAACCTTCCAGAAAAAGAATTCAGAATAATGAGAGTGAAGGACCTTGGAAAAAGAATGGAGGCAAAGATCGAGAAGATGCAAGAAATGTTTAACAAAAACCTAGAAGAATTAAAGAACAAACAGAGATGAACAATACAATAACTGAAATGAAAACTACACTAGAAGGAATCAATAGCAGAATAACTGAGGCAGAAGAACCGATAAGTGACCTGGAAGACAGAATGGTGGAATTCACTGCTGCAGAACAGAATAAAGAAAAAAGAATGAAAAGAAATGAAGACAGACTAAGAGCTGAAGACAACATTAAAAACAACAACATTCTCATTATAGGGGTCCCAGAAGAAGAGAGAGAGAAAGGACCTGAGAAAATATTTGAAGAGATTATAGTCAAAAACATCCCTAACATGGGAAAGGAAATAGCCACCCAAGTCCAGGAAGCACAGCAAGTCCCATACAGGATAAACCCAAGGAGAAACACACCAAGACACATAGTAATCAAACTGGCAGAAATTAAAGACAAAGAAAAATTATTGAAAGCAACAAGGGAAAAATGGCAAATAATATACAAGGGAACTCCCATAAGGTTAACAGCTGATTTCTCAGCAGAAATGCTACAAGCCAGAAGGGAGTGGCATGATATACTTAAAGTGATGAAAGGGAAAAACCTACAACCACGATTACACTACTCAGCAAGGATCTCATTCAGATTTGATGGAGAAATCAAAAGCTTTACAGACAAGCAAAAGCTAAGAGAATTCAGCACCACCAAACCAGCTCTACAACAAACGCTAAAGGAACTTCTCTAAGTGGGAAAAATAAGAGAAGAAAATGACCGACAAAGACAAACCCAAAACAATTAAGAAAATGGTCATAGGAACATACATATCAATAATTTCCTTAAGCATGAATGGATTAAATGCTCCAACCAAAAGACACAGGCTTGCTGAATGGATACAAAAACAAGACCCATATATATGCTGTCTACAAGCGACCAATTTCAGACCTAGGGACACATACAGACTGAAAGTGAGGGGATGGAAAAAGATATTCCATGCAAATGGAAATCCAAAGAAAACTGGAGTAGCAATACTCATATCAGATAAAATAGACTTTAAAATAAAGAATGTTACAAGAGACAAGGAAGGACACTACATAATGATCAAGGTATCAACCCAAGAAGAAGTTATAACAATTATAAATATATATGCACCCAACATAGGTGCATGCACCTCAATACATAAGGCAACTGCTAACAGTTATAAAAGAAGAAATCAACAGTGACAAAATAATAGTGGGCGACTTCAACACCTCATGTACACCAATGGACAGATCATCCAAACAGAAAATTAATAAGGAAACACAGCTTTAAATGGCACAGTAGACCAGATAGATTTAATTGATATTTATAGGACATTCAATCCAAAAACAGCAGATTAGACTTTCTTCTCAACTGTGCATGGAACATTCTCCAGGATAGATCACATCTTGGGTCACAAATCAAGCCTCAGTAAATTTAAGAAAATTGTAATCATATCAAGCATCTTTTCTGACCACAATGCTTTGAGATTAGAAATCAGTTACAGGGGAAAAAAACGTAAAAAGCACAAACACATGGAAGCTAAACAATACGTTAATAAATAACCAAGCAATCACTGAAGAAATCAACGAGGAAATAAAAAACTACCTAGAGACCAAAGACAATGAAAACATGATGAACCAAAACCTATGGGATGCAGCAAAAGCAGTTCTACGAGGGAAGTTTATAGCAATACAAGCCTACCTCAAGAAATAAGAAAAACCTCAAATAAACAATCTAATGTTACACCTAAAGGAACTAGAGAAAGAAGAACAAGCAAAACCCAAAGTTAGCAGAAGGAAGGAAATCATAAAGATGAGAGCAGAAATAAATGAAATAGAAACAAGGAAAACAATAGCAAAGATCAATAAAACTAAAAGCTGGTTCTTTGAGAAGATAAACAAAATTGATAAACCATTAGCCAGACTCATCAAGAAAAAGAGGGAGAGGTCTCAAATCAATAAATTTAGAAATAAAAAAGGAGAAGTTACAACACACACCATAGAAATACAAAGCATCCTAAGAGACTACTACAAGCAATTCTATGCCCATAAAATGGACAACCTGGAAGAAATGGACAAATTCTTAGAAAGGCATAACCTCCCAAGACTGAACCAGGAAGAAATAGAAAATATGAACAGACCATCACAAGTAATGAAATTGAAACAGTGATTAAAAATCTTCCAACAAACAAAAGTCCAGTACCAAATGGCTTCACAGGTGAATTCTATCAAACACTTAGAGAAGAGCTAACACCCATCCTTCTCAAACTCTTCCAAAAAATTGCAGAGGAAGGAATACTCCCAAACTCATTCCATGAGGCCACCATCACCCTGATACCAAAACCAGACAAAGATACTACAAAAAAAGTTACAGACCAATATCACTGATGAATATACATGCAAAAATTCTCAACAAAATACTAGCAAACAGAATCCAACAACACATTAAAAGGATCATACACCATGATCAAGACAGATTTATCCCAGGGATGCAAGGATTCTTCAATATATGCAGATCAATCAATGTGATACACCATATTAACAAATTGAAGAATAAAAACCATATGATCATCTCAATAGATGCAGAAAAAGCTTTTGACAAGATTCAACACCCATTTATGATAAAAACTCTCCAGAAAGCGGGCATAGAGGGAACCTACCTCATAATATAGGCCATAATATAGGCCAACATAATAAAGGATACGACAAACCCACAGCAAACATCATTCTCAATGGTGAAAAACTGAAAGCATTTCCCCTAAGATAAGGAACAAGACAAGGATGTCCACTCTAACCACTATTATTCAACATAGTTTTGGACGTCCTAGCCACAGCAATCAGTGAAGAAAAAGAAATAAAAAGAATACAAATTGGAAAAGATGAAGTGAAACTGTCATCCTTTGCAGATGACATGATATTATACACAGAGAATCCTAATGATGCCACCAGAAAACTACTAGAGCTAATCAATGAATTTGGTAAAGTTGCAGGATACAAAATTAATGCACAGAAATCTCTTGCATTCCTATACACTAATGATGAAAAATCTGAAAGAGAAATTAAGGAAACACTCCCATTTACCATTGCAACAAACAGAATAAAATACCTAGGAATAAACCTACCTAGGGAGACAAAAGACCTGTATGCAGAAAACTATAAGACACCGATGAAAGAAATTAAAGATGACACCAACAGATGGAGAGATATACCATGTTCTTGGATTGGAAGAATCAACATTGTGCAAATGACAATACTATCCAATGCAATCTACAGATTCAATGCAATCCCTACGAAATTACCAACGGCATTTTTTACAGACTTAGAACAAAAAATGTTAAAATTTGTGTGGAGACACAAAAGACCCCTAATAGCCAAAGCAGTCTTCAGGGAAAAAAACGGAGCTGGAGGAATCAGACTCCCTGACTTCAGACTATACTACAAAGCTGCAGTAATCAAGACAATATGGTACTGGCACAAAAACAGAACTATAGATCAATGGGACAGGATAGAAAGCCCAGAGATAAACCCACGCACCTAGGGTTAACTAATATATGACAAAGGAGGCAAGGATATACATTGGAGAAAAGACAGTCTCTTCAATAAGTGGTGCTGGGGAAACTGGACAGCTACATGTAAAAGAATGAAATTAGAACACTCCCTAACACCATACACAAAAATAAACTCAAAATGGATTAGAGACCTAAATGTAAGATTGGACACTATAAAACTCTTAGAGGAAAACATAGGAAGAATACTCTCCGACATAAATCACAGCAAGATCTTTTATGATCCACCTCCTAGAGTAATGGAAATAAAATCAAAAATAAATAAATGGGACCTAATGAAACTTAAAAGCTTTTGCACAGCAAAGGAAACCATAAACAAGACGAAAAGACAACCCTCAGAATGGGAGAAAATATTTGCAAACGAATCAACGGACAAAGGATTAATCTCCAAATATATATAAACAGCTCATGCAGCTCGATATTAAAAAAAAAAACAACCCAATCCAAAAATGGGCAGAAGACATAAATAGACATTTCTCTAAAGAAGATATACAGATGGCCAAGAAGCACATGAAAAGCTGCTCAACAACACTAATTATTAGAGAAATGCAAATCAAAACTACAATGACGTATCACCTCACACCAGTTAGAATGGGCATCATCAGAAAATCTACAAGCAACAAATGCTGGAGAGGGTGTGGAGAAAAGGGAACCCCCTTGCATTGTTGGTGGGAATGTAAATGGATACAGCCACTATGGAGAACAGTATGGAGATTCCTTAAAAAACTAAAAATAGAATTACTCTATGACCCAGCAATCCCACTACTGGGCATATACCCAGAGAAAACCATAATTCAGAAAGACACATGCACCCGAATGTTCATTGCAGCACTATTTACAATAGCCAGGTCATGGAAGCAACCTAAATGCCCATTGACCGATGAATAGATAAAGAAGTTGTGGTACATATATACAATGGAATATTACTCAGCCATAAAAAGAAACGAAATTTGGTCATTTGTAGAGACGTGGATGGATCTAGAGAGTGTCATACAGAGTGAAGTAAGTCAGAAAGAGAAAAACAAATATCGTCTATTAACACATATATGTGGAACCTAGAAAAATGGTACAGATGAACTGGTTTGCAGGACAGAAATTGAGACACAGATGTAGAGAACAAACGTATGGTCACCAAGGGGGGAAGTGGCTGGGGGTGGGGGTGGGGGTGTGATGAATTAGGAGATTGGGATTGACATGTATACACTGATGTGTATAAAATGGATGACCAATAAGAACCTGCTGTATGAAAAAATAAATTAATTTTTTTTTTTAATTTTTTTTTTGTGGTATGCGGGCCTCTCACCATTGTGGCCTCTCCCATTGTGAAGCACAGGCTCCGGACGCACAGGCTCAGCAGCCGTGGCTCACGGGCCCTGCCACTCCGCGTCACGTGGGATCTTCCCGGACGGGGGCATGAACCCGTGTCCCCTGCATCGGCAGGCGGATTCTCAACCACTGTGCCACCAGGGAAGCCCAAAATAAATTAAATTTTTAAAAAAAACTTAGATTACATACTTACAGTGAATTCATCTCACAAATATAACACTGAGCAAAAGAAACTAGACACACATAAAGTGTTTACTTAATGACTCCATTTATTAAATTTCAAAGATACATAGAACTCACCTATGGTGTTGTAAGAAGTCAGGGTATTGGTTACCCTTGATTAGAAGGAGGACATGAGGGCTTCTGGGGTAATGGTCTGTTTCTTGATCTAATCCTGACTATATAAATGTGCTCACTTTGTGTACATTTATTGACTTATACATTTATAATTTGTGTACTTTTCTGTGTTAGTATTATGTTTCAATAAAGTCTGTGTTAAAAATAAAGTAATTATACATGATATGATTAAATAAAAACAGAATCAAAAATAAATAATGGTTTGAACAATAGCCAAAATAAGTCATAAATGAAAAATACTACCATGAATAATAAAAGCTGAGTGAATAGTTAACTAGCAGATTAGACATGGCAGAAGAGACAATTAGAGAACTGGAAGACTGGTCAGAAGAAATTACTAAAATTGCAGCACATAGATACAAAGAGAGGGAAATATATTTTAAAAAGAGATATGGAAAAAAGAGTCCCAGAAGAGAAAAACAGAATAGAGAAGAAGCAATATTCAAAGAAATAATGGCTAAAATTAATGAAAGATATAAACCCATCAATATATGAAGCATAGCAAACACCAACCTGGAAAAATACCAAAAAATACACACCTAAGTACACTGTAGTGATGTTGAAAACACAGAGTGTAATGAGATGATTAAAAGCAGCCAGAAATAAATGAGAGAACACCTACAAAAGGACTAAGTTGAACAGCAATCTTCTCAACAACAGGAGGTTGAAGATGGTGGAATAATATCTTCAGACTTTGAGAGAAAATAACCTCAGATCTGGAATTGTGTGCCCAGCAAAATTATCCTTTAAGAATCAAATCAAATAAAGGCTTTTTCAGATAAATAAAATTTGAGAGTACCTACTACCTATAAACCTTTACTACAGGAACTTCTAAAAGAATGAGCTTAGAATAAAGGTCTGAGATGCAAAGACAAAAGGTGAGCAAAGGACTCTGGAAATATGTAGGTAAATATAAACAAATACCAGTTGTGTAATATAATAAAAATAATATATAATTATGGAGTTACAAAAGAAGACAACTAAAACACTGGATCACAAAAGAATGAAATCTGGTTGGGGTAATCACTGTTAAGTGTTAAAATAAACATATATTGTCCAGAATGAGGTTGGGAAATTTAATTTAGATTTTTAAATTAAATACAGCAAACTTTTAAGAGTAACAACTAAAAAATATAGAATGTATAGCTTCTAAACCAAGAGAGGAGAGATTTCAACATTTCTTCCTCAATTATGGATATATAAATCAGATAAAGTAGTAAAGCTGTAGAATATTTAACACAATTAACAAGCTTGATTTATTGGTCATATACAGAATATACATTATTATTGAGTGCACATGGAACATTTATAAAACTTGGCCATGAATTAGGCCATAAAGAAGCCTCAAATTAAAAAAACAAAATAGGTGTCATACATACTATGATCTCTTACCATAGTGCAGTGAAGTCAGAAATCAAGGTCAAAAATAAAATTTTTAGGGACTTCCCTGGTGGCGCAGTGGCTAAGAATCCACCTGCCAAAGCAGAGGACACGGGTTTGATTCCTGGTCTAGGAAGATCCTACATGCCACAGAGCAATTAAGTCCGTGCACCACAACTACTGAGCCTGCACTCTAGAGCCCGGCAAGCCACAACTACTGAGCCCACATGCCACAACTATGGAAGCCCGTGCACTTAGAGCCCATGCTCCGCAACAAGAGAAGCCACCACAATGAGAAGCCCGAGCACCACAATGAAGAGAAGCCCCTGCTCTCCGCAACTAGAGAAAGCCCGCACGCAGCAACAAAGACCCAGCTCGGCCAAAAATAAATAAATAAATTTATTTTTAAAAATAATAAAATAAAATTTAAAAATAAAAATTTAAAATCTATATTTGGAAATTAAACATAGACAAAACCATAACAGAAATTTTTTAATGCTCAGAACTGAAGAATAATAAGTTCTGTATATATCATAACACATAGGATGTTGCAAAACTAGAAAGTGTATAGCCTTAAATATTCATATATGAGAAAAATATGTAACCTCAAACACCTGGATTTAAAATTATAACATTGAAAATAAGCTAAATGCCCAATTAAGAAGTTAAGAAAAGAACAAGAATAGAGAATAAACTCTTTAAAGGAAAAGGAAGGAGATAGTAAAAAAAAAAAAAAAAAAAAAAAAAAAAGGAACAGACATTAATGAAAAGAAATCCACAGCTACAACAGAGAGTATAATTTTTTAAAATAGTCCTTACTGGGGCCTCTAGATCAGGCATCCAGAGATCTTTACTCCCTGACAGGTAGGGTCAATGCCCCTACTCAGCCTTGAAGCAGTTACAGAAGATGGACCACTGCCCCTCTGCTTCCCTTAAGAATATGGGAGTAAAATCTCTGAGGGGGAAATAAAACAGTAGGGAAGGGGACAGGGCACGACCTTTAAAAGAATGACATAGCCCTTGAAGATATGACATAAACTGGTTAGAACCAACTAGGTCCAAGATGGCAGAAGATTCACCTTCCAGTAGACCTTGAGCCTCTTTACACACTCACTGTAATGCATTAGCTAACTGACATACCCACAGGCGTCATGACAGTTCCAAGGCCAACCATAAAAGCCCAAAAGTAGGTGGTGGCTCAGTTCCTGGAAATCCCCACTCACACTGGCTGTGGAGTGTCTTTTTCCCAAGGCCCCTTTTGCCTTTTCAGATGGACCGCATTCTGTCTATGGAATGTGTATGTCTCTAAATAAATCCACTTCTTGCTTATCTAAATAAATAAATAAATAAATAGAAATAGAAATAGAAAATGGTCCTTAGAGTAGTAACTAAATATTTAGTGAAATTTATTAAGAAAAAAAAGAAAGAAGGCACAGATAAAGGGTAAATAGGAACTTAAGAAAAAAAAAGACACAACTACATAAACAGCAGATATTAAAAGGAAAAGAAAATATTATGAAGTATCATAGCTGTTTTATCTGTTCATCATAATTACTTAATCTGCTCATAAAAATAATGCTAATAAATTTGAAAACGTATACGAAATAAATTCCTGGAAAATTATAACTTACTAAACTTGACTCAAGAAGAAAGAGAAGGCCCAAATGGTCCTACAATTATTAGAGAAATTTAATCAGTAGTTTAAAATCTTCCTACGAGGAAAATAGCAAGTTCAGCCAATTTTATGAGCAAATTCTACATAAATTTCAAAGAAAAATTGTTCTTATCTTCCAGAACAGGGGTCCCTAACCCCCAGGCCATCGAACAGCACCAGTTCATGGCCTGTTAGGAACTGGGTCTCAGAACAGGAGGTGAGCGGCGGGTGAGCGAGCGAAGCTGCATCTGTATTCACAGCCGCTCCCCCGTCACTCGCATAACCACCTGAGCTCCGCCTCCTGTCAGATCAGCGGGCGCATTAGATTCTCATAGGAGCGCGAACCCTACCGTGAACTGTGCATGCAAGGGATCTAGCTTGCTTGCTCCTTATGACGATCTGAGGTGGAGTCAAGGCGGTGATGCTAGTGCTGCGGGATGGCTACAAATACAGATGATCATTAGCAGAGAGGTTTGACTGCACAGAGACCGTACTAGATCAATTGCTTGCAGACTCATATCAAAAATCAGTGAGTGGCAAGTGAAAACAAGTTCAGGGCTCTCACTGATTCTGCTGTATGGTGAGTTGTATAATTATTTCATTATATATTACAATGTAATAATAATAGAAATAAAGTGCACAATAAATGTGCTTGAAGCATCCCCAAACCATCTTCCTCCCCACCCCCCAACTCCTGGTCCATTGGAAAAATTGTCTTCCACGAAACTGGTCCCTGGTGCCAAAAGTTGGGGACCACTGTTCTAGAAGATGTAAAATGAGGAAGTGCTCCGCTAGGAGGATTCCATGAGGTTAATATAATCTTGATGCCAAAACTAGACCAAGATGATAAGGTGAGAGAAAATTAAAGACACTCTAACTGATAAACGTTGATGCAAAACTCCTAAACAACATTAGTAAACCAAATCCAGTCAAGTATAAAAACAAAAATCTATCTTGTCCAAATATGCTCTTTCCCAGGAATTCGGGGGAGGTTTAATGTTAGCATAAATGTAATCTACCACACTAATAGACTAGAGGAGAAAAACCATATGTTCTTCTTATTTGACTCAGAAAAAGTATTAGATAAAACTTAACATCACTTCACGTTTTAAAAAAATTCTTAAGAAACTCAAAACACAAAGCAGAGTCCATAAACTGAAAGAGTAGCTATAAAGAACCCCCAGGAGTTACTCAGTTTTCTTGGGTCTCTCCTGCATATACATGCTATTAAATTTTTGTTTGATTTTCTCGTATTTAAAAAGAAAGAAAGAAAGAAACTCCATACAAAAAAACTTCTTTCTTAATGGTGAAATATGAGTAGAATGCAGTGTCCACTCTCATCAGCAGTCTATACTGGTGGCCTTGGCAGCTAGTCTTTATCTATTTCAAGCACTTGGCAATCTCTCAGCTGTCAGTTGTACTGCTTGTCATGTATGTGAAAGGCAATCTTTTCCCCGTATCTTAGTAACAAAACAACACAACTTTATTTACTCAAGTGATCTTCCTTTATAAGATCCTATAAAACACAAGGCGGTAACTGATTTAATTTATATGTTCATTTACGTTACCATACTGGCTGTCAAATCTTTTGAATAGCACTCCAGCTCTCAGGCAAAACCTTGCAAAGCCCCTGTGCCAGGATATTTTAATTCTCTCTCCTCTGGACATTTTCCATTCTTCTCTAAATTCCAACAAAAGTAGGTGGAGAGAAGAGAGGAGATAAAAGTCAAATGTGGGGCTTCCCTGGTGGTGCAGTGGTTGGGAGTCCGCCTGCCGATGCAGGGGACACGGGTTCGTGCCCCGGTCCGGGAGGATCCCACATGCTGCGGAGCGGCTGGGCCCGTGAGCCGTGGCCGCTGAGCCTGTGCGTCCGGAGCCTGTGCTCCGCAACGGTAGGGGCCACAGCAGTGAGAGGCCCACGTACCGCAAAAAAAAAAAAAAAAAAAAAAAAGGTCACATATGTACAGTTTTTCCCCCTTATTCACACTGCAGAAAATGTTTCAAGAAGTCGGTGGTGGGCATGATTTCATTTCTCCATACTCTCCCTGGTACAACTCTTGGTAATTGAGTGCTCACTATCTTTCACCTTTACTTATGGCTCCAGTTGTCCATACGTCACCTGGACATGTTTCTTCACACAGGGCAATGAATCCTACACGTACTGCTTTCAGTGATGGTATTTGTCCAGTTAGAGGATCTGAATATTTTTTCATATGCCTTCAATTCAAATTGTTCAGCTTCTACAGCTGATTTCTCTAATATACATTTAAAGTAAGAAGAAAATAATTGGCAAACATGATGTGAATTAAAGGAACTTTTTGTACAATACTTGACCGTTCTTTTTGCTGATACTTGATGATTACGTCATTATTTACAGTTGCCAAGGTGACCATGTGAGAATACTCCGTTTTGGAATACTTTGTGTCCAAGTTTGTGGTTCATATCCTTGTGAATCACTCCAGTTATAAATCAAATTAACTTGACCCTGGGCCATTTCATCAACTATACTTCTGGCAAGATAATACAAGTCTGTCGCATTCTAAGAATAGTAAGTTATTTATTGGCCAACCTACAGGAGAAAATGACATTTTACTCAGAAGTAGAATCCCTCTATCAGGAAATCAAAGTGGTATTGTATTAGAAAAATTGAATAACACTACACAAATATTTAAAGCAAATCAAAGTGAAATGAAGTCCCAAAGCTGCCAATTGTTGGTGGAAGTTTAAACAGCTACTTCAGACTGGAGGACAACTAGAGGTATTTGTCAAAATATTAAATACACATATTCTTTATATCATTAACAAACAACAGAGACACACCTGGGCTAGATTTTTGTTAAAAAATAAAACAACCCCCCCACACACACAGTATTAGAAGAATAAGAATTAATAACAAAGTCTCAGGAAAAATAGGACTCAGTAGAGCCTTAGAGCAGAACTATT
The DNA here is from genome assembly GCF_026419965.1 of Kogia breviceps. NCBI lineage: Eukaryota > Metazoa > Chordata > Mammalia > Artiodactyla > Physeteridae > Kogia > Kogia breviceps. The sequence goes on along the minus strand of NC_081322.1, from coordinate 83,707,990 downwards.
TAGCCAGCTTGATTAAGGTACCCCTTTTGCGACAAATCATCCCCAACCGTTTTCCATATTTTGTGTTCTTGGGAGGTAGCATCTGATTGGCTTAGTTGGATCACATGACTCCACTTCCCCACAAGAGGACAGGATGCTAAGTTTCTTCCCGAGGCAGTGCAAGCACTGCCCCCACTGTATTTGCTTTTAAATAACAGCAGAAGACAAAAATTTGAGGTGTTTTCTTATTATATCTCCCTTTCCCCAAAGGAAAAGAGGGATGCTATTATCGGAAAGAAAGAGCATGAAGCGTAGGAAGATAAAAACACATGGGGTCAACACGTTCTATGTGACAGCAGCTCCACGTCAGTGATCCATCCAGAGAATCTATCCATAGGAGTCACATAGGTGGTAGACAAATATTTTTGCAATGTTATTCTTAATAGTAAATAACAAAAATAATAGGAATAAAGACTGGTGAAAGTACTGTACATCCAGACCCTAGAGTTCTAGGCAGCCAGGAAAATCAATGGATTGAAACTATACTGACACAGGATGATGTCTAATACATGCCAGTAAGTGGTTAGAGGATGTTTCAGAAGATTGTATAAAGTATAGTAAAGGTCAAGTAGAAACTTTTAAGATGTATATGGAACAGGAAAACCTCATAAGATTTGATAAGAAAATGACTTTAGTTTTGTCTTCCACTGTTCCTTTAAAATATCTACAGTGGGGGGGCTTCCCTGGTGGCGCAGTGGTTGAGAGTCCGCCTGCCGATGCAGGGGACACGGGTTCGTGCCCCGGTCCGGGAAGATCCCACATGCCGCGGAGCGGCTGGGCCCGTGAGCCGTGGCCGCTGCGCCTGCGCGTCTGGAGCCTGTGCTCCGCAACGGGAGAGGCCACAGCAGTGAGAGGCCTGCGTACCACAAAAAACCAAAAAACAAACAAACAAACAAAAAATATCTACAGTGGGATCAGTTCCTCTTCTGTCTCAGGGAAAAAACTCAGGCAGTGTCATGACTTCTGTGAACTCATAGAGAGAAAACAAATCCTATGGTTGCCTTAAGTCATAAACACAGTGTCAATTCCATACCTAAAAATGTCTAATCCTGTATAGTCATAAAAATTCCAAACTTGATTTGAATTAGACTTTCTCCCGACCTCCCCTGGAGCCGGCTGTACCTAGAAGCCCGCAGACATTGAAGCTGCTGCCCCTTGCCCTCCTGAGGTTTTACAGCCCTCAGCTTGCTAATGGGTTCACACCCCACCATAATTTTAAACTAGTGCCTTATTATTGGATATATAAGTTGTTTTCCAGCATTTCACTGTTATAAACAATGCTGCAGTGAACATCCTTGTACTAGAACCTTTGTGCAGTCAAGTAGATATTTTGTAAATCTCCTCTCTCTGCACCTCTCTCTCTCTGCACCTCTCTCTCCCTCCTCTTGGTCTCTCCCAAACAGAAGCTTTAAGAATAAGGAAACTGCCCTGCCTCAGCTTCTTTCTCCCTCTCTCACTCACTCTATGACAAAGCCCAGAATACCTGCTGGGGACTCTGGCGGGAGGGGAACACAAAAATAAGATTGTATTAAAAACTCTCATTTCAAAGATTATATTAAGAACTCTAGTTTTTGATCCATCTCCTTGCATTTTCTTTTTACCACCTGCGGAAAAATCCTGCCGGCCTCTCTGGAAAACTAGCGCATAATGTTTCCTGAACTGAACCGCAAGGCAGATCTTGTCCATTTCTGTTTGAAGTTTATGGACGGGACTCCCAAGGGGGCAGAAATGGCTACTTCCTCTTTTAGGGTAAAGCAAGAAGAAGAGAGGAAAAGGAACAGAGAGGGAAATTGAAGACGGTGGAGGAGCAGAGAGTGAAAGGGGGTGGAAGAGAGGTGGGCACTTTTCACAGGCTTGTGTCATTAAGTGCAGAGCAAAGCAGAGCTGCTGCCTGGCGCCCCTCCCACCGGAGCACCCGTTATACACCCTTTCCAGAGATACCCAGGCAAATTGTGCTTCCATAAATCCTGCAGCATTTTTTTCTTTACGACCTCAAACAAAATTCCATTTCTGCTCAAGTGGCTGCAGGCCATAATAAACACACCTCAGCCCCCAATGTTGGCAGAGTTCTTGTGCCGAATTTAATCCGAAAAGCTGAAGTTGCAACCTCCTCGCCTACAAAATTTTAAATGTGTTTTCCCTTTGACCATATAATTGGGATAGGAAAGGTAACTCCCACAGAAATATCAACGTGCATCTGACATTGAAAAAGGATTAAAAAATCATTCTTAGGCTAGTGATATAAATTCATCCACATCTTTCCCATCCTACTGTGTCACTTGCACCAGTAAATGCCAACTGCACAACTTGCCAGCAAACTTGCTGGAGTTATTGTAAGCATTTAAAATTTCAAGAGTCATCTGAGCAAGAATGTGAGACTGACGAAAGATAATAATATGGTAGCACCCTGTCTGTAAAGATGTCAATCAGCTGCAGCTGGTGGCCTCATCTTGCACCTCTTCTCCTTGCTACCCACCAGGATCCCCTGCAGCCGGCCCCCCATTCCCAGACACCTCACCGTGCAGTTGCCGGGGCTGCAGACCCAGCCCCTCTCTCTTGCCATCGGCTCCGCCTTGTAGAGTCTCCTTGCCGGTGAGGCCTGCTGGCGCTTCCGCCCACCGCATGGAGCCCACTATGGACCACTGTTGGGTTTGCTCCATTCCGACCCTGGGTGGTGGGAACTGTATATCTCCCTGCCTGCCCCCCACCCAGACTCTGAGTCCTGTGAAGATGGGGCCAGTGTCTTCATCCTTGCTCTTTGGAGGTGAGGGAGATTCCCACATCCCAAAGCCCCAAAGTCTCAATGCCTGGACCCACACCCCTTTGGGCTGTGAGTTTGCAGTTTCTTCTTGCCCTGCCCGGTGGAGTCTACTCCCCACCCGCTTGAAGCTGGGCTTGGCCACGTGAAGCGTCTGGGCCAATGGGACATCAGCAGAAGTGACAGGTGCCACAGGAAGGAGCCAGGCCAGTCTGACAGAGGACAAGATGTGACAGCATCCAACGCGCGACCCAGGAGGGAGGCTACCCTAGACTAGCCGGAGACAGGTGAGAAATAATAAAATGCCCCCGTATGAGGAACAATGGCTAATTTACACATGAAAGGAACGGGACTGTCCTAGTTTTCACAAACTCTGGAACCTCTGCTTACATACTTCCTTATGTTGTAGACACAGAACCTGTGTCTGTAGGTCCTGGAGAGACAGAGCCGCACTTTCAAAGGTCACTCACTGGCTTTCGAGATAATCAGCCTGGGATTAGGAGACACCACAAGCCTGTGTTTGGGGATTTGGGGTAGAGTCACATAACCTCTGGAGTCAGGAATACCAAAGTCGGGACTCGGGGTCCCCGAAGCACCCTTCCTCACAGGCTGAAAAACCCATCCTCTACCCGGGACTGCTCTACTCCCCGGGACGGCCGGCCCCCGGCCACGCCTCCCACGAGCCTGCGCTTGTGCGCGAGCCTGCGCTTGCGCGCGCACAGACACGCCTGCGCCGACACATTCGCGCACGCGCAGACACTGGTGGCAAAGGCCATGGGTCCGCCTTGGCGGGAGGGCGCTGCTTCCTTAGCCTGGCTGACTGGGCCATGCGACGGCAGAGACGTTGCTGACAGAGGAGGCCCCGACGGCAGGGGCCTGCATTCTTCCCGAGCAGCCTAGCATGCGATCAGACCTCGGGAGCAGCGCGTTTAGCAGCGACTGAACGCCCCCTGTAGGCCATCCTGCCGTCTTCCCACGGATGGAGCTGAGGACCGCTCCCGGGCCACTTCCGGGTGACAAGAGTGGGGCTCCGGAGCCCGCGGCAGATGCACCTGAGGTACCGAGGAAGCTGGGGGTTTCCTTCTCGACTTCCCAGGAGACTTTACAAAAAGGTTACTGCGGGGAGGCAAGGAAGGAAAACACTGTCAAGGGCCACCTGGCAGGTTGGACCAAGGGGACAGCGTCGCTCCTTGGCTGTCTTACTTTGCGGCACTATCATTAAATATTTTAAAATCCCACATATGTCTTCCCCCCCAAATTTAATTTTAAACTGTTCTTGCGCAAGAATCACATGTTATACTTTTTTAAAGTACTAAGAAAAGTGTTATGAACGATGGGAAATACACTTTTTTTTTTTTTTTGCGGTACGCGGGCCTCTCACCGCTGTGGCCTCTCCCGTTGCGGAGCACAGGCTCCGGACGCGCAGGCTCAGCGGCCACGGCTCACGGGCCCAGCCGCTCCGCGGCACGTGGGATCTTCCCGGACCGGGGCACGAACCCGCGTCCCCTGCATCGGCAGGCGGACTCTCAACCACTGCGCCACCAGGGAAGCCCGGGAAATACACTTTGACTTGAATCAACATGAAAAGGAGGAACATACCCCAATGCCTATTATTTTTAAATGATTACAGATCAGGTCTCCACTGACAAAGTGAAGCAAAGAGCAGTTTCTCTCTATCAAAGTAGATCTTTAAAAATCCAGAAAGTGCAGGTGGGTGGTGGGGAGCGCACAGGGCTGTGGGTCTGAAAGCCTCATCCCTTCTGGGCATTTCCGGTCCCGCCCCCCGACTACTGCTTGATGCCGGGAGAATGAAGTCACTCACCTGGGACCCGCATTGCATCATTTGGACCACTTTTAAAGGGAAAATTTGCTCCCTCCACCCCACAGTTGGATTACTTCATTTTCTGGAATAACACATAAATTTCCACAATGATAAAGTAAGGTGTGAACCATTTAGGCTTATAGCTTTAGTATTACTAAAGCACATGTTTAAAACATTTTAAAAATAAATAGAAGCAACACCACAAGTCAACAGGACTCAACTGGCAAAACGGACATGAGAGAGAATGTCACGTTTCTGAACAACACTGCGTCTCACCTCCCCCCTCACCTCCAAATGCAGTATTGACAGTGTGAGGCTTTTGCACAGGGGCTTGCTTCTACTGTAGCGGCTTCGTGCAAAACCTGTATTGTTACAGGGAGCCCGAACCTCACTGGGCCTCCCTTGGCAATTGAAGTAGGAATACGTGGCACCAGGCTGACCATGAGTACAAACACAAATGAGAAAACAGAGCAGCAGGGCTGCGCTTAGAAGGGGGCCATCCACATAATCCAGAATACACACCTGTTTCAGATTATCACCGAAATCCAAACAAAGGTTTAATCTTGTAGAGAACTCAGAGGCATTTCCAGAATCTGTCACAACACTCCAGCTGGAGAAATACTGGAATCAAAAACCTCTAAAACCCTTCAAGTCCATTCTGTTCAAATCTAACCTCACTGGAGCCTCAGAAACATCCATTGCAGTGCACAGATCTGCCACCAGAGGGAAATAGAGAGCCATCACAGTAAAGATGTGGGTGCCGTGGAGTCACTTCCTCCTTCACTTGCCAAGCAAAGAGCTTGCTGGCAACTGTTCCTCCTTCTCTTCCCGCGGGTCCCAAAGATATAGTTTAACCAAGCTAAGTGTGATAGGGGTACAAATAATATGGATTCATTCTTTTACTCAAATAAGAGGAGTGTTCTCCTTTTATTAGTTTCTTTCTATTTATCTGCATCTATTGAAAAAACTTTCACTGGATGCCTACTGCGTGCAAGAAAAAGACATGTGAAAAGAAAAAGTTGTTCACAGAATTCTAAATACACTTCTAAGGTAAACTGAGTTGACAGTTCTCAGAGATTCCCTCTCCAAAACTCACTAGTTAGGATCTTCACAGAGCATACAGAGTGTACGGGTAGAAGGAGAAAAGGATGCATTGTTTGAAAAAAGCAAAGAGGTGTGGGTACCACGGGGGGCTGTACTCGGATAGAAGGAAGCGCACTGCTTTACTGCCTCCAGGGCTCATCCTTGTAGAAAATCACTCTGCTTCCAGCCAGTCATTCAGGTAACAGACAATTCTGGAATATCAGCTGTGTACTCAGAATGTGGTGATGGTTTGGGTAATGAAAAGAAAAGTGAGACCAGGTCGCCATCCTCAAAGAGCTGCCTATATAACCTAGATGAGTAAACCAAACAAATAGGCAAGACAAGAGAGAAATAAGTACTAAACTGAGTGGTGGGAAAAATAAATGAAAGGAGGACGGGAAAGACACCATTGTTAATTATGAGCGAAGGGACCCTTGGCGAAGGCACGGGAGGACAGGAGGGGTGGGGACAATCATACCTGAAGTGCACTCACCTCATGATGGTGTGATGCGATGTGGCTTTATCAGATGTACCTCTATGACTATTTGACATTCCTGAAAAACAAACAAAAAAATTATATCCTCTGTGGAGGGGAAGTGTCCCAAGGCCTCGCGTGCCTGCAGTGAAGAGCGAGGCTTGTGGGCGTTAGGACAGAGGCTTCAGGACTGCCCCATCCCACCGCCACCCCCGCCCCAGTCCGTTCTGCCCATAAGTACATGAAGCAACATCAGCACGACCTCCCACGTCCTGTGCCCTGTGCTTCCTGCTGCTGAGCTGGGCACCCGGTCGGAAGGGAAGAGAATCCCCCCTAAATTCTTTGGGCGATTGTGCTTCTGTGCCCCCAAAGCCACATCACCTGGGCTGCAGGTCTCAAGAAGCAGCTCCTTTGACCCACCACCAGGATCAGCCTGCACAGCTCTCTCTAGAACAGTCCCCAGAGCCATCCATCTCCCCTCTCAACCCAGAATTCTCTGTCCAAACCTTCTCTCTTCTCTTTAGCCACAAACAAAAACCTCATCTCCTGTTAGCATGCAAGGAGTCGCGAACCAGCTTGTTCTTCCGTGTGACCCTCAGAGAGTTGGCTGAGATCCCGGATACTGTGAATGACTGACCCTGACAGCAGTGTGTGCCCTGTGAAAGGAGCCAAGCAGAGAGACCAGGGTGAAGAATCGAAATCAGTGTGTAGAGCGAAGCCTGCTCCAAGAGTCACTTCAAATCTAGTTCACTCACAAAGTTTTGCATTGAGAGACAAACCCTGCCCTTTGGGTAGACAAGTTTGGTAACGTTTAAATTGTCAGAAATTATGGTTTTGCTCCTATAAACTTGGAATTTCGATTTCCTCATGAGTATACATCCATCCATTCTTTCAAAAACAAAGAAAAAGACTGCATATCTACAAAATACCAGGTATCCTGCTGAGCCTAGAGCTACAGAGAGGAGATACAACGTGATCTGCATCCTGGAAAACGCAGTGCGTTGAGGAGGCAGGTAAATCTGCAAATCATAATTCAGCTGAAGGCTTCGCACATGCACGCGTGCGTGTGTGTGAACGTGTGCGTATAAATGTGTAAAATAAACCACAGTTAGAGACTTGACACCCAGTTTTCACTGTACCGGCTATTTTTATTTCATACCACCTAATTAAAGACAGCTAGGGGCCACTAGAGATGGAGCCACCACCTTGTGGGCTTGGATAAGAAACTTTCACAGGTGGATAAGAGACCGAAGGACCACGCACAAATGAGGCATGAATAATGGCTACGGTGCCTGAGGAAGCTGAGAAAGCAAGGCCATCTGTAGGTTATGCCATATTTTGGTTTAAACTCACAAAGAATAGTTTTTGATTTGCTTTGTCTTCCAGACCTCCTTTAGCAGAAAATTACTTAGACAAACTAGATAAATGAGAACATTTGGGGTAATTTTATAGAAATCAGCCCTAACTGATCCACTTACCATGAACTGATTTATAGGAGTCAGAGATGTAAATTCGCCAGGAGGATTCTGGAGAGACTCACAAAAATCAAAATCAGAAAACACGTGGCCCCATGGGACCCAGTGGCTGCTGTGAGGGTCCCTCCACCTCCCAGTCGGTCCTCCCTGTCTGCCTCGTTCTGCTTTGCCCTTTGCAGACTGACCCTCTCCTCTGCCCCAGAACACATGGGGGTAAGTGGTCCCTTGAGGCATCCCCAACTTTTCCTCTCACAATTCCAGTGCCCAAGAGGTGGTTTCTTCTCCTCATTCCAGTTGCAAAATCCCTCAGAAACAACTCTGTCCTATTTTGGTTTATTCCTGGAGCAAGAATTGACTGTGGCCAGTGGCTGTGTGGAAAACTATTGGCCTGGCCAGACGCAAGCAGCCGGCGGCAGCCAGGCCGTCAAACAGCTGCTCTCCCAAGGCTGCAGACAGGCCCCGAAGAAAGGGATGGAAATGCTGTCACAGAATAGACTCCTGCATAGACTAACTGGCCAGAGGCTACATTTATTTCAGATGACCTCACCTTTCAATTGATAATCTCAGAAATACTGCCTTGCAGAAAAGTCTGGAAGAGAAGCTCTTTAACTCTCAGAACTGAGAACCTGTCCCAGTTCACTTCAGTTTCCCTTTTCCTGCCGTGAAATTTCAGGTGCATTTCCCACATTATTTAAAGAAAGAGACGAATGAGACATGAGTTTTTGATATGCGACCTTAAGACAGGGCCTTCATTTTTTAATATTTAACAGATTCTCTGTATTTGGAACTTACCATGAGTGTAAGTCTAGTCAAAGATGAACATAGTGGTTTCTATTTGTGGCCCGTGCCTGTCCTTACGTGCAGCACGCAAACTAAAGGCATCTAGAACGTGCACCTTGGCACGGAATGCTGTTTTTTACCAAATGCAAATGATAAATCCAGGAGCGGAGACTATATGCTGTCATATGCTGGAAGCCGAAACCAAATCAGGCTGTTTGGAGATCTTGAGGAGATTACTGATTTTGAATCTTAGTTTCTTTATTTAGAAAATTGGGAGTTGGGGCCAGATTATCTTTCAAATTACCGCTAAATCCAAAATTCTGAAGCATCTTCTGAACGACTATAACAGTTACTGATAGAAAATTCTCAGGAAATGCATGCTTTCTGTTGATTACCAGCTAGAACTGAGTCTGTCAGAAAGCTGATAGTCGCCAAAAAACAAATTTTTTAAATTAATGCTCTCAAGTTACCATAAGAAAGCAAGTCATTTATTAGAGCTTCTCTTTTCTCTAAAAATTTTGCTCTCTGCAAAGGCGGGGAGCCGAGCCCTCTGCCTTCACGAGGGGGGCTTGTACGGCCACCCGTGCGCGCTATAAAAAGCAATTGCTCGGGGAGCCACTTTCTATTGGACACTAAGGGGAGCCGTGCACAGCTTTTCACTCATTGGCCCACATTGTTCTTTTGGGTAAGAGTGTCCAACAATTGATCGAAACTTCTGCAGTGAGAGGTGTTGGATGACCTGTTTCATGCAGGAATAAGCCTGTAAGTCACATTTGCTGAAAATAGACCCTTGTGGCATGAAGTTCTTTAGAACTCGGCAGGTCAAACCAAGTTGAGGGGGAAAGAGACAAAGAGAAGGAAGGAGTGAGAACTCGCTACTTTCTAGCCAGTTGGCAGATAGACAGAGAGAGCGAGCGAGTGAGGCAGACCGCGGGCAGGCGCATGCGCCTAGAGCCTGAGAAGTCCACTTAGAGCAGCGCTTCTCCCAGCACCCCAGCCTAGAGTGGCCCGCATGTGTTCTGGCTGCTCAGGTCCAGTTTGGTCATGAGATTCTAAGCTCAGCTCCTCGCTGTCCTCGAGCAGCACCAGCATGCCTGGTCCCCGGTCTCCAAGAGCATCCCCAGGGAAAAGCCGCGATGTGGTCCCCGCTCCAAAGAGCCTGGTGAGTAGGGAGACTTCAGTCTGAAGTCCGCTGGGCCCTCAAATACTAAGGGGGTCGAGCATAGCAAATCTCCTCCCCAGAGGGACCTAAAAAATAGCCTCCAACTTAAAGACCATTGTTCATAACATATATTGGTTGACCCTATATTGGTTTATGTAGCTACCTAGAATATGTTCATATGAAGGTCTGGAAGAATCTCTACTGGAATGTTAACCGTGACTAGCTTAGATGTAGGAATTTTTGTCAGTTTTGCATTTTCACTATTTATCCATATTTTATATTTTTCTACAATGAGCATATATTTCTTATTTTTTTAAGTTTTTAAAGAAATATTTATTTAGAAATCTCAAACTAAAGCTATATGGGGAGGAGGGGAACATTTATTGAGGCTAAGAGTTAGTATTGCATATCCTAACCCAAATCTAAACCTCTCCTCCATATGTTGGTGTCTTCCGCCCTTTCCTAGTTTATTGTTTTTCCCTCTTCCTCTAGTACTGGGGGTAGATCACACTGAATATTGTGATACAGTGCTCTCAAAGTGATTTTTAAAGTTCACTTAAAAAGAAACATTTAGTATAGAAGAGAGAAAACAAGTCTTCATATTTTCAGGAACAAAAATCTCTGAACTTAGCTTATGATCAAGAATGATCATAGAAAGAAAGGCTAACTCGTGCCGCAGGTAGGAGTCAACTTTGAAAATAAAAGGTAAGAAAAAGGGAAGGAGCAGAGATGAGCTGCCAGGAACCCTAGTGTCGGGGGACAAAGCTTACACCCAGACTTCAGGAGAAACCGCATTGAAACGATGTGGCTGGAGAGAGAGAGGTATGCCCATGACGTCACTCAGGGCGGCTCCTAATTCAGGAAACCCTGGGGGTCGTGTGGAATAGAGGACCCACATCTATGCTGCCTCTAAACCCCAGCCCTCTGGAAAGCGTGGTCTCAAGCTCAGGCTTCCTACTGCTGAAACTAGTTGAACAGCACTTTCTTCCTTTTGCAGAGTCACCAGTCACTCAGAGAACCCCCAAATGCTTCATCACTGTCGGCTCCTTATGTCAAACCAGAGACAAATGAAGGAACTTCAGATCAGAGGGTAGGACTAGAGTAAACTGGTACCCTCCCCTTCCAGTGAGTGGCCCCTTTGAGCATACTCACTCCGCTTCCATTGGAAACTGATGGCTCTTTCTCTCCCCACTTCAGGCATGCTCGCTCAGGCCAGGAGCTGACTCTGAATGCAGCGGGGCCCCTCAATATACTAGATCAGTTCTCAGGTCAGGTCAGGCTCTAGGGCAGCAGATCAGGTCTCAAAAAGAGCGGGCAGCCAGCACTTTCACTGTGAGAAGCCGCCATTCAGCCCCACTCTAGGCTGGAAACTCATCACCACATGGAAAGGCAAAGGGCAACTTTCCATTCACCATGTATTTGCTACATCACTGGTTTCCTATTTCAGTGCATTTAAAAAATTTCCCCTGGGGTGAGAGCCCTGAGGCACCTTTGTTGTGAAATATGGTTAACACAAGGTGCTTTTTTTTTTTTTTTTTTCATGATGTTGCTCAGACTAGGTCTCTGTGTGTAGCAAAACTAAAGCCCCGGTGAGTGTACAGTCCTCCAGGATCTCAAAGAAATGCAAAAAAAAAAAGAAACAGAGGGAGGGGGCGGTTAAGGGGAAGAGCAGTGACAGGACAGATGAAAGAAAAGAAAACAGTGTCTAGACCAAGGTCAAAGTTGGAAAAGCACTTGGCAGAGCAGCATTCTCAAAAAAGAAACCTTACCTACTTCCTTTTGCTGGTCACAGATTATCTCGAGTCCATAGTTTTTAAAGCTCAAATGAATAATTATCTGACAGATTTAGATCTGTTACTCGCAATGTGGTTTGTAACATCATATTTAAACTATTCAAATATTTTGCTCAAATCATCAGAGGCTCTATATCATCTGAACGTTTTCATGTGCTCTAAATCTACAGGTGACTAAGACGAATCAGGCCAGAGGTCAGAGCATTGTCCCACTGTGTTTAAATAAATGCTTAGAATTGGTTGACATTGAATAAAATTTTGGCTTTCTGGCTTCTTAAAAAACTGGCCGCAGCACTGGGCCCACGTTCCTGCATGGTGCCTATGGGCCAGCCCTTTGGACACAGAATGACTTCTGCCATTTTCCACAGTCCCCGCTGCTCCCCCTCACTCACCTCAACCATTCACCTTTCCTGCCTGGTGCTTCAGGCATTTGAGGGTGCAACCTCTGGGTCAGGTATTGAAGCAGGCTCTGATGGGTGTAACCAGACAAAGTTGTGCTTTCTACCAGTGAGTTTTTATCCCTCAGATATATATAAATAATGAGGCATTTCCAAATAAACTCAAAGGAAACCAAAAGACATTTATTTATTTATTTTTAAACAATGTGGGGTTTTTTTTTTTTTTTAATTTAACTTGATTTACAACACTGTGTTAGTTTCAGGTGTACAGGTTCGGATTCTTTTCCATTACAGGTTATTACAAGATATCGAATATAGTTCCCTATGCTATACAGTAAATCCTTGATGGTTATTATATATATAGTGGTGTGTACCTGTTAATAAACAGTGTAGGGAGTTCTAGTTCCCGGTTCCTATGGTTTGAGTCCCCATTTCTCTACCCTGGTTCCCTCCCTAAATAGTTAATTAGCCATCAGCAAGAGCTGGAAATGCTCTACCTCACAACCCCCGGGCTTTACTTGTAGGGGCGTACCATTTCTGGACACCAGCTCGCGCTGAGAGTTAACTAAGCAAAGGCCGTGGGAGGTGTGTGGTGGGTGGAAAGGTCAGGAGGCAGAGTGGTACTAAACGAGCGGGAACTTTTCATCAGCGAGCTCAGTCAAAGATTCGTGCCACATCACTGATTTCTAGAAAATACTAAGAACTGAAAATTTTCGTGTTTGCTTTAAATAACAGAAAGGTGTCCTTAAGCCCCAACACAGCTTTTTTCAAACACCACATCTGAATTAAAGAGAAGCTTCCCTGTATAAAAGATCTGCCTCCAAGAGTTAGTAGAGTCGCCTTTAGGATGGAAGGAGTGGGAGCAAAAGTTAAAGCAACCGGAAAACAAGCCAAGCAGGCAGCCATCTTTGCAGGCTCCTTACAGAGCCACGGAGAAGCGTGGCCCACCTGGCCTTCCTTCCTTCTGCGCATGCGCGTGCGCACGCTGCGGTCGTCCATCTCTGCCAGAAATTGGGTGAATGACCAGGAAGTGAACAAGCAACGGAGACTGAGTGGGCCCAGCTTTGTAAAAATCACAAGGAGAAGATGCTCATGAATTTCAACAGCCTGCGCCGCCTCGCAGCTGGTGTTTACTCGGCACCGCTGCTAAATCACTCTGTGCGGGAAGACCGTTAGAGTCGTTCATTTAGATTTCACTGCAGGCTTAACCTTTCAAACTTTAGGGAATACTTTTCCTAATTAAGTGAGTAAGTCAGTTTCCCACCCGCGTGCCACAAACGAGTGACAGCGACGCCACTGCACGGCTCCCCTCGGCTCCGGGCGTGGCTGCACCTGGGGGGGTCAGCCAGCCCTTGCAGCCTCTGTTCACCTCCTGGTGGGGTTTAATTGCGTGTACTGTGACATGAAGATGTTTGGGAATCACTGCCTTAGGTTAAAAAGCTCACAGAAATTCTTAACAGTTTCATTATAAGCTTTTATTAGCTATTCACTGATGCAGGACCAACATTTCTTGGTTTATTGTGTTTTACTGTAAATTCAGGTTTAAGAAAACAACCTTTGGTTAACCTCTTCGCTGTTTTCCCTCCTAATTTCCACCCCGGTTAAGCCAAACTCGCGGCGACTTTGCTGTTTTGAGCTGTGACTCCTCACATAACTGTCTGCCTGTCGATCACTCTTCCCTAGAGACTGATTCCTACCCTTCCCCCACCCCGCCCAGGAAAAGCCTGGCATCGGCGGCATCCCTCCAACAGCTGGATCTGCAGCTGGACCTGCCCAACCAGCAGGGGGAGCCTATCCTCCACAGCCCCGTGGTGCTGACCCAGGGCCCCAAGACCGAGGAGAGACACCTCCTGCTCTTTGGGGGCTGGCTGGTCATCGCCAAGCAGAGGTGAGTCTCGAGACTGTCACTGTCTTCCTCTCTGTTAAAAGGCATTTTCTCTTCCAAGTCCCCACTGCCTGACAGCGCTGCAAGGAAAGCTCCCCTTCGTTTGGCAAGTGAGGCCCGAGAGGCTGCATGCTTCTGGCAACATCACACATGTAGCAGGTAGAAGACTGGACAGTAAGAGTATAGGAGATCCGTCATTTAAAAAGAAGTCTTACGGGAACTTGAGCTTTGGGGTTGCTACAAAGTGTGTAATGTGTTCACAGCAACGAATTTGAAATCAGAAATTTAGAAACGCAGTAATTGAGTTGTTAATGACCATGATAATCACTTTTCTCTTTGGAAAATATGCAGTTATACTTCTTCAACATTGGCGTCAGATCAGGGGAGGCTATGTCAAAAGAAGTGCAATAGTGATCTTCTGGCTTGTAGAACAGCCACGTGCTAGCAATGCTTCTTGATTTCTTTCCCTCTCCCCAGAACGGACACGTGCATGTATACTCCCCTGCCTTCAACTGCTGTGGGCAGAGAGGAAGGAGGGAGACCAGGCTGCCTCTACCCCTCTCCCCACATGGAGCCCTCTCCCTCCTCTCTCTCCCCCTCACAGTATCTGATACATTAGCTACACCCAAATGAGAAATGGGACCAAGGGTCACCCGCCAACAAAGTAACCCCCTTTATCTCCTCTGGGGAGGGGGAAGTGGGTGCCCAAGCAGCTGGCAGTGGGTGAAGAATCCCCCCAGCGGAGTGTGGAAGTTGACGTGGGCCAGTGAGGGTAAGCCACCTAGTGGGCAGCACCCTGCCCCACCCTCCTCTCCCTTGGTTTGGGTGGTTCCTCTCCTCCTCCCAGAGGGAACAAGAAAGTTAAGGGGAATGAAAACCAGCTTGTCCTGAGGAGGGCGGCCCCTGGCCTCATGCAGCTTCCAAGGTAGCAGCTCAAACAAGGAGCAGAGACAGGAGCCGCCTGGCCAGGCCACCAGTTGGCTTTGGCTGCAAGAGGATGTCTGATTCTGAATGAGGGATACAGTGGCCCTGAGGACAGAGCGCAGGGCTGTTCGTTCTCCTCACACCCACCGCCGGCCACGAACGAACCTGAGCTCCAGTTAGCATCCCAGGGCAGCGAGTACGTGGAAGAAAGTCACCTCGGGAGCTGTTCAGGGTCCGTCTTCTGGAAATGAGCTGTGCCTGCCGGCTTCTGAGTCCTTAATTGCCACAACAAAATTCAGAGAGCATTAGACTAGAGCGTGTCACCAGGCCTGGGTGCCCGAGGAACACCCAGCCCACTCCGTGCACTTTCAGAACGGAGCACCTGCCAGACACATCACACACGTCCGCTTGCTTAATCCGCACAACCCATTTCACAGACGAGGAAGGTAGAGAGCTCAGAGAGGCTGAGTGCTTGCCCCAAGTCCACCAGGAGGAAGCGGCAGAAGCAAGCGTTACACTCGCACCCCGTTTCTCCGGGTGTAGCGCTCTGATGCTGGAGGGAAGCTGACTTGAGTCACACTCCCCAGAGGCAGGTGCACATCAAATCGGATTCCATGTATTTTTCAGAAGGAAACAGGCCTGGGGAATGTGTGACAGCCTTTCACAAATTCCATACTGGCAAAGAGAAGCTGGGGTGGAGACGGTGAACACGGACATGGGAGACTTGTGGGATTGATTCATCAGGACAGCGGTGGGCCCCTGGGGGAAAGTCCTGAAGTCCATGGTCAGCAGCAGGGTCTTCACGCAAAGTGCAGGCCAGAGCCAGGAAAGACGTGGGGTAGTCGCCACAGCAGTGGAGGGAAAGGCCCTCTTTGGCGTGGAAGAGGAGTGGGCGGGGGGGGCGTGAGGGCATTGTACTGCTGTTTTATAGGAAGAAGAGCACTGACAAATTTGTTTATACTTTTCATTTAATTTCCTTGAAAAGTTCTATTTTAAGCGTTGGGGGAAAACATGCCCCGTTTTAAAAAGCTTCTCACACCTACCCACCGTGATTAATTCTTTTCGATGCTTAGAGATTTCAAAGAATTCAGAACACATCTGGCATCCTCCCCGCAAATTCCTCTCCCGCCAGGGATGTGTTGTTTTCAGAGCCCTGAGAAATCCCCCGAGACACAAACAGCCGCGGGGGAAATCCTGCTCAGCACATCCCGAGAAAGTGAACTGGCCCCTTCCTGCCTGGTCTGCACAGAGCGCTCTGCGGGCGCTGCCGAATCACCCCCCGCTTTCATTCAGCCAGACACCCTGAATCCTTCCTCAAAAGGCTCACGCTCGCCTGCAGGCTGGAATGAAACCCGAAGAGGAACGCGGGCTGTTGGGGCATCTGCTGAAACGGACAGTCAGCCCCAAGGGCTCCGCCGCACACCAAGGGGGCGCTGCGGTCGGCTGCGGGCGCCAGGTGGTGGCATCCCAGAGACCTCGCCAGAGCCGGCCACGTGGCCTCCCCGGCCGCAGGGCTCCAGCAGGGCCCAGAACTGAGCCTTCACGTACTGCTTAGAAAGGATAATACAGGAACTCTCTTCCTCTTCCCAAAGGAGAGTCAGGGTGACAACACTCTCTAAGTAGGCGTGTTACACGTCCACACACCTCGGACCCACCTTCACCCCCTCTAGTGGACCTTGTGCTTCTGTCCACGCTACTCCTGCCACCTGGGAGGCTGTACCCCTCTTCCTGTTGCCAGCTCTAACCCGGGCCGAGGGACACGGCTCAGTGCTCGATCAAAGCCTGCACTCGAACCGCACTGCTCTATATGCCTCAGTTTCCTCATCTATAAAATGGGGATAAGAATAGTGCCTACCTCATGGAGTGGCTTGGGGTGAGCGTGGCAAGAGTGGAGACGTGTACAGCGCTTAGGGGGGCCTGGCACACGTGTTAAGCATTTGCCGTGAAGAGGAGTCACTTTCTGAAGTGCTTTCCAAGAAGGATTCTGAGGCCCCACCTTTGGTCCAAAGAGAGAAGAAAAGAGAAGAAATCTCAGTGGCCCTCACTAGCCTGAAAGTTAATTGTTAATAATTCATTAGCTAATCACTACTGGCATTGCCGAGGGTCTGCTGTGCCCGAGGCATTCTGCTGTGTCTGGGAGTGTTTGAGTCCAAGCTTTCAGGCTCTTTATAATGTGGTAAGAAAGGTTAAAATCTGTCAGCTGTGATGGACCAAAGGGAAGGAATGATGGCTAACTCTTGAGTTTAGTTTCTGTGTGTGTGTGTGTGTGTGCGTGTGCACGTGTGCGTGTGCGTGTGTGTGTGTGCGTGTGTGTGTTTTCAAAGAGTGAAACTCCTATGTGTTTGGAAGTATATTCAATTTATCTAATTTAGTTTAGAGTAGAATATCTATATGTCTTTAGGATGTACTTGGTATCATATTCAACTATGCATAATGAACTGTTTTAAAGAAACTTTGCTGTATTTTTACAGGATTTGACATCTAATTTTTAAAGCCTTGTAGAACCATGAGCCACCGGGTTATCTGTGTGGTTAGCATCAGTGAGTGAAAATCTCTGATAGTCTCAGCAGCCTGTTGACAAGAGCACAACCTTTGCCTCCACAGCCAAAGGGAAATGCTTTCAGTTGCATTTTACTATAAATAGTGTGAGACACAAAGAAGTTAAGTGTATTTCAAAACATGCCCGGATGGTTTTGAAATATCCTTTTACCCTTGAGGCAGTAGCAGTTCACAGTTGATAATAACCACCCCCAGGACTGGCTGCAGAGCCCTGGGTGAAATGAAAACATGGGGTGTCTTGTGCAAAGAGCAGAAAGTGAAACCTAGCGCAGGGGCCTTCTGAGCACGGGGACGCGTGTGACAGCACGGGTCACGTGTTCGTGAGGCTGGTTCAGGCTGCCCCCCTCTTATGGAGTTAGTGTATTTTAACATTAACACCAATGTATTCACGTATTTAAGGAACTTACAAGCTTAAGGCCTCTACTTGACGTATTTAGCAACATTTACCGATATTTAACCACATTTCTTTTCACCCATATTTGACAACATTTATTTTGCTCCGCAAAAGGTCTTATTTCTTTTCCAAATATCACACTTTAGAATAAAATAGACACAGCCTCAACATTATTTTTTTAGAATAAAAGTTATGTAAGTGCATTTCTCACATTTTCTGTGAATTTCAATAACTAGCTTTAATCGTTTTGTGCTGAAATGTGAATTCAGTGTCGATTTCACTATGTGCTCTCATTCACAAATTGACATAGCCTGTCCTGACGCTCATCTTACAAAGGCCACACTATGAGACAACAGGAACTTGGAAGAATTTAGATTGCCTATTCCTACTGACTAAAGTAACAGAAACCTATTTATCACCCACACCTTGGGAACATTTCTTCATCAAGACTTATCCAAAGCAGCCCATTGGGAAAGAGAAGTTTTAGGAGCAAACCTGCTGAATATCACAAACATAACGATACATGCTTACTTTTGCCAGCCACTGTGCTAAATCCTTCACTTCTAGTAACTCACTGCGTTCTCGAAAAATTCCTATCAGGTGGGAAATGACATCCTATCACTTGTGCCATAGGCTGTTCTTAGAAGCAAGGCAACAAGTCCAGCCGGCACTCAATAGGGGAAAAATTAAACTTCACCTTGTGGGGGAAGATATGCCAAAGGATTCGTGAACGTATTTTTAAAACCATCATATCGACATACATATTAGGTTTAAAGCCATGAGACTCAATAAAATCACTAAAATAGTGAGTGTCAAGAAAAAAGAGAAGGGGACTGAGGACTGAGCCCTAGGATGCTTCAACACTCAAAGGTTACTTTTCCGTTCGACAGATAGGCAGCCAGACACGGAAGCTGTGCAGTTTCCCAAGGTCACCAAGCCCACGGGTGGTGGAGCTGAGCCCAGGACCCGGGCACTTGGGTTTCGGAGCCCGCACTCTTCACTGCTCTGTTGCTCTGAAAGGAACCGCAAAGGCCCAAGCTCAGCAAGTAAGCAGACTAATGGAGATGTATATATATTGATGTCTGCCATTGGGCCTGGTGTGTCACAGCCATGAACGTGATCATTTCTTGGGTTCTTGGCCTCGATGTATCTGCCACGAGATGATGGTTCTAGTCACGTAACCCTTCATTAGTTTAATCGACACATTTTCTGCTGAGCATCTCTGTATATTAGGCACTGTTCTAGGCTTCTAGGCACTTGGGATAAAACGCAAAAACTCCTGCTCTTATGGAGCTTATATTCTGGCAAGGAGAGACAGAAAATAGACGCGAAACATAATAAATGATCTAGCGTGTTGGGAAGTGGTTTGTGCCGTGGGGGAAATATGGAATTGGGTAAAAGGAGTTGGCGATTCACAGCGAGGGAGGGGTCGGTGGCAATAGTGAATAGAACGGTCAGTACCGTCCTCACTGCAAAAGAGGGTTTTGAGCAAACCTGAAGGAAATGACAGAGTTAGCCAAGTGGGTGTCGGGAGGGAGGGCATTCCTGGCCTGGAAAACAACAAGAGCAAAGGCCTGGAGGCTGGCACACGTGTGCCTGGCGTGTGGAAGGACAGCAAGGCGGCCAGTGGGGCAGGAACAGGAAGAGCGAGGGCGGCAGGTTGGGAGATGCTGTTGGCAGGAAACAGGCGCCAGATCAGACCGGGCCTGTGGGCTCACAGGAGGGAGGACCTGGCTTTTCCTCCTTGGCCGAGCGAGATGGGAGCCATTGAAGGGACTGTAGCAGAGAAGTAATGCGATCTCACGAAAGGTTAAAAAGGATCACACTGTCCGCTTTGCTGAAAATAGCCTAGGGTCAGGGAGGAAGCAGGGGCAGAAAGAAGGGTGCCTCAGCACCTGACATCTGTCTCACCTCCGGATGAGCGATCGGGGGGAGTGAGCGATTACCCCCAATGGAAGCCGTAGGCTTTTCGTGATCTAATGACATTTGATTACTTCTACCGTAATCTATTCAGTAGAAGCCCATCAGGAAGTTCAGGTCACACTCAAAGGGAGTGAAATTAAGCTTCACCTCCTGAGGAAAGGTATACAGAAGGATTTATTTGCTGGTTGTATTTTTAAAGCCATCGCATCGACATACAGATTATAGGTAACGGCGTGAGATTGGATAAGATCATCAAAAAAAGAAAAGGGGACCAAGGACTGAGCCCCAGGATGTATCAACATTAAAAGGTTGGGGAGAAGATGAAGAACCATCCGAGGATATCAAGAGCGAGAGACTTGTGAAATCGGAAGAAACCCAAGAGAGTGTGGTGTTTTGGAACTAAGTGAAGAAAATGCAAAAGGGAGGAAATGCATCAGGAGGAGAGAGTGGTCAACTCTGTCGAATGTGGCCGTAGGTGGGGTAGCCATTATCCTTGTGGCCCAGGCCCAGCTCACTCCTGGTTTTGTCCTGATGTTATTACTAGTAGTACGCCCCTTTCACTCTTAAAAGCAGCCCATTTTGACAATGAATTATATGGACATCCTATACATAAATAATATGAACTCTGAGATATGGGAATTGGGTCCAGAAATAGATCATTGGTAACCAGCGGATATTATCTAATTAGTGATTTACTGTGAGACATATATCAGCATCCTTTTCATTCAAAATATTTTTCTATTAAAAGTTATTAAAGAGCTAAGTAAAATATTAACTAGTATTAGCATAAATGTAACGTGAAATAACATACCAAATTGGAGTGAGATTTTAAAAATCACAAATGCAATTAGTTCAGTAAATTTTAACTCTTCTCAATCATTATTTGATGTAGTCACAGTTACACTAAAGTTTCAGTACAGCTTGAATGCAAGCTCACGTTATGAATTAGGGATCTTGAAAAACTGTCACTATTACAATGCTACCGAATTGATAGGCTCTTCTTGTTGTTGAAACAAAATAATCTGACCAACTGGCAAAAAGAGCATCTTCAATGCGATCCAAATAGTTAAAGTAGAAACAGACCCCGCAGGATTTGTGTTTATTCATAATTATTCATGAAACGCTTTTCATTTAATAAAATATATAAAGGCTCTAGTTACGGCTTGTTCCCCAACTCGCATGGCTGCCCCTGCTCTTACCTTCCCTGCTGGCTACTTCTGAAGGGATGACCGCCTCCGCCCATGGCATCTCCACGTAGTCTGTGCCAAATTTAATTATCATCTGTCATTGACTTGCACTTACTGTGGCCCAGGTGCCATTTTTAATCACTTTGCACATCTTGATATGTTCGGTCGCCTACCTCAGCTCTGTGAATGTGTGTGGCCCACGACTGCACCTTCAGACGTGCTCAAGTCACAGAGCTAGAATACTACCTCACAGTGACCATTTGTCAAGTGAAAGACGACTTAGGTGAATTTTTAGCCTTGTTGAAAATAAACCCTGGCTCATTTTTGGCCCTTTTAGGCAATGGAAAGCTGACATTAAAGTTCCATTTTACTTACTTGGTCTTAGATCATTTTTTTCTTGGGATCCTTGCCTCATGGAAAAAGGGATCTCCATCCACAGGAAGAGGAGATTATCCTGACTGTTCAGGTGAACACTGGTGAGGGAAAAGATGGTAGAAAGGAAGATTATGTATAAAATCTTTCTAAGTGTTTCTGATATGAGAACACTTTCTCATTTTAACTATCAGAAACTCTGAAATGATTGTTTCCACAGAGGATTCTACGATATAGTCTCCATCTCTGTGGGGCTCTATCTGGGGAATCGGCCTGGGTTCGTGACCACTGCAAGGCATCTGGGTGCCTTTCACAAGAGAGTCCCAGGCTGAAAAGATCAGCCCCCTGATTTAGGGAGCCAGGGCGTGACACACAGGGTTGGAAACAGAACCCAAGCCCAACGCTCGCGAGCACTTCCGTGTGATGACCTCGGAAGCCCTTACATAACACCCCTAATTTTATCTTTACAATCACCCTATACATCAGGCACTATATTAGTCAGCTAATGTCACAAAAATGACACAGAACAGGTCATCTCAAAATACAGTAGCTTACAAAAACAAGCATTTACTTCTTGCTCACACAGCTGTAGGCCATCTAGCATCTGACTGATGCAGCTGGGCCCAGCCGGGCCTGGGCGCCCACCACAGGTTAAGTTCATGCTTTCCCCAGCGTCTCTTATTCTTCTGGGACTCTCAGGGTTTGTGCTTCTAATGGTGACGCAGAGGTGCAAGGGGGCACATCCGACCTCACAAGCATGCTTCAGACCTTTTCTTGCCTCGTGTACACTAACAGACAGGTCCAATGGCCAAGCCCAAAGTCAAGGGTCAGGGACAGACACTCTGCCCACCAGGAGGCCACGTCAGGAGTGCGGATGTGTAATACTACGATAGAAGCATGAGGATTGGGACCGGTAACCATATCCAGCACGGGTGCTATTATTACAGTCACCTTAGGGATGAGGACGTCAGGAGAGGGTAGAAGATTTGCCCAGCGTCCCACTAATGTTAAGTGGAGATGCTGACCTTTAAACCCAAGCAGACGGGCCCCAGAGCCCAAACTGTTATGCAGGACAGCTCAATGGGGACCAGGCGGGAGCTACTGTGGGCCAGGAAAGACTCATTAAAGGTCAGACGCAGAGTGGGAAAAGGTCAGGGGAAGGAAGAGGCTAGGATCTGCCTAAGAGAACTCCTGCCCTTGCTGATCTTGTACCTGTACAGATCGCTTCACGACAGGCTTGGAGAGGGTGTCTCCTCTTGGCCAGGCATGGACTCAGAAACTGGCAAGTTTATACGCCCAAATAAGGAAGCTACTCCCCAAATCTTTTCAAAATCTAGTAGTTAACCAAAAGTTGAATCTCTTTATAATTATGTCACTTCAAATTGTATGTAATGATTCAAACAAAAGCACAACTTTATAAATAAATAAATAGCTGGGTAGGTAAAGAGAGTTTAAAAATATAACTGTAGTATCTCCCCACTGTTGGAGAATTGGTTCATGAGAAGTTTTTCTGTTGTACTTTGAATATGTTTAAATGTATTTTTGAGTGTACCTATTTTTAATTCATGGAATTCCAAAATGTTTTGCCTTTCCAAATATTGAATTTAAGTTTTGAGAATTTTGATCAGAACCTAAAAATCTACCCAGTTCTCATGTCTAAGATAGGAATAAATTTCAGTTATTTCAAAAACTATTTTCTACTATTGTAACCAATTATTGTGTACGATGGGTAAAAAAGTAATAAATTCAATATAGCTTATTTTTTAATGTTTAATAACTACGTTAAGTACTTATAACAAAAGCAAGATGAGTATAAAGAGAAGAGTTTTTTACATTTAAAAATTAACATTTTGATTTTCTATTATAGCAAAATGGTTCCAATTTGGGCAGCATTTCTTAAAATTTCAGTGAAATACAATATTTGGTTTCTTATTTCTGACGAAATCAAATCATAATAGCCTAATGGATTATGAAACAATAATTCAAAGAAAATACCATCAAAGGAGAAATGACAATCTTGTTTTAACCCCAAAATAGATCAAATTGTAATTACTTAATATGTAGGTGATGCAACACTAGCGCTTTCATAGAAACAAAAGGGATTCTCACAACTGATGTCGTTGCACAATTGGTATATACCACCCGGTTCATTGTAAAACGTCTACCTCAATTTCTGTTCAGCTGCAGATAATTGCATGTACACATTTTTGTCTTTGTTTTCAAAATCTTTAAATATAACTGTAGTAATACTTCCAACCATATTATTAAAATAAATTTACTATTTTAAAATGGGATTTCTTGTTTCACTATTAGATATAGAATTTAAAACTAGCCCATGTTATATACTATTTTACATCTTAAGTTCAATTATTAGAAAATAACAGTCACAATACATCAATCGATCATTTAACTCAAAGATACAGAAAAGCAAAATTTTCATCCAAATGAGTAGAAAAAGTAAAAAGAAATTTAAAAGTTGGAAATAAACAGAAGTTTTTAAATGTAAAAATAAAAATAAGGAGATACCTAGTTTGCAATAGCAAACGAAAATCATTAAAATATAGGAATAAAGCAGAGCAGAGCAGAAACAGAGACACAGATGTGGAGAACGAACACCAAGGGGGGAAAGCGGCGCGGGTGGTGGTGAGATGAATTGGGAGATTGGGATTGACATGTATATACACTGATGTGTGTAAAATGGACGACTAATAAGAAAATAAATAAACTTTTTTTTTTTTTGCAGTTACTTGGGCCTCTCACTGTTGTGGCCTCTCCCGTTGCGGAGCACAGGCTCCGGACGTGCAGGCTCAGCAGCCATGGCTCACGGGCCCAGCCGCTCCGCGGCACGTGGGATCTTCCCGGACCGGGACACGAACCCGTGTCCCCTGCATCGGCAGGCGGACTCTTAACCACTGCGCCACCAGGGAAGCCCATAACTAAACATTTTTAAAAAATCAAAGGTGTTAGCTGCATTAAAACAACTACTCTAAAGTTTGTTAACTGAAATGAATCTGAGCTTAGAAGAAAGAGGGATGTGTTGATTAAAACTTTGTACAGGGATTAATTAGTTAATAGTTTCTAAAAATAGTTAAAATAATGAAATTGTATGTGTCAATAAAGAATAAACACATTATAAAGCTTTCCTATTTAAAAAAGAAAAGAAAAATACTCAAGACACTTATAGGAAAGTTTTGATTAAATTGGCAATTAACTTCTCTAATTTGCAACCCCCAAATAGAGATGTTACTCCCAAGATCTTTTCAAAATTCCACTAGCTATCCAAAAGTTTATTTTCTTTATATTTTTCTGTCATTTCAAATTGTCTGCAATTTGAAATAAACAAAGACTTGAATAGTGGAGGGTTGTACCATATTTACTGACGGAAAGATTCAATAGTGAAGCTATCATTTCTCCCACAAATTACTGTATAATTGTTTTGGGTTTTTTTGTTTGTTTGTTTGTTTGTTTTTGTGGTACGCAGGCCTCTCACCGCTGTGGCCTCTCCCGCTGCGGAGCACAGGCTCCGGACGCGCAGGCTCAGCGGCCATGGCCCACGGGCCCAGCTGCTCTGTGGCATGTGGGATCCCCCCGGACCGGGGCACGAACCCGTGTCTCCTGCATCGGCAGGTGGACTCTCAACCACTGCGCCACCAGGGAAGCCCTGTATAATTGTTTTACTCATCAAAAATCCCCAGAAAATTTTTTAGTAGAACTGGTTCTTAAATTCTTAAATGTGCAAAAACAGCCAAGACAAGTTTGTCAAGAAAAAGAAAGAAGACAGGCTCTACCATCTACCTGAAGAAGATATAAAGCCATAGAAATTAGAACAGATGGCTTTGGATGGTGGCATCGTGGAAAAGAAAACATATTAACATATCCCGTTACTGCAGGAACAGAGCGGAGGTGGAAGGGGAACTGGGGACACTTCGAGTGATGTTCAGACACACTTAGAGACGTTGGCCCTGTGGCAGAGCTAACAGGGGGCCTGCGCTGTGATACGATTCGTCAAGCTGAATGTGCAACTCTCCACTGGGCACTCAGCTTACATTTCTGCAAGTTGCCTATAGCAGTGTTTTGCATCATCACAGGCTGTAATGCCAGATGGAGATACAGATGCATAAATTTGCTACCAGTAGATTCCAATTTTATCATTTTCACAGAAATAAAATTTTGCTAAACCGCACTAGTTACAAGAAATCCAAACGATCACAGGCACCTCCTGGACGGGGTGAGCCTTAGTCATCCTGGACCCCACAAAGCAGGAGCTCGACAAAACCTCCCTAAATAAAGGGATAAGTGCTGACCTAGTAGGAGTATTTCGTTCCCACGAAATCTCTGTTCAGCCAGAATATTTCAAAATGGCGGTCCAGGGCAGCGCCATGGTCAAGGGCAGAAGCTGGGCCTGAATTCAGCCTCGTTCTGCCACGGGAAGCTCCGGTTTTTCCTCTGCAGAACGTGGGGAGTAACAGAACCCCCGCATAGTGCGGTGGGCAGGTTAGAGAGAGAATGAGGGGGAAACGTCTATCACAGTGCCAGGCACGGTGGGGAAAAGTGCCTGGACCCCATGCAGCTCTGGTTTTATTTCGTTGTTTTTCCTTAATCGCTCGCAACTCAAAACCCCACTTAAGAAGCGCTTTCCCTTTTCAATGGGAAGGGGTCAGATGTTCACTTCCCCAGGGAAGCAGGCCAATGGTAGAGACCTGCATTCGGCCGGGAGGGTGGGAGGGTGGGAGGCCACGTGGGATGGGCTCTGGGTTCTAAAGGCCTGGAAAACCCGTGGTTTCCCACAGAAACCATGACAGGCCCTTCAGGTTAACGCCCAGCCTTCCCTTCCTCCCCCGGGCCTCCCGAGCCCCCTCGAGTGAAAGGCCAGAGGCCTCGGCGCCCGCCGCGGAGAAGCCCACTCGGTGGTTTGCCTTTTCCTGTCCTCCCACTCGCTGCAGAGTGGGCCCTGCAGCTGCTACTCAGGGGCCACTTCCTCCAAAGCTCAGAGGCAGCAGGACCCACAGGCCCCAGCCCCTCGGACGGGTCCCCTGAGGCGTTGGCAGGGGCATCGGCCGGAAGCCGAAACGTTTCCCGTTTCCGCCAGCCCGGCTCCCTTCGCTTCTGAACCCAGGAATCCGGCCTGCAATGACCTTTGAGGAAAACAGGCCCCGTGGCAGCAGCATTTCCCCCAACAACGACGTCTTTTAAGAAGCTACTGATTGTCATTATCCTATTTTGAAGAGAGCGTTCTAAGAGTTGTAGCTCTGGGAAGTGTTTCCTTCTGGCACAGGCCTTAGACGTGCCTGTCTGCTGCACAGGGATTCCCGCCTGGTTTCAGCACTGGCATCCTGTCCTTTCATCTTCCTCGGCTCTCCTGGAGTCAGCCCCCCCCCCCCCCCCCCCGCACTGCTCTTTGCCTCTTGAGCACCGCCCGGCAGGGGGTGCTGTGGAGGTCAGCGGTAGGGACAGGACGGACAGGACCTTACTTGACTTCCGCTGGAGGCGTACAGGGCTTAACTTGAATCCCAAAGCAAGAAACTGCTATTGCAAATAAACAAATGAATCATTCTCAAGGATGGGTATGGAGGCGGTAGGAATGGATTAATGTTTTTTTTTATTATCAACAAGATTTTGTTGAACTTAACCCTGCGCCACGTGCTCTTCTGGTCCCTGGGTGTACACCGGGGGGCTTTCTATCTAATTAGAAAAACACGAACAACCATTTACGCATTTGGCTTCTTGGGAACAGCAATCCAAGTCCCAACTGATGTTTCAGTTGAGAGAGCATTAGGCATCGAGGCTGAGAAAAGCAGTATCCCTCGTCCCCATCTTAGAGGTTCACACCGCACACCAGTCTTTTAGAGTCCTGGAGAAGTCTCACGAGAGAAAATGTATTTAACTTTCTGCATCAGTCAGGATAGGCTAGGCTATGCTGTGGCTAACGAACCATTCAAAAATCTCAACGGCTCAGGACCCCCAAAGTTGATTTCTCCCCCCTGCTCCAAGTGCACCGTGTGTCAGCGCCTTCAGCCCAGGACGCAGGCTCAGGGGACAGGCTCCATCACGAACACTGCAGGGCATCACGTTAAGGGGAAAGGGACGCGGTGAATACACGTGTGGGCTGGCTTGTGAAGCTTGGGCTGATGGTGATCGGTGCTTTAATGCAGCCTAGGAGCAGAGGGGATATTTCACCCGGATGTGAGCAGCCCACAGGACAGAGCTGGTCTGGAGTACCAGACACAGGACTCCCTCACCCAGGAAGGGCCTGCATCAAGACCAGACCAAGGGCAGCACTTTTTTTAGGAAGGCACAAGTAGGTACTATCAGTCCAGAAAAAGACAAATCCAGATCTCTTCAAAGGAGGGAGGAGAAGGCAGGTGAAATGGGTCCAGGTCAAATCTAGAGGCAGGGAAAGTTGGCTAAGCCAGAGAGGAAGGGGCCATTCCCAAAGGTGATTTCCTGAAGACTCTCCACCGGGAACTTGGGAGTCCTTAAGCACAGGGACTAGGAGACTCTGATTTCAACGAGGAGTATGGAATCAAGTTTTATGCTTACACAACAGTAAATTCTCCCAACATGTGCTGAGAGGAGCCTATACAGACAGGATCCCAGTGGAGCCAGCGGGCTAGTTTATCACACAGGAGGATATAAATCATCATCATAGCCCAGCCCTGAGCAAGTCTGACACAACAGGGGCTGTTTGCAGAGACCCACAGAGGTGATTCCATTTAAAGGCACCTTTGGCTTCCCCTGGGGGGAATCACTAGGGTGGATTCACTGACGGCATGGCCAGCTGTCCCGGGAGGACCAAGAAGTCCTAGCTCACATACATGGGGAACCCTGTCCTTTTCAGTTCAGATGGCCTTAAGGTTATCCTTGTGAACTACAGAAAGAGGTGTGATAGCCACACTTGTCTTATCAGGAAGTTTATTCAATCCTGATTAAAAAATAAGCTAAAAAGAGAAAAAAATTTCCTTAAGGTGATAAGGGATCTCTACCAGAAATCTATAATCATGCTTTAAAATGAAACATTAGCAGCATTCCTATTAAATCAAACAAGGTAAGGTTGTGCACTATTCAATGTCATAAGTAGTAGCACAAATGAAATCCAGCTACAAAATAAAATAAGTGGTATGTGGCAAGGATGAACTGTCCCAATATCCACTTTCCTTTTCTTTCATAGTAGTAAAATTTCGAGTCAGGCACATGGCCATCCAGAATAAAAATCTCATTTCCCAGACTTTCTTGCAGCCAAACCAGTGGCCATGTGACCAAGTCTGGCCAATGGCATGAAAGAAGAAGCGTCATGTGATAGTTTCTGGGAACTTTGCTTAAGAGTCAGTCACAGTGTGCCCTTCTCCCACCTCCCCTTTCTTCCATGCTACCGTCTAGAAGTGGATGCTGCCATCTCAGACCTAATAATGAGGCCACACTCTAGGGATGGTGAGTGGTGAGCCTCAAGGCCACTGGACCCACTCTGGGCATTTTATGAGAGAGAAACAACCTTCTTGTTTAGGTCACTGTTATTTGGCATCTCTGTTACTCATCGTTGAAACCAATCCTAACTGCTATGAGGAGTAAATATTAGAATATTTATTACTTATCCTAGACCGTTAATCTTAAACAAGGATCAGCAAACTACCGCTTGAAGGTCAAATCCACTCAGCTGCCTGTTTTTATAAATAAAGTTTTATTGAAACACAGCCCCACTCATTTACTTACCCCTAGTCTGTGGCTGCTTCCGCTCTACAGTGGCAGAGTGGAGTGGTGGCACAAAGTCAAAAACATTTTCTACCTGGTCCTTTACAGAAAAAGTTTGTCAAATCCTAATCTAGAAAATCCAGAAAAGCAACTGAACAAAAAGCTCTTTGAACAAACAGAAATGACCCTAGTTCTGTTGAGTGGGGATAAAATTGAGTTGTTACGTCTGTTCTGTCTGTACCACCTGGAAGGGTAAGTGAACTAAATAAATAAAAAGAGTTCAAGTCTCAAAAATCAGCTGGGACTTTGAATCCTATTCAACGTCAGCTTTGTATAAGGTGCTCTGTAGTTATTAAAATTGAAACGGCGGTGTTTATTCAGGGCAATGCTATAGTCTGTACAAAAGGCAAAGGAGTGATTTGGAGTCAGAAGACCTGGGTTTCCGTCTCAGCTCTCCTATGTATTAGCTTTTGGATTTTAGCAAAGTCCTTGCAGCCTTGGTTTCCTCATGAGAATGCCTCCTCGACGAGACGAGTCGGGGCTGGAATTAAAAGAGATAGTATGTGTGAAGCCCACCTTGCAAACTGACCTTGAACAAATGTTGATTCTTTCATAGGGTGTGCCTGTGAGATCATTAAAAGTTTACAGTATCGTGTTCAAAAATTGGTTTATAGGAAAACCAGCAATGATTTCAAGCATGATCACAGACTCAATAGATTGCACAGTTTGAACAGTTAAGATTATAGCCAGAAAACAACCAGATTCCAGGCAGACTTCAAGTTCAAGGATGAAATAAGAAGATAGAAAAGATGTGAGGTGAAGGGACAAGAGAAAGGATGCGAGGGAGAAGTAGTAAAAAGAAGGCACAAGCAAGCAAAAGGCCAGGGAGGAAGCCAGCCTTCCCAAGAGGAAGGTGGGGACCCTAGAGGGAGTGAGGGATGTGGAGGCTGGGGTACCTGATGGCTTCAGGTACGAAGGGAATAGCGGTCCCTCAACGTAATCAGATTTTCCTATCTCAGGTTCTCTGCGTATGCTGTTCCCTTTCTCTGGAGCATTCTTCTTGTCTCAGCTGCCCCCTTCCCTCGCTCCTCCCAATACCACTATTCCTCCTCGAAGTCTTCGGTTCTCGGCTTAATTGTCGCTTTTGCAGAGGTGTCTTCTCTACCACCTTATCTAACATCACTTGGATAAACGAATGAGCGAAGGGCAGGAAGAAGTTACACAAACAAATGGAGAACCCGGTATCTAGAACGTTGAATTTGAGGTATTTTAGCACCTACTACTATGATCAGCGTCGCTTTTACTTTTCAACATAGTGGCAAATATCTCCATGAATAATGAAGAATTCAAATACCCATAGATTTAAATGTATATATAAAGCCTGATACAATGTTTTTTATCTCCAATAAGCTCCAATGAAGGTAGAGATTTTGTTTATTCCCTAACATGTCAACGCTTAGTATAGTTCCTGACGCATAGCAAGCACTCAAGAATTGATTGAACAGAGGAAAGTAGACCAGTCTTAGCAAAACTTCGTAGAGCTTTGGTCCCACCCAGTTGCTTCTGTTACTGCTGTCCTAGCTTTGCTTGACAAATCACAGGAGAGCTGATGCCAAAGTTGTGTGCCTGGTGATGGGGTTCGAACAAGGAGCTGGACACTCTGTTCCCTATCATGTTACTTAACTACCATGTGTGTGACCAGGGGCCAAGCACAGCCCTGCATCAGTAATGTGAATATAGCTTTACCTTCTTCAGATGACTTTGATCCCTTCAGAGGATCGTAGGTTACTCACAGATTAATTAAAATTATTGTTAGTACCAAATTTTTGCTTTATCAGATGAAACTCAGAGATCATTTTATTTACATTTTCCTTGTTGAATTGCTTTGATTCCCATCTTTTTTCTCTTGTGAATAGAAGGAAGAAAGGCAAAAGAAAAGCACATAGTGGAATGTTAGAGCTACTCCAGACCCAGCAACAAAAACCAAATTTGCCTTTCACAGAAGTGTGGGGCATTTCTGGAGAAGGTAATAAATGATAATCCACCAAAATAAGTCTCAACAAAATTTGCCCTTACCATGTTTGTTTTTGTTTTTAATTGTTCTTTCTCTCTCTTTCCCTTCCACAACCCTCGAGGAATTTCTCCACTGGATTCTTATCTCTTAAGCAAGTCTTTGCAAATCTGAAATCTCTGGGAGTGTTACAGTTTAAGTGTACATATCCCATTTCTTCCTTTCTACTAGAACCCTGATTTTGTTCAGGAATCCACTCCTCCCACTAAGCCCGTGTTTCTAAGAGGATGATGAACCCCCCTCAGTTTGACTGGGGTGGACTTGATTAATCTAAAGGTATTCTTTCCTTTTTTCAACTGATTGGCCCTGGAATAGACATATAGGCATGTGACTCCATTCTGGTTAATGAGATGTCAGATGAGGCATCTGGTTAAAGATGCCTCTAGCTGCTTTACCAGAAGCTTCTGGAAAATACCAAACTGCTCCTTAAGAATGATACCAGTAAACAATATCATCTCATGGAAAACAACCCTTTCTAAAACTGAATTAAGAATCCAAATCACATTAGGAAACAAATTACCAAAAGGAGGAGTTAGCAAATATAAATAGGAATATTTTCACATCTAAAACTGGAGAGGGCTTCCCTGGTGGCGCAGTGGTTGAGAATCCACCTGCCGATGCAGGGGACACGGGTTCGTGCCCCGGTACGGGAGCATCCCACATGCCGCGGAGCGGCTGGGCCCGTGAGCCATGGCCGCTGAGCTTGCGTGTCCGGAGCCTGTGTTCCGCAACGGGAGAGGCCACAGCTGTGAGAGGCCCACGTACAACAACAACAACAAAAAAAAATAAAAATAAAATAAAAAAATAAAACTGGAGAAAATAATACAATCTGAAGAGAGTCTAAATATATTTCAAACATAAGGAAAGAGTGTGGAGGGAAAATATAGATTAACCTCTCCCCCAAAACTCAAACAGAAATTATACAAATTAAATAAAAAGCATGGAAGTGTCAAAAGGTGTCAAAAAATCTCAAAAGGTGGGCTTAATAGAAAGTTACATACAGTTGAAGAAAAGATTCATGAATTAGAATATAGAACTAAGGAACTCACTTAAAATGTAGTTCAGAAAGATAAAGTGTGAAGGATAAAAGACACAAGGGTAGAATGAGAAAGACTAGTACGTGTCTAATCAGAGTTCTAAAACAGAAGATAAAAGAGAGAGATGTAGAGACAATATTCAAGAGATAATGTCTGCCATTTTTCCAGAAGAGAGGAAATACATGTCTTCAAATTGTATAAGTAGATTGAATCTAGGGTAGTATTATTAAGCACTAGACACAAGGTAGTAAAACTGCAGAATATCGTAGGTAACGGTAAAGAGACAAAAACTTATCTTAGAGAACAAAACAGACGCGCTACAAAGGAATAATAATCAAACTGACAGTGGATTTCTAAGAAGCAATAAGAGATGCCAGGGACCATGAATAATACCTTTTAAATACTCAGGGGAAAACGATTGTCATCACAGAAATCTAAATTCTAGCTAAATTACCATTCAAAGTTAAAAGCTAAGTAAAGATAATTTCAGACATAAAATGACTAGAAGTTGAGTGCCCACAGGGTCTTGCTGACGAAAATTACTGACAGGCGTACTTCAGCAAGAAGGATATTGACTCCAAAAGGAAAGATGACGATCCCAAAACACAATAGTGGCCAAAGAAATCAGTAAAATGCGCTGCTGAGTCTAAATAGTTGTTGACTGGTACAGATAATACTAATAGCTAATTGAGTGTATAGAACTAAAATCAGGATGGACCCCATGTAACAGATGACAATATCATAAAAGATGGAAGAGAAGCTCAGAAGTTAAATCATTCTTGACTTGTTCAAGAAGAGAATAGAAACAGAAATCACCTCTAGAGTTTGTTAGAAAAACATATGGTCCAGTTATGCATGTTAACTTTAAATTTTAAAAATTAGTGGATGACTTCTAAAATAATAATAATAAAAAAACCAGAATGTATGCTTTCCAAACAATTAGATGGGAAAATAAGGAGGTAAAAGAACATTTGATCAATTCAACATGAGCCAGGAAGGGAGGAACAAAAGAAACAAAGCTTCCCAAGAGGGATGGGATAGGGAGGCTGGGAGGGAGGCTCAGGAAGGAGGGGATAGAGGGATATATGAGTACATATAGCTGATTCGCGTTGCTGTACAGCAGAAACTAACACAACACTGTAAAGCATTTATACTCCAATAAAGGTGTGAAAAAATAAAAGATGCAGACAAGAGACAGGTAATTATTCCTCAACCTCAATCACTGTCCTGCCCAAATATCATGCTACCTAAAGACTAAATTGTAAGTTGGTTTCCAATCATACTGTTCAAAGTCTTAAAGAGGAGGAAAGAGAAGAAGAAATATGTTACCATATGCACACGCAAAGAACATGTAAGAAAATATGCACAGCTCCTACAGCCCTCCTCTCTCTAACTGGTTGAGACGTATAGCTTCCTTCCTCCACGACTCATTCGGTGCTTTCCTTGCCCTCAGGGAAGGCTTCAACTTGCTGAAACGCTCTGTGTGGTGCAGTGACTCAGCGCTTCCTTCCAAAGGGGTCTGAATCCTCAGTGGCCCTTCCTTTTTTTTTTAGTTGCTATAGTTTTCCATCGGACGTGGAAGTACTAAAGGACCTCTCAGAATACTCTGGGTTCCAGACACAGCTCTCCCCACCCCCGCTCCAGCCTAGCAGGGGTAACGGTAGGGAAAACTCTATGTTTCTCCTTAACTCTGACACGCCCGCCGCACAATACTTCTGACATCTGATGTGTGCACTTTTCCCACACACCAAACAATGCTCTGCAACACCAGCTGGGCACCCACAGTTCACTGCAATTCTGACACTAACCAGAATTCGTGCAGACGCCACAGATTAAGAGCTCAGTCCCACAAGACTGCCCCCCCCCCGGCTTCAGATGCAAATCCCAGATTGTCACCTGTGCTTTAAATCAGGGTTCCAACGACCCCCCTCCTCAGGTTCAGTCATTTGCTGTAACTCATAGAACTCAGGGAAGCATTTACTTACATTCACTGGTTTATCATCTAATAAAGGTTATGAGAAAGGATACAGATGAGAGGTACATAGGGTGAGGTCCAGAAGAGTCCCAAGCCCCAAAGCTTCTGTCTCTGTGGACTTGGGGTGTACCATCCTGACAGTTTGTGGTGGTCACCAACCCGTAAGCTATCCAAACCCCATATTTTTGAGATTTTTGTGGAGGCGTCGTCATACAGCCACGATCAATTATTAACTCAAGTTCCGTCTCCCTCCCCTTCTCAGAGGATGAGGGGTGAGTCTGAAAGTTCCATGTTTCTAATTATGGCTTGGTCTGTCTGGTGGTCAGCCCCCGTCCCCAAGCTATCCAGGAGTCCAGCAAAAGTTGCTTCATTAGAACAAAAGATACTCCTATCACCCAGGAAATTCCAAGGAACTCTGTGTCAGGAGCCAGGATCGAAGACCAAAAATTAAATAAAATATTCTCCTAAGTGCTCTTATCACTTAGGAAATTACAAAGATTTCAGGAGCTGTGTGCCAGGAACTAGAAGCAGACCAAAATCTGTATTCTCTATGATTTCACAGCCCCCTTCTTTTCCTTTCGGTTCTGTGGCATGTGGAGTCCCCCCTGGATAGCAGTCTCAAGTGCCAATTCAGTAGAAGCACTCTTGGGTTTCCTGGGGAAGCATTCCTCCTTTATAAAACAGGGTCGTTGGAACCCTGATTTAAAGCACAGGTGACAATCTGGGATTTGCATCTGAAGTCGGGGGGGGGGGGCAGTCTTGTGGGACTGATCCCTTAATCTGTGCAGGCTGCACTAATTCCAGTTAGTGTCAGAACTGACGTGAATTGTAGGTGCCCTCCCGTAAGTCTGGGGCAACAGGAAGACGCAAAAGTCTAGACGTGTGCTATTGGTTGCAACCATGACATTCCCAGCCCACAAATACTGGCGAAGGCAGCCCTATTTGATGAAACCCAATGGACTAACACAATCGCATCCATTAACTGGGAAGGTGAATCCAGTTCACTTTTATCTATTTTTCTCCCCAGCTCCATACGCATTCCCCAAGTTGTTTAATCAGCCTCCCCTAGTGAGAGCTTGCAAATAATCTACCTCTTAAATTATAGCTCCCTAGCCTGGGGGACTGTTAGCCTTGGCCTCTCTGAATTTCTCAACCTCTCCCAAGACAGCATAGCCATCCAGCTGCCATCTTGTCTCGGCAGAGAGAGGACATCCCCGTGACACAATCCCCTACTCCTGCGGATAAAAGAGTGTCTCCTCAGAATGGCAGTGCAGTGCAGTCCCTTCGAGGAGTACGTGGCAGTGCAGTCCCTTCTGATGTTCTGAGCTGCCTGTCAGTTGAAGATACAACCCTACATACTGAGTCAACTCTGCTCGGTTCCATAACCCTCTCGGGGTGAGGCAAGATGTCAGGCTCTTCCGAGAGCTTGGCCACATCGCACGTCGCGGGGAACCCCTCCCCAGGAAAGGCCGCGTGCTGTGCCTCCCCCGACCCTGGCCCCTCGTGCTCCTCCCTTTTTTTATTTATTTTTTTTTTCTTTTTTTTTTTTTTGCGGTACGCGGGGCTCTCACTGCTGTGGCCTCTCCCTTTGCGGAGCACAGGCTCCGGACGCGTAGGCTCAGCGGCCACGGCTCACGGGCCCAGCCGCTCCGCGGCACGTGGGATCCTCCCGGACCGGGGCACGAACCCGCGTCCCCCGCATCGGCAGGCGGACTCTCAACCACTGCGCCACCAGGGAAGCCCCGCTCCTCCCTTTTGACGCCACTGCTTCAATGACCATTTAGCAAGTGTAGCTACAAACAAGACGGCAGTTTCCTATGTCATTTCTGACACCTATGTCACTGCTTTTTCATCACATTTCACAGCTTAGGTTCGCACCATCTGTCTTGGCAAAACTAAAAGCAAAGTCCAAAAAGCCAGGAGCTCATTTGGGGGACGTAACCACCCTACTCCATCTCCCTGGAGAAAAACCACTGACTGTCTCTGGATTTTCTTTTTCTTTTGTATGAGCAGAAGACATAGCATCTTGCTGGGTTGAAGTGTCCTTGTGCCCTGCTGTCAACTGAGTTTGTAGAAAAGGGACAAATTGTATATTTGGCTTGTAGTTCGCATAGCCACCCAGAGGCAAGCCAGAATGACACAAACAAACACCAAATAATCCCGACTGCTTCTGTCACGGAGAAGACCAGAAAACATGGGCTGGTGTTGGCAGGGGGGGAAGCAGGAGAGAGAAGAAAAACTGTTGAGTTTCAACTGCGCATCTTTTAAAATTTCAGATTGTAGAAGGATAGGGCTGTCTCTGGAGTTTGAGTTAAAATCCCAGTGTCTCTTATTGCTCTGCACAGGCCACGAGCAGTGAGGGAGAGATGTGTTCCTTGCAAAGAGCAGAGGCCAAAACACATCTCCCTCGAAAACAAAAACGTGCTGGGGGAGAAGACAGCCATTATGGTGAAGTCTGGTCCTTGATGTGCTCCAGCTCACACAAAAATAGGTTTAGGAGGGCCTTCCCTGGTGGCACAGTGGTTGAGAGTCCGCCTGCCGATGCGGGGGACGCGGGTTCGCGTCCCGGTCCGGGAAGATCCCACGTGCCGTGGAGCGGCTGGGCCCGTGAGCCGTGGCCGCTGAGCCTGCGCTTCTGGAGCCTGCGCTCCGCAACGGGAGAGGCCGCGACGGTGAGAGGCCCGCGTACCGCAAAAAAGAAAAAAAAAAAAAAAAGAAAAGATTTAGGAGGAAGACTAAGATGTCTGTTTACTCCCAAAGATCAGTCTTTGATCTCACGGTGGGGTGACATCTTAAAGGAGAATGAATTTACACGATGATAAGAACCGTAGAAAAATGCATGGCAGCATCTTCACTGGGGCCTAAACTGTGGATGCCAGCAGCCTCCTGCCCTGAATCTCTGCGTGCAAACAACCAGAGGTACCCCGGTGGCGATGTGAGAAAGGAGAACTAAATGCAACCATAGTTCTTGTTTATTACTTCAAGCAGGAAATTGTTGCAAATATATATATATATTTAGGACTGACAGGTCAGCCTGCCCTTGTCCCTACCCTTCTTCTGTCCTCCACCTCTCCCTCCCCACCAGCCAGAAATCCTTCCAATGCCCTGCTAGCATCAAAGTTTGCTGCTATGTGTTAGCGCTGCCATGTGCTTCTGAGATGGCTGGATTGTTTTGAAAATATGCTGAGGCCAAATGATATTTACGGGCCCCTTGTTTTGGACTCGCTCTTTATTCCATTCTTATTCAGTTCAGATCTACTCATCAGGATAAAGTGATCCTCCTCTCCTAAATCAGGGGACGATGAGGACCCCCCGCCTTGGCTGCCGAAGCCACGGTTGCTTACGGCACGCAATCCTCGTGGTGAACTGAAGTTAGACGCTTCATAGAAAAAAAGAGCTTGACAAGAGTCCAGAAGTCAAGAAATATCTTGCTTTTAGGGTGAATGTTTCCTGCATGTCCAGAATTTGTTTTCTTCCTGCCTTACAATAATTATGTTATGGTACACAGCAGTGGCCACTAAGATTGAAAGGGAAACTTTCGAGTTTGTTCTTGTTAAGAAGGAATGTTTCAACACTCATATATACTCATGAGGCTTTATTCATCCTTCAAAGTGCCTCTTAAATTCCAGTTCGTTCGTAATTTTTTCTTTTCATTATTAAGTGCCTACTATCTGCCTGGCCTTATGCTATTTTCTTTTATTTATTTATTTTATACAGCAGGTTCTCATTAGTTATCCGTTTTATACACATTAGTGTATCTATGTCAATCCCAATCTCCCAATTCATCACACCACCACCCTTGCCACTCCCCCCCCCCTTGGTGTCCATACATTTGTTCTCTACATCTGTGTATCTATTTCTGCCCTGCAAACCGGCTCATCTGTACCATTTTTCTAGGTTCCACATACATGCATTAATATACGATATTTGTTTTTCTCTTTCTGACTTACTTCACTCTGTATGACACTCTCTAGATCCATCCACGTCTCTACAAATGACCCAATTTCGTTCCTTTTTATGGCCGAGTAATATTCCATTGTATGTGTATAGGTATTTGATCTACCATCCTGTGCTTTTTATTTATACCTACAACAAAGCTGGGACTCTCCTAAAATGAGGCAGGAGGAAATGTCCTTTGACATGTCCTGCTGACTTTTGGTGCTTTCAACGAAAAGTAATGGAGAAGACAGAAGCCCTCATCTATTATGATTGCTTTTATTATCAAAGCACTTGGCCACTGAGAATTTCATTGCATAAGTGGGGCTGGGTGGGGACGGTATGCACTCGGCTCTACTAAAGGTGCTGTATCCCTGCTTTTGTGCCAAACCTCCAACGCAGGTCCATTCTCCACTTGCAACTGGGGACCTGGGGGAGATCTCAAGGCATTGTGCCAGTGGGTGCTGTGTCACATCAGAGATGGCTGACGGCTGCTTCCTCAAGTGCTTCACACTTACAGGTCCAGAAATGTTTGCTAGTGCTGCTGCTTTCTTTCCAAATACTGTCTGGATACTTGATAGATCGTTAACCAGATGACAGCAATGGATAGAAATGAAGGCGAGAGAACCAAGCCTCCTAACTGGGGCTGCTCGGGGCCTCACGAGGCGGTTGGCTTAACTTGGAGCATCCCCACGAGAGCACTTAGGAGATGAACAGAGAATACAAACCAAATTCTCATTTCCTTTCATCCAGGTCTTCCAAGAGCTACAGATTCAAACAGAAGCTGCCTCCCTCTGACTTGGGGGTGGCCTCCTGTGGCAGGGAGGAAGAGCAGGACAAGGGCAAGGACGCAGGTCTCATCATCAGTGGAGGAGACCCTGTCTTCTTCATGATGGCCTCTAACCCTTGTGTCACCAAGTTTCCGTGAGCGCCACCAAGTTCAATCGTACAGCACTAAGATCCTCATGAAGGCCCTGGTCCTTTAATTAACTCACTGCTGTTACAACCAAACAGAATGTGAAAATGTCTCTTCCAGAAGCAGCAAGGGAGGGTCTGCATTATTATTAGCAGAGGGCTACCTCAGAGTCTGTTTTTGCTTTTTCCTGCATTTCATCCAAACTAGTCGCTTTTAAAGAAGTAAGAGGAGTAAGATGTGAGCAAAGATCAGAAAGGAAGAGAGACGGTTGATTTTTGGTAATTCACTACCAATTCTAGGACTCAGTCTACCCATTAGTTTCATTTCCCTCTAAAGGGTTTATTACACAAATAACAGGATTTCTTTTCCTTAAAGCACATTTGTGAGCACGTAACCCCATGAGTAAGTGTATCACGTAGGAAGTGTAGCACAGGAACAAAAAGCTGCTTGCTATCCCGGTCTTTCATGAGACGATTCAGAGCAGAGTTTCCTTAGTTTTCTGCTAACAGCAGAGTTGATGGGGGTGTTTATTTCCTTACGACACACCATCCTCTATGGATCCCTTTATGGATCCCAGGATTCTTATGTTTATAAAAGCACTGTAGGGATGATAATATGAACACCAGCAGTATTATAATTACTCCGTCTTTGCTTTGGGAATGTTTGTCCATAACAGTTGTGTCAAAGGGACAAAAGCCTTAGGACGGGCAGAACTTGTTCCTTCCAGGTGGGACAAGAAGGTAATGTAGAAAAGGTCCACTTTGTCTTCTACATCCTTTGCCCCATTGACCCTCCCAGTCCACACGCCATGCTGGGTGTCCTTCCATCTTCACCCTGCACGGAAGCGGGCAGCTCCAGCCCATGGCTTGCTGTTAGCCCAGAGCCTGGCACATGAGAGCACTCAAAAAATACGTGTTGAAGTGAACTGGATCTTCCTGCTCTTTCCTGGTGATTCCTCTGACGCCTTCTTCACCTCCGCTTGCCATCCAAGCTCACCTCGGCTGCCCTCGGGCTGGCTGGCAGGAGCCCATCTGACTTAGAGGCTCACGTGACTAGCACTCATGGCCTATCAGGCACATAAAGTTGGAGGGTCACCCCGCTTTGTACTTGCCTTCGCCAAAACCAGGTTCCGACTAAGGACTCCCAGACACCTGGAGAGAGCTCGTGTGCGGGACCCTCTCGGTACATGTCATCAGCCTTGTCCTTCCCTGTCTGGATGGTCCAGTCTGCTCAGGTTCTCCTGGCTGAGGAGCTCTGTGGACTTGGAAATGGCCTAGAGCCTGAAGCCGAGGAGACCTACGTCAGAATCCCGGATCTGTCTTTTCCTGCCTATTCTCCACGGGCAAACTCCCCGACATTTCC
This sequence comes from Kogia breviceps, assembly GCF_026419965.1. Taxonomy (NCBI): domain Eukaryota; kingdom Metazoa; phylum Chordata; class Mammalia; order Artiodactyla; family Physeteridae; genus Kogia; species Kogia breviceps. Next base: position 83,667,978 of record NC_081322.1, on the reverse strand, counting down.
CAGCCTCAGTTTCCTCACCTGGTAAGGAGGTAACTATATCTGCTGTACACAGTGGTGAGGAGGGGAAAGGGGTTGCTGCACACGTGGTTTTGAGGATTGAGAAATGAGGCGGCTTAGATGAAATCCCAAGCGCTTGGCAGGCGCGTGAGACAAATGCCAACTGCTAACTGTTTTTTCTCAGTGGGGAAAATCCGGGTCAGGGAAGATGGGCTTCACTGCTGACATGATTGATGGGATTAGAATTGTCCCTCAAAGTGTCTGATCTCGGTTGCTCGGGCGTAGCTTCGGCAACTTTCTAACCACCTCCCTCCTTGTTTCAACTTGTTCTGGCTAACTACTTAGTGGCACGGTTTGGAGGACAGTTTTATGGTGTAGAGCACATACACACCTGCAAAAGGGGCCAAGAAGACGGTTCCCTTTGTGGCCATGAAGGGGTCCGATTTACACCTGAGAAGTTCAGAGTCCCACAGAAGGACTGAGGTGTCCACTGGGTATCACCGTAAGGAAACGAGGTCCTGCCAAGCTTGTATCCACAGACTTGGGGCTTGGGCAGGAAATGGCTGGTATTGTGTCACCTTTCTTCACTTGCTGCAGTATTCTAGAGAAACAGTTTATGTTTTACCCTTGCAGTAGATAACTGCGGTCCTATAAACTTTACAGGAGCAGCTCACGTATACAAGGTAGGAGCCGAAATTAACGTTTGAGACACACTCCCCTGGAAGGAGTCTTCGAATAATACTAATAATAACAGCCAGCAGTTACAGAGCGCTGAGCACGTGTGCAGCTCTGCCCTAAACCCTTGATATGCAGTGAATCATCCACTTCCCCTCCGACACACGTGCCCTAGTCTCACATGAGGTAAGAGTCTTTCAAACCGGGTGTCACAAACGGATTTTCCTTTTCCAGAATAGCTTCCTCTGAGTTACGCAAAAAAAAAAATATTTCTCTTTCTAACATTGGAAGTCCCACCCCATCCACTGTCAGGTGCCCAAGAGCTCCTCTGTGTCACGCTGAGCTCCGGTATGGTGCTCTTTGGCCAGTTCCTGCAGTGTGGTCACTGCGATGTCATGAAACCTTACACTGCTCTTCTTGGTTCACTCAGATGAAGTTCATTTATAATACTAGTATGGGTCAACCTGCATATAAATGCTTCTTTTCATGCAAAGGAAGTTCCAGATACCATGTTGTTACGAGAATTAAATGAGGTAGTGCGTGTAAACCTCCTAGCACAGAGCCTGCTGCTTAGTTATGCTAAATAAAAGTCGGATTTTTCACACCAGTAATAGAAGGAACATCCCAGCCAAAGGAAACAGCATGTGCAAAGGCCTGAGGTAGAGCCTGGGTGATCTGAGAACTCTGAGGGTGTACTGGTCAGCTCGGGCCGCATAACAAAGTTCCACAGACCTGTGGGCTCGAACAACAGAGTTTCATTGTCGCACAGTTCTGGAGGCTTGAAGTCCAAGATCAAGGTGTCAGCAGGGTATCTCCTTCTGAGGGCTGAGGGTTGGTACTGGGTTGGCTAAAAGGCTCGTCTGGGGTTTTGCATAAGATGCTACTGAAAAAAACCCAAACGAACTTTTTGGCCAAACCAATATCACTGGATTGCAGCGGGAGAGATGGTGCGGGAACGGGCAGGCCAGGTGAGCAGGTAAGACAGAATGATCCTGAAGAGCTGGCTGGAGACCAAATCCTTTAGGCATTAGATGGTAGTCACTGAACATCAATCTGTCATCAGTACCGGGCTAAGGAAATTCAGAGATAGATAAAGTACGGCCTCCAACCCTTAGGAGCCGCAAGCCTGGTGAAGACAGGCCTTGGCGAGATCATCTGATTGGACGCCGAGTGTGCCAGTGTGCTTGGTCGGAGGCACCAGGAAGGAGCCCCTCACCCAGTGCTGCCTGGCGTGGACCAGAGAGGTCGGGTGAGGACACCCCAAAGTCCTGAAGCCACGAAGAGACCTCAGGGCTGGGCCGGACTTGGGCCAGCCCTGCCGTGGAGGGCGAGAGCAGCCACGGAGGCCGGGCCTTCCCGCGAGCTGCACCCATCACTGGGGGAGTGCAAACCGCTCTGTGCTCCAACCCCCTCATGCTGCACCCACTCTGCAGCAGGCATCCCCAGACACCTGAAGGGTCATCGAGCAGGATCTGGTAGGAGAAGGCAGACACGGATGTGAGGAGTAAGACCTAGAGTCAGAACTGATGGGTCTCAGGAGGAATCAGCTCGGATGATGGGCGAGTCCAGAAGAAGGCAGCGTCTTGGTTTCCTGAGGCTGCAGTTACAAATCACCACAAACCCGGTGGCGTGGAACAATGGATATTTATTCTCTCACTGTCCTGGAGGCCAGAAGTCTAAAACTGCAGCGTCGGCAGAGTTGATTGCGTCTGCAAGCTCTGAGGAAGGTCTGTTCTAGCTGCTCTCCTAACTTCTGGGGCTACTGAAGGTCGTTTAGTGTTCCTGGCTGTGGAGGCATCAATTCAACCTCTGCCTCTTCGTCCTCACGTGGCCTCCCCTCTGTGTTTTTGTGTGTCTTCCATCTCTTACGAGGATGCCCTCCACTGGATTTAGGGTCCATCCTAATCTGGGATGATCTCACCTCAAAAATCCTTCCCTTACACACTCACAACGACTATTTCCATATGAGGTCACCTTCACAGGTACAGGGGTTTAGGACTCAGACATACTGGGTGGGGCACACTTTTCAACCCACTACAGGCGGAGTTAAGCTCAAGTTGGGAGAAACGGGAGGATTGGGGGTTGGGGATCTGGTAGCACCTGGCTGAGCCTTGCAGGGAGAGGCAGGCTGGACTTTAGAGAGGAGGGAAGGGCATTTCGATAGAGGGACAAGAGGAGGGAAGGCTCAGAGGCACAAAAGCACCATCCCATGCAGAAACCCAACCATGTCAGAGGAGGGGGTGAAATGGATTTTGCATCCGTCTCTTTCTTGCTGTTCCATAAGTTCCCTCCATCACAACCACTGCCACGACCCAACAGTGAGTTCAGCTGCATGACAGAAGAGTTGAACAAGGAATGTCCCCTTCTCCATTCCCGCAGAGCAGTTCCAGCTTGGCCTAGCCCTGGATTCCTTTGCTCCAATTCCCTCACAAACTTTTGTGCTCAGTCAGAAGTGTCCAAAGAAACCAGGATGACCCAGGGAATAAGGATCTCCCTGCACCTCAATTTTACTAGATGCTTCAAGAGTGAAAAGCTATTATTTTTATTATGAAAATAAACCCTGGTATTTGAAGGATGAGACTGCAAAAGTTCCCTGAGATTTTAAGGAAAAAGGGTAATAATTCCCACCTGGTAATTGTGGTAAGGTGCTTATTGGGTAGTCTGTAAAACGCTTAGCCTATAGGAAGACCCTGGTGATAACAGAAAAGCAACAACCAGAAGAGTCTAGAAGACTATCTTGGGCTCTCATGTGTCATCGAGTCTGTTCACTAGGAAGGTTTTAGGGACACTGCCCTTATTAGGGCAGAGTGGGACACCAGGTGGAAAGGCACCATGTGACCTCATCATGAAAGGGTTTAGGTGTCAGCCTGAGGGATTGCTACTTTATCCTCCAGCTAAGGGGAAGCTGGTGCCTTAAAAATCAGGAGGTCAGGGCTTCCCTGGTGGCGCAGTGGTTGAGAGTCCGCCTGCCGATGCAGGGGACGCGGGTTCGCGCCCCGGTCCGGGAGGATCCCACGTGCCGCGGAGCGGCTGGGCCCGTGAGCCGTGGCCGCTGGGCCTGCGCGTCCGGAGCCTGTGCTCCGCAACGGGAGAGGCCACAACAGCGAGAGGCCCGCGTACCGCAAAAAAAAAAAAAGAAAAAAAATCAGGAGGTCAATGTTCGGTGCCAAATTAAAGCAAAGCAAAGGGTTAACAATTGCCTATCGCATCCGGGCATCCGGAGGGGTCAATAACTATTATATCTCAGGCCACTTTTTCTACTCTCCTCAGGGTAGTTCAGGACTATCCAGAATGTAGTATTGTCTCACTAATTGGAGAAACATTTCTTTTGCCAACAAAAGATAGGGTTGATACAGTCTTTAGAGAGTTGTGTTTGGAAGATAAGCCATCAGTCCTAGCTGTCACGATAATCCTTTTCAACCAGTCATTTAGCTGCTCGCCATTCTGTTACCCACTTGCGCTCTTACTGTTAAAAATTTGTTAATTTCTTCTTTAAAACCCACATTGAGTCACACTGAGTTAACTCTGCCCTGGGCATTTCCATCACTTGACACTGAGCTTCTTAGCAATAGCCAGAGGTGGGACTTTTTGGCAAATGCTGTTTATCCACCTTTGAAAGGAGACATTCACTGCAAGCAGGTTTAAAAGGAAATTTCTGTAAAAGCACTTTTTTCAATGATAGTCTTTGCTTTTTTTTCACTTGCCCATAACTTTCTGGAAAATTCTACTTTGGGCTGAATCTTCTTTTCAGTATAAATTTGTTTTGTTTTTCATTAATGGAAAGTTCAGGGGGGGGTGGAAAATCCCTTCAGTAGCTTTTGAGTAATGAGAATATGAAAAATACACTTTTTCCAATTAAAAGAAATCTTTGGACTTTTTAAAAATGAAAACTTTTACATTTGAGGACTACTATTAAACTCTAAGCAGTGGTTCTCAACATTGGCTTCACATTGGAATAACTTGAGGGGCTTTTAAAAATACAACACCTGGGGCTTCCCTGGTGGCGCAGCGGTTGAGAGTCCGCCTGCCGATGCAGGGGACGCGGGTTCGTGCCCCGGTCCGGGAAGATCTCACGTGCCGCGGAGCGGCTGGGCCCGTGAGCCATGGCCGCTGAGCCTGCACGTCCGGAGCCTGTGCTCCGCAATGGGAGAGGCCACAACAGCGAGAGGCCCGCGTACCGCAAAAAAAAAAAAAAAAAAGAAAAAGAAAAAGAAAACAACATCTGAATCCAGAGATTCCAGAGAAATTGGCCTGGGTCCAGCCAGGGCCCTGGGATCATTAAAAGCGCCCCAGGTGGCTCTGATGTCCAGGCAGCATTGAGTACTGCTGTCCTAATACACAACCACCCTGATTGGCAACCTCGAGAAAGGATGCAGAGGTCTGGAAGAAACCTTGGGATAGTTTTCTTCCAGTTAAGAAAAAAACAGATATACTATGTGAAACGAAAAGCTCTGAGAAGGATGTGAAGGAACTTTAACTCGAAGCCTTTCTATCCCGCCACGAGTATCACTGGTGATCACTGGAACAGGCCCTCAATTCCTTTCGCTCCGGGAGAGATGGGCTCATCAGTAACTTTAGCAGTGAGGAACCCTCTGTCCAGCTTCAGACAAGGTATTTCTCTCCATGCCTGTGGGCACCAACGAACAAAAGGGAGACTCCAGGGGACCAGCCCAAAGTTTCCCTGGCTCTGTGGCCACCTCCCCCCACGGTTCAGGATCGTTGCCTGAGCTCTTGTAAAATGTTTTCTATACAGTTCCTCTACGGGGGCCCCTGGGATAGACTTCTCTCCACTGGTCACACTATTAGTGGGACGTCCAAGACAGACCACAGAGAAAACCAGACTCAGTACCATGTAGGAAGTATCTTCTTCTTTCTTATAAAGTCCTCCAAGAAGGAGCATGACCCTGCTTCCTCCTTTCTCCTGACTCTGGGCCAACACTTGGATGAACCCAATTAATGACTCTGCTGCCACTTGAGGACACTCCATCACCCTTAGCTGCGGAGTCAAGGCCACGTGGGCTACATGCTCACAGACGGCCCCTACAGGAATTCATTTCTTCGATAAGCCTTCGCTGGATGCCCCTACGTGCCAGGCAATATGGAGAGAATATTGCTTTTAACAAGACACGGCCCCCTGCCCTCACAGAGAGACGGGAGCAAATCACTGCAGATGCATGAGGCGTCCCCAGGGCCCTGTTGGCAGCCTTGTTTGAGCATCAGGGCACCCAAAAGTCATAAGGAAGGCTTTATGATCACCATGAAGTGTTAATATTTTGAGTTTAGAATAACCACATAATTTTGTACCAAATCAAATCGCATCACAGAGTAGATTAATAATACAGACAAGTGTCGGTGGCAAATTCCCAATAAATATGGCGGGACAACTTACAACTAAGCAAGTTGTCTCTCAGCTTAGAGTTTGTGAATCAGGAAAAACGATCTTTTCCTGATTGTTTTTCAACCCCATCATGACTAAAACCAAACAGACAAACAAAAGTAAGCAGGAAGGCAAACTAACTACAAGATTAAAACCTACAGGAAGGAGATATCCCATGTCCACCGATTTTTTTTTTTTTTTTTTGCGGTACGCGGGCCTCTCACTGTTGTGGCCTCTCCCGTTGCGGAGCACAGGCTCCGGACGCGCAGGCTCAGCGGCCACGGCTCACGGGCCCAGCCGCTCCGTGGCACGTGGGATCCTCCCGGACCGGGGCACGAACCCGCGTCCCCCGCATCGGCAGGTGGACTCTCAACCACTGAGCTACCAGGGAAGCCCCCATGTCCGCCTCTTGAAGGACGTGGGTGGCTCTCACCCAGACTCCTCATGTTGACCTCTGCCTGTAGCATTCAGTGTCTGCAGGATTTGATGTTTTCACCGGGCCATTCTCGTTGACAATACCAGTTTTAGGATTTCAGTGTAACATTGCCTCACTGTTAGCTCCTGGGTAAGCTTTTCACACTTCCTTTTTGAAACCTTGTCTCCCCTCCCGCCATGGCCATCACCTGCCGCCGCGATGACTCCAGCCCTTCCTGGGGAAGTCTGCGGGGAGCCCCTCGGGCTGGCTCCAAAGTGCTCCGCCGTGGAGGATGAGCAACGGTCTGCTAGACAAATTTGGGAAAAGGTCCCTCAGACATAAGTACTGAATAGATTCCATAACACAGTCTGCTGAGTTTGTAAATTAATATACGTTGTTGGACTTAGGCAAACGTTCTCAGTCCTGCTCTCAGATTTCCTAGTTATCTGTAGAATTCCCCTTCAGTTAAGAAATGTTCACCTATCTATCTGACATCCTGGATTTTTATATGAAATGCCTCCAGTTAGAGAAAGTGGGAACTAAGTGACTTTCATTTAAGGAAGTCTCTGCCTAATCACATCAAGCAGAGTTTAAAAATGAGAAGGAAGAAAAGAACCGCCAAAATTTCCTCTTTGACAACTATTTCTGAATAAGAACTTGAGCAATCTCACTCAAGAAGGTGGTATTTTTATTCCAGTTAACTGATGTCCCTCTGGAGAGCCAGGGCCAGCATACAGAACCCTAACCCTAAGCCCTAACCCTAACCCTAACCCTAAGCCCTAACCCTAACCCTAACCCTAAGCCCTAACCCTAACCCTAACCCTAACCCTAACCCTAACCCTAACCCTGAGCCCTAACCCTAACCCTAACCCTAACCCTAAGCCCTAACCCTAACCCTAACCCTAAGCCCTAACCCTAACCCTAACCCTAAGCCCTAACCCTAACCCTAACCCTAACCCTAACCCTAACCCTAACCCTGAGCCCTAACCCTAACCCTAACCCTAACCCTAACCCTAACCCTAAGCCCTAACCCTAACCCTAACCCTAACCCTAACCCTGAGCCCTAACCCTAACCCTGAGCCCTAACCCTAACCCTAACCCTAAGCCCTAACCCTAACCCTAACCCTAACCCTGAGCCCTAACCCTAACCCTAAGCCCTAACCCTAACCCTAACCCGAACCCTAACCCTAACCCTGAGCCCTAACCCTAACCCTAACCCGAACCCTAAGCCCTAACTCTAACCCTAACCCTAACCCTAACCCTAACCCTAACCCTAACCCTAAGCCCTAACACACACACACACATACACACCCCGGCCACCGGGCCCTCCAGACTTCCTGCAGCTTTTCCAGTTCTCACTTTCAATGATTCAGACTTGAGTATCCGCTGCTTCAAAACCACCTAATCTCCTTGTCCCTTTGTCTTTATCTGTAGATTTTAACATAAGGCAGAGAGCTGATACTAACCCCTTGACAGAGAAGCAAATGCAGGCATACTTCCTGTCAATGAAATATATATATATATATGGTGAATATATATCCCCCCACATACACATACACACAAATTCATATGCCAAAACCCTAACTTGAAGTATCTTAGAATGTAACTGTATTTGAGAGATCTTGTATGAGGTGGTTAAGTTAAAATGAGGCCATTAGGATGGGCTGTAATCCAGTAAGAACCAGTGTCATTATAAGAAGAGATTAGGGGCTTCCCTGGTGGCGCAGTGCTTGAGAGTCCACCTGCCGATGCAGGGGACGCGGGTTCGCGCCCCGGTCCGGGAGGATCCCACGTGCCGCGGAGCGGCTGGGCCCGTGAGCCGTGGCCGCTGCGCCTGCGCGTCCGGAGCCTGTGCTCCGCAATGGGAGAGGCCACAACAGTGAGAGGCCCGCGTACCGCAAAACAAAAAAAAAAAAGAAGAGATTAGGACACCCAGAGAGACACCAGGGATGTGCTCACAGAGGAACGACCATGTAAGGACACAGTGAGAAGGCAGCCATCTGCAAGCCAGGGAGAGAGGCCTCAGGAGAAACCAAACCTGCAGACACCTTGATCTTGGACTTGTAGCCTCCAGAGCTGTGCAGAATAAATTTTGGTTGTTTAAGCTGCCCAGTCTATGGTATTTTGTCATGGCGGCCCGAGCAAACTAATGTGTTCCCGTGTGTGTTCGCACATACGTGGGCACATGTGTGTAACGGGACGAGGTAATGCAGTTTGGGTGGTTAGTTGTGAGGCACAGCCTTCTCGTTTAATTAATTCCAGATGCTGAGTCACACGAGTGTGGTGCCCAGTACAAGACCTCTCAAGGTTGCTGGATGAGAAGCCCCCTTCCCCCTACTCCATCCCTCCGTCCACGGAGCCCTCGTGGAGCATTGGCTCCCCTTCCTCACACTGAAGAACCACAGAACATTCCCACAAGGATTCCAACCATCAGGATTGAGATTATGTATGTTGTCATCAGTTAGTAACTAGGGAGACTGAAATGATGGGATAGGAACACAATACCTGCTCCTGGAGTTTGGGAACCATGTCCTTTTCTCAGTCTTTTCAACACTGAGCAAAGCACTTTGCCCACTGACTGAATATAAATAATATAGGAACTGAATGTACAGAAGTAGCCCGGTTCAACTCCTTGAGCCCTCAGAGAAAGTCCCTCTTTTCTGGAATCTGCCAACGTATCATTCAAAGTTTTGGATAGTTTAACCTTCAGTTTTGCATCTGAAAACTTCCGAATATATCATTTGTATCCATAGGTACTGATTTTTTTTTTTTAGTCTCCTCCACTGATTGATTTCTATTTTACATCTCTACAGCCTACTTGAAACTTTATTACTGTGAAAAAATGCATCCCATGCTCACTGTGAGAAATACCATATCAATAGTTCCTGAAGCTGCTTTCGAATAAAGACTCCTGCTGAGAAAGAGACTCAATCAGTGCTTTTTAAAATCAGTACTGGCAATGCAATGCAAAGCTGTCCTCGTGGCACTTGTGCAAAAGTCATGAGAACAGTTGAGGAAGTCACTGTTTGTTTCAGGCATCTATTCCTGAGTAACAGACACCCCAAGACACAGTCTCTTGCACAACAGCAATTTCTGATACTACTGGCTGAGTAGCTCCTCTGCTGGTTTCACATGGCCTCACTCAGATGACAGCCTTCAGCCAGAGTCCCTGAGGTCTGCAAGTGGGTGCTGGTGGGCAGGGTGCCTGACCTCTCTGCCACGTGGCCACTTATCCCCTGGGAGGCTAGACTGGCTTCCCACACTGCCGTCTCAGGGCTGCACGCAAGAGAGCAAAGGTGGAAACTTCTGGACAACTGGAGGCCCAGGCTCCAGAACTGACATGACATCCCTTTTGCTACATCCTACTGGTCAAAGCAAGTCATGAATCAGCCCCGCTTCAAGGAGTGGGGAAGTAGATTCCACCGCTTAAAGAGAGCAGCTGCAAAGAATTTGTGGCCACATTTAATCAACCACAAAATTGCAGTGGATCCCAAGTCACCCCAACCCTGTGAGCAAAAGAGGGTGAATCAGAAAAGTGGTTCTCCTGAGCTGGTGTTCTTCTGAGGAGGGACACTGAGACCCAGCCTCCTGCCCTGCCTGGGAATTCACCTGCTGCTTCTAAGCTTGTCCAGGGCCTACGGTTGCAGAGAAGGATCCAGCTGTAGAATTAACAGATCAGTTTACCCAGAAAGCTGTTGCTGAAATGTCGGGTCCTCACGTTTGGTTGTACATTGCAATTCTCTGTAGAGTTTTTTAAAATACTGATGTCTGGATCCCACCTTCAGAAATGACAATTTCACTGGTATAAGAAGTGGCCTTGGTACTGGGGATTTTTAAAAGCTCCCCGGGGGATTCTAATGTGCAGCTCAGTGTGCAAAGGACGGCTGTTTAAACTTGAAACTGCCTTATCTCATTTGGCAAGAAAGATTCAACTAACATTTATTCTGTCTACCTGGTCATTTGTGATGTGTAAGTGAAAGGACAATGTTATACACACACACACATAAACACACACACTCTCTCTCTCGCTCGCTCGCTCGCTCGCTCTCACATGGCATGTTCTGGTAGCAATAGTAAAGGAAGCTTGCCTTCAACCTTTTAGGGATTTGCAGAAGGGCGTTTTGTAGACAGCTGAGCTCTCCTAATGGGTAATAGATGCCCTGTGGACAAACAGCCAACTTCAAGGTTCAGAACAGGCTAGTGCAACTTGCGGTCCATTTGGTTTCCTTAACCCAGGGCCACTGGAAATGAGTCACCAACAGGTGATTATCACATTTATTTGAAAAAAAAAAAAAAATTAGCAAAGCTTCTGTTTCGTTAGATCTTGGGACTCTAAGTGAATCCAGCAGTACGTGCCTTATCCCTCTGGCTGCCTATTAAAGGTTCTTGGGATTATTCTGGACACGAAAGCTTGCAGAGTTCCTTTGGAGTAGCCCCCAGTTTTTATCTGGAGAAACAGCGTTGAGCATAGCAACCAGGGGCAGAGACACATTCAAATATCTGATAAAAGCAGAAGTGTCACTTCTGACTGGGGAAGCCTTTGTGAACTTCCTTTTGGGCCCCAGGGCTGTCTCAGGATGTCGGAATGAATTTCTCCATTGTAACAGCCTGCAGGCTCATTTCGGGGGGAAGACAAATGCAGGAAAGCCAACAAAACGCTAGAATTGTGGAAAAACCCAGTGATTATAAAAATGTCATTACATAGACCACCGCAATGCCCAGGAAGCAGGAGTAAATGCGTTTACTTTTTACTTTTTCATGACACCTCGCCAGTTGGCTTTCCAAGTGTGGTCCCCGGACCAGCTGCCTCACCATCGCCTGGGACTCGTGAGGAATGCAGAGTTCTAGGCCTCTCCCCAGCCGTGCTGAATCAGAAGCTCTGGGGGTGAGGCCCCCACTCCAGGTTTTAATGAGCCCTCCAGGTGATGCTGATATAACTGCTCAGGTTCGAGCACCACAATATATGGCAAATTTGAAAACCTGGTTTTGCCCTTTGAGATTTACTGAACTTTTCACAAAGGGTACGTCTCAGAGAAACGGAATTTGGGCTCAGTTTCACAGTCAACATATGGAAAATTTAGGGAAGATACAAGAATTTTTAAAAATATGTCACCTGGTTTGGGCTTCCCTGGTGGCGCAGTGGTTGAGAGTCCGCCTGCCGATGCAGGGGACGCAGGTTCGTGCCCCGGTCCGGGAAGATCCCACGTGCCGCGGAGCGGCTGGGCCCGTGAGCCACGGCCGCTGCGCCTGCGCGTCCGGAGCCTGTGCTCTGCAACGGGAGAGGCCACAACAGTGAGAGGCCCGCGTACTGCAAAAAAAAAAAAAAAAAAAAAGTCACCTGGTTACTAGCATTTTGTATGATGTTTTATGGCCCAAAGGCAGGAGGCAAAACCTTGTGGTTCTTTTTTCTGTAGGAAGAGCCCAGGAGTCGTGGGCTACAAAGAACACAGCAGGGGCCTTGTCCCGTCCATTCGCCCCCGGAAGGGGAGGGCTGAGCCATTATGAACATCTGCTGTGTATACAGATGACCAGACGTTCTCCCGTGGCCCAGTGTAAATTTGTTCTCATTCTCTGGGTCCATTTTCTCATCCCCCTTTCTCTAAGGGAAGTTTATCAGGTTCACCAGAATCCTCATGGATTCACCTTGACCCCTCTGTCCAAAGACTCTTCATATCAAAAATCACACAAGCTCTACACAATACCCTGGGATCTAAGTCAGAACCAGCGTGGACTAGAGAGCATCAGAAAGGCTCCTGTGGGCTTCGCTGGTGGCGCAGCGGTTGAGAGTCCGCCTGCCGATGCAGGGGACGCGGGTTCGTGCCCCGGTCCGGGAGGATCCCACGTGCCGCGGAGCGGCTGGGCCCGTGAGCCGTGGCCGCTGAGCCTGCGCGTCCGGAGCCTGTGCTCCGCAACGGGAGAGGCCACAACAGTGAGAGGCCCGCGTAGCATCAAAAAAAAAAAAAAAAAAAAAAAGGCTCCTGAGAAAAAAATGGCACTCAACCAGTCCCAACCACTAACCTAATCACTGACAAGCTCTTTCAGGCCAGACTGGGGTCGGATGGAGACCCCCCGCCCCTTCTCCCGGTGGGAGCCGCGTGGATGCTGACCGCGCTGCCCCACTTGCTGCCACACACCCCTGAACGCCCAGCCCTGGGAGCTGACACGGTCCTCAGAGGCCATTTCCAGGAGACTTTCTCAGAAGACACCAAATAAGGCATAGTATCTGAGAAAGGGACCACACCCATTCAAAATGACAAATACTTTTCTTTTTAAAAATTTAAACAGGAGGTAAAAGCCCTGGATAATTGTTTTCACATGACACATGAAAAAAGCATTAAGTTAAAAAAAATTAAACTAGAGTAAATATCTCTTTAAAAGGCATTTTGGAATCATGAGCTAACTAAACATTTTTCCATAGCTACCACCTTTTTGGTTCAGAGTTCTTTTTTACAAATGCCTCACATGAATTTTGTAGACTGCTAACAAAGAACCTCAATTCTCATAATTTGCTGTTTTTTCTTCAAAAAAATCTGCTGAATTATGTCATAGTTAAGGGATGCTCAGGGTTGATGGCATCCCCTTTTTTGACATTGTGTTTCCTTTGTGCAATTTTGGGGGCTAAAATACCATCAGAAAGGAAGGATTCTTTAGTTTTTAAAGTGATATATGAAATAAGTTGGAGCGTTGCCTTGCCTATGACATGGTGGTAGCTGTATCAGCAATTCACAGATTCTAATCTCCTAATCTCAGGATATTTCATTTCTAATTCTTGATCGTGGCCTCGGTCAGTGGGGAAGGCAGTTTAAAAAGAACATTTTCTCCTAGCCTTTCTTATTTTTCGAGCCAGCTTTCTGAAAACACCGAGTTCTTCAAATATTATTTTATGCTGAGGCTATTTTGTATTCCAATACAAAGATTCATTATCACAGAGATGTGAGAGGCAAATTTAAAACACATGTATCCACCGCAAAAACGCAGGCATTTGTGGGTATAGCGAATAATTCGGCAGGACGCAATGACACTTGCGACATTTAGGGACACTGGTCCCAGCAAACCTCAGGGATGTTCAGGTAACCCTCGTGCAGTAGAATGAGTTAAAATTTGGCTGGAGGACAGGCCTTTTCCTGCCAGGAAAACAAATGGCCTTAAAGGACGTGGGCTGGATGCCCTCCACGCCAGACCGAGTCCCCGCCCGCCCTCCGGCCCGAGCGCCCTCCGCGAGCCCCGGGGAGGCGTCTCCTCCAGCCCCATCCCACGCGCCCCAGACTTTCCTGGAAGTTTCTTAGAGAAGAGGCAGGCAAGGAGTTTTCCCGCTAATTTACTATAACCGCATTAAGCAAATAAAAGGAATTTAGCAGAGCCGTGTGCCCTGCCGATTCGTGAATCCCATGCCCTCATTTAAAGATGAGAACTGAGCCCAGTCTGGCTACAGCAGCGAGTTCGCAGCAGGGAGAGGCGGAGCCTTGGGCCCCAGTTGACTCCACCCGGCCTGGTGCTTGATTCTAAGCCCTGGTGTCCCGGTCCCCTCAGCCACACAGCGTGGAACCTGGCCCCGGGGCAGGCGGAGCTATAGGATCCGGAATGAAACATTGTAGGATTTCCTCCTCCGGGAGAAGTGAGGCTTCGGCGGGTGGCGGGTGCGGGGTGCTGAGACAGCCGTGCTGGTGTGCCCTCCAAGTTCATGACAGAGTCAGCATCCGGCTGCTGAGCCCTGCTGTCTCAAGCCTAGCCAGGTGAGGCCTCCTTACCTCGGGCACAGCCAGGAAGTCCATGGGCCCCAATCTAATGCACTACTGTCAACGTAAGCCTGCGTATCACCGTGGCCAGGCCTGCTGGGACAGGAGGGCCTCAAAGTCAGTGGCATCTCCCATGGGCACCACTGTCCCATCAGGACAGAGAGAAGATCCTTCTCAACTAAGCAAAGACAAAGAGGCTAAGTAACACATTTCAACACCAATAAACATAGAGTGAGAGTCAAATGCTTTCATTTAATAACGGAATTTTATTGTGGAAAATAATGGAAGTATAGTAAATGCCTACTCTGTACAATGCACTCTGCAGGGCACTTGTAAGGACAAAAGGTGAAGATTGGCCCCTGCTTTCTGGCGGCACAGGGTGAACTGCTGCTGCAGAACAAGGGAAGGGAGATTGATTCCTTCTGCAAGGGTCTGTGGGACGCATCTTAGAGGAGATGGGACTTGAGCTGGACTCGGAGGGAGAGAAGGGGATGGTTCCACAGGGCTGATGGGGTGAACAGCCTTCCACGGGGGGAAGCAGCTTCACCACAGGCCTGGAGGTGCAGGTGTGCACTTTTAGGGAATGACAGTAGACTCTGTAGCTAAAACATGACAAGTCATAATCAGAAAAGATGGCTAGATTCTTGTTAAATTTTTTTATTTGTGACTTGAAAAGCTTTCTAGAAGATCAGTGTATCCCTCAATCATTAGGGAGCCCGGTACTGGCGTGATGTAAAAGTCCTCGAGGAAATTGTGACCTCTTTGGGAAAATAATCCTCTATGCAAGAAGCAATTGATATCACTCTAACTGAGGAACTTGGGGCTCTGGGTCACTGAGCGGACCAAGGGAGAGAAAGGAAGAGCAAGCCAGGAATGGAAAGACTGGTTCTCAAGTGGTGTTCCCCCAGCAAGATGGGTAAGACTGCACAGTCCATCTGGAAAATACAGGGTGAACGACTCATAAGTCTTGGTCACAACCGTCAGGACTGGGGTAGTAAGAGCCTTCGTGAAGGGGTATCCTGAGTCAGCCTGGAGGCGCAGGAAGAAACCTAAGTGCTCTCAGCAACACCACGAAAATGCACACTCAGCATAGAAATCACAGACCCTGTCCCAGAGTTTATTGTCTTTAGACACTCGCCACAGTAAAAACAAAGCCAGTTCTTGGGAGAAAAATCTGTTGTGACCAGGAGCTAAGTAATAAACATCCTCACGTGAGAATCACCTTGTGTGTTTTTCTTCAGCCCCACCGCCTGTCTTGTCTATTTCTGCTTGCTGGCAAAAGCCATTTAAGTTTCTTTCCACGTTCTGAAAACTCTTGTCATGCAGGGTAAGAACTTGCTTTTTGAAAGAAATTATGAGGCAAGACTGTGGAGAGAGTGAAACTGATCTTTCCTTTTGTGTTTGTTTGTTTCTCGATATGGCTGCTTCCAAATTTCACACTGTATTCACAAATGTTCTACTATTGTTCAGAGGAACTGCAGCAGTCACTCTGAGAGTTTCAGAATCAGTGGTGCAGGACCTGTCCTCTATGACTCTATTTCCACGGTGGGAACCATGTGCCGAGCAGGGCAGCACTGATGGTGGACGAGGTGGGCGTCTCCTTGGCCGGCCACCAGGACCAGCTGTTGATGGTGGCTTACCATCAGTTACAAAACTTACCTGTTATTTAGATGATGACTCTTAGACTCTCCCAGGGACATAAAAAATGGCACTTCCCTCTTGGTTCTCCCATCAATGGTCCAGTCTATAAGAAGAGCCAAAAGATATTACTGCTTTGAAAAATGAGGGGCTCTAACTTAACTCTGTTCTGTTGGCTTACTTACTACTAACTTCAGTAAAGTAGCGTGTTGTAGGCAGACGCAAGAGTTATAGACAAGTGAGAAACGCTCATCTCTCTGTGTAACAGTTTCTGTGGGTCACTGAATCTTTGGTGCTATGTATTTTTTAAAGATGATGTAAATTGTATTTGATTGATTATTTTCAATGAAACTGACAGAAGGAGATTTTGAAGTTTCAGGACAACGTCCTCAATCTGACTCTGCCTGCTTGGTAAGAGCTCCCCATAGAGATCCACCTGGACTCGTCTGGTCTATATTGGTGTACAAGGTCTAGACCTCTTGTTTCCATTTATAAATGAATCACTTGAAGGATTATCCTTAAGAGAGATCATGGAAAGAGCACTGGACTTAGTATTAAAAGACTAGGTTCAACAGACTGACGTTGGGTGAATGAACTGACACGGAGCCCCAGGTGACTCAGCCATAAGACAGGGAGTGTGACCTACTCAGTGTGGTTCTAAAAATGCTGTGAAGTGAGGTATTTGAATATGGCTAGGACAATAGAGAACATGTAGTGGTGTTAAATAAGCGTCTCACTACCCCTTTCTTTTGCCTTGAAATCTTAGAATGCAGAGCTGATGATGGATGCCAACACAGGATGTTACCTACTGAGAAGTGTCTTTGTCTGTTTGTTTTGGGGTCGGAGGCATGGGGGCTGCAGGGGTTGAACAGAAAAAGCTGGAAGGCTATCTCCCAGGATAGAATGGGATTTGAAACAGGAAAGGCTTTCAAGACAGGCTTCACTCTGACATAGCCAGGAGCTTTCTGCTGAATTAGGGAATGGCTCACTCAGCAGTTGGAATGCCCTCAGAAAGAGAGGACTTCGAGAACAATCTCGGAGAGACAATTTGGTGAGGGGTGCTGCAGAGATATAAGCATCAGGATATGGACAGGACGTTAAACTAGTTGCTCACTTAAAACCCTTTCAGCCCTGAAATTCAATGTCAATAAATATCCATGTCTAGTCCCATAATTCAGTCTCAAAAAAAGAAGAGGAAAAAAGGAGGAGGATGAGGAAAGGAAGAAAATAGACCAGATTAGAGGGAATTTTTGATTCAATATAATTTATAGCATTTGCGTTTTTATCATTTCTTCCTTTTAAAAAGTCCAAAGTTATCACAACATAATTAACAGACACATTATTCAGCTTTTCAAAAGAGCTGTGACTGAAACATGTAATGAACATGTTTATAAAAGTCTTTCTTATTGTATTTCATAATAAATTTAAAGACATGATCCTCTACATAAAAAAAATATATATATAACCCCCAGCAACAATCAAATTTCACTTAAAAATTCACAATGTTTTAAATGACATATCCAAAGAGAAACAGCACTTTTCTCATGTCCTACTTCCTCATTTTTCCCCACTGCCATATGTCGATGGCTGAGTTTATACTTTATATATAGAAGGACGTTTGTGTCCCTAGGACAACTGAGAAGAAATGTAGTGACGTGACCACCATAAAGGACACGAGACTCGGAGGTAGAGGAAAGGGGGTGAAGACCGCTTGGGGCAGCTGCCAGCACAGAGCCATCGTGAAAAACGTGGAAAATCACAGTGCAGCAGATGTAACCGCGCGGGAAAGAATCCTGTCTTCACTCCGAGACTTGTTGAAGCTCTTAATAAACAATATGCAGTGTGGAGAGAGGGACTGTCAGGCAACACACCTTGGCAGTGATTTTCACTGAAAATGGCTACGGCTGTAAATAGGGTGAAGGTCATAGGCAAATAAGACACGAATGTGGAATTTTCTCACATGCAAAGATATGATGTAGATCAGCAGTTCTCAAACTTTTTTGGTCTCAGGAACCCTTTACAAAATTATTGACAGCTCTAAAGCACTTTAATTTACCTAAGTTATATCTACCCATATGTACTGTAGGAGAAATTAGAACTGAGAACAATTTAAAACACAAGAAAATGCAAGTTTGCATTCCCATAGCTATCAAAACGTCCCACATCATGTGGCCTCTAGAAAACTTCACTATATACTCGAGAGAATGGAGTCGAAAAGGCAAATCGCACTCAGTATTGTTACAAAATAGTTTGACCTCATGGACCCTCCTGAAAGGGCTCCAGGGCACTTGGAGAACTGCTGGTGTATGAGTGTTTCAGTCTCCTCGAGAATCTCCCAGCTTGGACTCGTCAGAAGACGCAAAACGGATGGGCCTATGATTTCCCCACCCATCTCTCACTAGAGCAACATATTCTTAAAAAAAGTTTTTTAACATTTTATATAGCAGGATTCTCGATTCATCTTCCTTTGAATATAGAGTCCCATGACAAAAAGAAAGTTTTTAAATCACTGGTGGAATGTGTATTGTGGGGTATAGGGCATAACATAAGAAGCCCTAAGGATTAGAAAAAAATATGGTCTTCATTTTAAAACATATATCGATTGAGGATGGATGCTTTAGTTGTAAGAGCAGCGCAAACATTAAGTTTCTTAGAAGAACCAAAGAAAGTATCCAATGAGGAAGTTCATAATATACATATTAGCAAAGAATATGTATTATAGTAATATCCTACTGTGACTATTTCATAAGTAAATGTTTTTTTTTTTTTTTTTTTTTTTTTTTTTTTTTTTTTGCGGTATGCGGGCCTCTCACTGTTGTGGCCTCTCCCGTTGCGGAGCACAGGCTCCGGACGCGCAGGCCTAGCGGCCATGGCTCACGGGCTTAGTCGCTCCGCGGCATGTGGGATCTTCCCGGACCAGGGCACGAACCCGTGTCTCCTGCATCGGCAGGCGGATTCTCAACCACTGCGCCACCAGGGAAGCCCGAGTAAATGTATTTATACAGAAATTATTTATTGAGTACCTTCCATGTGTCTGACTCTAGGATAGGACAGCATAAATGCCCTTTTTCATAATAATAATGAAAATCAGTGAATTCATCTCAGAGGTTTGTAAGAGGGAGGGCGAAAGAGCAATAACATCTACAGATGTGGTGGGGTGCTGCGTGAACTCTGGCAGTTTTAAGAGAGGGCGCCTCGGGCTGGAAGCCTGGACACTGGTTCTGGCCTGAGGTCACCCGCTGAGACTCCGAGTTACCGGGCAGATTTTAACAGCTCTGTGCTTCAGTTTCCCAAAATATGCCTAATCATGACCTACTTTCAGTATAAAGACAATAGCGCTATCAATAGAAAAAGAGGCTTAGAATTACAGGTGCTAATAATGAATTAAGCCAAGATGTTTGTAAACTTTCTGTTGAAGAATAGCATACATACAGAAATGTACACCTAAGACTAGCAGCACCTAGACCAAGAGATGGACCATTATAAAGCCCCTCTCTTGTCCCTCAGAGTCACTATCCAGCCCTAGGGAAACGCTATTCCGGCTTCTAATAGCACAGATTACTTTTGCTGTTTGGGGGCTTTGCATGCAAGATGCAATCTTTTGTGTCTGGCCTCTTTCGCTCAACGTTATTTTGTGAGACCCAACCATACGGTTGAATGTAGTTATACACTATTCATTCTTAGGACTCTGTAAGACTCCCCTGTGTGAATCTGTCACAATTTATGTCTCCATTCTATGGTCGAGGAATTTGAGTCATTTCATATATAGCCTTAAGCCATAGAAAAGGCCAGCCTTCTCTCTTATCCAGAAGGCAGGATCCACAGATGAAATTCACCACCTCCTTTCTACTTTCCAATGGTCTGAGCAAAGGAATTTTTTGTTTACCTCCCGTGACAGAATTAGATCTGATCTGACTATGACCTAAGTATTGAGTTAGGGAAAGAAGAGGTTAATATGTTGACAGCCTGCTCTGGTGGACTCTTTCTAATTCCAGACCTGGCTTTGGCTGGTGACTATTTTTCAAAAGAGGCAGTGTGTCTTGGGTTTCTTAGAGGGACGGCGTCCCGCACCTAGAGGGCGCTTATCAATGTACAGTGACTGGTGAACAGAGGAGATGGTGGGTGGGAGGGGAGACAGCACCCAAACAGGGTACCAAAAAAAGGGCACCTGAAATTACCACGTTAGAAAATACGATGATGTTTACGTACGGAATAACACAATTTCTTATTTATACATCCCACCTATGACATTAATCAGGGCCTTCACCTATGGCCATATGTCATCTTTTCCACTCTTAGTAGTTTACAGATGTCTTGCTTTGAAGTGGAAGAAGAAGAAGAAAAAAGAAAGAACCAGAGCTGCCCTAAAAGGAATGAGGAAGTGAGAGCTCTCCAGTGTCTGGCTGACTCTGTCCCGGTGACAGCCCGTGATGTTCTTTCCGGTCTCAATAATATTCTGAATTTCCACCTGCCCGCCCCCTCTCCTTTATAACACAGAACATGTGAAGTTAGAGCAGTTCAGTCTCCTCCCTGACGGTGGATTAGTAGGAGTAGAGTGTCATGCTGTTTCTCCCATTTTCCACAGTTCACGGGAGGTAAAAGAAGTCTGGGTGGAGGCCCTCCGAGGGTAAGTACCATAAATCAAAATGACTAGACAGTAATATGCCTAGCGGGTCACTGGGCTTTAAGATCATATCCAACAGAAAACAGCGACACCGTGGAATATGCAATGAATATTCTGTTATAAAGAATAAACGCAGAAAGCTTTGCTTTAATGTGAAGCCTGCACTTTTGTGGCATAGGAATTCTGTACACGTTATCTTTGTTTTATGTCTGCTAGAAGTAGCATCCTGGGAATACGTTTCTTCCTTTTCCGGTTAGATGAGAAAACCTGTGCAAAGCACTTAATACAGTGTCCTGACACACAGTGAGCTCTCCAGATAAGAGTTAGTTGTGATTGTAATTGTTATTCAGCTTATCTCCTGATGGGAATGTAATAAATGAATAACAAAGCTTGGCATCATGAAGATATCAGGTTTAAAACATTTAGAAGTAAGTGTGTTCAGATGTTGTGTTTAATAGCGTAAGACATCTGGCAACATATAACTGACTTTAAATGGAAACTTTTCTAGCCAGTAGTTTCAAACTTTGTGTTTAATCAGAGTGGCACTGAAATTGGCCAATGCATTATGTGTACCCCTCGTAACCTCTTCCCATGTGATTTCTTGTATACAGAGCCAAGGCCACACAGGAGCAAAGCTCATCACTGGACGGTCAGGCCAAACTCTAATGAAGTTGACAAGCAGCGGCCATGCTGTATGCGCCCTTCTTATATTTATTAATTCATGTTTTCTCATGGCAAGAGTCAAAGAGGTTTACCTAATTGAGTGCTTTCTCTTTTAGTCAAAAACACTAAATGCCAGTAATATGGAGACATTAATTGAATGTCGATCAGAGGTAAGAAAGCAATGTTTAAAACTTTTTATCTGTACTGGGAGATGGAAAGCTTTACTTTTATTGAATATCCTTTGTATTGTTCAGTTTTCAGGACAGAAAATCAACGTAAGAAGTGTAGTAAATTAAAGACTAATATTAATTGAGATCTTCTATCATGATAAGCAGGACATTAACATTGATTCTGGAAGATAGAAAAAAATAACGGACTCGACTAGTTTTTGATATGAATAAAATGTTGAATGTACTTTGTGGGGCAAGACTGGGCAGATTTCTTCAGTCATTATTTTAAAGTAAAATAAATCTCTTTTTAGGGTGACATCAAGGAACATCCTCTGTTGGCATCATGTGAGAGCGAAGATAGTCTTTGCCAGCTAATCGGTGAGTTTTGAAAACATACTGATCTTTTACATAGAGGTTCTTAGTTTGCCAAACCACAGTGCTTTACTAGGAATTTTTTTTTTCAAAGTGTTCTTTTAAAGACCACAGAACATTAACACTTGCATGGCAGGAAGGCTCCAGCTCACTGGAGGACAAGCGCTCTGATAGAAAAGATCTCCCCTAAGCCAACCCCCAAGCTCTCCAGAGGGGTGTTAACGGAGTCACAGATCTCCTGGCATTTATGTTTTGACATTTAAAATGTGCAGACATGTGAAAAATACAGTCGCCTGTACCATTTTCTCCCTCCTCTAACGGAGAATGATTCTAAGAGCACATGAAGCAATTGTTACTAATCTCAAATCCCAAAGAACACACCGTTCACTCCATTTTTCCCACAATTCATTGCATTATAAAGTAACCCTGACCCAGTTCTCCTGAACTATGAGGACAAGCCAGTTCTCTATCCGTCCTCCTCCACTTGGCGGTATCAAAGGTATAGAAACATATGCCAATGCATTTAAACTATGTAGCTTTCATAATCAGAAAAGAAAGGAGAAGGGACGAGGGAGAAAACAGAGAAAGAAGGAAACTTGTTAGACGTTATACCCATTGCACACGTCTTCAGGATTTTGCAAGGATAAAAAATATCTTGGTAGGGTCTAGGTTCAAACCTTCCTGCAGCAATTTGTGCCCGCCCTTCCCTAAAGCGTCCACTGGGAAAACCCTGCAGGTGACTGTAGACAGACTGCGTGGTGTAGCTCCCTCTAGTGGTGCGTGTTAGCATGGCCACAGAGGTTTGTTTAATGGGCCGCCGCCCAGCGCACAGCCTTCAGAATGGTCTTGAGCAAGTCACTTCCTCTTCCTATAAGTTTCATTTTCTTCACTCGTCAAAGGAAGACATTAAAATAATCTATCTCACGTCAGAAATATCCACCGTGGTTATTTAGGTCAATATGTTAAGATGGTTGTTTACGACCTGCTTAGTTAGGTTTTGCCCATTTTCTGTAGCAAACAGCTAGGAAAGTGTAAAAACAGGAAAGGTGGAGCCTTTGAGGAACCTTGGTGTTGCTGTTTAGGGGCTGACTGCCCTGGTAACAATGTAGATGTTTTTCAGGTTGATTTTTCTAGATTAAGATTCACACCCTTTGCTTCCTCGGTTTTTCAATATTATTTGTCCCACACAGCAAACCATAGATGACAATATCCGTTGTCCTCTCTGGATCCTTGCTTATCAATATTTTAATCTAATTTCTCTTTGCTTTGTCGTCTTGGCTGTAGAAATTAAGAAGAGAAAGAAGGTGTTGAACTGGCTCTTTCTCATGAGAAGGCTGTCTTCTTCATCAGATTTTTCTGGGGCTTCAGAGCCAGAACTGAAGTCATCCCTATTTGATCAGCCCTTGTCAGCTATCTGCAGTGACAATGACACGCTCCCCAGACCCATTCAGGTAGGTGCACATTCACGCGTGAACCTACTTCAGTTTTCTGCCGGCTGTGCAAAGTCCTCGGGAAATCTGAACGGCATTCTCATGCTAAACTTGTCGGGGCCAATCTTTAGGTTTTTTCCCACGTTTGCAAAGGGTGTTCGCACTTAGGAATGCAGTCAGGAGAATACCTGGCTGCTTACATTCTAGAAGTTAGTTGTATTTGCCACTGAGCTCAGGTTGATGGCCCCTCCATCCTTCTGACTTCATGGAGAGAAGAATGCTGAAAATGTGTAGCTTCTGAAATTAACAGACAGAGATTTATAGAGTTTATGATCAGAAATCCAATGTTTACATGGAATGACTTGAAAGGAGAGAGGCCTGAAATAGTTTTAGAATGTGCAAATTCCAGCTTTCACAATTTGCCTCCTCTTAGAAAAATGGCAGGGCCGAGGGAGACAGTTGATAGCAACCAGACTGAAAGGAGAAACTGGCATTAATAGTCTCTTGTTGAGACTGTCTTAGTATCCTGGAGAACTAACTTCTATGGAGAGGATGTTTTAAAACAGGTAAAGTTAGCTACTGTTCATGTCCACTATTTTAATTCTTCTTCTCCTACCAAAACATAGATTTTTTTCCTGCGTTAGTAGCAGCAGAGTGTGTCTTCCAACCAAGTGAAGTGACCCCTTCCTATTTCTATACCCCTTTCCTTTAGGATATTCTCACTATACTATGCCTTAAAGGCCCTTCCACTGAAGGAATATTCAGGAAAGCAGCCAACGAGAAAGCCCGTAAAGAGCTTAAGGAAGAGCTCAACTCCGGAGGCGTGGTAGATCTGAAAAGTCTCCCCGTGCACCTCCTGGCGGTGGTCTTTAAGGTGAGTTCACAGCATTGGTGCCAGATGACCTGCTGATGGGCTCTGACCCATTCACACTCAGGAAATAAGAGATGGGCTCTTTACAAAGCAAAGGAAACTGATCTTATAGTTTAATTTTTTTAGTTAAGCCTTTATTTATTTGTATAAGCCTCTCTGTTCCTGTGATCCCAGATTCCAACAGAAAGTGATGCATTAAATTCCCCCCCCCCCAGTTTCTCTGAGGAAAAGCACTTGGATTGTCCCATGGCCGAGTCCATTCCCCTAAGTCTGGTGGCCCCTTGGATGATGGCCTTACTGCTCCTGTAGTTAGGAAGCTGCTGAGAGACAAGTCAGGTGAGAGATTTCTCCAGGCTAATGAATGCAGGAAGGAAAGGGCACAGCCTGTGTAGGGGATGAGCACAGAGTCCCTGAGATTCGACCAACGAGGTGAAAGGATGGCAGCACATTGTGTAACATGAACGGTCCCTTCCCACCCTCCAGGACTTCCTCAGAAGTATCCCACTGAAGCTCCTGTCCTGCGACCTGTTTGAGGAGTGGATGGGCGCCCTGGAGAAACAGAGAGAGGAGGACAGGATCGAGGCCCTGAAGCAGTAAGTTGCCGGCCTCGTCCCCGGAGGCCAGGCCCGCCCGGTCTCCATCCTTTGATTCTGCACGTAACTGTCCGAGTGGTTTACGTATATCGCAATGTTTAGGGAGTTCGAGTGGAACTGTTCATCTACTCCCAGAATACAAACCTAGAGGTACCCTGGAAATTTTTTAAACGTAGTTTTAGCCAAATGAAAGGAAGCGCCTCTTCAGAAGATAGAAAGCGGACTTCAGTACTCACAAATCCCAAGAGGTGGGGAGTCTAAAAATATAAGCAGTTCAAGAAGGTATGGAACCAACTCACAGATGAAAGCCTCAAAGCAGGGTAACCAGCCAGGTGTAGGAATCTGGGGTCTCCTTAACCTGTACACTGATGTCGTGCAAAGCAACTATTCTCCCACAAAACATCCCTTAAAGCGTAGTAAACAATCTGGAAGGGGTTGTTTGTTCACAAAATTCCATAGCATATTTCATATCCTTATAATTAACCAAAATGAAAGCTATATAAAAACAAATTCTAACCACAGCAAAAACAGTTCCATATATAAATGGAAGTGTGACCGGTTAGAGACTAGGAAATCTTAAAACACCTAACCTTAAAATAACAGCACTTTTGCCAAATCCTATGAAAGTCTGTCTATATATTATGATTGTCTCACATGGCTAAATATTTTCAATGAAACATTTATTGAATTGAAGACATTAGTGTGTCTGTCCCTACGATTATCACAATAAGTTTCCGCTTACAGACACAAAGCTCTTTCATAACAATATCTTCTTATGAGAAATGAACTATCCTTATGTTAGAGACACCATTTCACTTTTCGAAGCTATGAAGCTTTACAATTCTAATTTATTAGCAGCAGTACCAATGTTGCCATTTAAGTGCTGCTGTCACAATTTTTATGAACATGCTCTTATAAACTGATAAACTCTCCATAAAGATTTCTCAGAATGGTATAAAAATGTGTCATCTTCATTTGATGAGCACAGTTTTTAAAGAGGCAGACGATTGTACTCTTGAAAAAAAAAATAGTCTTGCAGTGTCAGAAGCAGAAGGACACTCTACATGGCTAAATGGTTACTCAACAAAATGATTTTCAAAATGTATTAAAGTATGTATTTCACCGCAGGAGTTAACCTTTCATAATTTAAGATCTATGTAAAGAATAAAGGGCCATGTTATTGGTGTCCTGACCATCAAGGCCAGTGTGTTAGGGCTGCAGGATCTTGTGGTTAACTGACTCATTCCATGTCAGTTGCCACTGGAAGTGTCTGAATGAACGTTTCACGACGTCTCCTGTGAAAACCGACCTTCCTCCTTGTAAAGGAAGTCTGGGTTAGGCAGAAACTTGCAACTTGCTACCCTCAGGCTAGACAGGCCGTGAGCCCCCCTGAAACCAGCCTCCCGAACCCCCCGCTCCAGGGTTGCCGACAAGCTCCCGCGGCCCAACCACCTGCTGCTCCAGCGCCTGGCCTCCGTGCTCCACGTGATCAGCAAGAACGCTGAGGTCAACAGGATGGATGCCGGCAACCTCGCCATCTGCATCGGGCCCAACGTGCTGAGCCCGGAGAACGAGCACAACCTGTCACTGGAAGCCCGGAGAGGCCTCAATGATAAGGTTTGTTTCTGTCTATCTCTGAGAAACTCATGGTCTGTTTGCAAAAGCCAGGCAATAACGTGCCCGTGAATTTCTCCGACTCAGTCAAGAGCCCCGTGAAAATACCAAAGGCAAATGCTTTGGTCATAGTTCCGTTCTCTTGGGTGTGTACCCTGGATGAAACTGAGTAAAGCTAGGCCTGCGTCCTCTATCATCCCACGAGGCAGAGGACAATCGATACCCATCTTTACATGACTGTGTCCCAGGATGGAAAGGCCCTTTCACTTTTCTCTCTTGCGAGCATCACACTCTGTCAGCTCAGCTACCGATTGGGGAAAGTCCTTAAATGAAAGTTTGTGTTACTTTGATGTAATAGATTTTTTTAAATTCACAAAATTAAAAATGCATGTCTCGAAAATAACTTTCACATAGGTGATTGTTACCAATTTTCCGGATGCTCCTTTCAGACCCATAAAGGTCTCTCATGACCATTTTGGCCCCTCCCTAACTGCTGACCCCCGCTATGTCCCCACTCTTAACCACCCTTCCTTTAAAAATAAATAAAGGTCTCGTTAAGCCGACAACCTGTTAACTTCTCCTCACAGGTTAAGACGCTGGTGGAATTCTTCATCGATAACTGCTTTGAAATATTTGGGGAGAACATGCCAGGGCATTCCAGAATCGCTTCTGATGAGTCCCTGGAACACACTGACAGTTCAGGTGCGGACGGTGCTCTCAATTGATTCTGACTCTGGGGTCAAGTTCATGGCCAGCTACCAGTCCAGACCGGTAATGTAAAGCATCCCTGGTATCTGCAGCAGAAGTTACCTTCACACGTCACCAAATCAGAGTAGACTCCAGTCTGTAGGGAGGTCATTAAACATGGAAACTTTTCTCTCGAGGTTTCCTGCACTGTTTCCTCGGGCTGCAGACACTGATTCAGCTTCAGCCTGGAACCTTCCCCTTCCTCTTCTAAATCACGAAGAACTGCTAATTTTACTAAGTAACTTTTAGCTAGAGAGTTGGGGGTAAGAAACTTTTGTTTCCACACAGTGGAATATGGGTCTGTTAAAATGGGGATGGATCCAGTCAAAAGAGCCATCCAAAGGATCAGTTTTAAATTTAAGATCGATACATTTTCACTGGAATGCTGTTTTCTCTCCTTTCTCAGTTCCTCCCTCTCTCGCTTCATTTTCCTACTTATCTTCTCCACCTCAAAATAGTAGATATGGAAAGAAACAGAATTTTAATGTGGCCAGTTTCTTTCATACCAAGCCCCAAATTAGCATCACCAAATTCCCTGGCGCCATACTCGAAATAAGCAGGTGAACGGTACTTAGGTTTATTTCTGAAAGTAACTGAACAAAAGCTCAACCATCCCGTAACTTCCCCCAGACGTGTCGACCCTGCAGAACGACTCGGCCTATGACAGCAACGACCCCGATCCCGACGCGGAGCCCAGCGCCGTGGGGTCCCTGAGCAGGTGGCCCCCAGGGTCCTCGGACCCGGCTACCGGCCTGGAGCCCAGAGGCCCGCCGCACCCTTGGAAGCCTGTCCTCGGCAGTGCGCCCAGACTGAAAGGTTCCCTCGGGCAACCAGACAGGAGGTACTCGGACCCCAGCACGTTGGTATCCTCGCAGGAGTGCCTCGAGGGCAGGAAAGCAAACCCGAAACTCACGCGAAGTGAGGATGACTTCACCGCGGCCCAGGCGGCCCCTCGCTTTGCAAGTGAGGAAACTGAGGACCCGTTTCCAGAGGAGGTGTTTCCTGCAGCGGAAGGCAAAACCCAGAGGCCACGTGACCCGAGGGTGCAGAGCCCGGCTCCGGGTTTGGTGTCACCGTGCACACTGGCCCCCAAAGCCGTCTCCAGTGGCTCCCTGGACGTGCTCTCCGACAGCTCGCCCCCGGCTTCTCCTTCCAGCCCCAAAAGAAACTTCTTCACCAGACACCAGTCTTTCACAAAGACTGAGAAAAGTAAGCCCGACGGAGAAATAAAAAAACACTCCATGTCATTCTCCTTTGCCTCTCACCAAGAAGTGTTAACCAAAACCCGCAGCTCTGCTGTGTCTGCAAAATCCAAGGGCTGGGCCAGAGACCAAGTAAAGAAAGGCCTTAAAAAAGAAAGCCAGCTTGCCGGCCGAGTCATCCGAGAAACCTTGCCTGACACCCACGGCCAAACAGCTGTGGACTTTAACCCGGGGGCCCACTCCCTCTCGGTGGAGAACACGTTCCAGCTGGTGGGTCAGAAGAGCCCTGGCGGCCCGCCCTCTTACAAGGAGGCCGTTCGGCACCAGGCCTTGGAGCTCGCCGCCTACGGGAGCCGAACAGTTGACAGCATGCGGGCCAGGATGCTGAGCCCGGACGCCCGGCTCCCGCCTCCTCTCCCTGCCCACCACGGAGGGGACTCAAGAAATGCATGCAGTCAGGAGCCACTGGACGGGCCCCGACTGTGGCCCAGGACTGAGAGCTGGAAGCAGAGCAGGACTGCCTGTGCTTCTATAGACATGACGGGACAGGTGACTGTCGCCAGAAGACCTGAGCTGCAGCGGCCGAGAACCGTGTCCGAGTCTCACCAGAAGAACAAGCCGGCCCTCCTGGCCCGGCGGTGTAGTCAGCCCGTCTTTGATGCCGATCAGTTCCGATGCGCTAAGGAATCCTACATCTAGGAGGTGGGCCCGTCACCCAGACACAGCGCATGGCACTCTGTACACACGAGGCTGTGTAAAGAGCTGCTCTTGGGCTCTGTTTTCCAAAAAGTCGTGAATAAGCTCCTTTGGAAAGTTGTGTAGATACCTCCTCAGAGAGGACAGCTACCCAGCTCCTCAACGGCGCTCAGGCAGTGTCTGCACCCCTGCATTTGTGCAACATGTAGCAAATGTATAAAATGCATTCTAGGCAAGGTGTCGGGTGCAAAGAGGTGTACGTCGATATGTGTATATATTTGTTTGTGAACTTGCGCTAAACTGCATGGCTGCTCTCTGCCTCCTGGGGCATTTTGCTAGCGGTTAGGGTTTAAAAATAATCTTCTCTTTTTTCTATGTTGCCGCAAAGAGTGTGCCAATTTTCATATTTTCCACAAACTCCATTTAGGGGAAAATGCTTTAAGTCTCTGTTAGGAGTTTCCTCTAGTAAGCAGCTTTGTGATAACCAGTCACCATAGTGAGATGAAAGAAACAGACGCAAGGAATAGAGTTGTCAGTGTTTGGAGTTATCAAAGACATTGCAAGCTCCAGTGAAAGAAAAAGTTGTTAAAATGTATGAAAGGGCTTCCCTGGTGGCGCAGTGGTTGAGAGTCCGCCTGCCGATACAGGGGACACGGGTTCGTGCCCCGGTCCGGGAAGATCCCACGTGCCGCGGAGCGGCTGGGCCCGTGAGCCGTGGCCGCTGCGCCTGCGCGTCCGGAGCCTGTGCTCCGCAACGGGAGAGGCCACAGCAGTGAGAGGCCCGCGTACAGCAAAAAAAACCCAAAAAACAAAACAAAACAACAACAAAAAATGTATGAAAAATACTTCAATATGTCTTCTAATCATCTAATTTTACATTTGGGTAAGTTAGTGAAACTGCATTACATTATGCATCATTCACTGATTTCTAGCACTTTGAGTTTCTTTGCAGTTCAATGGTGTCTTCTTCAATAGTGTGGAGGGAATTACTTTATATGCATTGGCGAGCATATGTAAAACTTCAGTATAATCTCACTACAATAAATTGCCTTCCTTATTTCAAAGTGAAAATGTTCATTCTTTATTGATATGTTGCCTCTTCTCCCTCAGTTCATAGAAACCCACCAAGAAAATCATTCACACATTGGTTCATTCAACAAGCATTTACTGAATATATATATATATTCATTATCCTAGACTGATAGGCAGGGCAAGATGTGGATCTCATGTTTAAGAAAAAGAGACAATCCCTGTTCTCCAGAAATTTGCAGAACCCTCTTTAAGCCAAGTTTTTGGCAAACGGTCACTCAGGGGCCAGAAAATTTAGTATACAAATATAATATTTCCTGGTTTTAGTGAATTAGAGTTTTCAGTGCTTTTAAAAACCTTATTTTTACGATGCTCAGTTTTCTTGATTGTTAGCAAACATAGTGTTAAAATGTCATACATGAGAATTTTCGTGCTCAATGATTAA
Source organism: Kogia breviceps (assembly GCF_026419965.1). NCBI lineage: Eukaryota > Metazoa > Chordata > Mammalia > Artiodactyla > Physeteridae > Kogia > Kogia breviceps. The sequence continues at coordinate 83,637,684 of NC_081322.1, read as the reverse complement.
GGCATCTTGGAGATGCTGGATTTGACTTTCCTTACTCTATCAATTTCTTTCATAAAACAGTGCATGTTTTTGATTTGTTAAAGAAGTATTTTTGTGTTGGCTAGCTACCAGATGCTGAAGACCTAGGCTTTTGAGAGGTGATGTATTAGCAATGTGGTATAAAGTTTAGAATGTTCTAACCCAGATTGCTCAAGGCATCATGTTCAGACCCATTCATATCATTTAAATACTTTATTAAGCACCACCGATAATACATAAATTTCAAGGGGCAGACACTCCCCCTCTGACCACTGACTTAAGAAAAGCAATCCTCTTCCAGAATTGGACACTAATAGTGAGAGTTACAGTTTTAGCACCTATCAGTGCTGGGCACTGCACTAAGTATTTCAGGACTGAAAGAAACATCCTCCATCATCTTTTTTAGCAACTTCTCATCAAGAATCAGAGAGTTCTCATCAATAGATGACTAACACGATAAGCTAGGGAGCCTCCCATCTATTCCGCGTTACCACTGACCTGACCTCCGCGTGACCCAACTCAGATCACAAAAACTCTACCCCGATTTCCTTATTTTACCAAAGTAGGAGTGAGACGGAAGGCCTTCTATTGCACGTAAGTAGTCCAGTTTGTTGACGAACACTTATGAGCTTCTTGTAGTCAAGAAGCTACTATAGTTGAACAGTGGAAGAAAAGGTATGGTGATGATTTCAAATACTTCACAGTGCGGTATTCCCACTTCTAGCCACGGAGCCCACTAGCCTTTTAAAATAGGAGAACCCGACCTGGTTCCCAAGCGTGGCAGTCGGGCTGTCATAACAAAGTACCACAGACGAGTAGTTGAAACAACAGAAATGTTCAATCTCACAGTTCTAGAGCCTAGAACGGAAATCAAGGTGTCGACAGAGGGCCCACCCTTGCAGTGAGAGTTGGGTGATATTTAAAAATGATACTGTAGACAAGGACCCCCAAACACCACAGTTCTGTCCTCCGTGGACCGCCTAAAGGCCACATAGTCACAAATGGGCCTGACACTCCAATGCAAGGTATATGGTAAAAGCGGGCTGGAAGCCAAGGCCTAAGTAGAGGCTTCAACCTAAATCCGGGTCTGATCCCCAGCCTCCAAGCCCCAGGGCCCCCCCAGCACCCATGTGTTATCCTGCCGGGCCCAGCTTGGGAGGGATCCGACCCTCACATCAAGGGAGGAGGCAGCGGGGCACGTACAGTCCACGTGCCTGTTGGTGAATGGCCGACATTCATGTCCTGGAATCTGGCTGAGCAGACTGGCATTTCTTCCTCTTGGGGAAGGTAGGAGGTTTTCTCTCCTCCTACCAAGAGGGAGAAGGTGGGTTTCCGAATGCCATTGCCAGCATCCCACATAGTACACTGACCACCTGCGATCATCCACTGGCCTCCACCCCAGCACCACCCGGGACTTGGTCCAGAACCTGCGTCTGTTTAACCAAGCTGGGTGCTGGCCCTGGAGCTGAGCAAACCCGCGGTCACCTTGGAGCTCAAACCCGGCAGATATAACCTATGTTACCCTGGGCTCCTGGAGCATTGAAGTGGCAGCCATGGCTTGTATGCTAATAAGACAGATAATAGTTAATGGCCACAGTGCTTCCCACGGCGAGAACACCTAAAGGGCGATCAACACTGTTTATCCTAATGCACTGTTAAAAGAATAAATTCTAGCTGAGGTTTCCTGATTGTGATCTCACCGAAAGGACCTCTAGTGCATGCTTTTCTCCTGAAGGGTCAAGTAGATGGAAACCCACATCAGATGGGCTCTCACATACTTTGAGTTTCTTTTTTAACTGAATTATGTAAGATCTTAACGCTTCATCTACAAAGGGAGAATTACTGAGGAATCAGAGCATAAATATAATGCTAGAGACAAGAGTGAATCACTTTTTGGCAATATTTTAAGTGTGGACTGAGGCCCTGCAACTTGCCCACTCCAGAGTACAATTAAATGTGGATGAGGAACCGCCAATGAGATGAGGCTAACCCCCTCCTGTTATAGGCCACCCCGAGGGGCCATAGCGAGACCAGCAAACCTGCAGAATTGCAGTATCTTGCTGGACAAAGGAAACGCGGAACGATTATATCTCTGTAGGAAAAGAAAGACAATGTGTTGGCACAAGAAAGAGTATGTGAGCCATATTCACAGGGCCTGAGTCCACACCCCAGATGGGTTACCATGGATCAGGTACCAAACTGTCTGAGCGTCAGTTTCTCCATCTGTAAGATGAAGACAGTCATAGCACTGCATCCGTTATGGAATGCACCCCCCAGCAAATCCAGATAACAGAGGCTTAAACAAGAAGGGGGCTGTGCTCCTCTCCATTAAAAGAAGAACAGACGGGCAGTCCAGGGCTGACGTGGCAGCTTGACAACATCCTCGGGCCCCAGTTCCTTCACACACAGGGCCAGCTTCACGAGCACGCGAGCCGTGCCGTCACACAGGGCCCCACGCTTCCAAGGGCCCAGCGCCAGAGGTGATACTCTGTTGTTGGCATCTTCCTTTCGTGCGGCCCCTGCAAATTGCGTAGCTCGTTTCATTCACACTTTCTAGCTCTCTAGTCCACCATCCTTTCTGTGAGCCTGATCCTCCTCCAGGCTTGCCCTCCAAATTCTAGGCAGGAATTTTCTAGCTTAAGAATTTCTACCTACATTCACGTGGCCAGAATTTAGTCACATGGCTACTCTTACCTGGAGAGGAGTCTAGAAAATATAGTTTGTTGTAGGCACATGTCTCCTCCGATAAAATCTGTAAGAAAGAAGAGAGCAGTGGGCATTGAGTAGGCACTGCTAGCCCTTGACACAAAAATCAAATAAAAGAGATTGTGGATCTGGTATAACACATACCAAGTTACTAGTTTAGTTGCTCTAATAACAGAAAGCTGGAGAAAGTGTGGGTTATCTATTTAGTATAGAAAGACAACTGAAAATGTTGAATATGATTAGGGATAATATAAAGATAAGGCAGACAGTTATCTTGGAGTATTTCATTTACTCATATGCACATTGTGAGAATTTTATAATTGTACAAGAGTAGTTTTAAGCAAAATAATTTAATAACAAATATGAAGTGACCTCCTACAATGTAAAAGATACTGTACTTATATGAGAAATTTACAACCTACTAGAGAAATAAAACACCTCTGAAGGCAAAGGTCAGTTCCAAATGAGTGATAACATAAAGTGCTAGGGTAGAAGTGAATGACTGCTCCATAGGCCAATTAATTTTAGGATATGCTTCACATTTAAAGGAGCTTTCTGTATGAAATTCTAAAGCCAGTTATGAAAGATTTCAGCCAATGTACAACATTCAAAACAATCATGAGAAGTTCTAGGTAGGTATCCGTTTATGGGATTGGACCATATCATCTTTGAGAAGGAGATAGATGAGACTCCTTTTTTCCATCTTTGCTGAAAAAGGCATTTCCTATCCAAAATTGCTTTGGAAAAGACAAAGTACTACATAAGGTAATGTTAATATCTGAGATGGTCATCATTTCAAAACAACATTTATATCATGTTACTTTCCAAAGCTCTTCTTAATCTTATTTTTATCAAGTTAAAAATCTCTAACCAACACCTCCCACTCAAGGCCCACCTTAATCTAGCCCTATCCTAGGAAACCAAACGTGTTTCTTTCCTTAACTCTCCAGTGGCTTTCCACATAAATAATAATAAGTGCAGTAGCTAATATGAAATATATATGTGTAGACTACCTTTCAGAACCCGAGAGATAGCTAAAGTGGTGTTCAGATGAAAATTCTTGTCCTTATAAAATTATATTAATAAACAAAAATTAAAATGAATGCCTTCAGCATACCATTCATGAAGTTAGAAAGGGAATAATAAAAATATAGTTGAAATTAATCATTTGGAAAACAGAAAAAGATTAGAACTGAAAAATAAAACCAAACTGGCTCTCTGAAAACAAACTTCTGCCTGCCCTACGCAAGGAAAAGGGTGAAATCAAACCTACACGACATGAGAAATGACAACAAAGCCTGGAAATTCAAAGAACCAAAGCCCTCCTTTGCTGAACTCTACGCAAATATGAATGAGATGATCAAGTTTCTAGGAAAGCATAATTTGCCAACCTAATTCCAGAAAAGAGAGAAAGCTAAACAGATGTACTTCGTATAAGAAACAGAGAAAATTACTGATCGATCTTATGAATATCGATGTAAAAATTCCAAATAAAATATTGGGTTGGACAAAAAGTGCCTTTGGTCTTTAAGTAAAAATAAAAGACACATTTTTCACTTTCACCAAGAACTTTACAGAACAACATATTCACCCTTTTGTTCCACTACCTTCTGCCATTTTTCAGGCATCTTCATGATTCCATCTTCCCCAAACTTTTTATCTTTTTGAGCAAAGAACTGTTCCAGGTGCCTTTTACAGTCTTCCAGGGAATTGAAATCTTTTCCATTAAGAGAATTTTGTAAAGACTGAAATAAATGGAAATAGGAAGGTGCAGTGTCTGGTGAATTCGGTGGAGGAATCAGAACTTCCCAGCCGAGCTGTAACAGTTTTTGTCTGGTCATCAAAGAAACATGCGGTCTTGCGTTATCCTGATGGAAGATTATGTGTTTTCTGCTGACTAATTCCGGACATTTTTCGTCTAGTGCTGCTTTTCAGTTGGTCTAATTGGGAGCAATACTTGCTGGAATCAGTCATTTGGTTTTCCGGAAGGAGCTCACAATAGAGGACTCCCTTCCAGTCCCACCATGTACACAACATCACCTTCTTTGGAGGAAGACCGGCCTTTGCTGTGGTTGTTGGTGGTTCATTTCACTTGTTCCACGATCTCTTCCGTTCCACATTGTTGTACAGTATCCACTTTTCATCGCCCGTCACAACTGGTTTTAAAAATGGAATGTTTTCCTTACATTTAAGTAGAGAATCGCAGGCGGAAATATGGTCAAGAAGGGTTTTTTTTCTCACTTAACTTATGTGGAACCCAAACATCAAAGCGATTCACATAATCAACCTGGTGCAAATGATTTTCAGCGCTTGATTTGGATATTTTGAGTCTGTCGGCTATCTCCCGCGTGGTATAACGTTGATTGTTCTCAGTTAATGTCTCGATTTGATCGTGATCAACTTCAACTGGTCTACCCGACCGTGGAGCATCGTCCAGAGAGAAATCTCCAGCACAAAACTTCGCAAACCATTTTTGACACGTTCGATCAGTCACAGCACCTTCTCCATGCACTGCACAAATCTTTTTTTTTTTTTTTTTTGCGTTTCAGTTGTGCTTTTACCTTTTTTGAAATAATAAAGCATAATATGCCGAAAACGTTGCTTTTTTTCTTCCATCTTCAATATTAAAATAGCTACACAAAAATCCACCAGTTTTGATAAGTTTTTTTGTTTTTTGTGTTTTTTTTTGGTGGTACGCGGGCCTCTCACTGTTGTGGCCTCTCCCACTGCGGAGCACAGGCTCCAGACGCGCAGGCTCAGCGGCCGTGGCTCACGGGCCCAGCCGCTCCGCGGCACGTGGGATCTTCCCGGACCGGGGCATGAACCCGTGTCCCCTGCATCGGCAGGCGGATTCTCAACCACTGCGCCACCAGGGAAGCCCGATAAGTTTTTTTAAAAATGCATGCTGATATGATAGCTGTCACGATGCAATCTAACAAAATTGTTTCTAATGAAATTAAAGACAACTAAGCACTACTGGAGCCATCTTACGAAAAAACCAAATGAACCTTTTGGCCAATCCAGTATTAGCAGATGGAATGTCTGAACCAAGTGGAATTAGTACAGGAATGCAAGTGTAATTCAGTGTAGGAAATTTACTGATGTAAGTCATCATTTTAGTAAGTTACAGGGAAAATATGATCAACCCTGTAGATACCAAAAAGTCACCTTCAAAATTTAATCTCCATTACTAAATTTTTAAAAAATGCTTAATGAAATAGAAATCAGTGAATATGATTTTTTTTAAAGTTGTAACTCTCAGACCAAAAGTCTGAATGAGAAAACACTAGACTGACTCTCCCACTGAAATCGGGAAAATGTCAGGTTGGTAATATTTCCATTTACCTAAAACTGTTCTGGACGTACTCTCTAAAGCAACCAGACAAGAGAAAGAAATCAGAGGAATAAATATTGTAAGGGAAGAGGTAAGGTTATTACTGTTCACAGATTATATGATTAGATACTTGGAAAATTAAAGAGGATCAAATAACATCAAAACCTACTAGAAACAATAAGAAAACAAGCTGAGCTAGAATGGTGTAAAATTAATATACAGAAATCAAAAGCCTCCACACATACTAACAAGAGTCAGAAAATACAATGAAAGAAAACACTCCATGTACATTAGCCACAACTAGATAAAATATCTAGGAATAAACTTAACCAAACCAATTTGACACAAATTTTTAAATGTTCTTGCAGGACAAAGAAGTAGGGTTGAATAAACATAGAAGAATTTACTATATTCTTAGTAAGATTCAAAGTCATAAAATATGCCATGTTTTCCTATGTTAATTTATGAACTTAAGGTGATGGTAATAAAGGAACCAACAGGAGGTTTTTAAATTTTGGGGGGGGGTGAGTTGTTTTTATTGCTTGCTGAAACCAAACAAACTGAATCTGAAGGTTATATTTTAAAAGCAGTAAACAAATAGGAACGAGAACCATGGAAAAGGGAGCGGTGAGGAAAAACGAGCCCTGCTGATTTTAAGGCATGCTCAGTCCATGAACAGGCTGGTCCTGAAGCATGAATAGGCAGCAAACCATTGCTGAACAGCAGAACAGGAGGCCCAAGAGTAGAGGCAAATGCACACAGGACTTGAGTGTATGAAGGTGGCATTCCACAGCAGGGGGGATTCTGAGGGTAATTCAATAAATGGCATTGGTTATAAATGAGTGGCCGTCTGGGGGAAAAAAGGTGGAACCATATCTCAAATATATGCCAGGATAAATTCTAGATGAACCAAAGATTTAAATGCGGGAAGTGAAAGAATCAAATTTCTAGAACAAATAAGGAAAAATTCATATACAATCTCAGAGTAGGAGAGGCTTTTATAACATGACTTAAAATCCAGAAGGCAGGGAGGGAGGTCTTCCCCTGTGGCACAGTGGTTAAGAAGCCGCCTGCCAGTGCAGGGAACACGGGTTTGAGCCCTGGTCCGGGAAGATCCCACATGCCGTGGAACAACTAGGCCTGTGCGCCACAGCTGCTGAGCCTGCGCTCTGGAGCCCGTGAGCCACGACTACTGAAGCCCGTGCGTCTAGAGCCCGTGCTCCGCAGCAAGAGAGGCCAGCACAGTGAGAGGTCTGGGTGCAGCAATGAAGACCCAGTGCAGCCAGAAATAAATAAATAAATTTATAAAAACAAAAAAAAAATCCAGAAGGCGTAAAAGAGAACAAGTTAAAACCATCAAAATCAAAAATGTCTCTATGAATAAAACAAAAATCCAGAAGGCGTAAAAAAGAACAAGTTAAAACCGTCAAAATCAAAAATGTCTCTATGAATAAAACACCATAAACAAGATCAAAGGACAAATGACAAACTTGGAAAAATATTTGCATCTTATGTAACAGAGAAAAGAGCAAAATTCAATTTTTTTTTTTTTTTTTTTTTGCAGTATGTGGGCCTCTCACCGTTGTGGCCTCTCCTGTTGCGGATCCTCCTGGACCGGGGCACGAACCCCTTGTCCCCTGCATCGGCAGGCGGACTCTCAACCACTGCGCCACCAGGGAAGCCCAAAATTCAATTTTAAAGTGTGCAAATGATATGATCATAGAAAAAGGGTAACAAATGGCCTTTAAACTTTTGAAAACTTGCTCAAACTCACTCGTTTTTTAAAACTATACTAAGACACTATTTCTCCCATCAGGTGGGCAAAACTCTAAAAGTTTAATAACACAGCACGTTGGTGAAGCTGTGGGGAAAACTAGTGATTCATTCATTTTTGTTGGAAGTGAAAACTGATCTGACCCCTATGAGCCAGTTTGACGATAATTGTTAAAATTGTGAGTGCATAAGTCATTTTCCTAACCAGTTCTCCTTTTAGGAATGTACTTTATAGATAAGTTCTCAGGCATGCAAAATTATATGTGAATGAGGATATTTTCTTTAGCATTATTTATAATGACATCAATGTGTTTGGTTACAGAGTAATTAAATTATGAATAGTTAAATTATGGCATAGCCATACAGCTATGAAAATGTCTATGCAGCTGTAAAAAAGAAATGAGAAAGGTCTTCAGCTATTGATACAAAAAGATCTCCAAGATATATGGATTGGAAAAAAGCAACATGTAACAGGTCAATGTGTATAGTATGCTGTAATTTATCTTTTAAAAAAAGGAATTAATAATAGTAGTTTGGGCTTCCCTGGTGGCGCAGTGGTTGAGAGTCCGCCTGCCGATGCGGGGGACGCGGGTTCGTGCCCCGGTCCGGGAGGATCCCACGTGCCGCGGAGCAACTGGGCCCGTGAGCCGTGGCCGCTGAGCCTGCGCGTCTGGAGCCTGTGCTCCGCAACGGGAGAGGCCACAACGGTGAGAGGCCCGCGTACCGCAAAAAAAAAAAAAAAAAAAAAAATAGTAGTTTAACATGTTGGTGGTGGGGAATGGCCAAGAATAAGTAGAAGACATTTCAATAATACATTTCTATATTTTTGGTGCTTGAGTGGTGTATTACCTATTTAAATATTATATATAAAATAATAATAGCTAACGTTAAACGCTTTACTACATGCCAAACACATTTAAATGACCTGAGAAATATCTGCCTGGGGTTGGTGTTTTAACATCTGGATACAGTTGGAAAAGTAGGTCAAGGACAGATTTTGGAGGGTCTTGAGTGTTCTCTAAACTAGGATTCAAAGTAAAATTGTGGGAGATTATTCATCAAGACTTCTGATGAAAGTGTATTTAAGGTGATTACCCGTCAGGATTACTAGGATGGCTTGGAGGAAGGGTAATTTGAGGCAGAACAGCTATTTTCTGAGGTTACTAGCCAAACATTAGGAAGCAATTATACTTGGTCAACAGGAAATCAGGCAGAGAAGCAGCTGTGGGAATGGGAAGGGACAAAGTTTCCAGACAATTTAGGGTGGACAGTGAATGATCCACTGGGGTGGGGGGGGGGGCACTGCAGGAGGACAGAACCAGACGGGTGAGGGTAGGAATAAGCATGGTGTAGGCAAGGAACAGTGAAGACCCCAGTCCTGGGAGGATGGCCAGGGGTTAAATGGTGTAGTCTGAACAGACAGCTGCCTGCATTAAAATCTTGAATCTACCACCTGCCATTCAACCTTGGACAAATTACTTAATCTCTGTGCCTGCATTTTCCCATCTGAAAAATGGGAATAACAATACCCCCTAGTCCATAGTGTTGCAAGAAGGACTAGATGAGATAATATCTATAAATTACAGTACACAAAACACATCTGGTGCTCAATAAATGCTAGCTATCTCTGTGAATATAAAATGTAGATTTTTTTCCCCATAAACTCATTTGTTATATTATTTGTTTCCTATAAACTCAAGTAAAGAACACTATTTCATTTCAGATTCACAGGGAAAAAATTTAAACTTCTCAAACAATGTGATTGCTTTGCTATTTGGGCAACAAATGCTTTCAGAAATGTAACCTATGCAGTTCAAGGCCTTCGTGTACATAGTTAAGTATTAGAAATCATGAAAGGCGATCATTTAACTTCCATCTCATTCTCTTTATCCTTTTCTTCTGGAACTTCAGCTACACATATGTTGGCCTTTTTGATGCTGTCCCACATATCCCTGAGGGTTCTGTAGGATGTTTTTTATTCTCTTCTTCTCCTTCTTCTTCTCTTCCTCCTCCTCCCCCTCCTCCACCCCTCCCCCTCCCCCTCCCCCTCCCCTTCTCCTCCTCCTTCCCCTTGTCTTCTCTCTTGACAATAGGCCACATTTTCTTGGTTCTTCTTATCTTGAATAGTTTGGGATCATAACCTGGACATTGTGAATGTTATGTAGTCAAGACTGTGAATTCTGTTGTGTTCATCCCAAGATTGTTTATATTTCATCTTAACAGGCAATTGACTTGGTTAGATTCAAACTGCAAGCTCTGTCTCACCTGGGTGGCAATTCAGATCTCAGTTACGTTGTCCCTCAGGATCCTTGAGGGATTAGTTCCAGGATCCCCGCTCCCTACACCAAAACCCCTGGATGCTCATGGCCCTTAGTTGGCCCTCCTTTTCTCAGGGTATAACCCACAGATAACCAACTGTGCTCTAAACCTTAACTGCTAGCTGCCCTTAGTCTGCCTTGTGCAGAGTTAAAACACAGAATTTAGGTCACCCCTTTTCTGGGTGATCCCTCACTCTCTCATGGCCCTGATTGCCCCATGCTCCACCTTGATTCCTCAGGTCAGAAATACGACAGATTTTCTATTGGAGTTTTAGCCACTCACACACCCTTTTTAACCACGTCCCATCCTCCGGTCAAAGCTGATGCCAGGAAACGCACACCCTCCTCCAACATCCAACTCCCCTCTGCCTGCTTTTGTTCACTCTCCAGATCCCTTCGTTGATTTTTGTGGTTTGTCTGGAGTTTATAGTTGTAATTTGTGGGAGGTTTGATCTGTTAGGTGCCCACTCCACTGTACTGCTGGGTGTACATCTTCTCCACTGTGTATGCAATACCTAGTAAAGAGCTCTCAGCATTGGGCTGGTATCCCTAACAACCCCCCACCCCAGTAGGCTTATGGAAAGGATAAGATGTGATCATATCATGGAAAATTCTTTTGGTGTGTTAAGTGTACTTAAAGTATAGGAGGCATTTAGACATATGTAACAATTGACCAGTTTCCAAAAATGCAAATACAACCCAAACAAACATTAAGAAAAATATTTTAGAGAGGGCAGACAGCAGAAGCAACAAGAACTACAATCCTGCAGCCTGTGGAACAAAAACCACATTCACAGAAAGACAGACAAGATGAAAAGGCAGATGAAGGAACCAGATGTACCAGATGAAGGAACAAGATAAAACTTCAGAAAAACAACTAAATGAAGTGGAGATAGGCAACCTTCCAGAAAAAGAATTCAGAATAATGATAGTGAAGATGATCTAGGACCTCGGAAAAACAATGGAGGCAAAGATCGAGAAGATGCAAGAAATGTTTAACAAAGACCTAGAAGAATTAAAGAACAAACAGAGATGAACAATACAATAACTGAAATGAAAACTACACTAGAAGGAATCAATAGCAGAATAACTGAGGCAGAAGAATGGATAAGTGACCTGGAAGACAGAATGGTGGAATTCACTGCTGTGGAATAGAATAAAGAAAAAAGAATGAAAAGAAAGGAAGACAGCCTAAGAGACTTCTGGGACAACATTAAATGCAACAACATTCACATTATAGGAGTACCAGAAGGACAAGAGAGAGAGAAAGCACCCGAGAAAATATTTGAAGAGGTTATAGATGAAACTTCCCTAACATGGGAAAGGAAATAGCCACCCAAGTCCAGGAAGCGCAGCGAGTCCCATACAGGATAAACCCAAGGAGAAACACACCGAGACACATAGTAATCAAATTGGCAAAAATTAAAGACAAAGAAAAATTATTGAAAGCAGCAAGGGAAAAATGACAAATAACATACAAGGAAACTCCCATAAGGTTAACAGCTGATTTCTCAGCAGAAACGCTACAAGCCAGAAGGGAGTGGCATGATATACTTAAAGTGATGAAAGGGAAGAAGCTACAACCAAGATTACTCTACCTGGCAAGGATCTCATTCAGATTCGATGGAGAAATCAACAGCTTTACAGACAAGCAAAAGCTAAGAGAAGTCAGCACCACCAAACCAGCTCTACAACAAATGCTAAAGGAACTTCTCTAAGTGGGAAACACAAGAGAGGAAAAGGAACTACAAAAACAAACCCAAAACAATTAAGAAAATGGTCATAGGAACATACATATTGATAATTAACTTAAACGTGAATGGATTAAATGCTCCAACCAAAAGACACAGGCTTGCTGAATGGATACAAAAACAAGACCCATATATATGCTATCTACAAGAGACCCACTTCAGACCTAGGGACACATACAGGCTGAAAGTGAGGGGATGGAAAAAGATATTCCATGCAAATGGAAATCCAAAGAAAGCTGGAGTAGCAACACTCATATCAGATAAAATAGACTTTAAAATAAAGAATGTTACAAGAGACAAGGAAGGACACTACATAATGATCAAGGGATCAAGCCAAGAAGAAGATACAGCAATTATAAATATATATGCACCCAACATAGGAGCATCTCAATACATAAGGCAACTGCTAACAGCTGTAAAAGAGGAAATCGACAGTAACACAATAATAGTGCGGGACTTTAACACCTCACTTACATCTAAAATGAAAATAAATAAGGAAACAGAAGCTTTAAATGACACAATAGACCAGATAGATTTAATAGATATTTATAGGACATTCCATCCAAAAACAGCAGATTACACTTTCTTCTCAAGTGCGCACGGAACCGTCTCCAGGATAGATCACATCTTGGGTCACAAATCAAGCCTCAGTAAATTTAAGAAAATTTAAATCTTATCAAGCATCTTTTCTGACCACAATACTATGAGATTAGAAATCAATTACAGGGGAAGAAACTTAAAAAACACAAACACACGGAGGCTAAACAATACGTTACTAAATAACCGTGAGATCACTGAAGAAATCAAAGAGGAAATCAAAAAATACCTAGGGACAAATGACAATGAAAACACGACAATCCAAAACCTATGGGATACAACAAAAGCAGTTCTAAGAGGAAAGTTTATAGTTATATAAGCCTACCTCAAGAACAAGAAAAATTTCAAATAAATAAGCTAACCTTACACCTAAAGGAACTAGAGAAAGAAGAACAAACAAAACCCAATGTTAGCAGAAGGAAAGAAATCATAAAGATCAGAGCAGAAATAACTAAAACAGAAACAAAGAAAACAATAGCAACGATCAATAATACTAAAAGTTGGTTCTTTGAGAAGATAAACAAAATTGATAAACCATTAGCCAGACTCATCAAGAAAAAGAGGGAGAGGACTCAAATCAATAAAATTAGAAATGAAAAAGGAGAAGTTACAACAGACACTGCAGAAATACAAAGCATCCTAAGACACCACTACAAGCAACTCTATGCCAATAAAATGGACAACCTGGAAGAAATGGACAAATTCTTAGAAAGGTATAACCTTCCAAGACTGAACCGGGAAGAAATAGAAAATATGAATAGACCAATCACAAGTAATGAAATTGAACCTGTGATTAAAAATCTTCCAACAAACAAAAGTCCAGGACCAGATGGCTTCACAGGTGAATTCTATCAAACCTTTAGAGAACAGCTAACACCCATCCTTCTCAAACTCTTCCAAAAAATTTCAGAGGAAGGAACACTCCCAAACTCATTCTATGAGGCCACCATCATCCTGATACCAAAATCAGACAAAGACACTAGAAAAAAAGAAAATTACAGACCATTATCACTCATGAATATAGATGCAAAAATCCTCAACAAAATACTAGCAAACACAATCCAGCAACACATTAAAAGGATCATACATCATGATCAAGTGGGATTTATCCCAGGGATGCAAGGATTCTTTAATATATGCAAATCAATCAATGTGATACACCATATTAACAAATTGAAGAATAAAAACTATATGATCATCTCAATAGATGCAGAAGAATCTTTGGACAAAACTCAACACCCATTTATGATCAAAACTCAAGAAAGTGGGCATAGAGGGAACCTACCTCAACATAATAAAGGCCATATATGACAAACCCACAGCAAACATCATTCTCAATGGTGAAAAACTGAAAGCATTTCCTCTAAGATCAGGAACAAGACAAGGATGTCCACTCTAACCACTATTATTCAACATAGTTTTGGAAGTCCTAGCCACGGCAATCAGAGAAGAAAAAGAAATAAAAGGAATACAAATTGGAAAAGAAAAAGTAAAACTGTCACTCTTTGCAGATGACATGATACTATACATAGAGAATCCTAATGATGCCACCAGAAAACTACTAGAGCTAATCAATGAATTTGGTAAAGTTGCATGACACAAAATTAATGCACAGAAATCTCTTGCATTCCTATACACTAATGATGAAAAATCTGAAAGAGAAATTAAGGAAACACTTCCATTTACCATTGCAACAAAAAGAATAAAATACCTAGGAATAAACCTACCTAGGGAGACAAAAGACCTGTATGCGGAAAACTATAAGACACCGATGAAAGAAATTAAAGATGATATAAACAGATGGAGAGATATACCATGATCTTCAATTGGAAGAATCAATATTGTGAAAATGACTATACTACCCAAAGCAATCTACAGATTCAATGCAATCCCTAGCAAATTACCAATGGCATTGTTTACAGAACTAGAACAAAAAAATCTTAAAATTTGTCTGGAGACACAAAAGACCCTGAATAGCCAAAGCTATCTTGAGGAAAAAAAACAGAGCTGGAGGAATCAGACTCCCTGACTTCAGACTATACTATAAAGCTACAGTAATCAAGACAATATGGTACTGGCACAAAAACAGAAACATAGATCAATGGAACAAGATACAAAGCCCAGAGGAAAACCCATGCACCTATGGTCAACTAATCTTTGACAAAGGAGGCAAGGACATACAATGGAGAAAAGACAGTCTCTTCAATAAGTGGTGCTGGGAAAACTGGACAGCTACATGTAAAAGAATGAAATTAGAACACTCCCTAACACCATACACAAAAATAAACTCAAAATGGATTCGAGACCTAAATGTAAGGCCAGACACTATAAAATTCTTAGAGGAAAACATAGGAAGAACACTCTTTGACATAAATCACAGCAAGATCTTTTCTGATCCACCTCCTAGAGTAATGGAAATAAAAACAAACATAAACAAATGGGACCTAATGAAACTTAAAAGCTTTTGCACAGCAAAGGAAACCATAAGCAAGACCAAAAGACAGCCCTCAGAATGGGAGAAGATATTTGCAAATGAATCAACGGACAAAAGATTAATCTCAAAAATATATAAACAGCTCATCAGCTCAATATTAAAAAAACAAACAACCCAATCCAACAACGGCCAGAAGACCTAAATAGACATTTCTCCAAAGAAAACATACAGATGGCCAAGAAGCACATGAAAAGCTGCTCAACATCACTAATTATTAGAGAAATGCAAATCAAAACTACAATGAGGTATCACCACACAACAGTGAGAATGGGCAGCATCAGAAAATCTACAAACAACAAATGCTGGAGAGGGTGTGGAGAAAAGGGAACCCTCTTGCACTGTTGGTGGGAATGTAAACTGATACAGCAACTATGGAGAACAGTATGGAGGTTCCTTAAAAAACTAAAAATAGAATTACCCTATGACCCGGCAATCCCACTACTGGGCATATACCCAGAGAAAACCACAATTCAAAAAGACACATGCACCCCAATGTTCACTGCAGCACTATTTACAATAGCCAGGTCATGGAAACAACTTAAATGCCCATCGACAGACGAATGGATAAAGAAGATGAGGTACATATATATACAATGGAATATTACTCCGCCATAAAAAGGAATGAAATTGGGTCATTTGTAGGGATGTGGATGGATCTAGAGACTGTCATACAGAGTGAAGTAACTCAGAAAGAGAAAATCAAATGTCGTATATTAATGCATATATGTGGAACCTAGAAAAATGGTACAGATGATCCGGTTTGCAGGGCAGAAGTTGAGACATAGATGTAGAGAACAAACGTATGGACACCAAGGGGGGAAAGCGGCGTGGGGGTTGGGGTGGGGGGTTGATGAATTGGGAGATTGGGATTGACATGTGTACACTGATATATATAAAATGGATGACTAATAAGAACCTGCTGTATAAAAAAAAGTGATCAAATGTATTCTATTGGAAAGAAGCAAAAATAGACCATGTTTACTGTCTAAATTATATAATAATTTAATGATATTTAGCATCTATTGCAGATGTATTTATTATTGTAGATTGTATTTGCTTTATCAGTGTCTGCTTTGGTCATCAAAAAAATTTAAAAAATAAAAAGAAAAGAATACAAGTTCAGAATTGTTATACCTTCTCGATGAATTGAATCTTCAATCATTTTATAATGTCCTTAATGCTGCTTTTTCTTGATGTTATTTTGTATAATCTTAACAGTGTCAATATCAGCTTTATTTTGGTTAATATTTTCTTGGTATATATCTTCTATTTTTTTCTTTCCATGTTTTCTTTTTCTTTTTTTAGTTTTAGGAAAGTATGAAAAAAAGAAAGAAAAATATTTTAAAGTCTTAAGGAACCAGAAACATGGCAAGTGGGGGCTCTCTCTGTAGAGTGACAGGGAAGTCATCTGGCATTTCATTCATGACCCCAATTATTTTTATCTGTGAATCTGTAGCAAAAAGTGATGGGGTTTTCGTTGTATTGGAAATAAGAAAAAGTGTAGCTTGGTTTCTGGCAGACTTGTAGGTAACACAACACTTGAATCGCATGCACTTAGTTGCTAAGAAAAGTTTCATACAGCAAGGTTTATATGTCTAAATCCTGAAAGGTACAGCAAACATCTGCAGGCCTCAGAACACAATGAGATGCACACGATCTAAATTTACTCCTTCCAGGATTATTAATTACAAAGTTCAATAACTCCTTTAAAGACAGGAATTGTTTGTTCAAACAAACATTCCAGCAGAGCCAAGCAGCAAACGAATCTGTAAAACTGGGCATTTGGCCCCAAAAGAGAGATTCCTTCTCTCAAATTGCTAAACTGATGTTGCTAAACTTAGCAGTTCTTGCCTAAGAATTTTCACAGGTGTTCATTTGCATGTGTGCAGTTCCTCTTGTTACATCATTTTTTTAAACAAATTGTTTGAGTCATGTTTCAGATCTAATTTGTGAACATTGGTATCTGACTATGCAACCCCACAGCAGAGATAGTAATTTTTCATATTTTCCGGCCATTCTTAGAAATCAAAGAGTTAGAAATTAGGCAAAATTTAAACTACAGTCTACTGGTCCAAGTCTATATCATCAAATGCCCAGGCTTTAAAAATGTCATCTTAGTTAATATCCTTGCCTCTGTTGATGAAAAAATTTGCCTGACGTGTCATTATACAAAGGATGTTGTGGCCATCAAGCCAGTAGCCACTGCAGCTGCCCGCAGCTGTGCATCCGGAAGGGATTCAGGCTGGAGAAAAGCAGGATACTGGTCCTAATGTACATATCAAAGGAAGGATTTCAATGAGCCCAGACTCCTGCATCTTCCTATAAAAAAGCACGTTTTCTTTAATTAACAGTAATCTTTTGATGTTCTGAACACCTGGTCTTTCTTGCAAAAACTCCTCTACATTCTGGCTCCTCCCTTCCCTCTTGGGAGCCATCCCTTAGGGCGATCTGAGAGGCTGTCTTCCGGGCCGAAGTCCTCAGTTTTGCACTCGATGCCTCAGTTGTGCTCCCCCGGCAAGCAGTGATGGGAAGCCTCACCTTCCAAACCTCACTTCATCATGTTTATCAAAACCTTCACGTTCCTCTCTCCTGCCTGGACCACTAGAGGTGGTCTCTCTGTTCTTGGAGTCCCCTCCATCGCCACTGTCATTACCCCTCCATGGGGCCCCTCATGGCCCTGCCGCAAAGCATGGCGGGTGAGGCTCTCCATCATCTGACCCTGCCTCTTTCTGCAGCCCACGGCTCCAGGCGCCCCTGCACCGCTTGCCATCAGCCCACCTGCCTCTCCCTCACGCGTGCAAAGCTGATTTCATGCCTGCGCCTTTGTTCACCCCGGCTCCTCTGCCTGCGCTCTACACCTTCCACACTTCTCCACCTCCTCTGCTGTGCAGACACTTTCTCGTGTCAAGAATCACCTCTGCCATGAAGCCCTCGCTGAGCCCGCCTCCTTTCCGATGTAAAACTGATCCTTCCTCTTCTGTACCCCACATTTTAAAGTCCTTATTTTTGTCACGTTACTCTCCCCCATGTAGACTGTAACTTCTCTGAGGGCAAAAACGGGTTGCGTTTCTCTTTGTATTCCCCGTCCTAAAAACCTTCCTGGCATATGTTATAATGTTCGTTACATGTTTGTTGAGTTAATGAAAGAACAAATAAATGAATGTGAAAACTTTAATTCAACCAGGAAAATCTAACAGTGGTTCCTTACACATAATTTATCTGCTTACATCTTAGTAGAATTTCTCCAAACTATAATCACCCACCTTTCTACAACTTCCTTCAATATTCATCAACCAAGGGCTCCATGATTTAATCCTTTTCCTTTGATCCTTCTTTTCTGCTATATTCTAGATCCCAAGCTCTTTGGAAGGAGATTTAAGACATTATCTTTCTTTTCCTTTAAGCATTTACTTAGCTTCTTCTTGGTGCCAGGGGACTAGATGGGAAAGGTTTTTAAAAATTTTTTACCTCTGTCTCATTTAATTCTCACAACTTTGTGGGTGAATATTAATATCTGTGTTTTATAGATGAGAAAATTTAGTAACTTGCCCCATAATGAAGTCAGCATTTGAACATGGATATTCTGAAGACGTGCTCTTTTTCTCCATACCAGCACAGAGGGTGAGGAGCATACTCGAGGCTGGATACTGGTTTTATATTCTTTCTGTAATAAATCTGCTACAAATAAATCTGTAACAAATCTGTAATAGAGCTTCACAGACCTGAAATATTTTTAAAACAACAGAGTAGTTCCTGGCTTCAAATTAAAATCATATATGTGCAAAAGTAATTTTATTATGCAAGTCCATTTTTCCTGTGTTTTGAAACAGCAAGGCACCCAAGCACAGTGGGTGCAAAAGGGGGGTACTGGAGGGGCTGCCCCAAGGAAAGAGGTACAGACTCGTGGGCCTTATCACAATCTGCCAAATTCATTTCCAAAATGTATTCAGGTCTCAGCTCCTGTTACAAAAATAACTCTTATTTTTAAGAATAGGAAGAGTGAGGGGGTTTTGATATCTTCTTACAAGAAATTTCCATCCTCTGGCTTTAAATTGTACTTTTTATTCAAAAGCACAGCATGTTTTTATATTTAAAGCTTCCTGGGAAGATGAGAGCCATTTTCTCACACTCTGAGTCATGGTTTTACTCTGACTAGGTGAACAGCACCCTCAAACTCTTACTAGACAGAGCCACTGAAACCTTCTAGATCAAAAGGAAATGATCGGTAAACACCTCCTCCCATTTTCAGTTCTGCTGTAGGAAATGGAAAAGCAGAAGCTACAATGCTAAATATTAGCATCAGATTCAAGTAACAACTTTGCAGAGGAACAAGGATTAATCTGAAACTTGGGCTCTTTTAAGCCAGACCCAGGTATTGAGGGGCCTTCTGTCATTTTGGAGAAAAAGGATGCAAACTTACAAATACAAATGTAAAAATGAATACAAATATTCATATAGAGAAACAAATCACAAATTATAAATTTAATGTTCATATTAGATAAGTTATAAATTTAAGGAAGCAGTGGTTTGTTTGACAATAAAATCCTCCCTCAAAATTACATAAGATTAATATTTTGATTAACAACCTCTAGACACATTTCATTAATGCTCCTTTTTCTGCATACTTTTTTTTTTTTTGAAGTATAATTTCCACTTCATTGTCTTTCCAGGGAACAGCTTTTTCTTTAGTCCGAAAGGACTTAGCTCCTTACATAGGCTTTGGTGGAGGTCGTGGGGCAGCACCCGCAGGTCTAAATCGGGGTGGAGGCGTTCGGTGCTTCCGGGCTTCCCGAGAGCGATCCCTGACTGCCTTGCTGTGAATGGCACCCCTCACGCAGTAATGCAGCGTCACATGCGGCTTGGGAAGCACGTAGGCGTCGAAAACACTCGCTTCGGAAACGTCCCTGATGGCTGCGGCCTCTACGATGTTCCGAATGACGGACTTCTTAACGGCCTCATCCTTGGGCACGCGACGGGCACAGTCGGTACGGTGAATAGGCTGCACGTGGCCGCGGCCCTTTTTAGCACGACCCTTGTTCCTTCTTTTCTCGGTGCTCTTTCCACTCCTCCACCATATGGACCAGGTTTTCAAACCCCCACAATCCCCAAATCTGCTCCTCTCAAGCCTCCACCAGGCCCCGCACATTCACCACGAGCTAGGACTCACCATCCTTTCTGCATACTTTTTAATCACTTTTTAAAACATCTTTATTGAAGTATAATTGCTTTACAATGGTTAGTTTCCGCTTTATAACAAAGTGAATCAGCTGTACGTATACATATGTCCCCATATCTCCTCCCTCTTGCGTCTCCCTCCCACCCTCCCTATACCCCCTCTAGCTGGTCACAAAGCACCGAGCTGATCTCCCTGTGCTATGCGGCTGCTTCCCACTAGCTACTACTTTACGTTTGGTAGTGTATATATGTCCATGCCACTCTCTCACTTCGTCACAGCTTACCCTTCCCCCTCCCCATGTCAAGTTCATTCTCTACGTCTACGTCTTTATTCTTGTCCTGACCCTAGGTTCTTCAGAACCTTTTTTTTTTTTAAGATTCCACATATATATGTTAGCATATGTTATTTATTTTTCTCTTTCTGACTTACTTCACTCTGTATGAGAGACTCTCAGTCCATCCACCTCACTACAAATAACTCAATTTAGTTTCTTTTTATGGCGGAGTAATATTCCATTGTATACATGTGCCACATCTTCTTTATCCATTCATCTGTCGATGGACACTTAGATTGCTTCCATGTCCTGGCTATTGTAAATAGTGCTGCAGTGAACATTGTGGTACATGACTCTTTGAATTATGGTTTTCTCAGGGTATATGCCCAGTAGTGGGATTGCTGGGTCATATGGTAGTTCTGTTTTTAGTTTTTTAAGGAACCTCCATACTGTTCTCCATAGTGGCTGTATCAATTTACATTCCCACCAACAGCGCAGGAGGGTTCCCTTTTCTCCACACCCTCTCCAGCATTTATTGTTTGTAGATTTTTTGATGATGGCCATTCTGACTGGTGTGAGGTGATACCTCATTGTAGTTTTTTAATCACTTTTTAATAAGATTTTTTCTGCATACCCTTTTAAATCACTTCTTCCTATAAAGATTTTGTAACATTTTGTGTAGAAAGAATAAAACTTGTATCTGATTTTTTTTAGCTTACTTGATTAAAATGGTGTTCTCGTCAACATTAATAGTTTAGAATAAGTTTTTCAGCTTCTCAACTCATTATTGGTAATGTCATTTAAATTTTTAAGACTGTTGTCAAACTTGGAGAAATTTCTATCAAGTTTCTTTCATACAGAAGCTGTAAAATCTGGAAATCTTTTCCACAGGCAACTTTCTGGCTCCATATATCTCAAACCTTTTTTCTCCTCCAGTACCCACATACTGCGTCAGTGCTAGGCTCTGTAAAAAGTGTTCTTACGTGTGTGGTTTTTTTTAAACATATTATACATATATTTTTAAATTTATTTATTTTATTTATTTTTGGCTGCATTGGGTCTTCGTTGCAGTTCACGGGCTTCTCACTGCGGTGGCACACGGGCTTAGTCGCTCCGCGGCATATGGGATCTTCCTGAATCAGGGCTTGACCCCGTGTCCCCTGCATTGGCAGGCGGATTCTTAGCCACTGCGCCACCAGGGAAGCCTCTTACATGTGTTCTTATTCATCTCAAAAGCTGGGTGAGTAATCACAGAGGCCAGTGGGAATACCTCTGCAAGGCCCTTGTACCCCAGATTAGCTATTAACAGCTTACATATTCAAGGAAGTGACTGCAAACCACATAAATACATCTCACTGAACCCAAATTAAATGTATCCATAAGTCAACTTTCCCTTAGCCCAGGCCCCAAATCCCCATGGCCACTCCAAGGCCATCCAAGTGGCTGGGGGTTGGGGCAGAGGGTCAGAGTGGAAGGAAATTGCAGTGCTAACCGACGGCAGTTTAAATACCTTTTGCAGATTTTTTCAAAGCCACATGACCACTTGATCCATTTTTGACCTTGACCCTTCCCAGAGCCTTAGGAGGGAGCTGGGTAAGTAGAGACTATTAGCTCAAGTGGCCTTTGCTTCACAGTAAAAGCCACCTCTAGGCTCCCTAGCTTTTCACGCCCTTAGTCTCCCACTAACCATCAGGGAAAATCATGCATGAGCTCTTAAATTACTTCAGTCTTCCACCCACCCCCATAATCACAGTCATGGAGGTCGTCAGTCAAACTGTAGAGAGTGAAGGCGAAGCTTATGAGGCACCAGGTTAGGTGGTTTCAGATGTGTTCGTTCATTGACACCTCACAGCAACACTGAGAAATAGTCCTCCCATGTTCAGATTAGGAAACAGGCTCAGAATCACTAAGTAGCAGAGCAGGACTCAGGGTCATCTCCCTGAAGCCCTTACTCTACTTTCAATGGCCGCTTCCTGCAGTCTCTTTTCCCTCCCATAATAAAATGACACACACTTATGATAGAAAACATGTTCAGTATAGAGAAGTAGAAGGAATTTTTTAAAAAATTACCTATAGTTGCATTACCCAGATACAACCAAAGTATAGATCCATGTTTTATGGAACCTAGAAATTGAAATTATTACATTAAATAAATCTATTTCCCTCACTTTTAAAGAAACATATGTTCCTTGTCAAAAATATGAAAAATATTGAAAAGTATAAAGAAACTAAAAACCATCTGTGTTAGTTTTCTAGGGCTGCTGTAACAAATCGATTGGCTTAAATACCAGGAATTTATTGTCTCATAGTTGCGGAGACTAGAAGTCCAAGATCATGGTGTTCATGGTGTTACTCAGGTTGGTTCCTTCTGCGGGCTGTGAAGGAGTCTATTCCAGTCCTCTCCCCTAGCTTCTGGTAGCTCCCTGGAAGTCTTTGGCATCCCTTGGCTTGTAGCAGCACCATACCAATCTCTGTCTTTAGCTTCACAGGGTTTCTCCCTGTGTGTGTGTGGGGGGTGTTGTGTTCAAACTCCCCTTCTTAAAAGGACCCCAATCATGTTGGACTAGGAGCCCACCCCACTCCAGTATGACATCATTCTAAATAAACTAATTGTATCTGCAAAGACCCTATTTCCAAAGTACTGAAGGTTAGGACTTTAACAGATGAATTTGTGGGGAGACACAATTCAACCCATAACACCATTCCAAAACCTGTGAGCCAAAGAAAACCAATGTTAGCAATTTATTATTAGGTAGTTTTTAAAATAGAGCCACAAATTTTTTGACACTCCTCCCACTGAAAGTGGGATCTACGTCCCCTTTCCTTGAGTCTCTGGGCAAGTTAGCAACTATTTTGCTCAGTGGTCCTAGTATTCAAGTCATCACAACCCAGACACCAGACAGGAGAGTGGAAGAGCTTCCAGATGTTTCCAGCCCCTAGCTGTCAAGTCATCCCCAGTTTGAGTCTTACTAGCTGAGGTCCCAGGCCTCACAGAGTAAAGACAAACCATCCCCACTGCATCCTGTTCCAATTCCTGACCCACAAAATCTGGGAGCATGAGACAATGGTTATTACTGAAGCCACTCATTTCTGGGGGAACTAGTTACACAGCAATAGTAACTAGAAATGTTATGATTTTCAGGTTTTTTTCTGGGCCTTTAAGAATATCTCTCTTACTGAAATGAGTCACTAAATTCCTTGATCAAAAGGAAATGTTAAATTGTGTATCTGCTTCTGAGATTTTCTGTAAGAAATAGAAAAAGAGATAAGCTACATTTCTAAACGTCAGCATCATATGTATATAATGAACATGCTGGTTCCAACCATAGGTAACACAGGGTCATTCACAAGTCCCAGATGAGATAAGGCGAAGATTCAGGACTCAACGGCTGCTAATACACAGTTTACTAGTCTTGCCCAATTAAAAGAACCGCAAGATCTTGGACATGAACATGATCAATAAGCTACACGACTCTGTTCTGAGAAAAGGGGAGTGTTTAGTTCTTCTCGACATTGTATCTCAACCAGGTAAGTAGCTAAGCCAATATTAGCAGACGTTGGAAACCAAATCAGTTTTAAGTGGTCATCAAACATGACATTCCTTCTGAAACAAGGGGTAAAGCATGTGAGGCAAGAAATACATTTTCTGGGACATGAGAGTTGCCTCAGGAGGAGGAATAGCTCAGGGAAGTTCTGCAGGCCAAGCTTCACCCTCAGTCCCCAAAACCGACCGGACCACATGGAGGTCAACCAAGTAGCTGTATTCTGGTCCAAAGTGAGTAAGGTTGGTCTCGTAAGTCCTTGTGAATCATAATTTCCTCATTACTGAGTTCTTCATTTCGACTGCTCTTTTATGAGTATTTTTAATGAGGGACAGGATGGTCTATGGTGCAAGGCTTTGCAAGTCTGAAAGTAAATGCTATTGCCCTGAAAAATAATGGGAGTTTTGAAGGTGAGGTTGTTCCCAACATTTTCCCTGAAAACTCTATTAGATGTTGTTAAATTGTCTTCTGATCTTGTTGCAGAAAAGCCTAAGGTCAGTGGGATTTTCATTCTTGCAGGTAATTTACTTCTTTTTGCCTGAATGCTCATAAGATCTATTTTCTATATCCCTGTAGTATAAAAATGTTGCCATTAGTTTTTCTTGGATTGTGGAGAGCCATCTTGATCTGTGTATTCAAGTACTTTTTCAACTCAGGGAACACTTGTTATATTACATCTTTTGTTGTTACTTCTATGGTCCCATAGGAATATGAGTTTTAGGTTGAATTGTTATCTGCTCTCCTATATATCAATACCTATCGTCTCCCATGCTGGGTCAATATTTTAATCCTTTCCTCTAGTTCTGGGAACATTTCTCACGATGGTTCTTTAAATCACTGATTTGACGTTCAACAACACTCTCCATAATGTGGATTTGAATTCTGCAACTGCAGGTTTAATCTCCTTTTAATCACATATTTTTAATACCCCCTGCCTCATATTCTGATTCAGACACGTTGAGCTCTCAGATCCTCAAAATTCTAGGCATTCTCTCACCTCTTGAAGGGCTTCACACCTGGTATTCTTTCCCCCTCATTTCATCTGGCAAACTCCTACAATTTCATACGGCCTGATCTCCAGCATCATGTCACGCAGGAAGCCTGCCATGACCCCCAGCATGGGTTAGGGGTCCTCGTGCTTCTATTGCAATCTGTCCCACCCTGTTATCACTCATATCACACAGGATTGGAAGTTTCTGTTCCCCTGGTTACCCCACTAGAGTCGTGAGGGCAAGAACCATGGCAGTTTTCTTCATCATCCTAATCTCAGCCCCCAGCACAATCCCTGGCATTCAGAAAGTACTTTTGCCTATAATATCACTCCCTTTCAATCGCATCTAATTGTCTTTCAAGTATTCTTTTTCTTGTGGCTTCCTGCTGTTATTCATCGGTGGTGCCAATGTCTTTAAGGGATGCCAAACAGTCTCACTTCTAGAGATGCGTCTTCCTCTGACTGTCCAAATACGTATGTCCTTTCCTGTTTGACAGCACTTTTCCCAGAAGCTCCATGTTTCCCCTCTTCCCCCTCACTCTTACCTTCCAGCAAGGGAATAAATCCAGACTTGGTATTTTGCCAACAAACAGCATCATGACTGCCCCCTGGCCTCACTCGTTGTCTACCTGGGTGCATTTTAAATCTCCTTCTCAAGCTGAAACAGACTGCTATGCACAACTTCTACCCCCTGCCCCTTGCTTACATCTACTGCGCTCTTCTAAACAGAAATGGATAAACCCTATCACTGCTGCCATGGATATGTAGCTAGTACTTGGAAGAAAGTCCCACTTCAGTCAATGCCATTTTACACCAAGAGTCCCCAACCCTGTCCTTTTAAAGCAAATCTCAGGGACAAGGATGTTATAATTTTGGGAAATATCCTTGAACACAGTTTAGAAGACCTAGTTATGCCCTGTGTTGTATTAGAGTTTCTTATAGAGATCTAAATAGTCAACAATATTCATAAACAGCTGGGGCATATATACAATCAAGCACAATTCTACCAATGCTGTCAATGTTTGGGTGAGCTGTACGGAGAGCAGGGAGACACCAGTCTCCCAGGAAAGGGAATGCTCTCTGCTTTTGAGATGTCTCCCTCGCAACAGGGGACTTAAGTGCTAGTGTCTGCATTTCCTGGATTTCAATATAATCTCAGGGCTGGGAAGAGAGATTCAATCCATTCAATGTAAGAAAGTTTATAAAAGTTGCTTCTGCTTCTGCTAAGGGAATTCAGCTCAGGAGAATTTATTTTCAGATAAAATCTCATGGATAACTACAGTGACTTTTGATTAATTAATGCATATGCAGGGAACAAATTCAGTAAGAGTTCTTTTTTCAGATTTTTTGGTTAAAAGGAATTGGCATATTGGGGGGGTTTAAAAGAAATTAAATAGATCGTACATGACTAGCAAACACACCTCATAAAATTTTGATACATATGTTCCTGAAGAGTTATGTAAAAATAGGTTTTAATTAACATATATTCCAGATCAGAATGCCTTTTAAAAGAATATCATTCCGAAATGTTTAAAATGAAGATTTCTTTTTAAAAAATTATACCTCTTTTTTTGGTAATTAAAAAAAAAAAACCTTTGATTTCTTTAAATTAGGTACATTGATCCTGTTATCTTAACTATAATGTGAACTTATTGAAGATAATAATGAAAGACTGTCTAATTTTTTATTTATTTTTATTTTTATTTTTTTGTGGTACGCGGGCCTCTCACTGTTGTGGCCTCTCCCGTTGCGGAGCACAGGCTCCGGACGCGCAGGCTCAGCGGCCACGGCTCACGGGCCCAGCCGCTCCGCGGCACGTGGGATCCTCCCGGACCGGGGCACGAACCCGCGTCCCCTGCATCGGCAGGCGGACTCCCAACCACTGCACCACCAGGGAAGCCCTGTCTAATTTTTTAAAATAAAGACATGCAGACCCAAAGATACTAGACTGTTTCCGAACATTTGGCTTTTATTTTTTTTAATTTGAAAGTCAGTATTGACAATGGCTTTCATATATTTGAAATTCACATTCTCTTCAACAAAATCAAGGTAATTTATAGCATCTACTTCCTCAGCTCTGTCTTCTCACCTTCTCAACCTACAGGATGTTGTCATGTGGATGTCCCACAACCTTCATAATATCAACATGTTCTCTATTAGGTGGAGGAAGCAAGCTGGAACCAAAGAGATAAAGACATCATACAGAAGGAAAGAGGAAAGTAGGGGTGGCCACGCTGCTGTCATTCAAATCCCTGATTCCAGGGATGCCCGAAGCCCTCCCATCCTCTCAGCGCTGCCATTCCAGAAGACATGAACTGCCCTTAGAAACATCAAAACGTACCCTGCTTGCCAAGCAAGTTCAAACTGGGGTGCTACCATTTGCCATCAAGAGTCTTCACTAACATAACTGCCTAATGTAATACCTACATTGCTATAAAGTTGGGCATAAATGATTTTTATAAAAATTCTTTTAAATCTTGTATTTACATTGCACTTCACCATTTTCTAAGCATCTCTGTTATACACATCTCTTTTGCCGTGTAAAAATAATTGGATGAGATGGGTAAAGTAGCCTCTACTCTGTTATTTTAAAATAATAATGAAAGATTTTAAAAAATCAATAAGACAAAGAATCATTTAAACTTTGCCTGAGGTCACACAGCTAGTGAGCGCAAAACTGGAGTTGCACCCCAGTCTTCTAACTCTCAATCCAGTGCGCTAAGTCCAGAATCCTGGCCCTCTGATTCCCAGCCTCGTGTTCAATGTGTCCCATTAGGCCTGTGCACAGATGTTGAATATTCTAGAGAGACTGGCTCTTGAAAGGAAACCTTTCCCCAGTGTAAACAACTACCTTCTAATTGGCCTATTTTGTAAATGTGATTTAAAAAAAAAAAACAGTATTTCCTTAATACAAGGTATGCTTGTGCTGCAATAATTTCACTTGCCAGAAGATAATAAAGAATTAGTGACACCTTGTGGCAAAAACACATTAATTTGTGAGCTACTACCATCCATTTTCAGTTGAGAGACTTGTCCAAAGGCCTTATGCCCTTCACTAAGTAGTTAAGACAAGAGCAAAACTTCTGGAAAGAGTAATCTATGGTTGTAGACTCCGCTTCTCACAACTAAAACTGTCCCCCCCTTGTTCCACTTGGGCTCAGTTCCCACCACTTCATGGAAACTGCTATTTTTGTCAAGTTCACAGACAACTTCCATGTTGGCAAACCCAGTGGTTACTTCTCAGTTCTCATCTTACTTAACTTCTTGTATTTGACCAGGCTGACCTCACCGGTCCTGAGACTTTTGGTTTCAGCAAGACCACACTGTTCCTTTTTAACTTCTGAAGTCTCTAAAGCCTCTAAATGCTCACGAGTACCAAATTCTTATCTCTAGCCCCAACCTTTCCACCAGACTCCAGGCTCACATCTCCAGCCTACTCCCACAACACATCCATTTAATGGCCAAAGCATTTCGGAATGAACATGCCCCAAACAGAACTGCTGATTTCCTCCTCCTTCCACCCAGTCGGCTGCGTCTCTGTAAATGACATGATTATCACATCATTTTGCTCAAGCCAAAACCTTGGCAGTCACCCTTTGCTCCTTTATTCCTCCCCTCCATCTAATCCATCAGTAAGTTGCCTAAATTCATACTCCAAAGTATCCCAAACGCACCCCTTCTCTCCACCTTCCCTGCCATCACCCTGACTCAAGCCACACCCTCTCTCTAACCTGCAACGCATTCCTGACTCATTTCGTACCCTTACCTCTCACAATCCTTTCTTCACAGAGCGATGGGTGACCTTTGTACCCGCTAACTCAGATCGGGTCATCCTCCCACCTTAAAACCTTTGAACAGCTCCCCGTAATCCAAGGTCCTCCCCCATCCTACAAGGCCCTAATATGCTTTGACTCCTCACTACCTCTTAAAACTCACTGCCAAGCTCTCTTCCGCCTTCGGGACGGGACTGTGCACCAGCTCCTCCTCTCTGCCTGTGCTGCTGTCCCCCAGACGCCATGTGGGTGCTTCCTTCTTATGTCATATGGGTCTCAAGGTAAGTATTACCTCCTCAGGCCTTGTCTTCGAGCTAATCTAAAGCAGCTGCTCGGGCACTCCTTATCATTACACCCTGCTTTGTTTCCATCACAGCTTTTATCACCCCCCCCAAATTTTCTTCTTTCTTTCCTTTTTGGTTTACTTGCCTGTTATCCGCCTCTATCTATCCCTAGCTCTCATTAAAGTGCCTGGTACAGGAAGGTGCTTGATGTGTCTTGAATAATGAACTGTCATAAGTTCTCTCTTGCATTCTCTTACCTATGCTCAGAAAATTTCAGAAACCACAGCCATTCACTCATTTTTTAAAAAACTCTAAAAGGATAAGATGCTTCCTTTTCTTTTCCTTGGAAAAATTATACAACTGTGCTATTCATTCATTCATTCATGCATTCACTCAACAAACTATTATAGACAAACATTACAAACACAAATAGGATACAATCCCTACCCTCAAGGAATTCATGGCCTAGTTGTGGAGGCAAACATGTCAACACATCATTACGAATATCACTTGATAAGTAAAAGATAGAAATTGGCTGAGGACTATGGAGAGCCTAACAATATTTGAGACTGGAAAAACAGGCAGTAACCCGACAATGAAGGCTCATCACATGCTTAAGGAGTTTGAACTCGTAGGGCAAAGTGGTGACAGGAGTATCTGAGGAGGGTACTAGCACGATCAGAGTTGCACTTCAGAGAAACCATATTCTCTGGTTGCACAGAAGATCCAACTTAGGCTGTAGGGGTCAAAGGCTGGTAAGAATAGTAACAATGGGGCTTCCCTGGTGGCGCAGTGCTTGAGAGTCCGCCTGCCGATGCACGGGACGCGGGTTCGTGCCCCGGTCCGGGAAGATCCCACGTGCCACGGAGCGGCTGGGCCCGTGAGCCGTGGCCGCTGAGCCTGCGCGTCGGAGCCTGTGCTCCGCAACGGGAGAGGCCACAACAGTGAGAGGCCTGCGTACCGCAAAAAAAAAAAAAAAAGAATAGTAAGAATGAAAAGAAGAGGACTCAGGATTCAGAATCAAGAAGCATTTAGGAGGTAAACTGGGTACGGCTTGGTGATTATTTGGGAGATTATATATATATATATATATAGAGAGAGAGAGAGAGAGAGAGAGAGAGATACACAGCAAAAGAGGTGGAGGGATGGGAAGAGAACAACCACGGTAAGCTGATATGCGAGTGCACAGGTTCTAGAGTCAGACAGATAAGGGTTTAAATCTTGGTTTGGTCACTTACTTGCTGTATGACTTTGGTTACATTAACATCCCTAAGCTTCAATTTCCTTGTAAGTTAAATAGAAACAATATGACAATTAACCTCAAAGGGTCATTATATGAAATCATGTATGCAAAGTGCTTTAGCATAGCGTCTGCTATATCAGAAGCCTCCATGAATTGTTAAGGGGTTTTAAAATTACAGATCCTCCTCGACTTACAATGGGGTTATGTCTCAACCCATGGTAAGTTGAAAATATCGTTAAGTCGAAAATGCATGACCTAACACACATCACAGCTTATCCTAGCCTACCTTAAACGTGCTCAGAACATTTACATTAGCCTACAGTTGGGCAAAACCGTCTAACACGAAGCCTGTTTTACAATATGAATACTTCATGTAATTTGTGGAGCACCTTACTGGAAGTAAAACACATAATGGTTGTAACTGTATCCGTTGTTGACTCTCCTACCACGGCTCACGGGGAGCTGTGGGTCACCGTCTCTGCCCAGCATCATGGGAGAGGATGGTCCCACATCCTGCTAGCCTGGGAAGAGATCTAAATTCAAAATTCAAAGTAAGGTTTCTACTGGATGCTATTGCTTTCACAACATTGTAAAGTCAAAAAATCATAAGTCGAACCACTGTAGTTGGGGACCATCTGTATTACCAATCTACCTGAATCTGTGATCAAATACCTACCTTTTCTCCAATGCTATGGATGAACTGTCCATACTTCTAGACAAGGCCAATCTCTCTTCTTGTGGGTAAGAGCCCATCCCTTCTTGCCTACATCCTTACATCCATCCCCTCTCTCTCCTACATCATCCATTCTGCCCTCTCTACTGAATCACTCCTTTAAATAAACACATATACAGTTAAATCTCCCATTAAAAAATAGAAAACCTTCTCTTGACCCAACTTCCTTCTAGCTACCACCTTAGTTCCTTCTTTTCCTTTGTGGCAAACCTCCTTGAGTCACAAATTTCCCTCCTCCCATTCTCTTCTGAATCCACTATAACTGACCTTTGTTCTCCATAACTCTACTGAAGGTGTGCTTTCCCAGATCACCTGTATGCTGCTAGAGCACATCTTGCTTAACTTCTGAATAGGATCAGACATCGCTGACTACTCCCTTCTCCTTGAAACACTTCCATCACTCGACTCCCAGGTGACCAAACTGTCTGCAATTTCCTCCATCTCTCTGATTACCTTTTTCAGTCTCCCTTGCTTATTCCTTAACTTTCCAACCTCTAAATATGCTCAAGGCTCATCTCTCTAAACTCCCTTGATAATCTCATCAAGTCTCATGGCTTTAAATGCCATCTATATGTTATTGAGTCAAAAATCCACATCTCTACTCTGGACCAATCCCCTGAAACCCTAGACTCCCATATCCAACTCCTACTCAACATCTCTACATTCAGATGACGAACATGTCTCTCAAGCTTAATGTGCCCCAAACTGAGCTTCCAATGCTGCCCCCCAAATCTGCTCCTTCCCAGTGTTCCCTGTATCAGTAAATGGAAACTTCATTCTTGGCATAACTTCTAGCTATGACTTAGTAGCTTGAATCAAACCGACACTTCTATAGGAATTAGGAATATCTGTTGCTGAAAAGAAAAATAAAACCAAAGGATAAGAATAAAACAAAAACCAAGAAAAGCTGCAAAAACTAAACAAAACAAAAATCACACAGGCGATCTGAAGGCACTGGAGAGCAACCAAGCCAGTGAGGACATAAGGGATTGGGATCCCAGGGAGAAGAAAAATACATAGTGATAGAGAACTTCTCCATTGCTTTTTCTCCTGGGGTGTTTACTGAGTTTCTGAGCACAGCACTTACTGCAAGCAGAAAGCAGTGACTAGAAGTGTCAGGAGTCTTTCAGATCTGGGAAGATAAAAGTTAGAGTTGAGAACTTTAGACCGGTCTTGAAGGGACAAGACCCCAGAGATAGGGGGACCACAGAGAAGCAAATCGGACAATTTGCTTGACTATTATCCTTTTATCCTTGAGACATTTGGTTAATTCTAAGCTGCAAAGGCACTAGAAATCAAGATACCAAGCAGGTGCTAAGTGGTCAAAAAGCTAAGTAGACCTTTCCACAATCTCACAGAGCTGGGAATACAAACTTACAGAGTTCAAGGTCCCCCAAGATGGGGACCTGTTAAAATGCTTGGTTTTCTGTTGAGATTCTTAAAGGCCTATGGTCTGGAATAAGGGCAAACCAGAAATCCATCAGTCCTCCCAAAGCCTGAATCCTTTAGTAAATGTCAACTCTGCCAGCTGAATAAAATTAAATCCTCTGAAGAAAAACAACATAAGCTACAGCGTCTCTGCATTTTTTTTCTACAATGTCCAACATTTAATCAAAACCCTTAGAGTGATCTTTAACTCGTTTCTTTCTCTAGCCCTCCACTTCTAGTCCATCTGTTTCTACGCACATCAAACACAATTTAAATGTCACTTTCTCCTTTGGCCCATTCAGAAACCACCTCAAAATTAAGAGATCAGACCTAAAATCTTCATCCAGTGTTTTTACCTCTAGCATTTACCATATATCTTGATGTTTAGTGTTTATACAATGCCTACATCTGCTTTAGACCATAAGCTTCAAAGCACAGGAGGGAGGGATCTCGATCTTAATAGAATGCCTTATCATTTACCAGATACAGTTCTACGTATTTTACACTTAACTCTTTTAATCCTCATGACAAACTCTTAGGAGATAAATTCTATTATCCCTATTTTGCAAATTAGCAAGATGAAGCACAAAAACATTACCTTGCCAGAGGTTACAGGACCAGTACATTGCAGAACCTGGATTTAAATCCACACAGCACTTAACTGAATTGAACGCAAACGCAAATGCAAGTAACCGATCACTCGGGGATGCCTAAACGTCACTTACACAAGCCAATATTTTTACATTGCCAATACTAAAACCAACCCATAGCGTTTCTAAGGGCAGACTCACCCCATGATGCTTCATTCTTCAGGGCAAAGGGGGCCTAAAAGACTCAAGAAAGTGCCCACCCTTTCCCCAAATGAGACGTCGGTGGGGCAGGCCTTCACGCTCCGTGCGCCCGGGGGTCCCTTGAAAGACTAGCAACAGAGCGGTAAGCAGAAAAGGCGGAAAATGCAGACCAGCTGCAGAGGACGGCGGCAGGCGGCCCCTGGGGCGGGAGAAGTGGCGGTGCTGGGAGGCACCAGGGAAGCCCTGGCCCGGCCCTGGCATGTAACAGAGTTAGGAGCCCGGGTGCCACGCGTGTGCGATCGTAGGTGGACAGCCCGGAGTAGAGGAGCGGCGTCAGTGCCGGGAGAAGCAGCCGAGGGCGGCCCCCAAGAAACGAGGCCTGGGAGAACGGCGCCAACACAGGCCCCGCAAAGCCACATTCAAAAGTGGGCCCAGGGACCGCCGCCGTCCTGCACAAGCCTCCGCGGGCGGCCGCCATGCCCGGCTCCTTCACGCGCAGGCGCATCTACAAGGTAGGCTTGGGTGGGCGGAGTCAAGAGCCGGAAGTGCCCCGGCGCACTGGTCTTCCCCCGAAACCGGCCAGCAGGAACTTCCCTGAGGTCCCGCTTCCAGCCGGAACGCTGGGTTGCTGGGCAACCGGTGCGGGTGGCGCCGGCGGGCTTAGTGCTGCACCGAGGAAGCCGCCACCTCCTGCCCTGGCAACTTCCCGTCCCGTCCGCTTCCCTTCTTGCCGCCTCTCCTTGCGTCGCGGAATCCCTGCCCTTGGCACTACGTGCACCTCTCCGGCTCCCACGGCACTTTCGTGGCCACCTGCTTCGAAGCCAAACTTCACCGTAAGCGAAGCTGTCTGACCCTGGGCGTGGCCTGCACGTTGACGGACCGCGCCTCTCGGGCCATGGCCACCTACACCTACACCAGCCGGCCCCGGGCCCTCCCTTGCGGGCGCCGCCGTTACCGGGACGACCAGATACAGCCGTGAGTGAGCCAACCAACCCCTCTGTGGTCTCCACCTGCCCCCCCCACCCCAACCCCGTCCCGGGGCCGCGGGGTCCTGGCCCCTTCGCCCTGGCAAAACCTGCCTATGCTGCCTTCCCTTCTCTACACTCTGCTAAATATAAAATTTCCCCCCCTAAAGAACTCTCCCGTGGTGTGGAGAGCTGAAGCAAGAAAGGGCATTAGTTAACTCTTACTGATGATGATGCTGGCATGATTGGTAACATGTGGACGGAACCGACTTATTTCACTAAGTTTGAGTCAAGTGATGTTTATTGTTGGCCGACCATGTGCCATGTAAGTACCTTCTAGGGGCATTTACATACATTTTCTTACGTAGTCCCCAGTGCTGTGAACTTGGTTCTGTAACTCCATTATTCAAATGAAGAAACTGAGGTAAAAAGGTGTCACACACAATAGCGTGTCCAAAATCGGAGCCAACTAAAGCTGTTTCCACAGCAGTCTTTGGGCAGGAATCAGGTTATCCTAACATGCTGGACCCCAAATTGTACTTTTACATTCATCAGTATCTGCAAATATTCAAATATCCATATTTGGAAAGGGCGTTAAATGTTATGGTTCTCTTAAAGTTCTTGCCGTAAGCCTCAAATTTTGGAATCAGCAGAACTTTCCAAGAATGCAGGCTCCATGCAAACAGGAACCTTTGTGACTTTTGTTCACTTAAGATAGTGCCTGACACATAGCACTCAACACAAATTGTTGAATTAATGACTGAACAAGAGCAGTGTAGCTCTTGATGCTTATTTCAAACAGAGTCTAAATTCATAATTATCTTATTCTGACAATAAAGACTTCTTTCATAAGAAATGTCTACCACTTTAGGAAAACCAAAACAAGAAATTTTAAATTTAAATTATTTATATTATAAAAGGATTCAATTTTGAAAGGGACTCCTTTGAGAAATACTTCCTGGTGCCTTTAAGTGGTTGCTTACAAATCCTTCGTATTAAATCACACCAGCAGTTGAAATAAGAATCAATGGTGGTTCATTAGGAACAATTTCTTTCTTTTTATAGAGTTAGTTGATTGGTATATTCAAGTAATCTGTTGATTCAAGCCTTTGGAAGGAGTTCTTTTATATTATGTCTTTGATTTTTCAGTTTAAAATTATCCTTATTGGTGATTTTCAATTTATAAAAGTAATATATGCTTGTTGAAGCAAATGAAAATACAAAATAAGGGAGAATAAAGGCAGAGTTAATTATCTCCCACAGACCTCTACTCCCACTTCCTTGTTGTAACCAAATTTAACAATCTTGGGCTTCCCTGGTGGCACAGTGGTTAAGAATCCACCTGCCAACGCAGGGGACATGGGTTCGATCTTCCCCTGGTCCGGGAAGATCCCACATGCCACGGAGCAGCTAAGCCCGTGCGCCACAACTACTGAGCCTGCGCTCTAGAGCCTGTGAGCCACAACTACTGAGCCCACACACCACAACTACTGAAGCCTGCCCGCCTAGAGCCTGTGCTCCGCAGCAAGAGAAGCCACCGCAATGAGAAGCCCGCCCACCGCAACGAAGAGTAGCCACCGCTCGCCACAAATAGAGAAAACCCGCGAACAGCAAAGAAGACCCAATGCAGTCAAAATAAATAAATTTTTTAAAAATCTTATTCTTCCACGCCTCCTTGCTTGTCCACACATACAGGAGCATATGCACATATGTATAGAAGGTTTATTTCCAAAGTAGAATCATACTACACATATTAATCTGCAGTTGGCTCTCCCCAATTTTATGAGCTCTAATTCCTTTTTTCCCTAATTTCTTTATGTATACATGCACATACATATCTAATCTTTTAATAATTATCCTATCACTCATGCCCGTGGGTTTTCTTAGTACAGCCTTATTCCCCAGCCCCTTCCCTTGCAAACCTACTCTCCCTCTCCTGCCTCCAAACCATGTTAATGACTTTGAATGAATATTTTTGTACTTTTCTCCAGGCTCACATGTTTATGTACACGTGTATAAATATATACATACAGATACACAGCTACAAGGGCTTTACTTCATAGCAATGGTAACATACACAATTCTCAGCATCTTCCTTCACTCACTTAATTCTTTGTGGAAATTCCTCCAATTATTTTTAATAGCAGCATGATATCCCCTGATACCATACGTTATTAAAATTTTCCACTATTGATAGATATTCAGTTCACTTCAAGTTTTTACCAAAAAGAAGGAAGTTTCAGTAAATAGCCTTAGGTACTGGCTTTTTTATGTCTATGAGGCAGATTCCCAGGGTGGGATTGTTAAGTCATGCGTTTTTTTTAATACAGACAAATGGAACAAAATTTCTTTCCTCCAGAAATGTTTAAACGTATCCTTTCTCCCACATCCTCTCCAGCAATAGGTGTTACGGATTTTTTTTCTTTTTGTCTTTGAGATCATAAAAACAAAACCAAAATTTATCCTCACTGTCACTTTTAATTAGCAAATGAGCACTAGGAGGCTTTAATCCAGTAAGCATTATGTTTGGATTTTTCCATTCTGAAAGATCACTGGCTACAGTGGATAGAAATGTTGTTCTACACAGTTAAGAGACTAAGAGACTTCTGCAACCATCCCAGTAAACGAGAGTGGTGGCAGTGAGCAGTGGATGGATGCCAGAAAGATTTGGGGGTAGAATCAATAGGATTTGCTGGCTGTAGAAAATGAGGAAGAGGGAAGAGTCATGGATGAGCCCTGGCCTCCAAACCAACTGGGTGGCTAGTAGTGCCATTTAAACGGAGAACACTGCAGAAGTAACAAGTTGGAGTGGGAAAATGATAATTAGTTCCATTTTGAGGTTGCCTTTGAGACATTTGAGTGAGATGTCATCAGGCCTGTCAACTGGCTGTACAGTCTGGAGCTCAGAGGAGAGTTCTGAGCTAAAGATAAAATTGGGAGTTTTAGGTATATGGACATTAAGTGAAGCCTTGAGAGTGGATGAGGTCAACTCAGGACAAGAGAAGGCTGAATCATGAGGAAATTCTCCAGTGGGGGAAACTAGCCAACACCTGGCTGAGAAAGGAGTCAGAGAAAAAGCAGAAGAGCCTTCAGAATGATATGGTGGTATCAGGGAGGCCTGGGATGGAGAGTACTTCAGCGGGGAAGTGGCCAGCTGAGCCGAACACGGTCCAGGAGTCAAGAAAGATGAGCAGTGAAGCATGTCTGGGTTTTAAGGAATATGATGTCAGGCTATCCAGTAGTGGTTTCAGTATGTGATAAACAAGCAATTTACTACCCCTAACAGAATCATTTCTGAGAGAGTACTGTTATTGGTATAGGTCGCTACTTGGTTTCATAGCCACAAATGGCATATCATTTAAAGAATTTCAAATGAAAATATCAGCTGTGGATTTTTCACTAGTGATCATTCTGACCTCAAGTTAAAATTTTGTTAATATTTTTAAAATATCATTTAAAATATCTTTGAGGTTAAAGAACAATAAGAAATTTAACTTATTTTTTAAGCCTGATTCTATTAATGTAACTTCTCAATTCTGGAATCAAAATTTTTTCAGTCCTTTAGAGCAAGCCCTATTTCACCTGGGTTCTTTTCAGGTTTCTTAAGGAGTCTAACAGATTTACATCCTAAATCTAGCTCCACCTCTCACTGGCTAGGTAACCTTGGTCGGATTCCTTTCTGAGTCTACCTCCTCTTCAGTCAAATGGCAACCATCATTCTCAACTTGAAGCTTATTGTGAGCAATAAATAATATCTGCAAAGCGCCTGGCTTTATAATAAACATTCCGTAAATGGCAGCCATTTGTCTCCTTTATGGACTGTGCTAAAAAAAATCAATTAAAATATTTTCATCTTAAATGAAAATATTTTCATTTCTAAATCCTGTTAGAAATGAGTTGACTTCAGAGAAAGACAAATATGACATCACTTGTACGTGGAATCTAAACAAGTGATATAATTGAACTTATTAACAAAATAGAAATAGACTCACAGACATAGAAAAGAAACTTATGATTACCAAAGGGGAAAGGGGGGAGAGGAATAAATTGGGAATTGGGGGTTAACAGATACACATTACTATATATAAAATAGATAAACAACAAGGACCTACTATATAATACAGGGAACTACATTCAATCTTGTAATACCTTATAATGGGAAAGAATCTGAAAACATATTTATGTTATGTATAATTGAATCACTTTGCTGTACACCTGAAACTAACACAACACTGTAAATCAAGTATACTTCAATTTTTAAAAATGAATTGACTTCATAGATACCAATACTCTATTACAGTCATTATTTAGAATTTGCTTTTTTACAGAGCTGAAGAACCTGTGCATTACGGAAACATAATGTGTGACAGAAGGGTGGTCCGAGGCAACACATATGCTCTGCAGACAGTACCACTGGTAAGTATAATTTGAATAGTCTAACAGAGCATTCCAAGCTACCTGTGGTGAAGGACCAATTTTTGTTTCTTTCTTTTAATTTCTCATCTGTTCTAGACTAACACATTTATGAAATAAAGATGAATTGCTAGAAAAATGAAATGAAAAAAAAAAGACATGCAAAATACAAGCCAGATGGTTGCCAGGGATGGGGGGGATAGGGAGTCGTTATTTAATGGGTACGGAGTTTTCAGTTTTACGAGATGAAGAAAGTTCTGGAGGTGGATGGTGGTGACGGTTGCACAAAGTGAGTGTAGTTAATGCCACTGACCTGTGCACTTAAAAATGGTTCAGATGGTAAATGTTATGTTATGTGTATTTTACCACAATTAAAAGTATTTTAAAAAATACAAACCCTAATTTTTTCCTAGGTTAATAGAACTGTGGAGAACTATTCTAAAAGTTTCCAAATGTTTACTCTCAATTTCTGTAATTAAATTGTTATAGACCAGTTCAAATAGCTCACAGGCAACACGAGTCTGAGGCCCACACTTTCAGTAGCACTGGTCTAATATACTTAGGTTTGTTTAAATTATCTCATGCTCTAATACTGTTATCATTATTTAATCAAAAAGTCTGAATTATGCTGCTTTTCTTTAGTTCACTCAACAAATATTTATTGAGTTTTAAGTCCTGTGCTGGGTACGTAGGATACAGAGATGAGTAAGATGTAGTGTGATATTAAGAATGATTTCTTGGGGATTGACATATATGCACTAATATGTATAAAATAGGTAACTAATAAGAACCTGCTGTATTAAAAAAATTAAATGTAATTTTAAAAAAGAATGATTTCTTGGCACAGAAATGAAATATAGTTAATTTGTAAACACTATTTGACATATAAATGCTTAACACCACATGGGATATATGAGATGTTAGACATTCTGAGTCAGCATATATCAAAATCACCTAGAAAACTCAAAAATATATATGCTTCAGCATACCATGCATCTACTGCATTAGAACCTCCAAAAATTGGACATCAGGGGTATGTAGTATTAATAAACTTCCCTGGGCCATTCTGGGACAGCCAGTTCAGGGGCCAGCATTCAGAAACAATAGCTCAAACATGTGATATAGACATGTTTCAGCATTTTCTTGTGGCAGTAGCAATGAATACTGCCAGACCTTGAACAAGAGTAGAATGGAGAATCACTGCTTTTTTAGTCCTTTTTTGAAAAATTAATATTATGATGATTTGGTACATTTTTTTTTTAGTTCTTTAGTCAGTTCATCAACACCTCACTTTAAAAGTATACTCAGACTTCCAGTTCCAGACAAGTAGGAATTCACCAATTCCTTCCTATTCCTCCTCTTACAACTAAAAATTCCTGGATGTAGCACCACAAACAAACATAGGAAGATTCTGAAAGGTGGAAAGAAGAAAGTGGACTGGCTAGGGACCTCTGGACTTGAACAAAATGGCAGTGAGTCCATGGGTTTTCTTTTTGCCTCTCACATATCCCAGAGTGCCAGAGAAGCCTGCAACCTGCAACCATGAACACCCTGGAACCTGGTACACCCTAAGAAAAGCCTGCTCCTTCTATCCAAAGATAGAGGGTGGCCTTGTGGAACAGAAACCTTACCATAGTTCCCCTCCTCCAGCCACACACCAATGGATAAACCACCCTGCCCCTCCGCATGGCCGTTGGTGAGGCTAAGGTGGAGAGCTGGACCTTTTAATATCACGTGATCTCCACGTGACAGCAACAATATGAATCAGTCCTCTGATTCATCCATGGAGTTGGTGTCAACAAGGGCAGAGCAGGAAGCTGAAGTGCCACCCTCACCCAGGGGCAGTGAGGTTGTAAGAGATGGTATAAATGGATCTCCTACTTTTTCTGGGGTGGCATCAGCCGAGCCAGGAGGGAGCTGAATTTTCAACCCTACCTGACAGCAACAAGGAGGAACAAGGTAATAAGAGGCAGTGCTAGCCAGAACTCAACTCCCCTGCACTCCAACACTAGTGTCAGCGGAGCATAGCAAGGAGCTGAACTGTCACCCCCACCTGGCACCAGTGAGGTGATGCAGGTTGGCACCCTGCTTTCACAGCGTGGTGGTACACTTCCCTCTCCACTCACACCTGTGCACTAAAACAAAAGGGGTGACTTCCTGCTAAAACGATTAATACCCATAGTCTCACAACATAATACCCAAAATGTCCAGAATACAATTTAAAAATCACTCAATTGTACCAAGAACCAGGACAGTCACAACTTGAATGAGAAAAATCAATCGAGATGACAACACCAAGATGACTCAGATGTAGTAGTAACCTGACAAGACTTTTAAAGCAGTCATCCTAAAAATACTTCAATCAAAAATGAACAATTATGAACTTTCTTGAAACAAATGGGAAAAAATAGACAATCTTTGCAAAGAAATAGACAATATTAAAATGAACCAAATGGAAGATATAGAACTGAAAAATACAATAACCAAAATAAAAACCTCTCACATGGACTTATTGGAGATGACATAGGAAACAATCAGTCAGTACAGAAACAAATCAATGGAATTACCTGGTCTGAAGAACAGGTAGAAAATAGACCCCTGCCCCCAAAAAAGCCTCAGAGATCTGAGGAACAATAACAAATACCTAAATTCATGTTATAAAATATCTAAATTCAGTCCCAGGAAAGGAGAAAAAGTGTGGGATTTGAAAAAATACTCAAAGAAATAGTGCCTGAAAATTCCACAAGTTTGACAAAAGGCATAAACCTTCAGATTTTCACCAAGACACATCAAAATCAAACTTCCAAAATCAAAAAACAAAAAAAAAGTCTTGAAACCAAGATTAGGGAAATACAAATTAGAGAAATACAAATTAAAACCACAATGATGTAACTACACACCTGTTAGAAAAGCTAAAACTTTAAAATAATA
This sequence comes from Kogia breviceps, assembly GCF_026419965.1. Classification (NCBI taxonomy): domain Eukaryota; kingdom Metazoa; phylum Chordata; class Mammalia; order Artiodactyla; family Physeteridae; genus Kogia; species Kogia breviceps. The sequence goes on along the minus strand of NC_081322.1, from coordinate 83,596,149 downwards.
GTAAGACAAAGTGCTTGTGAGGATGTAGAGCAACTGGAACTCTGGTAGATTGCAGTTTGAAATGTAAAATGGTACATTGATCCTAGAAAATTGTTAAGTGGCTGCTTATAAAAACTAACAAGCACTTACCATTCAAGTCCACAATTGAACTCCTAGACATTTATCCCAGAGAAATGTTCACATATTAACCTGTTCACAAATGAACATTCATAGCAGCTTTATTCATAATAGCCAAAAAACTGAAAAAACCCAAGTGTCTTTCAGTAGGTAAATGGTTAAACAAACCTGGTATATCCATGCAATCAAGTACAACTAACAAAAAGCCATGAGGGCTTCCCTGGTGGCTCAGTGGTTAAGAATCTGCCTGCCAATGCAGGGGACACAGGTTCAAGCCCTGGTCTGGGAAGATCCCACATGCTGCGGAGCAACTAAGCCCGTGTGCCACAACTACTGAGCCCATGTGCTGCAACTACCTAAGCCCATGCGCCTAGAGCCCGTGCTCCACAGCAAGAGAAGCCACTGCAATGAGAAGCCCGTGCACCACAACAAAGAGTAGCCCCTGCTTGCAGCAACTAGAGAAAGCCAGAGTGCAGCAGCGAAGACCCAACCCAGCCAAAAATAAATAAATACATAAATTTTTTAAAAAAAGGAATGAACTATTGATACATGTAACAACCTGGGTAGACCTCAAGGACATTATGCTTAGTGAAAAAAAGGCAATCTCAAAAGCTTACATTCTGAATTATTCCTTGTATATAACATTCTTAAAGAGACAAAATCTAGAGATAGAGAACAGAATTGAAGGTTGGACTTGGAGAAACATAAAAGAGGCTCCTTTGGGGCAATGAGATCGGTCTCTATTGTGGTAGTGGTTACACAAATCTATATATAAAATCATATAGAATAATATACACAAACACAAATCAATGCCTGTAAAAATTGTGAAAACCGAGTAAGATCTGTTAATATCTTACTGTTAATTTCCTGATTTTGATATTTTGTTATAATTGTATAAGATGTCACCGTTGAAAGAAGCTGGGTGAAGCATACACAGGACACTATGTACAATTTTTGCAAATTTCTGTGAATTATTTCAAAATAAAACTTTTTAAAAAAGAGATTATAACTAGATCTGAAACAGTTAAGTTAGGCAATACATTTCTAAAATGAACTTGTTGTATTTCTGTTACCCTAAATCTTTCAAGGCTGACATTTATAATTCTATTACATTAAAAAATAGAAATAAATCAAGCATGATATTTGTAATAATGTAGAATATACACATTATACAAAGGAAAAGTCCTCCATTGAATAATCCCAAAATGGTATTAGTAATTGTATTAGAAAACAAAACTGTAGGTGATATTTCTTTCTTCTTGGTAAAGATATTTGGTAAAGATATTTCTTTCTTTTTGGTGGTTATTTTATAATAAAAGGAAATGATAACTATGTAGGAGAAGAGCTATTCTATGACAGGTATTGTGTTAAGACTTGTTACATTATCATCTGATTTGTTCCTTATAATCTAAAACTTAACAGATGTTATTCCCATTGTACAGATGAGAAAACTGAATATCTGAAAATGTGGGTTATTAGTCCAAGCTTTACTAATCCTAGTAATTAATAGCTCTGAGCTTCAGAGCCAATGCTCTTCTTTCCACTATATAATGTGAATATAGGGAAAATTTATGATAGGTAGTGTTAAGTTAGGAAAACGGTATAAAATGTATGGTATCATCACAACTTCAAAAAAACTGTATGCATTTTTTTTTTTAAATTTATTTTGTTTGTGTGTGTGTTGGCAGAGCCACCTGAAGCTTTATTCTGAAAAAGACCCTTGGATTGGCTTTTAGTTGGGGGCGTGGGCAAGAGAGGGAGCCCCAGGCAGTTGACTGCCCCAGGGGTGGGCTAAGGACGGGACTGAGCCTCAGGTCTTTGGTTCCATCACTCCCCTGCATAACTCCGCTTGCAGGAGCAAGTGAGCAGGGAGACTGGGAGGGATCGCAGGAGCCTTTCACTTAGGCAGGATGTCAGAGGACTTGGACACCAGCTTCCCATCACGGGTCTCAGTCTTCTTCACAGCCACAGCCTTGGAACGGCTACGGCTGAAGGAGCCAGAGCCCCTCCAGAGCCCAAGCTGTACTGGTAGGAGCTCAGGCTGTAGTTGAGGCCACAGGTCCCATAGGCTGAGGTCAGCCCACCTGAGTACCCGCTGGTGGTCTTGGTGTGGATGCTCACGTTCTGCATCCCAGACTCCAGCCGGCTCTCCTCGCGCTCCAGCAGCTTGCAGTAGGGAAGATCTGCACGTCCAGGGCCAGCTTGACGTCCATCAGCTGCTGGCATTGGCACAGCTGCCGCGCCGTATCCTGCTTGGCGGTTCTCAGAGCAGCCTCCAGCTCAGCCGGCTTGGCCTAAGCGTCCTTGGCGGCCAGCTCCCCACGCTGCTCAGCATCAGCAATGGCGGCCTCCAGGGAAGCCCTCTGGCCTTTGAGGCCCTCCGTCTCAGCCTGGAGTCGGTTGATGTTCCGGCTCATCTCGGAAAGCTCCGTCTTTGTGCGACGGAGGTCATCCCCGTGCTTCCCAGCCAAGGTCTGCAGCTCCTCGTACTTGATCTGGTACGTGGTCTCAGCCTCAGCCCGGCTGCGGTTGGCGATCGCCTCATGCTGGGCCTTGACCTCAGCGATGATGCCATCCAGGTCCAGAGAGCGGTTGTTGTCCGTGGACAGGACCACGGAGGTGTCAGAAATCTGCGACTGCGTCTCGCGGATCTCCTCTTCATACAGTTGCCTGTAGAAGTTGATCTCGTCAGTCAGCCCTTCCAGGCGGGACTCCCGCTCTGCCTTGTTCACGTAAGCTTCGTCTACACCCTCCTTGATGATGACAAATTCATTCTCCATGTCTGTGCACTTTTGGATCTCTTCCTCATGCTTGGTCTTGAAGTCCTCCACCAGCCCCTGCATGTTGCCAAGCTCCACTTCCAGCTTCGGCTTCTCCTGGGCCAGGGTGTCCAGCTGCCGCCGGAGGTTGTTGATGTAGCTCTCAAACGTGTGGTCTGTGTTGCTCCGGGCTGTCTCTGCTGCCGCAGGAGGTTCCATTTGGTCTCCAGAATCTTGTTCTGCGGCTCCAGGTGCCGTACCTTGTCGATGAAGGAGACGAACATGTCGTCCAGGGTCTTGATCTGCTCCTCCTGTGTGCGCTCGGCCTGGGTGTCGGGGACCACCTCCACTTGAGGGGGCTCAGCAGGCTCTGGTTCACTGTGACAGCTGCGGTGCCCCCCAGACCCGGGGCCGCACTGTAACCTGCAGCCAGACTCATGCTGCTGCCGACCCGGGAGAAGGCCGAGGAGCTGCTGCGGGCGCCCGGCCCACTGGTGTACGAGCGGCTGCTGAAGGACCGGGGGCCGGAGGTGGACACCTTGCAGGACTTCTGGGTCACCCTCATGGACACGGTGGAGGCTGGCGAGGAGGCGAGGAGGCCGAAGCACACAGAGACTGAGGAGTTGCGAAGCTGCTCCTAGGCCCTGTATGCATTTAAATAGCAATAGCCATTGTATTAGGAAGATGGGATTATAGGTAATTTTCTTTTTTCTTTTTAAAAAAACTACAATTTCATTTCAATTAAAATGTTTTAGAAGTCTAATTTTAAATATTAAAAATTTTCATGTTAAGTTTATATTTATATTTTATATTTCTCCTTTTCTTTTCATATTTACCTTGAGATAAGACAAGTTAGCTATAGAGAAGGACTACAAAATTAGATACGGATACGAAATCAAGAACCGCCACATATTGCAGAACTACTGTGAATAATTATACTTTCAATCCCTTAGTCATCTATTGCTTTGTGCACTTGGACAGGCTTCATTTGGACTGAGGGTATTTTCTTTGTGAGCTAATATATTTTTTAAGGAAATTCTGTCCATGAAATCAGATTTTTAAAAAATGCGAGCGCTTTTCAATTTCTTAACTACACATTAAAATTTACTGTGACTGAATGGTTTTATCGGTTTACTAGGCACCAGAGGAGTTCATGGTAAAAATCCTTGAATGAGGAAAAACAATTTATTAGATGGGATTTTGCACCCATTTTAATTAACAGTCATAAATTGAAGTTACTTTATATGTTTTGTCAGATACCTTTGTAATTACCAGACGAAGTTCAAATAAATTTTTAATCATCAAGTCACTGATAATCAGGAGGCATTCTATGACATGCTTTTATACCATCCAGGAATCACTTTTGGAACAGCAGTCCTATATGTTTTGAGAAATATTTTCTAAATTTTAGAAGCCTTTTCTGTCACTCAGCCTGGGCGGCCCGATCCTGCAGAGATTCAGAGACAGAAGCAAGCGAAGAGGAGGGCTCTTGCCAGAAAACGAGCCCGAGAACAGCTCAGACCACAAACGCCCGAACCTGTGGAAGGCAGAAAGCATGTAGATGTGCAGACAGGTATGTGGGCCCGCCATTGGCATGCTGGCTCCTGGGTGTGCTTCGTTTTCTAAGTCAGTTCACTTTATTTGGCCTTTATATTATTTATGTATCTGTTATGCTGTCCAGTACTTCCCCAGTCACATGGTAGGAGAAGTCCCTTCATTAAACAAACTGATAGACTATGTATTATTATTACATTGGGTATGCCTGAAAGTATGAGATGGGGTTTTTGAAAAAAGAATTTAATGACCAAATTAAGTTCTCTCTTAGCCCTTTTCACATATTCTATTCTCAAACTCAAAGCATTATTTCTTACTTTTTATAGCCCAACATGAATCAGTGTTGGACCAACAGGAGAGGACAGCAGTCTAGTTTTATTTTGGTGTTTTGCCTTTGGAGGGAGTAAAGCCATTTAGATCTGAGTCCGCCCCTTCTCTCACCGTGGCCTCTTCTTGTCTCTCCTTTTGTTCTCCACTTGCTTTGCATACTCCCCAGGGCCATGCCGGCTCCCCTAGGCTAGTGCCAGGCTTTTCTTGCTTGTTTGACTGTTGTCAGCTGTGGAGGCTTACCTAGACCTGTAGGGTCTCTAGCTGTGTTGTTGACAGAATCTTGATAGTCAAAAAATACTTAGTGTTCTCCTTGGACCAGTATAACTACTCGGGGTTCACCTTGCATCCTGCCAAGATGGTGAGTGGATTCATCTGAGATATTTCTGGGTAATAAGGATGAAGGGAAGAGAACCACTCCGTGTTTTTTCCCTACGTTGAGGCCAAGTCTAGAATGAGTATATGTCTGTGATTAGCCAACATAGTTGTAATTCTGAGAGAGCTAAATTTTAGTGTTTATTTATACCATCAGAATATTAAGTGATGGAATAGCAGCTACTTTTTGTTGAGTATTTCTTATATCTCATAGACTATACCAGGTCCTTTTCCTGTGTATCTCCTTTATTATTACGAAGACTCCATGTGACTGATAATTATGATCCCGTTTACACGTAAAGAAACTGAAGCCCAAAGAGGATGCAATTTGGCTAGGTTCTGTGTTCAACATCTGACTCCGGTTCTCATGTTCTTTGCATGATACCATATTGCCCTTGCTTCATATAAATTATTCCTCAGGTGAAATTTGGTTTCATATGTCTGTTTATAATATGCAGGCTAGAGGGAACATGAAGTAACACAGTGACATGGTGCATAGTTTTTTTAAATATCCAGGAATTTTCAAATCTTTATAAGTTGACTATCTTAGGACTCGTTAAATAAATGGATTGTTAACTTTGCATCCTGTGTTATACTTTGTGTCTTACATACATCTATGGTTTCATGCTCTTCTTTAGTTCTGTTTTCAAATACAAACTCAGTGCTTTCTCAACATTTAATTAATGTTCTAGCCTGAGTGACTCTATAGTCTTCCAAATATTATAAAAATGCTCAGTACACTGTGTGAATTGAACCCCATATTTGAGTACTTTTATTCCAAGACTTGTTTTCTGATCCATTCAATTCTATTTTGAAGGGACTGTAGTTTCAAATACTTGAAATAGACCAGAATTTCAAACTCAATGTATATGGTGTTCTCGTAGAATTATACCTTGAAGAAATTGCTGACCGCATAATAGAAGTTGATGTGGAATGCCAAACAGATGCGTTTTTGGACAGACCACCAACACTGCTCTTTATTCCTGCCAAAACTGGCAAAGATGTGGCCACCCAAATTCTAGAAGGAGAGGTATAGTACAGTATTGGACTTCCCTCTATCTTCTTTATAAATAAAGTTAGGTTTAGTTAAAAGCTTAACATGAATACAAACCATTTCACAGTCAAGAAGATTCTACTTACTGCATTTCTTTCCAAATTTATCTATAATAGTTTTATCCTGAGCTACCCAGAAATGTTATTTTTTTAACATATTTATTAGAGTATAATTGCTTTACAATGGTGTGTCAGTTTCTGCTTTATAACAAAGTGAATCAGTTATGCATATACATATGTCCCCATATCTCTTCCCTCTTGCATCTCCCTCCCTCCCACCCTCTCTATCCTACCCCTCTAGGTGGTCACAAAGCACTGAGCTGATCTCCCTGTGCTATTCGGCTGCTTCCCACTAGCTATCTATTTTACATTTGGTAGTGTATATATGTCCATGCCACTCTCTTGTGTTGTCCCAGCTTACCCTTCCCCCTCCCCGTATCCTCAAGTCCATTCTCTAGTAGGTCTGCATGTTTTTAAATACCATGATCTCATTTTCCCTCTTTACTGTTCAGAAATAAAAATTTTTAGAAATGTTTTTAGAATATTTACATATTTAATTTTTGTGTGTTTGCATACTTGCTTAATGTATGAGTATAAGGTAGATTTGTATCAAATAAAGAAAAGTTATATCTCTGGTATAAAAAGTTCCACTGTTAGCTCCTTGTAGATTACATAAATTTTATGAAGATAATCTATGTTAGGAAAATAATCCTAAAATAATTACATTTCCATATCAGTGTGGAATGCATAAATAGGCCAGTTTCTGAAATTGAAGAAGAGAAGGCAATCCTTACGTACATAATGACTTCAGTGAGATTTAAGATTCGCAGGAACTTGAAAGAACTGTCGTTGAAATTGGGAAATAAAGTAAGTTTTCATAATCTACATAGAAGGGTATATTTGCCTCGAAATCCTAGAGAAGAATCACCAAAATATCCATTATTCTTGTTCCTTTGTTCTTCAAACCGTTATCAAAACAACCAGTAAAAATTGAGCAGAAAAGGCAGAGAATAAGAAAGACGGATATTTCCCTTGGGTTTCAGAGTTTGATCTGAAAATTGTTGAGCATCGAGGTTCATTCTGATGATTGCACGGGTGTTTTTATAACTTTGACTCAATCATTTTTTGCTTGTAAACAGCCTGTGTGCCCTTCAGGCTATTTTGAGGATTAGAAACCGTAAATAAAACACCAGCACAGGGCTTCCCTGGTGGCGCAGTGGTTGAGAGTCCGCCTGCCGATTCAGGGGACGCGGGTTCGTGCCCCGGTCCGGGAAGATTCCACATGCCGCGGAGCGGCTGGGCCTGTGAGCCACGGCCACTGAGCTTGCGCGTCCGGAGCCTGTGCTCTGCAGCGGGGGAGGCCACAGCAGTGAGAGGCCCGCTTACTGCGCAAAAAAAAAAAAAAAAACAGCACAGTGTCTGGCACACAGAAGACACTCATTAAATAGTATCCTGTTATTGCTACTCTTCTGGATGTTTTTTTCACTGAGCCTTTGGTTCATGATTACAATTTTAAACTTGCTTTGTTTTGTGTGTTTAAGCTCTTTGACTTTGATCTTGAAGTTAAACCAATATTAGAAGTTTTGGTGGGAAAGACCATCGAGCAGTCTCTTCTGGAAGTAATGGAAGAAGAAGAGTTGGCAAACCTGCGGGCCATTCAGCGCGCACACGAGGAGCTACGCAACATCGAGCTTGCGGAAGTTCAGAGACTTGAAGAGCGAGAGAGACGACACCGAGAGGAAAAAGTATAGAATTTTGGTTTCTTTCTTAGATTTTGGTTATTTAATAGACTGTGTTCAAAATCACATGTAGTATGAACAGAGCTAAAGATCTTTGCAAACATATAGAAAAGACCTATAGTAATTGTTGCTCAGGTCTCGCCTGTAGATCACAGATCTTTCCTGGACTGAATTATGTTTTTAAATTCCAGTTTACATAAATGTACCTACATAGAGTTCCCAAAGTTCCTAAAAGTAACGATTTAAATTACATATGTTCCAGTGAACGGCACTCTTAAATACCAAGAGTGCTAGAGAAAGAAAGAACGTCGATTTGCCCCAAGTCAGTGGCAGAAAAGGTGGCAGGAAAAAGTGGAGTATCTTTGGGTAGGTGGGCGGTAAGAAGCAGAGGATCTGCCTGGAATTCTGGGTCTTCTTCTCTGTGGTGAGCCTTGCTCCACATCTGTAGAGTCTGCTACTTTGATCTTTATAGAATGTTTATACTTGGGTCTTTATAGAATATTGCTCTAGATTATAGGTTTTTAGAACCTTTAATAAGAAAAGTTTTAGAATCCCAATTTTTAAAATATGCCAGAAACCTTTAGTTAGAAGCACGACGCTCAGTAATCTTTAGATAAGAGTCCGTCTGGGTTTGGCAATAACTGTCACCCTGTATTAGACACTGGCTGGATAAATGATGAAAGAGTTCCCAAACACCTGAAAGGGCTCAAAGAGTCTAGCTTACCACACAGAATAGCTTAGTTGTCAGGACATTCTACCCAAAACCTAGTCAAATGGACTTTCAGTTCTCCTCCAAAGTGAATAATTAATTGTGTAAAGAGCGTGGGGCTGATGGTAAAGATTGTGCAAATGCACGATTATTTGTTCACAATTATAAAATGAACACTGACAGAATTAACTTTGTTGAAATAATTGGTAAAAACTTTATCTAATATAGTTAAATTTGTTTACTTACTGTTAGGAAATATATTTTAAAAAATGAAGTCTAGGGCTTCCCTGGTGGCGCAGCGGTTGAGAGTCCGCCTGCCGATGCAGGGGACACGGGTTTGTGCCCTGGTCCGGGAAGATCCCACATGCCGGGGAGCGGCTGGGCTTGTGAGCTGTGGCCGCTGAGCCAGCGCGTCTGGGGCCTGCGCTCCCCAACGGGAGAGGCCACAACAGTGAGAGGCCCGCGTACCGCAAAAAAAAAAAAAAAAAAAAAAAAAAAAAAAAAAATGAAGTCTACAACTCATCTAGATTTATATTTGCTTAAACTTTGAAAATAGATTTAATTAGAAAATATATTAATGTTCCCACTTGTATATAGGAGTAGAGGATAGTTCATTAGCTTCACAGATTTCATATGAGCTACAAGAAGCAACAACAACAAAAAGAGGTTTTATAATTTTCTGAAGTTTATGAACTCAAAGAATCATTACAGGGCTTCCCTGGTGGCGCAGTGGTTGAGAATCCGCCTGGCGATGCAAGGGACACAGGTTCGTGTCCCGGTCCGGGAAGATCCCACATGCCGCGGAGCGGCTGGGCCCGTGAGCCGTGGCCACTGAGCCTGTGCTCCGCAACGGGAGAGGCCACGACAGTGAGAGGCCCGTGTACCACAAAAAAAAAAAAAAAAAAAAAAAAGGAATCATTACAAATGAGATAATTTATTGGCCCAAGTTTTTAATCAAAGATGTCTAAACAACTGTAATTTTCATATCAGCAATACTTTATAATACTAATTAAAAATACATATAACTATTATTATTCTTTGATATCAGCCATACAGTCAAACATGTATATCTTGAAATTATTTTACTTGAAAATGGATCAGAAAAAAAATTTTACCTTAAGCGTCATCTCTGAATTCAGTACCTACCTAGCTGTTGCAATTCATAAAATAGTGATGAAAAACATGAACTGGTGATAGACACCTCGCTGTTCATGTTTGGATACAAAGATAAGTCCAGATTCTTCCGCTCACTAGAGTCAGTATCTGGGGAGGACGTAATAGCTGGATAACCACCTGTGGTGGCGTTTTTCTCTGGGCAGGAACGTCGTAAGCAACAGCAGTGGCAAGTGGTTCAGAAGCATAAGGAGACCGCACAGAAAATCGCCGCCCAAGCGTTTGCACAGCGTTACCTGGCCGACCTTCTCCCTTCTGTTTTCAGCAGCCTCAGGGATGGTGGCTACTTTTATGACCCTGTTGAAAGAGGTCTGTGGAGGTCTTCGTTAGATTAACTGTCACAATAAGCATCCTCTTCATGGCTCAGATTTATCGCGTGCCCGTTTTTATTTTGAATTGGAATCTTTCTATCTCTGAACCAGATTTTAAAGTCAATATAGTTGTTTTAAGAAAGAACTGTTACTAGTAAGAGGTGCATTATAAAGATCTTGATTTTAGGATGTTTACTTTCATTGAGAAACAGCACTGGATAGTAGAAAGAAATATGGACTTGATGTCAAAAACTTGAACTTGAATCCCAGTTTTATCATTAACTAGCTCTATGACCTTCAGTCTCCTCCTATGTGACACGAGGATTATTTCGGAGCTAAACGTCATAATGTAAATAAAACTTAAACGCGGACGTTTTTCACCCAATACGTACTGCAGCAGAGTACGGCCCGTGGTTGGTAGAAGTCACAGATGCAGACCTGCAGGTACAGAGGTCTGCCTGGGAAGTCATACGCAGATGTTTGGCCGTGCCTGCAGTCAGCAGCCCCAACCGCCATGTCCTTCAAGGGTCAGTTGTATATGTAATCTACATGTGCGAGTACTTGTCGCTAAGTTTTTCTCAGCAGTCTTCCTATTCCAATCAAAATCTCTTTGGGGACAGCCAGTGAGGTTATGTAATGAGGTGTTTATACTGTCCCGGGCACTGTATTAAGTGTTGGAGCCTGCAACAACCAAACCAGCCTGATCTCGGCCTTGATAGAACCCGTACCTGTTAGCCATCTCCCAGCATCCCCTCAGAGCCACTCTCCTCAGCTTAGTGTGGCCAAACGGTGGGGAAGAGTTGGCACTTTCTCACTGCTGCCCTCCTTCCTCGGGTTCAAAAGCACTTACATCCATGTTGCTTTGTACACAGGTCCTATTTCAAATGGCTAATACTGTCTGAGGGCAGATATTAGCAATGTCAAGTTTTCACTGATGACACACTCAATTCAGTACATAAGGGTCAGGTTACAGACAGATATTATTAGTTTACATTTCTATTGTCCTTTGCAATTTTTGTTGTGTTTTTCACACATGATAGCATTTGGCCCAACCGCAAGAGCTGTGAGGAAGGGAGTACAGCAGATTAAGTGCCATTTTTCAGAAGTAGAAACTGAAGCTCAGAGAACTTGAATTGCTCTTGGACACTCGGGGGCTGCTTAGGCCTGGACTGACTGGGACTCTGACTCCAGGTCCAGTGCCCTTGCCATGCTGCCAGCTTCCCGGGGTCCAGCTGGGCCCCTTGCTGTTAGTCACAGAGGCCAGCAACCTTTTCTACATTCATGGGTTGCTGGAAAAGTCAGTTATAGATCATTTAAAAGCTTGCAAAGGAGATTCATGCTTCAGATTAAGACTGTTTATTAGTAGTAAATATATATTCTATCACACTCTCCCTTGTCACCCATTGAAAAATAACAATTAGATGCCTGCCCCCAAAAAAAGCCTTTTTTTGGGGGGGGCCATGCCGCACGGCCTGTGGGATCGTAGTTCCCCAACCAGGGGTTGAACCTGTGCCCCCTGCAGTGGAAGTGCAGAGTCTTAACCACTGGACCTCCAGAAAAGTCCCCCCAAAAAACCATTTTAAAACATTAAAATTATATTGTAAGGGACCATATTTTTTAAAGGCTTACACCATAGAGTAGATTTCCATTTCGGTTTGAACAAATTTATCACTAATGGAAACACCTCGTTTCCGACCCATTTCTACATGGCCTTCTTAGATGCCCTCTGAGCCTTACCTCTGAATCTTGATCAGCTTCTGTCAGTCCCCAGGCTTCAGCTGGGCTTCAGGTGGAGGTGCCAGCATTGCTCAGCCCTGGCTGTGCATTGCATTTGGACTGGAGTTCTGCTCCCAGTTCCACACCCCCTGCTTCCACCCCCCGCCGCCTTGATTCATCTCACGTTGCACCTGTAAGGTCAGTTCTAACAGCTTTGACACCAAGGAAGGCCTCATAGTTCTAAAAATACTTTTTCTACTGCAATTGAAAGGCAATGGACCAGAAGGTATATAGAGAATGTGGTAACAACAAAATTGATGCTGTATGAGTCTATTTGACATTTTATAATAAGAAAACAATATTGGGGCTTCCCTGGTGGCGCAGTGGTTGAGAATCCGCCTGCCGATGCAGGGGACATGGGTTCGTGCCCCGGTCCAGGAAGATCCCACGTGCCGCAGAGCGGCTGGGCCCGTGAACCATGGCCCCTGAGCCTGTGTGTCCGGAGCCTGCGCTCCGCAATGGGAGAGGCCACAATAGTGAGAGGCCCGCGTACCACCAAAAAAAAAAAAAAAAAAAAAATAAGAAAACAATATTGATGTATCTGTAACATTAGGGGGAAGCAGAGATTCTTCCAATCTATAATGATCCCTAAAAATCACTTAAAGAAGTTAACTTTTTAAATTACAGATATTGAGATAGGATTCCTTCCGTGGCTAATGAACGAAGTTGACAAAACCATGGAGCGCAGCATGGTTGGAAGAACCGTAGTTGACAGTAAGTTCTTTTATTTTATGATTGAAAAGTCATCTCTGAAATTTTTCAGTAGAAAGAACATATAGAAGAAAGATATTTTAAAGTTTTGGTTCTTAAATTTTCAGTATATCAATTATATTAACAAAGGTACATATTTTTACCCTCAATATTAATTTTGGTTCTTTTATAATTTGATCAGAATTAATATCTTCTGTCATTACTTTATAAATTATATTTTGTTAAAACAGGCATTGAATATAATGCATATTTAGTGCGTTAAGTGGCACAGAGGTACGTTTGTTGACTTTATATAAAAGGTCATGATACAGGGAAGGGACGAGGGCTGGTGAGTATTTTGTACTCATCTGTAAGTCAGCATTATAACTACTAAAATAGGAAAAATCACAGTGATTTCTGCACATATAACTTTTCAGTGTTGATCCGTGAGGTGGTTGAGAAACGACTGAGTCTGTATGAGCGTAAGGAGGACAAGCACTCTTCTCTGAAACCTGAGGCTGGGCTCAGTGGTCCTGGAGGAATGAGAGATCCACTGGAGGGCTACGAACTCCAGGGTCGCGGTGCAGCACAGGCACAGAGGCCACTTCCAGACGGAGACTCCCTGCAAAGAACACCGCGTGACGCAAGTTATATGGAGAGAGTGTCGTCCCAAGAAAGGAGGCTTGTGGAAGAAGAGGATGAGCAAACAGAAGTGAGGAAATCCTTCAGGAGTGAAGAACTGTTGCAATAGAGGGGAGCTTCGGAGCCCTGGAACCCATCAGCAGCCAGTCAGCATTGCAAGCAGTCAGGTAATGATGCACGGGTCCCCTCAGGTTATGCACTAGGTTGTGTTTAGTCAACATGTCTTCTTGTCTAGTGGACTGAGCAAATCAAATACGTTGAAATAATAAAACTAATTTTTAAAATGAAACTTTATTTAAGAGTAGACTATTTAGAAGCTATATTATAACTCTAATGAGAATTTTGTCTAATTACAAGCTTCCCATTACCAGTATATATAACTAATGAATATATTTTTCCTTAGTCCTTCCATTGCCACTGTGTAACCAATATATTTTTCCTCACTCTTCCCATTACCACTATATATAACTAATATATTTGTCCTTAGTTTTGTGGTATAGTTCTTTTTTTAGTAAGTATGCTATTTAATGTTAGATATCAGTGCCGTCAGCCATTGAGCTTTTCTTCTCTGTAGAAAAACTGTTTAACTTACTCCAACCAAGAATCCCTAAATGTTGGGTAACTGAAAGCTGTAATGCTCTCTCCTTGCAAAAACCAAGAAGTATACCCATATTTGTATAAACTTAAACAGATAGTTACCCCTTCAACCTTCAATATTCATGTAATGCTCAAGGGATTCTATGAATTAATAATATTTTCTCATCTATTTTTTCACATTCCTGCTATTAACAAATGTCAGGCAAGGCCAATAAAGCTAAAAGACCCCCCTCAGGGAAGACCACTGTCATCCACCAGGTGTGTACCTTCCAGGCCTTTTTCAAGATGTTTTTATAGATATAGATTTGAACACCTTATTTGCATTTTTCACCTAACAGTATACCTTAGACCTTTCAACATTAGTACATATAAATCTCTTTTTAAAATATGGTAAGATATTACCTAGTATGACTGTGCTATAGGGAATTACCATTTGATTTTTTAATCTGAACTTCTTTGGTGAATTTACCTGCACTATTGAAAATCACAGATATTTTATTTCTAAAGTTATGTTAATCTTTAATCACTGAAGTCTTCTGAGGCTTTAGGTAGATATAGTCTGTTTTTCTCAGAATATTTATAAATATATAATATTTATAAATATATATAAATATTTATAAATTATAAGCTATTTGAAATAGCTTGCAGTTATTAACACACTTACCTTAGTTTCTTTTTTTTTAAGATTTTTTTTTAATCTGGACTTTTTAAGGTCTTTATTGAATTTGTTACAATATTGCTTCTGTTTTATGTGTTTTGGTTTTTTGGCCACAAAGGCTTAGCTCCCGGATCAGGGATCAAACCTGCACCCCTTGCACTGGAAGGCGAAGTCTTAATCACTGGACCGCCAGAGAAGTCCCAACCTTAGTTTCTTTTTAAATTAGGTGTTAAAAATATACGAGAACATCTTTCTCCATTTGTAAAAAGAACTGCACTGTATGTCTCTATAGCATTTTTCATGATTCTCAAGCTAATTCCCCACATATTATAACCCCACATCATTTCAACCTCAGAGTGACTTCTGCGGTGTATGTGACAATATTTTTATTTTCATTTTCAATCAATCTTCGGTTTGTTCAGCCAGCAAACATTCACTGAGTGCCTTCTGGGTGTGGAGCACCTTGAGGAGGCTGCAGATACAGCCTAGCAGTGGAGCTGAATGCAGCAGGGGTAAAATGAGGAAACCACAGCTCAGGGGTTTTAAGTGATTTGCCCTAAGTGACAAGCCTAGTAAGTAATGGGATGAAAGCTGGAGCCCAAATCTCCTTCCTTCTAATCTACTATACTTTCTTCTGAACAAACCTTGAACCTTTGTGAGGTGCAAAGGTTATTTGAATAACTTCAAATAAATTATTGCATTAACAGCATTTTAAAAATTGGAATCACTCCTGTTATTCATTGCTGGGTTAGTTCCATCTTGTTAAACAATCTTTATGATCCTCCTAAAATTTACAAAATACTAATTTGGGTAGGAAGACAAGGACATTTTTTAAAATTGGGGTTGTTGTGGATCACTTTTATTATAGATTGTTAAATACCTACAATTTTAAGAATGCTTTCAAGATGGATTTGAGGTTGATTATCTTCCACAATTCTAATCTTCCTTTATAGCAAACCAGTCCATTAAACATTTTACAGATGTTTTGCTAACCATCCAGTTCTGAGCTCTACAATTCCATAAGTTAATTCAATTTATTAAATATACGTAAATCTGTGGACCCCACACTGAAGTTGGTTAAGCTTAACTGCCATCCTGTTCCATCCTAGAGAGAAAAAAATAGTTGAGAAGTTAGGGCACTGTCCCGTGAAGCCTGTTATACATTATCTGTAGAAAAATAATATTGAATGGAAACTTTAAATTGGCTATGCTCACATTTGCTAATACTCTTCTTACGAGTTCTGTTCCTTTCTATTTTCAACCAACACTAAGCTAACAGAAGCTAAATAGTAATAAGACAAATAAAACGGATAATATGTAATAACTTTATAGAGATCGTCATCCCTGACAAAAATTCCCACATCACTGAAATAGATCTGAAAGGTAGAAGTAATTTTCTCTAGTGTG
Organism: Kogia breviceps; assembly: GCF_026419965.1. NCBI lineage: Eukaryota > Metazoa > Chordata > Mammalia > Artiodactyla > Physeteridae > Kogia > Kogia breviceps. The sequence continues at coordinate 83,580,262 of NC_081322.1, read as the reverse complement.
TGTGTCATGGTGTTTAAGCCATTCCGACTTCTGTTGAGCTGAGGAATACTGGCGTGGCCTGAGAAGTCACTCAGAGCATCACAGGGTGGTGACTGAAAGCAGACTCCAGAGCCAGGTTGCCTGCTCTCGAGTTCGTCACCGCACGTAAGAGGTTTGCCTCTGTAGTTCGGAAAACGCACTGGTTTATCAGACTGTGGTGTATTTTGAAAACATGTAGGAGAGTGGGGGTTTTGCAGAAGGAAAAGGTATTTGGAGATGATGGTTCCTTTAAAGCTCATGATGGGTGTGGGAGAAGAGTGGCATTTTGCACATATCTTATCGAGATGTTATGGCAGCATAACCGCCAGCAGGTTAATGGTGCTCATTTCTTCCAACCTAAAGAACTTTCGTTTTCTTGTCTTGTTAACACATGTTAACCACATCAGCTAAATTCGTTAGCTATAATTTTAGGTTTCATATGTTTTATTTACTATGCAAAAGTTGTTACATTGTGCTTTTCTCTTTTGTTTGTAGGTAAATCACAGAAAGTTTGACTATGTATTCTATAGCTCAACAGCCATAGCCATTTATCTCAGTGTATTTAGCGTAAAGGCATTCCGAAGAGGCCCCAATATGGGTTTGAGTTCCCCATAGCCCAGTTAACACCTATTGTTTTTTAGCCATAGCTCCTAGGTCTAACCAGAACCAACCTTCTCCAAGCTTCTCCAAGTTTGTTCACAGAGACCAAACAAAAATGTTACAGATCAGGTGTCACTATCATGAAAAAGTACTGTTAATGGTATTGGATTGATGTCTATAATTCTCCCTTTGAATTAGAGCGTATTAACCTTTCTGTTTTAGTGCTTTCAACTTACAAATTAAAATCTGATAAATTGATAGCTTAGGGGATGTTTTTCTGTTTTTCATAAACCATGAAAATAGCATAAATGAAATATATGAGTTAATAGATACAGTAATGGTGTTATAGGTTTGCTTATAAATAAAATCAATCAAGGTATTGAAGTTTGAAATTTCAATATAAAAATATAACACTTAAAGAATTTAAAACTCTTTTTGAAAATGGAATTTGAAACATTAATACATTTTTATCACAATGTGCATTTATAATTTTTGTAAATTATACATTTTGTTTTTATACATCTTTGTTTTTGATAATGAACTTGTGCATATGGTCTTCTAACATTTTGGATTATATTGATATCTATTTTTACCGCTAGGTGTCAGTAAATCCCTAAAGTAAAGTTGACTTGCCTCCAACGTCATACATAATTTAACGACCCTAAAGAGACCTTGGTAGACAAAGAGTTCAAAAATATATTGTACTCCTTGGAGAGTCTAGACCAGGGATCCCCAACTCCTGGGCCGCGGACCACTACCGGTCCTCAGGCTGTCAGGAAGCGGCCGCACAGTGGGAGGGGAGCAGCGGGCCAGCGCGAAGCTTCATCTGCCGCCCCCCCATCGCTCGCATTACCGCCTGAACCATCTTACACCTCCCTCATCCCTGCAAAAATTGTCTTCCACGAAACCAGTCCCTGGTGCCAAAAAAGTTGGGGACTGCTGCTCTAGACTCACACTGAATATTTATCTTGCCCTAAAGTCATCTGCCAGCTCTGTAGGGACTGCAGCAGACTCCACCCTGTACCTCAGACGCTTAAAATGGTAGTGTTAGAATGGACTTTAGCTGTATATACTCCAGTTTTCTATCCAATACAGCACCCTTAACAGGTGGTCACTTAGTCTTTGTTTAATCACTAAGGTTGGGGCTTTCCCTTTATGAGCTGCCCTAGAATATAGTGATTCTATCTTATTTAGTTTTGTATCCCGAGGCTCAAGCTATGGTAAATACTTAGTCAATTACATTGTTGGACAGTTCTCATTAGAAATCTCTTCTATACTGAGTCAAAATCTGTCCCATTATAACCTATTCTTTTTCATTTATAACCTGTAATCAGTTGGCATGATTATGGTGGAGGGAGACAGAATAATTTTATTACCATACCAGCCCTGTCCTGTACTCCAGTAGTTTTTTCTTTTTTCCAAGTTTTTCTTTCTCCCAATGAAGTACCACCGCTCTTCCCGATTATTCCTTGCATGGCATAGTTTTAGAACTACTCACTCTCCATCCTGGTTACTGTTACCTTGAAATTCCTATTTGGTCAAAGTCATCTTAAAACATGTTTCCCAAAATTAGGTATGCTACTATAGATATAATCTGACTCAGCAAGGAGTATTGTGGGACTATTATCTCCCATGATTTGGACATCACCAACTCACTTCTTCTAAATTCAGATATCTAGAAACCTCATTTTTAGAGCGGAAGAGAGAGAAAGCCAAAGTGACTTCTGAGCAGTCACAATGTCAGAGTCCACACATTTTGCCATGGACCATCCAAAGCTATTCTAACATTGCTACCCAATTTGGCTGTTTATTAACCCCACAGCGTATTAGAAGTAGCATATTGACAAGGAAAGAGGGACTGCTATGGGAAGACCGTGGGCTAACATTTATAAGAAAAAGAAGGTAGAAGAAAGGCAGGAAAAAATACATAGCTCAAAAGGCACAGCAGTCTGGGGCCAAAACTGAATATTCCTCATCAGCTCTTGAATACATGATTACATTACAGCACAGTACAGAAATTAATGTTTATGGAAAAAGCACTTCTGGAATGGTGGAGTAAGGACCTCTGAAACTCAGCTACTCCATAAAAGCAATGAGAACACAGGCAAAAATTGTCAAAAAAATAGCATTTTCAGAACTCTGGAAATTAACCAAAGACTTGCAACAATGAAGAGTATTTATTCAAGAAAAGTAGCTGGATCACAGAAGAGTGAGCTGGCATTTTAACTTGCCCTATTCCCATCTCATTCTTCCCAGCTCCACAATAGCCTTGAAAACCAACAGACTCAAAACCATGGTAACTGAGAAAACAAGCAGCCTATCAGCCACTGGAGGGAGCAAAACATGCCTAGAGCTCTCCAGAAAAGCCTTATCCCCAGAAAATTGTCAGTATTTGACCTGTCTGGCGGCTAGCTCCCTGGATAAATCCTTTTACAGGGCTTATCTTTATTTGACCTGACTCAGAGCTTGCTCGGTGAGGAAAGTCCCAACACCAGGGCATTTGTTTAAAAATAAATAAATAATCAGCAGTAATTGTCTAACATCACAGCTGCCTGAGGTGGAAATGCCAGTTGGAGCAAACAGGAGGCTGGCCAAAAAACTTGGAAAGGAAATCTGAGGAATGAGATGTCCACAGAAGGTTTTGAAAAGCTTCAACATATTCCTGGGAATCTATATATATAGGGTGCTTTGTAGGGCTGTTTGCATGCCCAGGAAAGACCTGTGAAGGCCCTTAGCTCTCGTCCCTGGCTGACCTTGAGGGTCTACACAAGCAGGAGTTAAAAGCTAAGTCAGAGTTGTAAACTGCTGAAATACTGAGGGTGTGTCTCGACACATGTAGAGCCCCTCAGCAAAGGGTGTAAGACTAACTGGTTCAGGGCACTTAAGAAATCTTTCTAATCATGAGCTGAACACTAAGCTAACTGAGCAGACTTCAGTGGCAACACAAAGAATACAGACTTTACAGAATTTGTTCAGGAAGGCCATTAAGCAGACAAACACCAACAAAAAACCCAGGTTGAAGGGGTAGAGCAAGAATCTGATGTCCAGAGTTACCACATTTTAATTCTTTAAAATGTTCAGGCTTCTCTGGTGGCACAGTGGTTAAGAATCCGCCTGCCAATGCAGGGGACACGGGTTCGAGCCCTGGTCTGGGAAGATCCCACATGCCTTGGAACAACTAAGCCAGCAAGCCACAACTACTGAGCCTGTGAGCCACAACTACTGAAGCCCATGTGCCTAGAGCCCATGCTCTGCAACAAGAGAAGCCACTGCAGTGAGAAGCCCACACACTGTAACAAAGAGTAGCCTCCGCTCACCGCATCTAGGGAGAAGCCCATGCGCAGCAACAAAAACCCAACGCAGCCAAAAATAAATAATAAAATAAAATGTTCAAATTTCAACAAAAAATACAAGACATGCAGAGAATAAGAAAGTATGGCCCATGCAGAAGAAAAAACAGCAGTCAATAGAAACTGTCCCTGAGAAAGTCCAATTTTGAACCTATTTAACAAAGACATTAATCAGCAATTATAAATATGTTCAAAGAACTAAAGGAAACCATGTCTAAAGACTTAAAGTATGAGAATGATTCTCACCCAAGAGTGAATATCAAGAGATAGAAATCATTAAAAGGAACCAAATAGAAATTCTGGTGTTGAAAAGTACAATAACTGAAATGCAAAATTAACCAGAGGGCCTCAGATGTGAACTGTTAGAAGAAAGAAGCCATGAAATTGAAGTTAAATCAATTGAGATTATCCGTTCTGAGGAACAGAAAGAAAAATGAATGAAGAAAAATGAATAGAGCCTCAGAGATGTGTGGGACACTCTAAGAACACTGACAGACACATAGTGGGGATCCCAGAAGGAGAGGAAAGAGAGAAAGGGGCAGAAAGAACACTTGAAGAAACCATGGTTGAAAACATCCTCAATTTGATGGGAAAAAATGTTAATATTTACATCCAAGAAGCTCAGTAAACTCCATGTATTATAAACTCAAAGAGATCCACAATTGCACACATCATAGTCCAACTGCCAAGAGACAGAGACAAAGACAATTCTGAGACAGTGCTGGGGAGGGAGAAATTCTCCCCCTACCCATCTTGAATTCTTTTGGCTGGTCTAATAATTAAACTGCCATAAGACAGATTAATAGGAAAAAAAATCAGTTGAATTTGTATGCACAGAGGTCTCATATAAATGGGACCCTCAAAGTCACCAAAGCAGATTGTTTAAATATCATTTTTAGACAAAGAAACAATTATTTGTGCATGTTAATAAATAAAGGGGCTTGTGCTTGGAGTAGCAAAGAAAGGAAGTAACAAAGTTTGTTTACACAGCTTTCTTAACCTTGAATTTTCTAACTCCGTTGTTAAGGATGCTTTCTATCCTGCTGGTACAGGGAGGATACCTTCTTCACATGGGAGATTTATTTCCCACTTTTAGGGGGTAAGGAGTGGGGGGCATAGTGGGGTTTTTTATATCATTTTTTTCACTGACTGTTTCTCAAGTAACTTTAATTCAAAATAATCAATATGCCACTGAGACATATTTGGGGGCAGCATGCCCTGGGCCTTAACAGCAGCAAGACAAAAATAACTCATCATATACAAGGGCTTCTCAATATTAACAGCTTATTTTTATTCAGTCACCATGGAGGTCAGAAAGCAGTAGAATGAAGTACTCAAAAGTGCCAGAAGAAAAAGGCTGCCATTCAGGAATTTTATGTCCAACAAAACTATTCTTAAAAATGAAGGAGGGGCTTCCCTGGTGGCGCAGTGGTTGAGAGTTCACCTGCCGATGCAGGGACCACGGGTTCGTGCCCCGGTCCGGGAGGATCCCACATGCCACAGAACGGCTGGGCCCGTGAGCCGTGGCCGCTGAGCCTGCGCGTCTGGAGCCTGCGCTCCGCAACGGGAGAGGCCACAACAGTGAGAGGCCCACGTACCGCAAAAAAAAAAAAAGGGGGGGGAGGAAGTAGGCAATCTGAATAAGCCTATATCTATTAAATAAATTGAATCAATAGTTAATAACCTTACAAAACAAAACACCAGGCCCACATGAGTTCACTGGTGAATTCTACCAAACATTTAACAAATTATACCAATTCTCTACAATTTCTTTCACATAATAAAAGCAGAGGGAATATTTCCTAACCTCTCTATGAGACCAGCATTACTCTAATACCAAAATCAGACATAGACATTACAAGAAGACTACAGACCAATATCTCTCATGAACCTAGTTGCAAAAATCTGCAGGAAAATATTAGCAAATTTAATTCAACAACGTATGAAAAGAATTATAGTGTTTCCCTGGTAGCGCAGTGGTTAAGAATCCCCCTGCCAATGCAGGGGACACAGGCTCGAGCCCTGGTCCGGGAAGATCCCACATGCCACGGAGCGACTAAGCCCACGTACCACAACTACTGAAGCCTGCACCTAGAGCCCATGCTCCACAACAAGAGAAGCCACCACAATGAAGCCTGCACACCGCAACAAAGAGTAGCCCCCACTCGCCACAGCCAGAGAAAAGCGCACGCATAGCAACAAAGACCCAACACAGCCAAAAATAAATTTAAAAAAAAAATTATATACCATTACTTAGTTGGATTTATCCCAGGAATGCCAAGCTGGTTTAACATTTCAAATCCAATTCATGTAATCCATCACAGAAACAGGCTAAAAAAGAAATATCACATGATCATATCAATTGATGCAGGAAAAGCATTTGACAAAATTCAACACCCATTCATGATTTGAAAAAACAAACAAAACCTCTCAGTAAACTGGGAATGAGGGGAATTCCTCAAATTTATAAGGAATATGTACAAAAACCTACAGCTAACACCATGGTGAGAAGCTAGAAGCTTTCCCACTAAGATCAGGTACAAAGCAAGGATGTCCCCTCTCACCATTCCTTTTCAATATCATACTGAGTCCTAGCTAATGCAATAAAACAAGGAAATTAAAAGTACGTAGATTGAGAATGAAGAATTAAAACTGTCTTTGTTTGCAGATGACATGATTGTCTATGTAGAAAATCTGAAAGAATCAACAAAAAGACTCCTGACACTAATAAGTGATTATAGTAAGGTGGCACGATGCAAGATTAATATACAAAAATTAATCACTTTCCTATATACCAGCAATTAACAAATGGAATTTAAAATTTCAAACAATACCATTAACATTAGCATCCCCCCCAAAAAATGAAATACTTAGGTATAAGTCTAACAAAATATGTACAAGATTTGTATGAGGAAAACTACAAAACTCTGATGAATGAAATCAAACTACTAAATGGAGAGACATTTCATGTTGATGAATAGGGTGACTCAATATTGTCAAAATGTCAGTTCTTCCCAAGTTGATCTATAGATTCAGTGCAATCCCAGTCAAAAATCACAACTAATTATTTTGCAGATATCAACAAACTGATTATATGGAGGCGCAAGAGACCCAGAAGAGCCAACACACGTATTGAAGGGTAAGAACAAAGTTGGCACTACTTAATTTCAAGACTTACTATAAAGCTAATCAAGACAATTTGAAATTGGTGACAGAATATACACGTAGATCAGAATAAAGGGTCCAGAAATAAACCCACACAAGTATAGGCAACTGATCCTGACAACGAGCAAAGGCAATATAATGGAGAAAGAATAGCCTTTTTAGCAAGTGGTGTTGAAACAACTGGATATCCACATGTAAAAAAATGAATCTAGACACAGACCTTACATGCTTCACAAAAAGTAACTCAAAATGGATGACAGACCTAAATGTAAAATGCAAAACTATAAAACTATAATATAAGAGAAAATCTAGTTGACTTGGGTTTCGTGATGACTTTTTACTATACTACAAGAAGCACAATCCATGAAAGAAAGAATTGGTAGTTTGGACTTCATTAAAATTAAATATTTCTGATCTGAAAAAAAAAACCAACACTGTCAAGAAAATGAAAAAACAAGCCGCAGGCTGGGAGAAAATATTTGCAAAAGACATATCTGATAAAGGACTGTTATCCAAAATATAAAAATAACTCTTAAAACTCAACAATAAGAAAACAAACAACACAATTTATTGAAAATGGGCCAAAGACCTTAACAGACACCTCACCAGAGAAGATGTATAGACGGCAAATGAGCATAAGATGTGTCATTTGTCATCAGGGAATTGCAAATTAAAACAATAATGAGGGCTTCCCTGGTGGCGCAGTGGTTGAGAATCCGCCTGCCGATGCAGGGGACACGGGTTCGTGCCCTGGCCCGGGAAGATCCCACATGCCGCGGAGCAACTAAGCCCGTGAGCCATGGCCGCTAGGCCTGCGCGTCCGGAGCCTGTGCTCCGCAACGGGAGAGGCCACAGCAGCGAGAGGCCCGCATACCGCAAAAAAAGAAAAAAAAAAAAAAAAAAACAATAATGAGATACCATTACCCACCTAATAGAATGACCAAAATCCAGAACACACAACAAATGCTGGTGAGGAGGTGGAACAACAAGAACTTGCATTCATTGCTGGTGGGAATGCAAAAGGTACAGTCACTTTGGAAAAGAGTTTGGCAGTTTCTTACAAAACTAAACATACTGTTACCATACAATCCAGCAATTGTGCACCTTGATATTTACCCAAAGAGTTGAAAACTTATGTTCACACACAAAAACCATACAAGAATGTGTATAGCAGCTTTATTCATGATTGGCAAAACTAGAAGCAAAAAAGCTGTCCTTCAGTTGGTTGATGGGTAAATAAACTGTGGTATATCCAAACAATGAAATTTTATTCAGCACTAAGAAGAAGTGAGTTATGAAGCCATGAAAAAACATGGGGGAACCTTAAATGCATATTACTAAGTGAAAGAAGCCAATCTGAAAAGGGTACGTACATATGATTCCAACTATATGATGTTCTGGAAAAGGCAAAATCATGGGGACTTAAGCCAAAATATCAGTGGTGGGACTTCTCTGTCAGTCCAGTGGTTAAGACTTCGAAGGCTTTCCATTTTCTACAAGTGGAATTGTTTTTTGCAAATACTCTTTGCTGACTTAGGGTATATGACTATATCTTAGTCATTTAGGAAATATTTAAATCCATTGGGAAATTCCAACTGTCAGAATAGTAAATATTTTTTAAATTCCAAAAAATTAAAGAAAAACATAAAGTTTTAAACCCTAGAGATGGCTGAGATACAATACCAATTTATTTACAAGTCAATCCTTGCCACATGATGGTTTCTAACCCATTCTACTATGAGTTCACTGTGAGTCTACCAGAAGAATTTCCGCATTTCAAGGTGAAAGAATTTTCGTGGCCATCAAAATTCAGCAAGCAAATAATGATTTATGACAGGACATTGATCATATATGGATTTCAGGCCCTAAAAATGAGTTGAAGACCATATAATCATAGTACAGAAAGAGACTTGAGAACCTGTCTAATCCTATGGATCTCAAAATTCGATTCAGTCCACAAAAACTCTTCATTAAGCATGGCAAACATCGAAAAATAAGGACAACGCTATGAGTTTTTTGTTTAAAGATCTTTAATTCTGAGATTATATTTGGGAAGAGGGTGATGAAAGAAATTGAAATAAAGGTAACAGAGGGTAGTTGCTTGGGATGTTTCCCTCTACATGTGCATTCTTAAACTTGTTTTTTAAAAGTTATGAGTCTGTGGAATCTAAAAATATAGGAATATTTGTCCAGACCTCCCTCATCTCTTGAGTAGGGTACATATATTAATAACTCATGATAATTCTTATCCTATAAATGAAACTAGCAAAAATTCTTTTCATTGGGAGTGAGAGGAGGCTTGAAATTTTACTTTCTATTATCACTTTCAAGATCTATAGACTTTTTTATTGAAGTGTAATTGATTTACAATATTATATTAGTTTCAGGTGTACAACATAATGATTCAATATTTTTATAGATTGTAATTCATTTAAAGTTATTATAAAATATTAGCTGTATCCCCTGTGCTGTACAATATGTCCTTGTAGCTTATTTATTTTATACATAGTAGTTCGTACCTCTTAATCCCCTATCCCTACCTTGCCCCTCCCCTCCCCATTCTTCTCCGCACTGGTAACCACTGATTAGTTCTCTATATCTGTGGGTCTGTTTTTGTTTTGGTATGTTCATGCATTTGTTTTATTTTTTAGATTCCACATATAAGTGATAACACACAGTATTTGTCTTTCTCTGTCTGCCTTATTTCACTAAGCATAATACCATCCAGGTCCATCCATGCTGTTGCAAATGGCAAAATTTCATTCTTTTTTATGTCGGAATAATACTCCATCATATATATACCAAATCTTCTTTATCCAGTCATCTGTTGATGGACACTTAGGTTGCTTTCATGTCTTGGCTATTGTAAATAATGCTCTCTGAACATTGGGGTGCATGTATCTTTTCGAATTAGTGTTTTTATGGGTTTTTTGGATATATATACCCAGGATTGGAATTGCTAGATCATATGGTAGCTCTATTTTTAGTTTTTTAAGGAACCTCCATACTGTTTTCCATAATGGCTGCACCAACTTGCATTCCCATCAACAGTTGCACTAGGCTTCCCTTTTCTTCACATCCTTGCCAACATTTGTTATATGTGGTCTTTTTGACAGAAGTCATTCTGACAGGTATGAGGTGATATTCATTATGGTTTTGATTTGCTTTTCCCTGGTGATTAGTGACGTTGAGCATCTTTTCATGTGCCTATTGGCCATCAGTACGTCTTCTTTGGAAAAATGCCTGTTAAGGTCTTCTGCCTGTGTTTTAATTGGGTTGTTTGTTTTTTCTATATTGAGTTTTATGAGCTGTTTATATATTTTGGATATTAACACCTCATCAGTCATACCATTTGCAAATATTTTCATATTTTCTCCCTTTCCGTAGGTTGCTTTCATTTTGTCAGTAATTTCCTTTGCTGTGTAAAGGCTTTTAAGTTTAACTAGGTCCCATTTCTTTATTTTTGCTTTTGTTTCCTTTGCCTGAGCAGACAGATCCAAAAAGATATTGCTACGAGTTATGTTAAAGAGTGTTCTGCCTGTGTTTTCTTCTGTGGTTTCAGGTCATACATTTACGTCTTTAATCCATTTTGAGTTTATTTTTGTATGTGGTGTGAGAAAATGTTCAAATTTCATTCACTTTCCAGTTTGCCCAGCACCAGTTATTGAAGAGACTGTCTTTTCTCCACTGTATATTCCTGCCTCCTTTGTCATGAATTAATTGACCATAATTGTGTGGGTTTATTTCTGAGCTCTCTATTTTGTTTCATTGATCTACTTATCTGTTTTTGTGCCACTACCATTACCTTTTGATTACTGATTACTGTTGCTTTGTAGTATAGTCTGAAGTCAGGGCATGTGATACCTCCACCTTTGTTCTTTTTTCTCAAGATTGCTTTGTCTATTCAGGATCTTTTCTGGTTCCATATAAATTTTAGGATTATTTGTTCTAGTTCTGTGAAAAGTTTGATAGGGATTGCATTAAATCTGTAGATTGCTTTGGGTAGTATGGACATTTTAACAATATTAATTCTTCCAATACATAAACATGGGATATCTTTCCTTTTTTTTGTATCACCTTCAGTCTCCTTTATCAGTGTTTTGTAGTTTTCAGAGTATAGGCCTTTCACCTCCTTGATTAAGTTTATTCCTAGGTATGTTATTCTTTTTGATGTAATTTTAAACAGAATTGTTTTATTGCTTTTTCTTTTTGATAGTTCATTATTAGTGTACAGAAATGCAACAGATTTTTGTATATTAACTTTGTATCCTGCAACTTTACTGAATTCTAATAGTTTTTTGGTGGAGACTTGGAGACTTCAGGGTTTTCTATGTAAGGTATCATGTTATCTGCAAATACGTGACAGTTTTACTTCTTCCCTTCCAATTTGGATGACTTTTCTTTTTCTTGTCTGAGTGCTGTGGCTAGGACTTCCAATAATATGTCAAATAGAAGTGGCAAGAGTAGACATCCTTGTCTTATTCTTGATTTTAGAAGAAAAGGTTTCAGCTTTTCACCTTTGAGTATAATGTTAGCTGTGGATTTGTCATAAATGGCCCTTATTATGTTAAGATATGTTCCCTCTATACCAACTTTGATAAGAATTTTTATAATGTTGAATTTTGCCAAATGCTTTTTCTGCATCTATTGAGATGATCATGTGATTTTTATCCTTCATTTTGTTCATGTGGTGTGTCAGATTAATTGATTTGTGGATATTGAACCATCCTTGCATCCCTGGAATTAAATCCCACTTAATCATGGTATATGATCCTTTTTAAATATTGTTGAATTCTGTTTGCTAATATTTTGTTGAAGATTTTTGCATCTATATTCATCATAGATATTGACCTGTAATTTTCTTTTTTTGTAGTGTCTTTGTCTGATTTTAGTTATCAGAGTAATGGTGGCCTTATAGAATAAATTTGGGAATGTTCCTTCCTCTTCAATATTTCAAAATAGTTTGAGAAGGATAGGTATTAGCTCTTCTTTATATGTTTGGTAGAATTCCCCTGTGAAGCCATCCAGTTCTGGACTTTTGTTTGCTAGGAGTTTTGTTTTATTTTTTTTGCTAGGAGTTTTAAAATAACTAATTCAATTTCACTACTAGTGATCAGTCTGTTCAGATTGTGTATTTCCTCCCGATTCAGTCTAAGAGATAGTATGTTTCTAGAAACTTATCCATTTCTTCTAGGTTGTCCAAGGATCTATAAACTTTTAAAAAGTAATTTTATTGTTGTTTATTCCATTATTTTATTTCATTGAGACTATTTGGAAGTTATTAAACATTATTAAAAAGGAAAAAGATCACCTGTAATCTCACCACCAAAAGCTAATAGGAGTTATCACCTATAATATTTTCTTCCAGTCTTTTTTTTTAACATGAATGTGTATGTTTATAATTCCACAAAATTGGGATCATGTTGAATATAGTTTCATTTTCTGCTGTTATCATTTAACCTCTTTTGCATTTCACACTTTATTCAGTATTCTTTACAAACAGTACCTAAAGTGCAATTACTGGTTTAATGATGTCCTACTGTTGGTCCTTGAAGAACTTTAGGCTCAATACATATTGATGTTAACTGCTTTCCAGAAAGATTGCCCCAGCTTTTTACCCTCCCACCAAGGTCAGTGTAATTTGGATGTTGTATTTTTACCTTCTTGAAATAAATCACCTTTAAGCTAAAAGGCAAATAGGAATCTCAACCTCCAGTAATGATAGAATAAGACCTGACTGGAGAACTCCCCACAGAAAGCAACTATAAGCCCTAGACATAATACAAAAAGCAAATATCTCAATGAATTGGAGAGTGAACAGAGCAGACAGAATTTGTTGGAAAGGACAAGCTCAGAGTAGGAGAGGAGGGAGCTGCACAAAGTAAGTTCCCTGTTTTATGGCTTCTATTCTGGGGTTAAACGTGGCCTATGAGTAGTACATTGTCTTGGAGGAGGTGCTAATTGAAAACAGCAATCTCTTTGACCAGAGAATCATGGACACTGAAGAGAGTAGAGGAATCTTGGAAGGGAAGGAGCAAGAAAGGGTTCCACCAAATATGTCTACTCACATCTGAGTGACCCCTGAACCATGTATATATAAACCAAACTGAGCAGCTCATCTAAGGACAAAATATCTGAACTGAGACTGGAACTGTCACCCAAAAAAATAGATTTTACAATTCAAGCACAGACAAGATAGTTTCCTGCTTAAACAAAAGAAACAATCATGTGAGAAAAATAACAGAATCCAGAATTTCCCCAATTTAATATTTATCATTACTGGGATACAGTCGATACCTACTTGTCATATAAAGAACCAAGAGAATGGAACACATTCTCAAGGTAAAAGAAAATCAACTGAGTCCAACACCAGGATGTTCCAGATACTGGGACTAGAAGACAGTGGTTTTAAACAGCTGTCTTCTTCAGTGAAGTAAAATAAAATATGCTTTCAATAAGTAAAAACTAAGAAATATCAGAAGAAAAATAGAAATGATTAAAGAAAGAACAAAATGACATTCTAGAACTGAAAAATACAGTTTCTGAAGTTTTTAAATTATTGGATGGACTTATCAGACAAATGGAGATGACAGAATAAATAGTATACTTGAAGAGAAATCAATAGAAATTATTCAGTGTGAAGAACAGAGGAAAAAGTGAAAGATATCAGATGGTCAGTGAACACCAAGCACAATAAACAGGAAAAATTTCACACCAGGGCACATCACAGTCAGACTGTTGAAAGCCAAAAATAAATAGCAAATGTTGAAAGTCATAAGAGGAAAATGACACATTACATACTGGGGGGAAATTGATTTGATTAACAAATGAGTTCAAATCAGAAACTATTCAGGCCAGAAGAGAATGGACCAACATCTTTAAAGTATGAAAGAAACAACTGACCTGGAAATATATACCCTTCAAGAATAAAGGTGAAATGAAGACATTTTCAGGCCGAAGAAGACAGAACTTATCACCAAGAAACCTACATTTCAAGAAATGCTAACAGAAGTTCTTCAGACTGAAGGGAAATGATACCAGATAGAAAGTTGGATCCTCAAAAAATAATAAAGAGGATGAGAAAGGATACATATCGAGACATGCAAAAGATGATTTTTCTTCTTTTTGCTTTTTCTACTTTTAAATTCTTTCTACAGTATAAGTCTTATAGCTGTTTAAAGCAAAAATTATAAAAATTGTCCTTGATAATAAATAATTAAATGTTTACTCAGCAAAGGTTTATGAGTACCTATGAGAACAAAATTGCATACTTAATATATGCCAGGCACCATATCAAGCCTTTTTGCATGCACCAATTTAATTATCACAATAGTCCTATAAGATAAGAATTCCCATTTTACATTAGAGGAAGCTGAGACTGTGAGAACTTAGGTGACTTGCCTATGGCTGGCCTGCTCGTTCACAGCAGAGCCAGAACCTGATTCCAGTTCTGCCTGATCCTCAAGCCCAGGCTCTCAACTCCCTGTACTGTGCTGCCTCCCATCTATTTGGACTCTAAGGTATGAGACACATCTGGAAATACGAAGTGCCAGAAGAGAGACAGAGACCAGAGCCTGCAGTGCTAGTGGGAGGAGAGATCAATGTGGACTGCAGAGAAACAGGGACACCTTTAATGAAGAGGGGGGGATTTTAATAGGACCTTGAACAGTGGTTAGGGTTTGTATTGGCATTAAGGTAGGAATAAGCAAAATATTTGGGAAGGAAGTATGGGGTTAGTAAACCTATTAGACTTACACTAACATTTCATGCTGGAAACCAGTATGAAATTGGTTTAGGAAAGTAAATTGGAGGGAATTCCCTGGCTGTCCAGTGGTTAGGACTCCGTGCTTTCACGGCCGAGAACGCAGGTTCAAATCCCCGGTCAGGGAACTAAGATCCTGCAAGCTACACCAAAAAAAAAAGAAAGAAAGAAAAAAGAAAAGTAAATTGGAGCCAGGCTGGAAAAGCTTGGATATAAGGATAAGGTATAGCCGTGTGTGTGTGTGTGTGTGTGTGTGTGTGTGTGTGTGTGTGTGTGTGTGTGTGTGTGTGTTTTATATATATATATGTATATAAAATCATATCAGAGGCACTTTTCCAAACCTTAGACACCTACCTCACTAGTATAATCAATCCTCTCCTTTCTTTCATACCCACTTCTTGAAACAGGGACTGCCCTTGTCCTCCCATTCTTACCTCTGACTGTTTTCAAACCCATGGCAATCTGGAATTTA
Organism: Kogia breviceps; assembly: GCF_026419965.1. NCBI lineage: Eukaryota > Metazoa > Chordata > Mammalia > Artiodactyla > Physeteridae > Kogia > Kogia breviceps. Next base: position 83,564,895 of record NC_081322.1, on the reverse strand, counting down.
TCTTCATCACTCCCCTGAAACCGGTCATCCTAAAGTCTCCAGTGATTTCTCAAGTTTCAGATACAGATTTGCTTATCTTACTGACTTTCACAGTCATTGACATTCCTAAGCCCTCCTGTGTGAAGCTGAAGCTAATTCTCACGTGTCTCTGTCTTGGTCTGTCCCGCGTGCTCTTCTCCCTTCCTTTCTCTGCTAGTAGAGTCAGTGTTCTTCACGGTTCTCTTCTCTCTCATCTCTCACTTAGTGCTCCTACTCCCCAAATCCCAGGTAATCTCATCAGCACCCACGACTTCAACCCACATACGCTCTGATGAGACCTCAGGCCTAAGCTCCAAATCTATATCTCTAACCATCCTAGATAGATGTCCAGAACTATGAACTACTTCCACGTTATCAAATTAGCCTGCCAGAGACTCATGGATGCTGGTAAATTTTGACCTAAGACTCCTGAGTCAGAGACATAGGGTGATATGTTACTCACAGCAAGAGTTGTGCCCAGAATATCAGCGTTTTTGTGCTGGTTCTGGAGCCCTAGTTCCCAAAAGGCAAAACGAAGGCCAGATGGAACTTGTACATACAGTGAGTGGCCTTATGGGAGAGGAACGTGAGCTTAGGGAACTCCAGTCTTTTATAGTGGGCAGCAAGCATGCCTGCTCTTTGCTCCAGAGGGAGACACTATCTTTTTCTTCAAAAGTTGTTCAAGTGTTTTGGGACTTCCCTGGCAGTTCAGTGGTTAGGACTTCACCTTCCAATGCAGGGGGTGCGGGTTTGATCCCTTGTTGGGGAGCTAAGATCCCACATGCCTTGAGGCCAAAAACCCAAACCATAAAAGAGAAGCAATACTGTAACAAATTCAATAAAGACTTTAAGAACAGTCACATTAAAAAAAAAAAAAAAAAAAAAAAACTAAAAAAAAAAATGTTGTTCAAGTTTTCTTCAAAGGTTATTTGCTATCTAAACATCCCTGAAAAGATAGTCTGAAACAAAGGGCAGTCCATGACTTGCCCTCAAGATGCACAGAGGCTCAGGTGACTCACAGAGAATTGTTTCCTTACAAGTTCCATTTTGCTCTCACACCGGCCTCTCAAATTCAAGACATAGTTAAACAAATTCATCATCATCCTCTGAATCGGTTCCTTTCTGTCTTCACTATATTGAATTAACGGTACTACCCACCATTGATTTCCTTACTTCTATACATCAATATAGGCTAAAAGCTGAACTACTTAAAAAGAAATCAAAAAATCTCAATGGCTTAAACACAATAAAACTTTATATTACTCTTATGTAAAACCCAGTTCAGATGTTCCTGGAATGGTGACTCTCCTGAGAATCTCCCTTACAAAAAAATAAATCAAATATCCAGGCTGTTCCTGTGGCTCCACAATCCTGTGACTTCAGGGTCTCTTTGGCTTAATCACATGTGCAGTCATTCAACTCGACAGCGTGCCCTGTCCCGTCATTTTCTTCTAGACCATTGCAACCACCTGCCTCCAGTCTTACCGTCCTCTCACTTCTACTCGGGCAATCAGTCAGAACTTTAGATCTGATTGTGTCACTTTCCTCCTGAAAATCCTTCGTTGCCTTAACCATAGTGTACAAAGTATAAAGTCCAATCTCCTTAATAGGACATGCAGGCCCGCTGTGATCTGGCCTCTTCCTATCTTTCCAGGCACATTTCCCATGACTCTCACACACATAACCCTTTGTTCTCACCAAATCAAATTACTAACGATTTCCTGATTTTTATTTCCTCTGGTTCGCGTCTCTGCTTTTGCATGTGTTGTTCCTCTTGCCTATAAACCTCCCCCAACCACTGTCACACACACACATACACGCATATGCACACACATACACACACCCCATTTGCCTATTCAGCAAACTTCTCATCCTTAAATACTCAGCTAAAGTGTCCCAACTTCATGAAGCCTGCCTTAGGACTGTAGCGTCCTGGCAGCACACATACCAGCCTGCATAGTACTTATGGGAGGAAAACCGAGAAACAGGAGTAGTGGAGTGCAGAGTTTCCCCCTTTCTCCATCACCATCTGGGGTAGCTGACAGGGATTGAGCAGAGCTGGAATTAGACTCCGGGAGAGAAACCTCAGCCCTGTGTTACGACATGCGTCTCATCAGTTGCACACTAGGCTAAGTATTAGGCCCTCCCCTGGCATGATCCGGGTCTGGGATCCAGGCCTTGGAGCTGCAGCTGTATAACGCGGTGGATCCGTGATTTCCAGCTCTGATGTGCCACTCAGCATTCCATCGGGACTGACTGCACCACCTTAAGCACTCAGCTACGGCCGGTTTCCTTAGTGTAATTGAAGATCCCAGTGGTCCTGTTCCATGGAAAGCCAACTCCATCTCTGAAAGGCCAGTTCTGCAGAGGCAGAGTCCTGGATAGGTTGACCCCTGCCTCCGTTCACCTTCCTGAAGCTGCCTCATTCCTCGTTCCATCAGCATCTCATACCGTTTCACTCAAGAGGACTGAGATGCCAGTCCTTGACATGCTCTAAAGAGGCGTTGCAGAACAGTCTAGAGGCCGTAAGATCCAGATCCAGGCAGGAAAAAGAGGTCACAAGATCAGAGCCAGCATCACGGGTGTGGCACCTGTGAACCATTGCTTTTACAGGGGCTCGAGCTTGATGTAATGCTCTGTTGTCACTATCTGGACGTTTTTCACAGTTTTTGCACAGGGGCGCCACATTTTTACTTTGCACTCTGCGCCCACAGACTAATGTAGCCAGTCCTGTTCGGGGTGTTCCCTGGAACATCGTAAACAAGCATCCTTCTCATTCTCGCGTGGGGGAGACTGACTGTTCTCACTCACTGCTGCTGTTGAGCCATATTCAATGTGGCGTGTTGCAGCAGGCAGACAGGCACGCCCTCAGGTAGCCAGCAGAACTTGGGAGTGACCCTCTTATCAGCACCGCCCCGGCCAAGGGCGCGGGCCAACCTGCTGGGTCTTTATGCCCTGGAAAATCTCACTGGCTCTTCGTCCAACCCCAGCTAACAGATTGGTATCACTGTTGTCAGCTCAGTTACCCCCAACCAAGAATGAAGCCACTAGAGCAATTGTGGTGTCTCCTGTATTCCGCCGGAATATTCCACCATCACGGGAAGGTTGCTCACTCACGCTGGGGCCGGGGGACGGCCGCTCTGGGTAAGTGTCACGTGTGGTCACAGGGATCAGCTGCTCAGGGGCCATTCTCCCCAGCGGTGGGCCCAGCGGTGCCATGCGAATGGGCTCTCTGAGGTCAGCAGTGTCGCTCCCAGGCATTCTCCGGTGGCATCCCTGTCATCCTGGCAGGCTGAGCACGGCCTGCTCAGCCCCAGGGGCCAAAGGTCCATTGCTGGTACCGTGTTACCTCAGATTGAGCCCCATCACGTGCTGTCATCACTGCTCATCAGCCAGTTTCTACCACTAGCCTGTGAGCTCCCTGAGGACCAAGATGTGCTTTACGTGTGAATTTCTGGGTCCACGTCGTGGGCACCGACAAATGTCCACCACGTGAACAAAACCAGGGAAGGATTAGCCAACAGTCGTCTGGCTTAAACTTCAACAAAGCTATTACATCAAGCTCACTTCATTTAATTGTTTTCCATATTTTTCTGACCCCTTGGTTTGCCGGTACCCATTCTTACATTCACCTCAACTCACACATTCACGCTTTTAGCGTATGAACAGTGCTCGTCCAAATGACCGACGCCTCGTTGACTTTTTCATATACCGCGTAATATTTTTGTGTCGGCCAATTTTCATGCTTTCTCATGACTTTGGTTTTTCCTAAATTTCTAGTATCTGATCACTTTTTTAATAAAATGAATGAATAAGGTACACTATTTCGGATGCCGTTACTAACATCACCTTAAAAAAACCTCGTCTCAAAAGTAATTTTGGCGATTAAGTTAATCAGTGACTCCTTTTTGTTAGTTACCTTGTTGGATAAAACTAAGTTACTCGGTGCTTTAAAGGTAAACTTATTAACTGCCTCTTGGTTGAGTTTCTGTGTTCTCTGCAATGCAGCATGCCACAGGGTGGTAAACCGGACTCTGTTCTCAGGGGTCGCGCTGAGGCCGCTGAGAAAGAGGCAGGAGGCGCAGGGACTTCTGCCTGGGGAGCAGGACCCCGAGGGGCTGCAGGGAGCCAGGTACCCCAGAGTGGGGGTCCTTTGGGGGTGACTGGGGTGCCGTGCAGTTTCTAGGTGGGAAAGAGGCTTCCGGGGACCACTCAGGAGTTCGACCTACAATCCCTGGAGTTGGAGTTAATTGTCGTCGAAGGGTTTATAGCAAACTTTAAGAAGTATCACCAAATAACAAAGAATGGATTTACCCAGCATGTCATAAGTGACAGGCTGCTGGACAGGAGCATTCAGACTCCCCTCAGGACATTTTAGGGCGGGACCTACCATGCCCCTTGTTCCCGCCCACCCCACTGACCAACAGCTCAGTGACTTGAGCATCTGGCAGCGAAAGTGCTGGCTGGAGCCCCGGGTGGCCCGCCAGCCCTCAGAGCCACCCCAGCGGCTGACGGCAGAGCCCACTTCTTCAGGCAGTGTGAGAGCAAGAGCCAAGCCCTTACATCCGCCGTCCAGAGGGCCCTGACGGCAGAGCACAGCGGCCCACCTTGGTGGGGTCTCCCTCTCCCTGGCCCGGGCTCAGAGGGGTCAGAAACAGGCGTTCACAGCAAGTTGGGGAGACTGGGGGAGAAAAGGAGGAAGGGCCCGACACACCACCCCCAGGCCTCTGCCACCCCACTGCAGACCAGCAAACCTGAATCTGGCTGAGTCCCGGAAGGGGAGGCGCTTCCGGTTGGATGAGAGTCTGGATTTTGACTATTGCACTGCATTAGACTCAATTATTAAACTGGAGGTTTAAGTACCTTAAGAGTGACCAGAAAAGCTCTAGAGTCTGCCCAAGATTTCACCCAAGAAGCAAGGAGAAACAAGTCCACAGAGTGGGCTTAAGGAGCCAGTGGAGGAAAGAATGAAGTTGTGTTCTGCCTGCCCTGCCTCAAGTATAGCTTTGCTCAGTTCTCCGCCTCCACTGTGTAGGAGCAAAGCGTATTCATTCAATGCCATGAAGCTCAACTTCTCGACATTGCCGCCCTGTATAGATTCTTTTGTTCTAGTCCACCATCATTTCTCTTTCTCTAAACATAAGACAAAGGGAATGCAAACACACATGTTTACAGAGCATTGAGTTTCTAAGAAGACTGTATACAGCCAGGTTGCAATCTTGCCCTGATAAAGTTGAATACTTTGGCAGCCAGCAGGGTTTCAGCAGGTCCCTGAATTGTAAGCGAAGCCACTGTAATCAATAGAAAATATCAGGTAGTGACTTCACATCTTTTATTCTCATTCCTTTTAGGAAGAGTCCTTAGAAGTTTAAACGTTTACCAAAATAACAGGAATACATAGCATTTTGCACAAAGCTGAACTGAATCAATTTAGTTAAGAGGGTTCTCAATATTGATCTTCAAACTACTATATCCAGTTATCTGTTTTTAAAAAATCTATCAGAAAATGAGAGTGGAGTTTTTAAATGTGAAATAGTAGAACTAAATAAAAGGCTCTCCTGTAAAGCTTAAGTTCCTTGACAGCTGAACCCGGTGAGTTCAGAGGAGACAGGACAGGCCACGCTGGCCTTGGCAGTAACATCGTGAGAACTCAGCATCGGTGTGCTAATGTCGCATCAAGGAATGCTGTGACCTCGCTACTGTTAGTCTGCTTCTCTAGAACTTCACTTCAGACTCTGAAGTAATAAAACTTTTGAGTTTTATTTCCACGAGGTCTAGGAATTATTATTTAGTAGGTGGCTCAGCCTGGTGGGTCATCCAAGACCATTCTAGCACATAATGTGTGTGTGATGAATGTTAATTTTTAATATAAGAACAATACTGAATAAGAACTATTGCCTTTAGCCTGACACACCAGAACTAAGTTGACTATATCTTACAGATAGATGCATTTGCTGTTGTTACATTAATACCTCTATACACATATAAGGGAATGCTACTTGTGATATCTTTGTCTGGATTTGGTATTAAAGTGGTGCTGGCCTCATAGAAAAAGTTCGGAAGTATTCCTTCCTTTTCTAATTTTTGGAATAGTTTCAGGATAGGTGTTAACTCCTCTCATTTAGAGAAGAGTTTAGTTTTGTAGAATTCACCCATGAAGCCATCTGGTCCTGGACTTTTGTTTGTTGGGAGTTTTTAAATTACTGATTAAATGTCGTTACTGGTAACTGGTCTGTTCATATTTTCTGTTTCTTCCTGGTTCAGTCTTGGGAGATTGTACCTTCCTAAGAATTTGCCCGTTTCTTCTAAGTTGTCCATTTTATAGGCATATAGTTGTTCATAATAGTCTCCTATGATCCTTTGTATTTCTGTCGTGTCGGTCGTAGCTTCTCCTTTTTCATTTCTCATTTTCTTGATCTGGCTCCTCTCCCTTTTCTTCTTGATGCGTCCGGCTAAAGGGCTATCAATTTTGTTTATTTTTTTCAAAGAACCAGAGAGGCCACAGCAGTGAGAGGCCCACGTATCGAAAAAAAAAAAAAAAAAAAAAAAAAAAAAACCTATTCCATAAATTACAAGACATACTCTATGCATCATACAGTACTTTTTAAAGAATATTTATTTATTTATTTTGGCTGAGCCGGGTCTTCGTTGCGGCATGCGGGATCTTTTAGTTACGGCATGTGGACTTCTTAGTTGCGGCATGCATGCAGGATCTAGTTCCCCTACCAGGGATCAAACCCAGGCCCCCTGCATTGGGAGTGCGGGGTCTTACCCAGTGGACCACCAGGGAAGTCCCCAGCATATAGTACTTTTTTTTGTTTTGGTTTTGGTTTTTTTGAATTTTACTTCATTTATTTTTTATACAGCAGGTTCTTATTAGTTATCCATTTTATACACATCAGTGTATCCATGTCAATCCCAATCGCCCAATTCATAAACCACCATCCCCCCCAGCCACTTTCCCCCGTGGTGTCCATACATTTGCTCTCTACATCTGTGTCTCAATTTCTGCCCTGCAAACCCGTTCATCTGTACCATTTCTCTAGGTTCCACATATATTATAGTACTTTTAAAAAACAGAATTGCTATGCTTCCACAGCTTCCAAATTAAGCAAAACTGATTTTATATTTTAAATTGCTGCCTGGGTGAGCAAAGAGGAGAATATAAATCCTAAAAATAAACCATTTGTACCTGTATAATATGTTTGGAATTTGTCAGAGACCACTAATAAATAGCTTTCCTTCACTCATTCATTCCTTCAGCAAACATTCATTGGGCTCCTGGGTTTGCGAGATATAAGGATAAACAAGACAGACAGGGCCCCTGCCCTTCCAGAGCTTAGACTACTTCAGTTTGTTTTACTGCAGAACAGAACGTGTCAAGGGGCACAGCAGTTACCAGAAGCAGGAGCCTGGATGGGGACTTAGCCGATGTCCAGCATTGAGAACTAGGGTAACAATGGAGAGAGTTTTAATTCGGTAGTAATCTTGAAGTATGTCCATCTGGAGGCAAACAAATGGAAAGACATTTTGTAAAATTCAAATTATGCTCTTTAAATAGCTAAAACCAGCATTTACAAATAACTGCACTTAGAAAGCGGGGAGGAGGTTAGTTCTTTGAAGCATTGTGCTGTTTAGGAGATAAGCAGGTGTAGGAGCACGTTCTTTATGATGTTTAGAAATATTATGGATGTTGACTGCATTACCCACAACCCCATCCTCCCTGGAGCCTGGTGTGAGGAGGCATCGTATTTCACCGGTGTCCTTTCGTCAGCTTCATTGAGTTTACTGACTGAAGAACCAGTGTTGCGAGACACTGTAAACCACCTGCTAAAATATTCTGATACTTACTTAAGACTCTGCACCAAACACTCCCTGGGAACGGGGCGCTAAAGTCAGCACATTAACTCTTTCAGACCCAAGAGGCTGCATCAGGCAGATGCAGCAGTGCCTGGAAGCAGAGCGGTTAGGTTGACGCTGCAGGCTGCTCAACCCTGAAGCCCTTTGCAGAGCCTCTGAGATTCTGGGAAAGAGGCCTCAGATGGTTTATTCAATTGAATTCAATTCCATCTACAGAGCACGGTTAACAAAAGAACCAGTATAAGTTACCTGCTTCATCACAGAGAACATAGACAGAGGACCTGTGATGTTAGCCAAAGGGTCCCAGGGCACTAAAGTATAGGGAACGCAGGTAACTGAGCCTGCTGCACCCACCATTAAATCTTTGGGACCAAAGATTCTGAAATTCTGTAATAAAGCTCTGAGCCTCAACAGATTTAAAAATAATAGAATCAATGTTACTGATCTACCAACAAGACAGTCTAATCCATAACTTTGTTTTATAGCAATTTTATAAATGTACCATTGAAAAAAAAAAGTTTGAGTTCTTGCTTTTTCTGGTACGGAATAAAATTGGTCAATAAATTTTTGGTAAGGAAGGTTCCAGGTCTAGTATTCTTAACTGAAATCAAAAGTAAATTGCAAAAATATAAATGAGGTTTTCAGTCCATTCTTTAGACTTGAGGTTTGAACACTGCCAACTGCCTGTGTCCTTCTCCCGTCGTTAGGGGCAGAGTACATTCTTAGGGAATGATGTCAGCGGAGGGCTCTGAATGCTAATGCAAAATCACATTTTGTCCTTCTGAATTGTCAATGCAAAATGTTATTGACTATAATCAGCTACAAGAGATGAAGGAAAACTAAAAAAAAAATTATATTCATTCCATGACCACACTCTCCATTGGGTGATCAGACAATGAAAAGTATTTTAAAAGGGGATTTTTCCTGGAAAATCCAACAGTTTTACTATACATACAAGTTAAACTGTTATGAATCTTATACTGTAGAGGCACTGTACTCCTAAGAGAACACAAAAGAGTAGGGTTATTTTTTTTCTCTCCTGACTCACAATTAACTTAATGCTGCTAAAGTTTAGAAGAAGAAAATATTCTTATCTGATAATAAAGTAATTGTGGGTTCTCTGCTTTATGAGAAAAGTACAAGAACAGTCCACACTTGTAAAATGCAATTCCAGTATGCAGACAAAATCACTATTTATATGCATTTATTAATTAGGTAGTAGCAGTCAAATAAAATGAGCTTGCTACCCCTGAAAAAGATTTCACTTAAATTTTCAGTTTCAGAAGCTCAGTCTTCTTATGTATACTAGTTTTTCGTTGTTTTTTTATGCACTATTACTTTTCTAAGTGCATTTGTTACATAAGGTGAACTTACCTTGGATTTCCCAGGCAGCCTGTGTAATTTAAGTGAGCTCAATAATCATTTTTAAATGATGGTAATAAAAGTTCCACTGCTGGCAAAACTGAGTTGTTTCTGGGCCAGCACTCATACCAAGAACAATTTAGAAAACCTGGACAGAATATAACAAAAACAGGTTTGAAGATTTCAGAGATCTCCCAAGGCAGTGAGTACCTTCAGAGCTAAGATATGAAAGAGGTGGGAAGCCAAGAGAAGTAAGCCCAACATCTGGGACCACTTTTCTCCTTGAGGCAATTGTCAATTCAGAAAGCAAAAGCAATAGCTGACAGCTTAAAAAGCTGAACAGAGCACTTGATTGCTTCAAGGGCTGGGGGAATAAAACTTGGACTTCTGAGTCTACCTAGGATGAAGGGCCCCTGTAAACACTCTAGGGTTTTAGTTGGGACCCCTAAGAAGGGTAAACCAAAAATAGACCAGCTCTAAAAAGACTGGAGCCCAGCTATGAAACATCTCAATCTCTGACAAAACTCAGGTGATCTATCCCCAGCCCAGCTGTCTGCCGAAAGCAAAAGTAGATCTTCTCTGGAGGAAAATACCGTCATGCAGCACCTCAATTTATCACTAAAAATTGTATGCATAACATCTGGCACTCATTCAAAAATAACCAGAGCAGGGCTTCCCTGGTGGCGCAGTGGTTGAGAATCCGCCTGCTGATGCAGGGGACCGGGAAGATCCCACATGCCACAGAGCGGCTGGGCCCGTGAGCCATGGCCGCTGAGCCCGTGCGTCCGGAGCCTGTGCTCCACAACGGGAGAAGCCACAGCAGTGACAAGCCCGCGTACCCACAACAACAACAACAACAACAAAAAACAGCATAGGAGAAATCTGGCAAATTCTGCTTTAACCATGTGATCAAAATAAACGTTACCAAAAGTGGGACTATCTAAAATGTACCTCCTTAGTGATGCACTAAGAAGGACACAACATCAGTTATTATCCAGTATTTCTGCCAAATAAGTGTAACTTTATTCTAATCAATCAAACGCAAGTTGAGAAAGCTGTAACACAACTGATTCATACTCGTCAAAATTTGTCAACGTTATGAAAACAAAGGCAGAGGCAATGTTTCAAATTAAAAGAAAACTAAAAGAGATGCGACAACTAAATGCAAGATGTGACCCTGGATGGATCTGAGATAAGGAAAAAAATATAAAAGATTAAAACAAAGGGCATCAATAGGAAAATTTTAATATATTGGGTGGGCCAAAATGTTCATTTGGTTTTTTCTGTAAGATGGCTGTAGTAGCACTTAGTTGTCTTTAACTTCATTCGAAACAATTTTGTTAGCTTGTATGCTACAGCTGTCATATCAGCATGCATTTTAAAAATGACATCAAAATTGGTGAATTTTTGTGTAGCCATGTTAATATTGAAGACGGAAGAAAAAACAACATATTCAGCGTATTATGCTTTATTATTTCAAGAAAGGTAAAAATGCAACTAAAACGTAAAAAAAGATTTGTGCAGTGTATGGAGAAGGTGCTGTGACTGACTGAAGTGTCAAAAGTGGTTTACGAAGTTTTGTGCTGGAGATTTCTCGCCGGACAATGCTCCACAGTCAGGTAGACCAGTTATTGCTCGATAGCAATCAAATCGAGACATTAACTGAGAACAATCAATGTTATACCACGCGGGAGATAGCCAACATACTCAAAATATCCAAATTGAGCATTGAAAGTCATTTGCACCAGCTTGATTATGTTAATTGCTTTGATGTTTGAGTTCCACATAAATTAAGAGAAAAAAACCTTCTTGACCATATTTCTGCATGTGATTCTCGTGAAACGTAATTATAACATTCCGTTTTAACCAGTTGTGACAGGCAATGAAAAGTGGATACTGTACAACAATATGGAACAGAAGAGATGGTGGGGCAGGTGAAGTGAACCACCACCAACTACACCAACGGCCGATCTTCATCCAAAGAAGTTGATGTTGTGTATATGTTGGGATTGGAAGGGAGTCCTCTATTATGAGCTCCTTCCGGAAAACCAAACGATTAATTCCAAAAAGTACTGCTCCCAATTACACCAACTGAAAGCATCATTTGACAAAAAGCGTCCAGAATTAGTCAACAGAAAATGCATAATCTTCCATCAGGACAATGCAAGACCACATGTTTCTTTGATGACCAGGCAAAAACTGTTACAGCTTGGCTGGGAAGTTCTGATTCCTCCACCGTATTCACCAAACACTGCACCTTCAGATTTCCATTTATTTTGGTCTTTACAAAATTCTTTTAATAGAAAAAAATTTCAATTCCCTGGAGGACTGTAAAAGGCACCTGGAACAGTTCTTTGCTCAAAAAGATAAGTTTTGGGGAGATGGAATTATGAAGTTGCCTGAAAAATGGCATAAGGTAGTGAAACAAAAGGGTGAATATGTGTTCAATAAAGTTCTTGGCAAAAGTGAAAAATGTGTCTTTTATTTTTACTTAAAAAACCGAAGGCACGTTTTGGCCCACCTTATAGATTGTATTTTAGACAAAAGTATCATACCAGTATTAAATTTTTTTTATTGAGGTGTAATCGACACACAACATTATATTAGTTTCAGGTGCACAACATAATGATTCAATATTTGTACATATTGAGAAATGATCACCACAACAAGTCTAGTTAACGTCCAACCACACATACTTACAGAATTTTTAAATTATGTATTTATTTATTTATTTGGCTCTGCCATGAAGCATATCAGATCTTAGTTCCCCGACCAGGGATTGAACCCGTACCTCCTGCATTGGAAGTGTGGAGTCTGAACCGCTGGACCGCCAGGGAAGTCCCCAGAATTTTTGTGTGTGTGTGTGTGATGACAACTTTTATGATCTCCTCTCTTTGCAACCTTCAAATATGCAACACAGTATTATTAACTATAGTTGTCATGTTGTTCATTACATCCCCATGAATTACTTACGTCATAACTGGAAGTTTGAAACTTTTGATGCCCTTCATCCATTTTGTACAACACCCACCTGCACCTGGCAACCACTCACCTGTTCTCTGTATCTATGAGCTTGGTTTTTGTTTTTAGAATCCACATATAAGAGAGATCATACAGTATTTGTCTTTCTCTGTCTGACTTATTTCACTTAGCATAATGCCCTCACGGTCCATCCATGTTGTTGCAAATGGCAAAGATTTTATTTTTTATTTTGTTTGTGGTACACGGGCTATGGCTCATGGGCCTAGCCGCTCCACAGCATGTGGGATCTTCCCGGACTGGGGCATGAACCCGTGTCCCCTGCATCGGCAGGCGGACTCTCAACCACTGCGCCACCAGGGAAGCCCAAGATTTTATTCTTTTGAATAAAATAATATTCCATGGTGTGTATGTGCATATGTGTGTATCACATTTTCTTTACCCGTTCATCCATTGATGGACACTTAGATTGTTCCATACCTTGGCTATTGTAAATAACACTGCAATAAACATGTATCTTTTCAAGTTAGTGTTTTTGTTTTCTTCAGATAAATAACCAGAAGTGGAATTGTTGGATCATACGGTAGTTCTTTTTTAAATTTTTTGAGGAACGTCTGTACTGTTTTCCATAGTGACTGCACCAATTTATATTCTCACCAACAGTGCACAAGTGTTCCCTTTTCTCCACATCCCCACCAACACTTGTTATTTCTTGTCTTTTTTAAAAATAATAGTCAACCTAAGAGGTATGAGGTGATATCTCATTGTGATTTTGATTTGCATTTCCCTGATGATTAGTGATGTTGAATAACTTTTTATGTACCTGTTGGCCAAATGTATGTCTTCTTTCAAAAAAATGTCTATTCGGGGAATTCTCTGGCAGTCCAGTGGTTAGGACTCGGTGCTTTCACTGCTGTGGCCTGGGTTCAATGCCTGGTTGGGGAACTAAAATCCCAAAAGCTGCACGGCATGGCCAAAAAAAAGTCTATTCAGATCCTCTGCCCATTTTTAAATCATACTGCTTGTTGTTTTGCTATTGAGTTGTATGAGTTCTTTCTATATTTTGGATATAAACCACCTATCAGATAATACAATTTGCAAATATTGTCTCTCATTCAGTAAGCTGCCTTTTCATTTTGTTGATGGTTTTCTTTGTTGTGCAGATGTTTTTTAGTTTCATGTAATCCCACTTGTTGATTTTTGCTTTTGTTGCCTGTGATTTGGTGTTAAATCCAAAAAATCATCACCAAGACTGATGTCAAGGAGCTTACTGCCTATGTTTCTTCTAGAAGTTTTACAGTTTTAGGTCCTATATTCAAGTCTTTAATCCATGTTGAGTTAATTTTTGTGTATGGTGTAAGATAGTGGTCCCATTTCATTCTTTTGCATGTGGCTGTCCCGTTTTCCCTACACCATTAATTGAAGAGACTGTCCTTTCCCCACTGTATATTCTTGGCTCCTTTGTCATAAATTATTTGACCATATATTCATGAGTTTATTTCTGGGCTCTCTGTTTCATTGATCTCTGTGTCTGTTTTTATGCCAATACCATACTGTTGTGATTACTATATTTTTCTAATATAGTTTGAAATCAGGAGCATGATGCTTCCAGCTTTACTCTTCTTTCTAAAGATTGCTTTGGCTATTCAGTGTCTTTTGTGGTCCCATACAAATTTTAGGATAGTTTGTTCTATTTATGTGAAAAATGCCATTGGAATTTTTATAGCGATTACACTGAATCTGTAGATTGCTTTGGGTAGGTAGTATGGACATTTTAACAATGTTAATTCTTCCATTTCATGAACATGATATACCTTTCCATTTATTTGTGTCTTCAATTTTTCTTCATCAACCTCTTATAATTTTCATTTACAGCTCTTTCACCTTCTTGGTTGAATTTACTCCTCGGTATTTTATTCTTTTTGATACAATTGTAAACGGGATTGTTTTCTTAATTTCCCTTTCCGATAGTTTGTTATTAGCATATAGAAATGCAACAGATTTCTATATCCTGATTTTGTATCCTGTAACTTTACTGAATTCATTTATTAATTCTAACAGTTTTTGTTAGAGTCTTTAGTGGTTTTAATATTTAATATCATGTCATCTGCAAATAGTGACAGTTTTACTTCTTCATTTCTAATTTGGATGCCTTTTGTTTCTTTTTCTTGCATAATTGCTGTGGCTAGGACGTCCACTACCATGTTGAGTAAAAGTGGCAGGAGTGGACATCCTTGTCTTGTTCCTGATCTTAGTGGAAAAGATTTCAGTTTTTCACCATTGAGTATGTTAGCCATAGGCTAGACATATATGGCCTCTATTCTGTTGAGGTACGTTCCCTCTATACCCACTTTGTTGAGAGTTTTTATCAAAATGGATGTTGAATTGAATTAAATTTATTGAATTCAATAACTCCATTGTAGTTATATAGGAGAATGTCTTTGTTTTTAAGACATATGCTGAAGTATTTAGGGATACAATTCCTATAAGTTGTCAAGGCAGAAAAGAATAAGAACAGTTGGTCAAAGTTGAGTATTTCTGTCCACATGCCCCTCTTCCTGGCATATGAGCCTATCTGGGGGCTTGAGCAGGAAGCAGAGACGGGGCAGCCTCAACAACCATGTTGTAGCTGTGTGATCCTGTGCTCTGCTCCCCACCCCCCTTGCCGATTGGTCCATGATAAGACAAGTGACCCAAGGGAAACATGCCACATTCTTTCACACTGAAAGCTGGAATTTCAAAGAGACAGAAAGAAACAGAGAGTGGTAATTGCTAGTATAAGTCACATTAAAGACAGCGCCCTTTTCAAAGTTCAGTTGTTTAAATTCCCTTGAAATCCCCTATCACCCTCCCAATAAATTCCCTTTTTATTGAAAATAATTACAAAGTTGGTTTCTGATATTTGAAACCCAAACAACCTTAGCAATTACAAGCAGATTACTCCAGAGGAGCTATAAAACATGAAATGCAATGAATGCAGAAATTACTGGGGGTGAGTTATGTCATGGTCAGTTGTAATAATAGTTTATTGTCATTTAATGTTTAGCTCTCTACTTCCTGCCATTATCTTCTCAAACAGAAATGCTCTGCTAATTCTCTTTGGAGAGTTGAAAGAGTACTCCAGACCTAGCTTGAATGTATTCTCCTGTACTGATCATACTTTTTTTTTTTTTTTTTTGGCAGGGGGCTGCGTTGGGTCTTCGTTGCTGTGCATGGGCTTTCTCTAGTTGCAGCGAACGGGGGCTATTATTCATTGTGATGCGTGGGCTTCTCATTGCGGTGGCTTCTCTTGTTGTGGAGCACAGGCTCTAGGCACACGGGCTTCAGTAGTTGTGGCACGTGGGCTCAGTAGTTGTGGTTCACGGACTCCAGAGCCTAGGCTCAGTAGTTGTGGCACATGGGCTTAGCTACTCCACGGCATGTGGGATCTTCCCAGACCAGGGCTTGAACCCATGTCCCCTGAACTGGCAGGGGGATTCTTAACAACTGTGCCACAATGGGAAGTCCATGGGTTTTTTGTTTTGTTTTGTTTTGTCTTTATCACACTTTTGTTGTTTGTGTGTTAACACAATCTGATTTTAAAGGAATTGTTTCTTAGTAATAATAATCTGGCTTCTATGGTTCACATAAGTAACAACAAGAAGTATAGCCCTTGTTACGTTGTTCAGCTGGTCATAAAATCATAATGTGATGTGCCTCTTTCCACTTCTGGCAAAAGGAAGAGTTTACACACTATTAAAATGCCTGGCTACATTTACTGGATAAGAAGCATGAATTAGAACATTCTGTCAAAAGTGTATTAATTTTTGTATATTGGATTTTCATAAATTATGGCTAAATGATGATCACTTACAGTATCTCCACCTACTAAATAAGATTTGTGCCAGATCAAGTATTCTGCCTAATTCAGCTACATCAAGTTCTGAAACATTAAAAAATAAAACATATACCATTTGTTTTAAGAGAATATTTTAAAATTTGTCTCATTGAGAAAACGCCCTCTCTCTTATTTTCCAAGGCAACCACAGGTGGGCCACTCCTCAATAAAGGGAATTGCAGCGCTCTCCAAACTTCCCCACAGTGAGAATTATCTGGTTGCTTGTTAATCACACAGCTCCCAAGGTGATCCTAATTTAGCGGGTCTAGGGTGGAGCCCAAACTTCACCTTGGGTAGTTGTTATCATCAGAAAAGCTGGATTTGATGATAGTTGTGTTCCTTCTCTGTTGCTTTTGAAGTTGCTAATGTTGACAGTTGTGGTTCTGCAGCAGTTGGATGTTATTTCCGTAGGTATCAGTTAGGTCAAGCTGGTTGATAGTGTGGTCAAATCTTCTATAACATACTGATTGCCTATTTGTTCTATCAATTACTGAGAGAGGGGTGTTAGAAATCTCATTATAACTGAATCTTTTATTTCTCTCTTTAGTTTTGTAAGTTTCTGCTTCATGCATTTTGGAACGTTTTCATTAGGCATGTACACATTTAGGATTCTTAGGTGCAACCAATTGCTTTGATTAATTGATCCTTTACCATTATAAAACTTCCATATTTTTCTTCAGTAATACTCCTTGTCTTGAAGTCTTCTTTGTGTTATATTAATATAATCACACCAGCTATTTTATACTTACTGATTGCATAATGTAACTTTTCCATCCTTTTGCTGATGGACCATCACCAGCTGATGGACCGTGGCCTCACTTTCCAGTCCTTACTTGAGATGTGAGCTTCTTATTCCTGTTAAATGAGTCAGTCAAGATCTAGGATGTGGGATGGGAGACAAGCCAATACTTAGGGCTGATGTCAAGTGTGGCATAATCCTACAGACTCTCCACTTCAACAAGAACGGGACCAAGCAGCCTGGAGGTTCCCGCGTGAAGAGCGTTCTCTGGGAAGAGATGCGCCATCTTTGTGTTTGTCACTGACCCCCAAGCTCAGCTGT
Source organism: Kogia breviceps (assembly GCF_026419965.1). NCBI lineage: Eukaryota > Metazoa > Chordata > Mammalia > Artiodactyla > Physeteridae > Kogia > Kogia breviceps. The sequence goes on along the minus strand of NC_081322.1, from coordinate 83,547,739 downwards.
GAGACTCTCTGGTCCTCTGTGAAGCCGAGCTATTATTTCCTCTAAAACATCTCTATATCCTGAAGGGAAAAGAATGTGTGTGTGTGTGTGTCACAAAAATGTGAGACTTGCTTAATGAGATTCATATCAAGAAATGGCTGGCAAAGTTCCCATGAAAATGCCCTTGCTTGACTTTGCATGACCTATCATGCAGCAACCACTGGGCCCTACATCATGAACCCAGGGTCAGTTCAGAATTCAAATGTGTAATTTGACTCAGCTGTTTAATGGTCTACCACAATAAAAGGGTAATCCTAACAGCTCTAAAGCTATTTCTAGCACAGATCCCTACCCCAGCAGTCAAGCCACAGTCAACCATGCCCACATGTTTCCTAAGGGAAAAGCAAAATTAGAAAAGGGCAGTCTCTCCATTTGTTTTAACCTCTCTGATGTTAGATGAATCTACTTATCAGAAGTCTTGTGGGAAAGCCACAGAAGGTCTTCTTTCCCTGGGCAATAATACAGCTTCTAAGTAACATGCACTCTCACAACCCAGACCTCCTGGCCATGCTCCGCCCCGGGGGAGGGGGAGAGAGAGGAGGAGGGGCTTCAAATGACCTTCAAGGCACACCGAATCATCTTCTGCCCGTTTCTTTCTTTGCACCAAGAATTTAATTGAAAAAGAACTTTAAGTCTAACTAAGTATATGTTTCAGAACTCCTACCACTTTACCTACATTAAAGTGATTGGGGATGGAGAAGAGCCAGTTAGAGATAACGGTACAGCCCACCCATTCTAAAAGTCGACTTGGGCAACAACAACAACAGGCCCTCTGCCTGGGTATGTAGGTTGTGTCTCTGAAACATCTAAGGACAGGCTGTCAATCTGAGACCATCTTCAAGTTTCTGTAAAACAACCAGGGATGAGCTTGATGGCCTTGCAAATTCCCTTCCTGGTCTGACGTCCTGCAATCTGATGGCAAGAGACCTGGAGAACCGGAAATAATTCTGCAAGGACATTCTTTCTAAAGGTGTTTCTCAACATTTGTTCCATTTCTGTCTTTAAAACCACACGCAGAACATGTCATCCCTCTTTCTTCGCTGCTCCGGTAACGTGCCACGCTGCCATCTGAAGGCCCAGATGCCCACCCACTGAGGGCCCCGGGCTGTCTTGTTCACCTGTGTGTCTCTAGAATCCAGTACAGCGCCTGGCACCAAGTAGGGACTCGGTAAAAGTTACTGGGGAGCGACCGAAGAATTCACTGGATGGATGGGTGCACAGCGTGTAGTGCTAGGATCAGGGGGTGGAATAACTCAGGAAGACAGCTGTGGCCCTTTGGGAGGCAGGGAAAGAGGACGGCTAGAATCCAGTGAAAAATCAGAGAGACATTGGCAGAGACGGAAGTGCAGCTTCTCCCTCGCAGCTACTCATGGACCGCCCTGGCTGGAGCCTCTCTATAGCTCTAGGTTTCTTATCCGATGGCCTAGTATCTGCTAGTCTGAGGGATTTCCTCTGTGCTTCCACCTTTCAGATAATAACTTACCCTCCAGGACCTAAGCTCCCTGAGCAGGAATCTTTGTCATTTTGAGTAGCTTCTATGTATTGTCCATATATTTATTATGAACACAATGTATTTCAAGTGTCTAGAACAGTACCTGGCACTTAATAGATACCCAGTGTATATTTATTGAATGAGTGGATACATTCAGAATGAGAAAGTTCACTCTGAGTCTGAAGCGAGAGCCATTATTTTCTGACCAAGCCAATATTTTTTGTGGTGCAGAGTGGTTGCAAATTTTGAAAACACAAGGCTTAGGTGAACGAATGACTGCAAACAGGCTCTGCAGAGCGGAGCAGTGGGGCGGGTGGACCAGCTGCCTGGCTGCCAGGCTCAGCCTTGCCCCTTAGGCGCCACGCGCAGGAGCCTCCAGGTGCCTCTGTCCCCCGCAGCTGTGTGGGCTTAACGACAGCACCTTCCTCTCGGGGTTTTTATGAGGATTAAGTAAATCAATAGGCAAAACGCATGCAGAAAAGAGCCTGGTGCATCCTGCTAAGTACTATATATGCCGCGTTTATTAGAGTTTTTCTGGATCCCTTGAATTTGCTGAAATTGTATGCAATTATTAGGTGAGAGAAGAGTGTTGAATTCTTTTAGCAGTGTGGACCAGGCAGTCCTAAGTGATCATCCAAATGGCTTTACTCCTCCATAGTCCCAAAGGGTCAGCAGGCTAGCAGCTCTAATAACTTGAAAACAATGTTTGCAGTTACTACCCTTTCTGCAGAAGCCCAGTGCTGTGGAGATGAATTGAATGCATACATCAAGTTATAATCCAGAAACGGTCTTTATTAAAGCTAAAATATAGCCAAGAATCCCAGCCCGTCACCCTATCCCCCCACCCCCACCGCCGGAAAAAAAAAAAAACTCCCCACCGAAAAGGTAAACTGGACCAACTGCTTAGTCTCCACAAGGGAAGGTTTCCGGCCGTCACTGCACTAGGCGGCAGCTCCTCTAGGTTCAGGGATTCAGTCCCTGTTGCAGGAACCAAAGTTTCGGGCGTTTTGCTAAATTCCATTTTTGTTCTATAGCCACTTCTCAGATCATAATGCCATGCAGGTAGGGACTGTGTCCTCCGGAACCCATCTGTCCTCCACTTGGCCCCGCCCCGTCAGTACACGGGGGCCCCGCGCCACACCCGACATTCTCACACAGGAAACTGCTTAAAATCCAGGCTGCCTTAAAAGGAAACGGAGGGCAGAGCACGGAAGCACAAGAGGCCTCCCAGCCAGCAAAGCACCGGGGGTGGAGCCAGGTACGCATCCCACGAGGGGAAGGGGCGGCTTGGTCTGCTTTCAGCCCCCGTGGCCGTCACCAGACCGTGGAGTACAGGGTCTGGCGTTCTGCCTCGCCAAGAAGCCCCGGCGCATTCTGAAAGAAAGAAGTAAGGCGACAGAAAAGAGATTCATAGACCTAACTCTGTACAGCTTATATAAGGCTATACAAAAAGATGCTCACTGAGGCAGAGAGCTGTGAACTCTCTAGGCAATGTCTTTATTTACATACATTTTGACAGGCATATATAACGATGATACAGACGATACTTATTGAAAAGGAGAAGTGTTCACTGCATGATCAGTTTTTTTAAAGTGATGAAAGCATGTATTGTGCAATATCACTTTTTTAAAAATGAAATAAAACTCTCCCTATATAGCTTTTTTACCTCAAGTATAAATAGTAACCATATGTATGTAGTACTTTATTCATTATTTTAGTGGTTTAAATTTTAAAAATTAATAGAATACCTAGCACTTAATGAATTGTTAATGAATACGTATCACTTCTGAAGAAAGAAACAAACTTTTTTTAAACTCACAAAACTGCCAAAGAGAGGAAGCCAAGCCAAAGGAATCAGTTTCTGATAGAGGGATTTCAAAACCGAAGCCCTTGCTTTGGGGAGGGGCTGTCTGCCCTAACTCCCTATGTCATGTCACACCTCCTCCTGTTCCCCACTCACGCGGTCAGAGCCCCAGGTGGCATCTTGTTGAGGCATGTGGCTGCCACGTCCCTGCCTAGAGTCCTAGGGTCACCCCTGTGGTCCATACAAGGGACTTGGTACATTAGTCCATCACCTCTGTATTCAGCAGCCAGCCCCATGCTTGGACTGCTAAGAGGTAACACCCTATAAAAAATAAACGTGAAGGAGAAAGAAGCGATTCACTGGGACGACACCCAATACTGACCTTGAGAAAGAGGCCAGTTTCTTCCTCAAGGTAAGTGAGGATGCCTGGAAAAGCGGCCTCTGCTGGGTAGGTATGCGACGCCAACCTCGATCTGTCACAAGCATTATTGAAGAAAGTGCTCTGAGGGCACGTGCCAGCTTTAATTAATAGCTAACCATCCCATATTGGAGATGGTTTTTCCTGCTGTAGTGGAATTTTCCATGAGACTTACTGACAAAATTTTATGTCAAATGAGTTAAAAATCGAGCTGCAAAGTCCAGGCTGGAATGGGGTGATCAAGGAAGGAAGGCCTAACAGAAGTGCCGAGGGCACAGTTTAACGCACTGTTACATCCCCGGCGCAGTCAATTACTCAAATGAGTTAGCAAACGTAAGCACTTGAAGATAACCTCTGAAACACAGAATTCGAGAAAAGCGGGGCATTCTGGGCCCTTGTTCAATTGCTACCTCTGAGGAGAGCAAACCCAACCGCTAAGAGGCAACGCCTGCAAATTCCCTTCCAGTGAATCTTCCCAGGGCCCTAAATTCAAACAGCTGGAATTATCATTCAAGCACCATCCACTTAGCCTTTGAAAATGAGGGATCTGTCTCCTGATGGGAAATGTGCATTTTGTTTCACCAACAGGACACAGTGTTCTGGGCCTCGTTTATTCTCCACATAAACAGCCTTTTTGGAGAATCGTGTGTTTGGCATTTACTACTTAACACAGGTTTTACAGCAAATTCATTTCTGTCATGAAAGGTTCCAAGCGTACAGAGGAAGTTAAGAATAAAAACCTTATAACAAAGCAAGCTCTGCTTCCCAAGTTTTCAATTGCAAATAAAAAAGGTGGCTTGAAAATAACAGTAAATTCCGTTTTAAACATCCGAAGTTCGTAAGGAGAGACCCAGTCATGGGAAGAGGAAGTAATAAAATAAATAACCGAGCAATGAAAACTTGGTGGCCCAGATGGTGGAGGACGAGTAAGTCAGCCAACGTGTCCGGACAGGGAAGCCAAGCACCCGCACCGCGTCCTCAATCCTGCCTCAAGCGGGTCAAGTGATACGCGGCTCAAATCCCTAGAACTTAGAACTACAGGTACTTTAAGGGGAGGAGAAAATCTTTGCATAGGAAAGCCCAGACTCTTGGGCTTCCAAACTGGGTCCCAGACGAGAGATATCAACGCACTCATACTGGCGTGTAAAACTACCCGGCATGCAGCCACCTGGATGGACCAAGAGATGATCATACTAAGCGAAGTGAGCCAGACAGAGAAGGACAGATACCATATGACATCCCTGATATGTGGAGTCTAGAAAAGTGAGACAACTGAATTTATTTACAAAACAGAAATAGAGACATAGAAAACAAACTTATGGTTACCAAAGGAGAAAGGGGTGGACGGGTAAATTGGGAATTTGTGGTTAACAGATACACACGACTATGTATAAAACAGATAAGCAACAAGGACTTACTGTAGAACACAGGGAACTACATGCAATATCTCGTAATAACGTATAATGGAAAAGCATCTGAAAAAGAACATGTATATATACATCTAGATATCGATCTGAATCACTTTGCTATACACCTGAAACATCATAAATGAACCACACTTCAATTTTTTTTTTTTTTAAATTTTATTTATTTATTTTTGGCTGTGTTGGGTCTTCGTTTCTGTGCGAGGGCTTTCTCTAGTTGTGGCGAGCGGGGGCCACTCTTCATCGCTGTGCGCGGGCCTCTCACTATCGCGGCCTCTCTTGTTGCAGAGCACGGGCTCCAGACGCGCAGGCTCAGTAATTGTGGCTCACGGGCCCAGTTGCTCCGTGGCATGTGGGATCTTCCCAGACCAGGGCTCGAACCCACGTCCCCTGCATTGGCAGGCGGATTCTCAACCACTGCGCCACCAGGGAAGCCCCACACTTCAATTTTTAAAAAAGGAAGCCCCCCCATAAAAAAATCCACCAAACAAACAAACAAAAAGGTACCCAGCATGTATTTGTATCTCTATGTTCTAAATCAATTAAATATGTCTTGGCCCTGAGCCGCCAACCTGGCAGAAAATCCAGCCTGATGCTGCTTTGCGAATTCCCCGTTCTACGTGGCCTGCGGATCTGGGGCCCCCGCCCGTGATCCACATGGTCCTCATGTAGGTAGGTTGTCACTTCTTCCTGGCTGAGCGTCAGCGTGAAGATCCAAGCCAAGGCTTCCAGGTCGGGCTGGCTACTCTTGGAGGGCACACAACTCAGGTGACCCATCCAAGACATTGTGGCTACACAAGGCACAAGTTCTGCCCCCAGGGGGGACCCCACAGGCCTAAACTCAAGCCATCCACCCTCTCTCCAGGGTGTCACACTCCTCTCTTCCTGTCCACGCAGCAGCCTCCTTCCTCTTCACTGGTGGTAGAGAAGGTGCAGGATGATTTCAGCCTCATAACTGCCTTCCCCCAACCAGAGGGGTAATCGGACTCTAGCCCAGATATTACAAACCAGACGCCTGAAGGCAAAACTCTGAGTTGTTTGGCCCCACACTCTGTTTGCTTTCGTTACTTGCCAACACACACCCACACAAATCTAGAATTTGCACATAAAAACCCAGCTTCCTATTGTTTATTGAAAACTCAAGTGCTCTGGAAATATCAGCCCTAAGTGCCCACATGCCGTTAACTGATTGGCGCTAATGGCTTTTCAGGGACTGTGTTCTCTGCTTTGCCACAGTCTCCACTATGCCCTATTGCTGCCATAAGACCACTTCACAAACTTACATTACCTACTTGTGAGAATCAGATTTGGCAATCCTTGATCTGGGCCTTAGGACACAAATATGTGGCTGCATTTCTAGGGATAGGAAAAGGAATTCTTTCAGATTTCCCGAAGAACAAGACAAAACATAATGTTTCAATAGCTTATCCTGTTATATATGTACAAATATAATTCCTTTGACGGCAAAGCACAGGAGAAGCTGAACACCAGCAGCTTTCCAGTCGCACTTGGCACGCAGCAACTAATTCATCCACGTGTTAAAGAAAAAAATCCTTCTGATACTTGTTAAAATGGTGAGGCAGACTTACTCAGGACTGCTGTGATCCGTACAGGGCCCACTGCAAAGGGGATTTGTAGCAAGGGAGAGACTGGGCTCAACTCCGGATACAAAGAAAAGTGGTCATTTAGAGTCAAGGAGCAGGACGAGGGTAAATAGATGGAAAAATTACTAAGAGGAATCATCAAGGGTGAGGGGATTTCTGGCTAAAACAACCTACCAGGATTCTTGCTGAAGGCAGGCCCGGCTGATGGGATAGCCGTCACCTGGGGGTTGAGGGATGAGGAATTTGGTCAGATTTCAGGGGTAGTCAGATATTGAGGGTGGGGTTCTGGTGAGGCTGATGTAAGGCTCCCCTGAGACTGGGCCTCCTTGAAAAGGCACTCAGAGGTTTTTCTCCCTCAGTTTGTTAATACGGTGTATCACATTAATTGATTTGCGTATATTGAAGAATCCTTGCATTCCTGGGATAAACCCCACTTGATCATGGCGTATGCTCCTTGTAATGTGCTGTTGGATTCTGTTTGCTAGCATTTTGTTGAGGATTTTTGCATCTATGTTCATCAGTGATATTGGCCTGTAGTTTTCTTTCTTTGTGACATCTTTGTCTGGTTTTGGTATCAGGGTGATGGTGGCCTCGTAGAATGAGTTTGGGAGTGTTTCTCCCTCTGCTATATTTCGGAAGAGTTTGAGAAGGATAGGTGTTAGCTCTTCTCTAAATGTTTGATAGAATTCGCCTGTGAAGCCATCTGGTCGTGGGCTTTTGTTGGCTGGAAGATTTTTAATCACAGTTTCAATTTCAGAAATAGAAATATTTTCTATTTCATCCTGATTCAGTCTTGGCAGTTGTGCATTTCTAAGAATTTGTCCATTTCTTCCAGGTTGTCCATTTTATTGGCATAGAGTTGCTTGTAGTAATCTCTCATGATCTTTTATATTTCTGCAATGTTAGTTGTTACTTCTCCTTTTTCATTTCTAATTCTATTGATTTGAGTGTTCTCCGTTTTTTTCTTGATGAGTCTGGCTAATGGTTTATCAATTTTGTTTATCTTCTCAAAGAACCAGCTTTTAGCTTTATTGATCTTTGCTATTGTTTCCTTCATTTCTTTTTTATTTATTTCTGATCTGATCTTTATGATTTCTTTCCTTCTGCTAACTTTGGGGTTTTCTTGTTCTTCTTTCTCTAACTGCTTTAGGTGCAGGGTTCGTTGTTTATTTGAGATGTTTCCTGTTTCTTAAGGTAGGATTGTATTGCTATAAACTTCCCTCTTAGAACTGCTTTTGCTGCATCCCATAGGTTTTGGGTCGTCGTGTCTCCACGGTCATTTGTTTCTAGGTATATTTTTATTTCCTCAGTGATCACTTCGTTATTAAGTAGTGTATTGTTTAGCCTCCATGTGTTTGTATTTTCTTACAGATCTTTTCCTGTAATTGATATCTAGTCTCATAGCATTGTGGTTCGAAAAGATACCTGATACAATTTCAATTTTCTTAAATTTACCAAGGCTTGATTTGTGACCCAAGATATGATCTATCCTGGAGAATGTTCCGTGAGCACTCGAGAAAAATGTGTATTCTGTTGTTTTTGGATGGAATGTCCTATAAATATCTATTAACTCCATCTTGTTTACTGTATCACTTAAATCTTGTGTTTCCTTATTTATTTTCATTTTGGATGATCTGTCCATTGGTGAAAGTGGGGTGTTAAAGTCCCCTACTATGATTGTGTTACTGTTGATTTCCCCTTTTATGGCTGTTAGTATTTGCCTTATCATCTCAATAGATGCAGAGAAAGCTTTCGACAAAATTCAACACCCATTTATGATAAAAACACTGCAGAAAGTAGGCATAGAGGGAACTTTCCTCAACATAATAAAGGCCATATATGACAAACCCACAGCCAACATCGTCCTCAATGGTGCATAACTGAAACCATTTCCACTAAGATCAGGAACAAGACAAGGTTGCCTACTCTAAACACTCTTATTCAACATAGTTTTGGCAGTTTTAGCCACAGCAATCAGAGAAGAAAAGGAAATAAAAGGAATCCAAATCGGAAAAGAAGAAGTAAAGCTATAACTGTTTGCAGATGACATGATACTATACATAGAGAATCCTAAAGATGCTACCAGAAAACCACTAGAGCTAATCAATGAATTTGGTAAAGTAACAGGATACAAAATTAATGCACAGAAATCTCTGGTCCTATACACTAATGATGAAAAATCTGAAAGTGGAATTAAGAAAACACTCCCATTTACCACTGCAACAAAAAGAATAAAATATCTAGGAATAAACCTACCTAAGGAGACAAAAGACCTGTATGCAGAAAATTATAAGACACTGATGAAAGAAATTAAAGATGATACAAACAGATGGAGAGATATACAATGTCCTTGGATTGGAAGAATCAACATTGTGAAAATGACTCCACCACCCAAAGCAATCTACAGATTCAATGCAATCCCTATCAAACTACCACTGGCATTTTTCACAGAACTAGAACAAAAAATTTCACCATTTGTATGGAAACACAAAAGAACCCGAATAGCCAAAGCAATCTTGAGAATGAAAAACAGAGCTGGTGGAATCAGACTCCCTGACTTCAGACTATACTACAAAGCTACAGTAATCAAGACAGTAGGGTACTGGCACAAAAACAGAAATATAGATCAATGGAACAGGATAGAAAGCCCAGAGATAAACCCACACACATATGGTCACTTTATCTTTGATAAAGGAGGCAGGAATGTACAGTGGAGAAAGGACAGCCTCTTCAATAAGTGGTGCTGGGAAAACTGGACAGGTACATGTAAAAGTATGAGATTAGAACATTCCCTAACACCATACACAAAAATAAGCTCAAAATGGATTAAAGACCTAAATGTAAGGCCAGACACTATCAAACTCTTAGAGGAAAACATAGGCAGAACACTCTATGACATAAATCACAGCAAGATCCTTTTGGACCCACCTCCTAGAGAAATGGAAATAAAAACAAAAATAAACAAATGGGACCTAATGAAACTTAAAAGCTTTTGCACAGCAAAGGAAACCATAAACAAGACCAAAAGACAGCCCTTAGAATGGGAGAAAATATTTGCAAATGAAGCAACTGCCAAAGGATTAATCTCCAAAATTTACAATTTGCAGCTCAATAACAAAAAAAACAAACAACCCAATCCAAAAATGAGCAGAAGACCTAAATAGACATTCCTCCATAGAAGATATACAGATTGCCAACAAACACATGAAAGAATGCTCAACATCATTAATCATTAGAGAAATGCAAATCAAAACTACAATGAAATATCATCTCACACCAGTCAGAATGGCCATCATCAAAAAACCTAGAAACAGTAAATGCTGGAGAGGGTGTGGAGAAAGGGAACGCTCTTGCACTGCTGGTGGGAACGTGAATTGGTACAGCCACTATGGAGAACGGTATGGAGGTTCCTTAAAAAACTACAAAAAGAACTACCATATGACCCAGCAATCCCGCTACTGGGCATATACCCTGAGAAAACCATAATTCGAAAAGAGTCATGTACCAAAATGTTCATTGCAGCTCTATTTACAATAGCCAGGAGATGGAGGAAACCTAAGTGTCCATCATCAGATGAATGGATAAAGAAGATGTGGCACATATATACAATGGAATATTACTCAGCCATAAAAGGAAATGAAATTGAGTTATTTGTAGTGAGGTGGATGGACCTAGAGTCTGTCATACAGAGTGAAGTAAGTCAGAAAGAGAAAGACAAATACTGTATGCTAACACATATATATGGAATCTAAAAAAAAAAATGTCATGAAGAACCTAGGGATAAGACAGGAATAAAGACACAGACCGGAGCCCGCCCGCCATGGTCTCCGGCGCCAGCTACGCCGCTGCCACTGTCACTATGGCCAATTACAAAGCCGCCGACTCGAAGCGCGAGCAGTTCCGGAGGTACTTGGAGAAGTCGGGGGTGCTGGACACGCTGACCAAGGTTTTGGTAGCCTTATATGAAGAACCAGAGAAACCTAATAGTGCTTTGGATTTTTTAAAGCATCACTGAGGAGCTGCTACCCCAGAAAATCCAGAAATAGAGCTGCTTCGCCTAGAATTGGCAGAAATGGAAGAGAAATATAAAGCTATTGTAGAAGAAAATTAAAAACTGAAAACAAAGCTTGCTCAGTATGAACCACCTCAGGAGGAGAGGCGTGCTGAATAGGATTCTTCTCAGTTGAAAAGACACTGAAAAATGGTTTTGTATGACCTGAATAGTTTGTATAGTATATAATCTTTTCTGAACAGATGCTATAGCACTCTTTTAATATGTTAAATTCACCGATCACACTTTAACTGTTATAAACACATATACTTAGAATCACCATTAAAAACTCAATATAACTTTCTTTGGGTCTTAAAAGCAGGAGAATCAAAAGGGAATCCTGACAAAAAATCTAAACACAGCCATCTAATTCATTACCTTAAAAGACATTCTGTGTATTAGTCTGACTAGGTGAGCCAAGGAAGTTTAGCATGGAGCTATTCCTTGGTTTAGTTCAGGATATGAACACAGGTACAGTCATTCTTTAAAATGAAGATGACACTGTTGTTTACATTCTCTGGAGGCAGCTGGAGAGATCTGTGTGACATAAGATACTGTTACATGGGGTCTCATGAATCTTCTGCTCTTGTTTATATAATGTGGAACAAATGACTCTTCTTTGCCACCGCTTTGCATTAGATAACTGTGTGTGTGCCAGCGTGAACTCTCTGACACCACGTTTCCTTCTATGCAATCATGCCGTATCTGGTCACGTTGCCTTGCTTTACTGTGTGCTTCCGTGGGTCCCAGTTGCACATTGGCCTTTCTGTGTTGTTTTTCAACTTGCTATAATAGCAGTTATCCTGATTGTAATTTATATAGCTTTAAAGAGAATCACACTGTTCCCCTGCCTTACTTGTTGCTTAGCTGAACACAGAACAGAGGCAAATATAAAATTCTGGGTTCACGCACAAGCTGGGACAAGAAGGGGAATGTTGTGGAAAATATATTGTGGAAAATGATAGTTTGCGGGTATAATTATATAGTGCTTTTTTCCCTCAAGGTATTTTTCTAGCCTTGAATTCATTTTATCTTCATTATCCCTGTGAAGTAGGTAGGCAAGTATGAGGGGAGGTGGGGTGCTGAATTTTTAGGCCAAAGACTGATATGAATACAAATTATCTACTAATTGTAGAACCTTGGGCACATCAGTTAATTGCTCTGAGATTCACTTTCCTCGTCTGTTAAATGGGAATAATATCTGTGCTGCCCACCTCACAGGGTTGTTGTGAGGGTCAAATGGAATGTATGTGAAAGATTTGTAAATGGTAAAGCACTATAAAAAAAAAAAAGACACAGACCTACTAGAGAATGGACTTGAGGATATGGGGAGGGGGAAGGGTAAGCTGGGACAAAGTGAGAGAGTGGCATGGGCATATATACACTACCAAACGTAAAAAAGCTAGCTAATGGGAAGCAGCCGCATAGCAAGCACTGGGAGATCAGCTCAATGCTTTGTGACCACCTAGAGGGGTGGGATGCGGGTGGGGGAGATGCAAGAGGGAGGAGATATATGTATATGTGTGGCTGATTCACTTTGTTATACAGCAGAAACTAACACACCATTGTAAAGCAATTATACTCCAATAAAGATGTTTTAAAAAAAGAAGAAGAAAGAAGAAAGAAAAGGCACTCAGAGGAGCCTGACTAGAGAGAGCCCTTGTCCTGCCTCCTCTCCTCGGAGACAGCCCCCGCCCTCCCAAAGCCCAGAAGGCCCGTCACCGGCTGGCAGTGTCTATAAAATGCCAGCCTTTCCTCCCACAGTTCAAGGAGCTGTGACTAAAATTTCCTTGGGGCAAATCCCCAAAACAGCAGGGACTGCAGCTGGTGAAAAGCGGCACTAAGTGACCGGTGGCGTTAAACGCATATCCCAACAGCGGAAACAAGAGCTGACCTGGAAGTGATGGCGGCCAGGAGCTCAGCCCGCCACTGTCCGCTGAGGGCACGCCTCCCCCCAGGTGCTGGGTCACAACCCAGCAATTGAAGGCAGGAGGCTGTATCACACGTCACAGAAAAATACTAGAATGCATACAAGTAGACGTGTTGGGTAACCTCGCAACATCATCTCATTCCCTTAATCAGAACGACACGGTTCTAGAGTGAGTTTTCTAATGTATCTGAGTCTCAAGGACGACTTAAGATAGAAGCAGACCCTCCTTTTGGGCCCCAGGCCACCAGATGTTACACCCAACAAGCGAGCTCATCCCAGTGCCTTTGCACATTCAACCGCAGGAACCAGCGCTCCACATTGCTTCTAAGACTCCCATCTGTCCACTCAAGACACTCAGCACACCATGTAAGCAGTGCATTTGTGCCTTTAAAACGTCTTTCATATTTCCAAGTCCAGTCTCCAAGCTGCTTGACCTGAAGTGTGTCTGTCTTTAGAAAGCAGCCATTCTTGACAAAATGCACACACAGAGAACTTCCCTCGCGGCTTAGTGGTTAAGAATCTGCCTGCCGATGCAGGGGACACAGGTTCGAGCCCTGGTCCGGGAAGATCCCACATGCCCCGGAGCAACTAAGCCCGTGCGCCACAACTACTGAGCCTGTGCTCTAGAGCCCGCGAGCCACAACTACTGAGCCCGTGTGCCACAACTACTGAAGCCCACGCTCCTAGAGCCCATGCTCCGCAACAAGAGAAGGCACCGCAATGAGAAGCTCACGCACCACAACGAAGAGTAGCCCCCGCTCGCCACAACTAGAGAAAGCCCACGCGCAGCAACAAAGACCCAACACAGCCAAAAATTTTTTTTTTTAAATGCACACAGAGAGAGACAGCTATCTACCTGCTAGAGCCTCAACGAGACTGGCCCCTCCCTCTCCAACGCCTCCACTTCTAAATTGCAAGATACAATTTTTGGCATGAGCATTAAAAACCATGATACATAAGAATGTTAGGGAAAGGAGAAACATGATTTACTCTTCTCCCTCCCACCGGGTTACCTGAATTTCTAAAGGTAGCGGTATGCTCAGATTTTTCTTGAGGGTTAAGTACGCAAGAAACTCAATAATCAGAAATCAGGCTAATGATAAATGCCTTTCTTCGGTCCTCATAGCCCTCTTCTCAAAGAGGTCCACAGAGTGGGAAAGATATAGGAGACAGAAGAGATAAAGAAGAATCTAGGGCAAAACCAAAAAAGTAGAAAACCTCACAGCAGTGTTCTTGAAATCTAAACTAAATCGTGATTAATCAAATATTTTGAGTTTGAATCCTAAGATCAATCTCTTCTTTTTAATTAAAAAGAAAATATCTACCTACTAACATTGTATAGAACAAGTAAGAAACAGAATCGAAAATATAAATTCAAGAATATTTTACACCTAACTGAAGCCATGAAAAATTTAGAGAAGTGAAAGTAGCTAAAATAAGCCCTCATTCTTTTGTTAAACCTTTGCTGATGCCTGCTTAGAGCAGAGCCAGAGAAAGGCTTAACTACAAAGGAGAGGGAGGGTTGCCCTCTGATCAGCAGTCGTGAGAACTTGGGGGAAAGCAGGGGACTGGCCGGGGGAGGGGGTCGGGAGTCAGGGGCTCAGGCCAGGGGTCCTACTGCGCCCTGCCTGGGTACTTCCACCTCCCAGCAGCTGCCCTTTTTCCATCTGCAAAGCCCCTTCCCAAGTCCAACTGCTCCAACGAAGGTCTGTTATGGTATGTTTGGTTAGAAGCCCCCAGCCTTCCTGGGCTCAATTGCTGCTAAGTCTTTTTAGATGTTAATTTGATGATTCACTCAAAGGCTTTCAAAAGAGGCTTTTAAGTAATGAAAGACGCAAAGGGGTTTTAAAGCCCTGGCAAGCGATTCAGATTAGTCTCTGGTACAAAAGCATGCTGCAGAACTGGTTTGGCTTGGAACTGAAACCACACAGAGGAGAAAATGTTTGCAGTATAGGGAGGCGTCACTTCCAGAAGGGAACTTAGCAAGGGGCCCATTTCCCAGTGTGGTTTATTTATCTTAAGAGATTTCTTCCCTGTCCACGTATCAGTATCACAGGAGACTGGAAACAATCGCCAAGTGAAAACTCCTACGTTTAAATATTTAAGATTCATATCCAAGCAATAAAAGTTTCCTATGATTAAATGTAATATATTAAGTTTCAATATAGAACTATTTACTCACCAGTCTCGTCCAAGATGCAGCATTCTGGATGACTTTTACACTTAACTTTACTGTGGAATTTCCTTTCCATTTGCAAGATTTAAGTGTTTAACAAGTATTTGCTGGTGAAGGGATTAGCAAAAGCACTGGTGAGTCACACAAGAATCTGTTTACACACTAAACCGCTAAGACGGAGGGAAAGTGCAGAGGAGGGGCGTCTTCTGGGGGGGGGGGAGGTAGAGACTAGGATGCACGACCCCTCCAAGAGTGTGGCTCTCACCACTGAAGCCCACCCACACACCCACCAGCCTCTACCAAAGCAGGGAGGGGCTCAAGTGGCTTCTCTTCTTTTCTTTCTTCCTTTTTTTTTAAATGAAATATTTCAAACATATGGAAAGACGTAAAAAGGCATACAATCAATACCTTTTACTCCCCACCACCAACTTTTAAGAAATAAAACATTTCAAATAGTTCCCAGTGTAACCCTAATTCTCCTCTCTCCCTTCAAGAAGCAACTCCTGTCTTGAATTAAGTGTCCTCATTTCCATGTTCTTCTTTTACTAAGCGTGTATATACTACTAAACACTAGTTAGGTATTATTTTGTACATTTTCAAGACCCATCTGAATATGTCACTGCGGGGCTGCCCCAAGATGTGCAGGGTCCTGGGCAAATATTTTTTGCGGGGTCCTTGAGTTGCCCCAAATCGTGTGTCAGCACCCTGCAGGCAGCCCAGGCTTTTGCTCTATGAAGCTCACGGCCAGCAGGAACCATCTGTCCGCAGCGCCAAGGAGGCACAGTCCAGAGCGCCTCAGGGCTTCCGGTCAACCTTACACGCTGTGCAGTAGGCTGTGGGAGAGGGCAAGTCCATGGTCTCTGCCTAAGCTCAGAACGCCCTGCCCAGAGACCTGGGCCCAGGCACTGGAGAGGCGGGGTGGAGGAGTCCCTCCAAAGTGCAGGGACACCTAGACGGGAGGACCCAGGTCAGGGGCCCAACTTGCCCCAGTCTAAGACTGGCACTGGTTTACTGCATGTCCACTTCCGCAACTCATGTTTGCCACTCAACCCTGTGAGATCTCTCCACGTCGACCACCATAGCGCCAGCTCATTCATTTTCATTGCTATTTAATGAACAGATAATAATTTCTTTATCCATTCTCCTGATGATGACATTTCCTTTGTTTCCAGTTTTCCACTATAAAAAACTCAGTGTTGATTCAAACCTCAAACTCCAAACCCATACAAGTGGAGATGTGTGGTTACAAGGTCTTGGAAGCTATTTATTTT
The DNA here is from genome assembly GCF_026419965.1 of Kogia breviceps. Taxonomy (NCBI): domain Eukaryota; kingdom Metazoa; phylum Chordata; class Mammalia; order Artiodactyla; family Physeteridae; genus Kogia; species Kogia breviceps. The sequence continues at coordinate 83,531,530 of NC_081322.1, read as the reverse complement.
CCCCCCACTCAGAGCAACGGCAAAGACAAATTTCCTTATTATTTCTCTTTGCTAAAAGTCGGATTTTTGTTTTTCTTCAATTCAATTCAATTCAATTCAATTTCTTTCAATTCAATTCAATTCTACGTCCTTTCCCAGAGGACGTAGCCCTTTGAGGGTCTTGGAACTATGTGGAGTTCTCTTTTTTGTCTCCCTACTTGCATGGGCCCCCAAGACATTGTTTACGAAGCTCACGGCTCCAGTCCAAGCATCTAGGTTACCAGATTGGCAAACACTCCCCCCATGGCAGTAGCTTCAGCATTTGCTTACAACTCCCATTTCCAGCTCCCTTTCCATTTGTGACCCCTGGAAATTTCCTTGACCTTTTTCTGACCTCAGATAGCTATTGAAAAGGATATACGTTACATTTAACCTATAGCATTTCTAGGTATTTTGTGTTTGGGTTGTTTCCACCTGGTTGTGGTTTGTTTGTTCTGGTGGTAGAATTAGCAGAGGTTCCAGTTTAGTTAATAGCATTGTGTGTCTTGGGAGCAGGGCACAGGGCATTCGTTTTTGCTGGTAAAGTTCTAGCAGACCAAGCAGGGCTCAGGTTCAACCACTGTGGCAGTAGCTGCCCAACATCTAGAGTGAAGCTGACTGGGGCAGAAGTAGCAGCGCACCAGAGGCGCCGGTTCCGGTTCCGGGGTGCTGTTCTCAGAGCCATTCTTGGAAGCCCCACGTGGGTCCTGCTCCTTCAGTGACCTGGTCAGAAGCTAATTCCCTTTGTCAAAACTCTTCCTCCTTAAAACAGGAAGAGTGCTATTTGTTATCTCGAGCTGAACCCTGCCTGACACAGACATCAGGAGCCTAAAGATAGAAGTGATTAAATATATAAAAAAGGAATCAGCCATATTTGTAATTGAAGAAATGCAAATTAAAACAAGATACATTTTTAAAAATTTTCCTATTATTTTTTTAAAGATACATTTCAGCTATCACATTGGCAAATATTCAAAATATAATGCCCAGGAATGGTAGAGACTTGAGGAAGCAGAGATATCATACCATCATTCACTGCTGCTGCTAATACAGAATTAGTACAATCTTTCTGGACAAAAAAGCTTTAAAAATGTGTATGACGTCGGACCTAGTGATTCTACTTCTGAGAGTTTATCCTAAAGGAATAATTAGGATGTACACAAAGATCTAATTGCAAGAATGTTCAATGAATTGTAGGCTACCTTTTTTAAAAGGAAATTATGTCATGTTGAACAATTGGGGGCTGGTCAAATAAATTATGGCACGTACGTAATATAGAACACTATCCAGACTTTAAAAAACTGATAGTAGAAGAATGCTAACGACGGGAAACTCTTGCCAATATATTAAATGAGAAATATCAGTTGTAAACAATGGGCACAAGAGGATTCCATTTTTGGTAAAAAAATAAGTTGATAAAATAATGATTTCAAACTATTAACTAATAATATGGATGAATCTCACAGAAATCCTTTTTTTAAAAAACACATTTTAAATATTTATTTATTTTTGGCTGCGTTGGGTCTTCGTTGCTGCACGCAGGCTCTCTCTAGTTGCGGCGAGCGGGGCCTGTTCTTCGTTGCGGTGCACGGGCTTCTCACTGCGGTGGTTTCTCTTGTCGCGGAGCGCTGGCTCTAGGCACGTGGGCTTCAGTAGTTGCGGCTCACGGGCTCTAGAGCGCAGGCTCAGTAGTTGTGACGCACCGGCTTAGTTGCTCCGTGGCATGTGGGATCTTATTGGACCAGGGCTCAAACCCGTGTCCCCTGCATTGGAAGGCAGATTCTTAACCACTGCGCCACCAGGGAAGCCCTCCCAGACCATCATTTTGAACAAAAGGAGCCAGATATTAAAAGTGTACATTAAAAGAAATCAAAGTGGTGTTTACCTTCATGTGTGGGAGGCAGGGGTGCAGGGAGAATGGATGTTGACTGGGAAGGAACATAAGGGAAACTTCCAGGGTGCTGGAAATATTTTGTCTTGAGCTGGGGTGTCAGCATATAGGTGTCCACAAAAGTAAAACTTCTTTGAGTTGTGCACTTAAGATGAGGGTTCTTCATGCACTTTATTGTCTGTATGATAAACCTCAATTTAAAAAAGTAAAAATCTTTCTGCTGATGTGTCCCCTGCCCTGCCCCTAAACACCGCTACCACCATGTTGGAGCATCCAGTATGGTCAGTCACCTGTTCATCGTGTGGAGAGAGGTGTGAGAGCGCGGCAGTCCGAGCCGCAGCAGAGATAACGCCCAGGGCGTCCGTTAGGCCATCAGCGAGGTGCGGCTTCACACTGAGGCTCCGCTTAGTCTCCGACCCTACCCGTGACGATAACCCCACCTTAAACTGTCCTAGGGTATGAAAAGATGAGAGGAGAATATGCCCCAGGAGAGGAGGGGGGGATGAAGGTGAGAGGTGGGGAGCAGAGACACTGAAAATATCTAGTTCATGAGATTCCTAAGCAGAGAAAGTGATTAAATGCCTCCCATTGCAAAGGTATAAAGGAAGGAGGGAAGGAGAGAGGAAGGAAGGAAGGAAGGAGGGAGGGAAGGAGGGAGGGAGGGAAGGAAGGAGCAAAAAAGACTTAAAATATGTAGCTAAAATATAATTATGGATAATTTTTAAAATTTTCGCTTGTCTGTCTGTATTTTCTAAATTTTTTTTTTTTTTACAATTGTGTATTATTTTTGCAATAAGAAAAGGAAGCTGTTCGTTCGTGCTTCATGTTACTTACGCTGCATGCCGTGGTGGCAAGTCAACAGTTCCCAACAGGTCCTATTCAATTTTGACCTTAGGTCAATCCACCCTGGTTTTACGTGACCTCAGGTGGTCCCACCCTTGGCTATGAGCATCTTGGGTAATTTATCACCTTTAGGATTGTGCAAGAAACACGACTTTGTTGGGAGTCTTTTTTCCTGATGACAAATTACTGAAGACATAACCCAGAAAGAAAGTGTGCCGAGGCGCACGTACGTATGCACAGAGCAGGCTGGTTTCTCTCCAGCGCTACACGCAGGTGGGCCGTGGGCACAGAGCCGCAAAGGAGGGGGTGGGTTACCTTAGGCCACCAGGGCCTCGGCTTTGCATGCTTCTTCCCGCTTTCAACACTTGTTCCCAGGAAAGGTTCTGTAGTCTCTTTCATACTGAATTTAAAAGCACTTAGAAAGAGATCAGAGCTCTCAAGGGGCTCCAGAATCTAAGATCAGAATCTAAGCAGAGACGCTCTAGTTGCAGATTTCTGCAAAAACAATCAACCGCTGCACAGATGTTTTCATGATAGAACAGGAAGCCTGCATCAGCCCTTTAATAAAAGCTGCCACGAACGAAGTCTGCCACTCTAAGACCCTGACCCCACCCCATCTCCCACCCCAGTCCCTGCTCCAAGTTCCCTGTTCCTGCTTGGGATGGCCCGTGGTTGTTGGCACATTGTAAAGCCATGTCAACACTGACTGGACCCTATTCTACATTCAGTTTGGTGACCAGATGCCACTGAACAGAAAGTTTGAGGCAGGCTGTATTGCCCCAAGAGGCTTCTCTGGGGGAGGTGGGCTCATCAAGTAGCAGAAAGATGCAAGTACAGACGGACCTCAGCTTACAGTGGTTTGACTTACAATTTTTCCACTTTATGATGTTGCAAAAGTGATACACATTCAGCACTCGCTGTCACTGCCCAGCACCACGAGAGAGGATGGTCCAACATTTCCCTGGCCCACGAAAATATCCAAGTTCCAAACTGAAGTACGATTTCTATTGAATGTGTGACGACAGTCAACAAACCAATACCTTACAACCACTCTGTACCCAGACAAGCATTGTTTTTCACTTTCAGTACAGTATTCAAGAAATCACATGAGACATTTCAACACTTTATTATAAGATAAGCTTTGTGTTAGATGATTTTGCCCAACTGTGAGCTAATGTAAGTGTTCAGAGCATGTTTAAGGTGGGTGAGGCTAAGCTATGGTGTTTACTAGGTCGGCTATATTAAATGCATTTTTGACTTAACTATATTTTCCATTTACAACGGGTGTCTCAGAGTGTAACCCATTGTAAGTCAAGGAAGATCTGTAGTTGGGACCGGTAGGGATAGTTTGCATAAGTGATTGAAGGCAGGACAATGATGAAATTCATGTGGCTGGAGCAGAGACTCCTAGATGGAGCTCCTTCTCCCCAAAGGCTGGAGTAGAAACTGAAACACACTTCTTGATGGACAGATGGGATGGTAGGATATCAAAGAGTGAGCTGATTAATTTGTATGTTATCTTAAAAGTGATAGTGAGTCAAACAAATGATTCTGAGCAGCCCAGTGATAAGTTGAAATTGTACTTTAGAAAGATGTATCTGCAGGATGGATAAGGAAGGGAGAACCGGTGATGAGGAAGCTAGGCTGTAGCCTACTCCCCCGGAGAGAGAGCACTTAGGGAGCCAGCCACAAAAACAGACATTGTGAATTAAGAAGCATTGGACTTTAGTGCCTCGTTGCGTGTGAAGGGCTCAAATGAGGAAAGAATGGAAGACAGTGCTGAAATATAAACCTGGAGAAATTTGATACATCCCCTAGCTCTTCCCATTCATTCACTGAACACCAATTGAGCACTCACCATGTACAAAGAGCTAGAGATTTTTAAAAGATGGGTAAGAGAGACAGCATGTACTCTTGAGAAGCTCATAGCCTAGCGCGAGAGAAGACAGAATCAACAAAATGATGTGAAGATGCAGGACTTGCACTTGGCCTTGGGTGCTGCAAAGCATGGAGACGGGTCTTTAATTCTCATGACAGGTACTCTCATCGACATGAACCCTGCTCCCCCATGCTGGCTCATTCCGTCATGGCTTTAAATAGAGGCAAAGGCTGGAAAATTCCTAAGGGGCTGCGGGCGGGGGGGGGTGGATCTCTGGGACCAGTGAGAAGGAGAGCACTGCAGATGGGAAGGAGCCCCAAGAGGCATGTCTCCCTTTCCTGAGCACAAGGTGTGGTGAGTGGACCCCAACGGTACCAGGTCACCTCACATTTGGTTACATCCCTGCTTAGATTCTCATGTATTTTTCCTCTCACTATTCTGCAGATAACGCTGAGAGTCCTTGATGCTGGAGCTGGAAAAGATAGTTTAGTATATACAGCCTCATCTGTAGATGAAGAAAACTTCCCTTTCAGTGTTCCTTGTTCTTCAGTCCTCTCCATTTGCTCTCACTAACAAGACTTAACTATGCTGGGTCATTAGAAAGCTAAGTGGGGACTTCCCTGGTGGTCCAGTGGATAGGAATCCTCCTGCCAATGCAGGGGACACGGGTTTGAACCCTGGTCCAGGAAGATCCCACATGCCACGGAGCAACTAAGCCTGTGCACCACAACTACCGAGCCTGCACTCTAGAGCCCGTGAGCCTCAACTGAGCACGCAAGCCACAACTTCTGAGCCCACCTGCCACAACTACTGAAGCCCATGCGCCTAGAGCTCATGCTCCACAACAAGAGAAGCCACCACAAGGAGAAGCCTGCCCGTGCACCGCAACAAAGAGTAGCCCCCGCTCGCCACAACTAGAGAAAGCCCACGTGCAGCAACAAAGACCCGATGCAGCCAAAAATAAAATTAAATTTTTTTTAAAAAAAGCTAAGTGATAAGTATACAATAATTTTTTTTTAATTTATGGCTGCATCGGGTCTTAGTCGTGGCATGCAGGACCTTTCGTTGTGACACTCGGTCTTCTCTCTAGTTGTGGTGCTCGGCCTCAGTAATTGTGGCGCGCGAACTTAGTTGCCGCGTGGCATGTAGGATCTTAGTTCCCTGACCAGGGATCAAACCCACGCCCCCTGAGTTGGAAGGCAGATTGTTAACCACGGACCACCAGGGAAGTCCCCATAATAATGTTTTAATGAAGTCACAGAATGGTGTTAAGAGCTGGTAATGACTTAGTGTGTTTTTCCTTCTAGGGTCATTTACATTTTATAATAGAAAGCTCTTAAACACCCTTAACAACAACAACAACAAACCCCAAACAAATATTAATAAAAGCCAACAAACAAAATGAAAACAGATGAAGGTACACATGCCCCCAGGTGGACTATCAGATTAGAGCAGCAGAGGGTAGACAGGCTTTCTGCAGAGGGGAGTAACAGCTTCTCAAATTTCACCCTCCAAACCCAGGTTGCTGCCCCCTTGGCCTTCTATGAACGCAGCTGACCCTGTACATACAAATTCTTCTCACATGGACCAAGATGATGGATGTATGATCTAACTGGGAGAAAGGGGCAGGTGGGAGATAACAGTATGAAGGCAAGAGGACACCAAAGAAACACAAGACATGAGTGATGATAATCCCTCACTCCTCTTTCCTAATATTGGGATTTGAAATTATTTCACAAGCAATGTAAGGTATGTAATGTCACTTGCATATCAAAAATTTAGATCAGTGATTTGGGGTCAGAATCTCTAGGAATCATGAAAAGACAGGCCCTCTATTTTCAGTGCTGATGCTGATGAGCTGGGACCCACCTTCCCACAGGAGGTTGACTGTGTTCTCCAGTCTTCTGGCCTGACTTCCTCTCCAAACAATGTAGAAATGTGTGCACTGTACAGAGGCCCAGCCAAGGGGACAGAGAAGCTGAAATCTGGCTCATGCTCTGCTCACTAAGCCTTGAATCATGGGCAAGTCTGCACTGCACCAGACTTAGTGGTCTGACCAAAGAAGTGTCCGTTCCTAATTTGAACACAGGAATATGTAGGTTAGGGGCATCTATCTACTTTTTGTCTCCCTGGAACCTACAAAAGACTAAATTGATGTCTTTGGAAATAAATAAGGTACTCTCGGTCTCTCCAAGGGTCCATGTCAGACCATGCCAAACAAAACAGTGCTGAATTTAAAAGAATACTGTGAAGAGGAATCTCCCTTATCTTTCCAAGTCCCTTGAATGAGTGTCCACTATTACCCCATCTATTCAACATTGTACTGGAGGTCCTAAACAGTGCAATAAGGCAAGAAAAAGAAATAAAAGGTTTAAAAACTGGACAGCAACAAGTAAAACTATTTATTTGTAGATGACAGGATTATATAGAAGAAAATGAACAAATTATTAGAATTAAAAATAAATTCAGGGCTTCCCTGGTGGCACAGTTGTTGAGAATCCACCTGCCAATGAAGGGGACACGGGTTCAAGCCCTGGTCCAGGAAGATCCCGCATAACATGGAGCAACTAAGCCCATGCACCACAACTACTGAGCCTGCCCTCTAGAGCCCATGAGCCACAACTACTGAGCCCACATGCCACAACTACTGAAGCCCACATGCCTAGAGCCCATGCTCTGCAACAAGAGAAGCCACCATGATGAGAAGCCCACGCACCACAACAAAGAGTAGCCCCCACTCACCACAACTAGAGAAAACCCAATGCAACAGAGATGAAGACCCAATGCAGCCAAAAATAAATAAATAAATAGATAGATAAATAAATTCATCAAAGTCACTGGCAATAAGGTCAATGTACAAAAATCAATCATATTTCTAGATACAACAAAAAAATTGAAAATGAAAAATATTTAAACACCATTTATAATAGTATCAAAAATATAAATACCTAAGAATACTTCTAACAACAACAACAACAAAATGTGCCCAATCTCTACGCTGAAAACTGTAAAACATTCCTGGGAGAGAAATTAAAGAAGAACTAAATAAATAGATATTCCAACATAAATGAGGGAGAGTAATCTATATAGTAATAACATTTCTATATTCTACTTAAAGTGATAAAATATTAGTTCTAATTAGACTGTGAAATATTAAGTATGTACATTATAATCCCTAGAGCAATCACTAAAAACATATACAAAGAGATATAATTTTAAAACTCAATGAAAATTAAAGTGGAATACTAAAAAATGTTCAAATAATCTAAAACAAGGCAGAAAGGGGAAATAAAGGAAAGAAAAACAGAGAGAACAAACAGAAAAGAAATAACAAAATTTTAAAACAACCTAAATCCAGACATATCAATAACTACACTATTAAATGCAAATTATCAAAACCACAGGTCAGCAAACTTTTTCTATCAAGTGCCAAACAGTAAATATTTGAGGACTTCTCAGCTATATAGTCTCTGTTATAACTACTCAGCTCTGCTTTTGTAGGGGAAAAGCAACCATAGAAAAGATTTAATCAAATGAATATGGCTGTGTCTCAATAAAACTTTATTTACAAAAACAGGCAACTGGCAAGATTTGACCCACAGGCATAGTTTGCTGGCCCCTGGTCTAAACACATCAATAAAAAGATAAGAGATTTTCAAAGTGGATTAAAAAACAAGACCAAACTATATGCTGTCTATAAAACAAAACAAAACAACACATACACACACCTTGTCTTAAATAATAAAAGGATGGAAGGAAATGTACTGTTTAAATACTAACCAAGAGAAAGCTGGAGTGGCTAGGTTGATATCACAAAGTGGACTTCAGAACAAGAAAAATTACCAGGCATAAAGAGGAACATTTTGTTGAAAGACAATTCTGCAAAGGCTCTAACATTGTCAACATCTTGTGAGCAGAGGCAATGACTGTCTTGGATCTGGAGTATCTTTTCAAGGATGTTTGTATAGTCAGCAGCGCTGGAAGTAGAAATGGCCCTTCCCTCCTTAGCAAGGGGCTGGTTTGTTTTCATTCTAGTAGAATAAGGATAATGTCTCCCTTTGGATCAAAGGTCAGGAAAGTCTGCTGCCCATTATGATATTTGGGTGCCCTAATCTCAGGGATCCTCTGCTGTGATGCAGCCCACTGCATGTACAGGTGCCATCTGGTCCCCTTTGCATCATCCAGTGGGAAATGGGGCTCAAGGCAGTAGTGCACATGCTGAAACTGTGGCTACCGCTTTAGTGGCTAATAAAGTCCTGTGACATTGACCTGGGAGCCTGTGTCTTCTGTCGGTACCCATAAAACTGTGGCAGGATAGCTTGTTAGTTTGCAAGTAGGGTAAAACCTCAGGCCCTTCACTGTTCTTACAAATGATAAAAAGGGTCACCGTGATAACACAGCCATTCTAAACGTGTATGCACCTAACAACAGAGCTTCAAGATGCCTGCAGCAAAAAGTGATAACACTGAAAGGACAAATCCACAATTACAGATGGAGAGTTCAACACTCCCCTCTCAATAATCACTATAACAAATAGAGAATTAGCAAGGATACAGAACTGAAAAACACCATTAACCAAATAACCTGATTGATATTTCTCGACTATTTCACCAAATACATTTTTCCTGAAGAACATTCATCAAAAGAGACCATATCCAGGTCATAAAACAAACTTTGATAAATTTAAAAGAAATAAAATCATATAAAATATGTCCTAGGACCATAATGGAATTCAGAAATCAATAAGAGAAAGATAACTGGAAAGGGCGGGACAACTAAGCCCACAGGCTGCAGGTAGAGAGAAGCCTGCACGTCGTCCGTCCGTCCGTCACCAGGAAGACCGAGCGCAGCCAAAAATAAATAAATAACCCGACAACCCTCTCGCATGTATTTAATCTACAAAAATGAAAATGTATCTTTACATAAGAACCTGTACACAAATGTTCACAGCAGCACTAATTATAATTGTTAAAAAGTGGAAACAACCCAAATTTTCTTCAACCAGTGAAAAAACAGTGGTACATGCAACAACACAGATGAATCTCCCAGGCATGACACTGAGTGAAAGAAGCCAGACCCAAAAGGCTACCCATTATATGATTCTATTTATATAACATTCTGGAAAAGGCAAAACTATAGCCACAAAGAATAGATTAGTGGTTCCCAGAGGTTACAAGAGGGGCAAGGATATAACTACAAAAGGGCAGCACAGGGGGTTCTGGTGTGATGGAACTGTTCCCAATCCAGATTATGGTGGTTACACCCTACATGTGTCAAGTCCCGTAGCACTGTAATTTTTTTTTTTTAATTTAAAAAACTCAATGTTACTGTATGTTCACTTTAAAAACAAAACAAAATAAAGACACCATAAGAAACTTAACAGGCAAGACACAGACTGGTAGACTATATTCATGATACACGTGCCTAATAAAAGACTCATATCCAGAAAATATAAAACATTCCCATAAATTGCAGGGAAAAGACAGACGAACCCATTAAAAAATAGAAGATCTGGGCTTCCCTGGTGGCGCAGTGGTTGAGAATCCGTCTGCCGATGCAGGGGATACGGGTTCGTGCCCCGGTCCGGGAAGATCCCACGTGCCGCGGAGCGGCTGGGCCCGTGAGCCGTGGCCGCTGAGCCTGCGCGTCCGGAGCCTGTGCCCCGCAACGGGAGAGGCCACAACAGTGAGAGGCCCGCGTAACACACACACACAAAAAAAAAAAAAAAAAATAGAAGATCTGAACAATCATTTCACAAAAATAAGTAACCTAAAAGGCCAATAAGTTAGTAAAGGGGCTCAACATCATTATTCATTAGAGAAAAACAAATGAAAACCACAAGGAGATCTTGCTACATACCAAGAAAAATTTTTTTAAACTGTTAATGCCAACTGTTGGCAATGATGTGGAGTAACTAACTTTCATACATCAATTCAACTTTGGGGGGGAAACTGCTAAGCAGTGTCTATTAAAACGAAACATATACTTATCCTATGACGTGAAATGTCCACTCATCTGTATAAACCCAGGATTGTGTGTATTTACTCACCAAAAGACCATATGAATGTTCACAGCAGCTTCACTCCTAATAACTGAAAACTGAAAACCAAAATGCCTATCAATGGTGGAACGGATAAATTGTTGTATATTTCATACAATAGGATACTACCCAGTAGTAAACAAACTACTGCTATATGCAATACCATGGATGAATCTTACAGATATTATGTTGGGTGAAAGAAACCAGATGGAAGAAGGCACACTGTTTGATTGCAATCATATGAAGTTTAAGAACAGGCAAAATTAATACATAGTAATAGAAGCCAGAATACTGGTTACCTCTGGGGTGGTAAGTATTAACTGGGAAGGAGCAGGTAGACACCTAGGGTGATGAAAATATCCTGTATCTTGATCTGGGAGCTGATTACATGTGTAAAAGTTCACCCAGCCGTTCTCTTAAGATCTGTGCAGTGTATTATGTGAACGTTATACCTCAATTTTTAAAAAGGAAAGAAAGATGAGGAATGAAGGAGAAAAAAAAAGAAAATGAAGGAGAGAATGAAAGGGAGAGAGGGAGGGAAGAAAACGAGACAGAAATGAATATGATCTCCAGGGGAGCTCCTCAAAAGTACGTTATTGGGTAGGTACTGTTGTCTGCATCTTAAAGACGCGACCACGCCAAGGTTTGCTGATGTGTTCAGTGTTCAGTGTCACAGAGCGGGTGTGTGACGCGAGCAGAGGCTGGAACCCAGTGTGCACGACGCCAAAGCCTTTGTTTTTCCACCTCCTATCTCAAGTCACCTCCTGCTAGAAGGGTGACCCCAAGAAATGCCTCCCTGAATTGATCATTTCTTGGTGGGAAGGATGTCTTATCTTACATCCTTTTCGAACAGGAAAGCAGTTAAGAGGAGTGTAGCGCTGAGTTCTGTTGAAGTGGACCCCGTCAGCGCTGCGTCACTCACACAGAAACGCAGATTCCGCGGCTGCTGACGAGCCGTTGCGCACCACCCTCCCCGCCTACGACAGGCGGAAGCTGGCGCGCGAGGGCCCGGCCCTTGCCGCCCCTCCCCGCAGGTGGTAGGGCCCCGGCAGCTCACCTGCGAGCGCGCGACTGTGAGCTGGCCGCTCAGGCCCGCACGCATTTATAAGGCGCTATTTTGGTCGCGCGTCCTGATTGGCCGGCCGCGGCTGAGGACACGCTCGCGCGCGCCGCAGGGCGAGGCGGGGCCGAGACCCGGGGGAGGGGCGCTTCCGGCGGCCTGGAGGTCTGGGGCGGCCGCAGGGTGCGGCGTGCGGAGGTACCGACCATCCCCGAGGGTGATCTGGGGCCGACGTGGCAGTCGGTCGGTTGGTTTACATTCTAACGAAAGAGCCTGTGTCACCGAAAGGGGCTGCTAAGAATCAATTGATTCACGCTTTTGGAGGGAGTTGCCGGAAGCCCTGACACTCACAAGTCACATGGCGGGAACTGCGAGAAGCTTAGCAGACGCGAGCCCGAAGCCGCTCGAGTGTCAGTTCCTGTGTGAACGAGCGCTTGCCAGCTCCCTCTGCAGACCTTTCTGTCATTCTTACCTCGCCCTTTGCTAAACCAGCCCTCTGCGGCCGCCAGCCCTCTGAGGCCGTCGTCCGACCGCGGCCGGTGATCCATTCCTCTCTTACCTCGGTGCTGTCATTTACCCTTTTCAGAAGCAAGAGGAACAAAACACTCCCTAGACGTCGCAGGTGGATCTCATTTCCACCACATTCCCCTATCATGGTCAGAGCCACGTCTGGCCTTCCCTGCTTTCTGGCTGTCCATCAATCGGGTGGTATTAACTTCTCTGAGTTTCAAGGTTTTTTCTTTTGGTGACAGGCTGGTTTGAGCTTCTTTGGTGTAAGTTACTAAATAACTACAGAGTGTGATTCACGGAAAATCCTATCGTGCTTAAAAAGATAAGCAAAAAGGACCATCTGAAGGCACCACTACCTATTGGATGGGAACTTAGCTTGAAAGGGATTCTGTTTAGGAGTTCTGTTACCTCATTAGAATCACAAATATTACCTCTGGTTGCAAAACCCTTAAAGGCCTTTGAGATTTCCTGAGCTCACAGCCTGGAAAATCATTTGCATTCAGATATGTAGAAAGAATATAACTTAGTAGCTATTGAACACATCAATAAAAATTATCATTCATTATCTTTTTTTAATTGGGCTTTCTCTAGTTGTGGCGGGCGAGTGGGGGCTTCTCATCGTTGCGGTGTGCGGGCTTCTCATGGCGGTGGCTTCTCTTGTTGCAGAGCACGGGCTCTAGAGCACAGGCTCAGTAGTTGTGGCACACGGACTCAGTAGTTGTGGCTCGCGGGCTCTAGAGCTCAGGCTCAGTAGTTGTGGCACACAGGCTTAGTTGCTCCACGGCATGTGGGATCTTCCCGGACCAGGGCTCAAACCCATGTCCCCTGCATTGACAGGCAGATTCTTAACCACTGCACCACAAGGGAAGTCCCTCGTTAAGTATTTTCAATAAGCCAGGCATTGTAAATGCTTAACAGGCATTTCTCTTAATGCTTACAATATCCCCATGACTTAGGTACCATTATTACTCCCATTTTACAGAGAGGGAAAGTAATGCCAGAGGGATTGAATAATTTGACTGAAGTCACATATTAATCTGATGTCAGTGCTGGGATTTATACCCACGATGGTCTGATTCCAATGTTTGTGCCCTTAAGTACTAAGCTCTGTAGTTTCTTTTTTCCTTGTCTTATCTGATTAGGAATTCAGTCTTGTCTGGCACAAAAGGAGTTGAGGTCAGTCAGTAAGTGCTGCAACTTCTCAGGAAGATGTTTGTCCGGCTGCTGGCTTAAGAAAAGGATTGCTAGGAAGGGAAAATAATGGTGCCAGGGGTCTTAACATTCTCTGCTTCCTCTGAACAACAGACCGTATTCAACCTGGAGTACAGAGTTTTGGAAAAGATTTTGAATTCTATTGTGCCCCTTGATATGCAGACTGGACTGTTTACAAAGTGGCCTCACTTAGATCCACTTGGTTGGTTAGGAGCCAAGAAGCAAACTGGCCTTAACGGTGACTTTCAAACATTTTTCTACACATTCCCCCACAGAGCTACCAAAACCACCTGATGGAAGTTAAAAATGCAAGACCCGCAGTGGCTCCAAGGCTCCAAATCCTCAGCCCACCGCCCTCCTTCTCTGTCTGATGTCATGTGGGTTTCCAAACTTCTCTGAAACTCATTTTTCTTATCTGTTGCAAGGATTAACTGAGATCTGTGAAGTTCCTGGATTAGTGTGTGGTGTATATAGATACTCGATGTTTGTTCTCTTTCTCGCCCTTCTGCTTGACTGTTTTAAGAAGGAAAGCACCTAGTTGTGACGATTAGCCCTTTATTTCTTTTACAGAGCTACGTGGACAGTACTAAATTTCGTAGTCAAGTAATAATTTACATTAAGACCATTTATTATCATCTATAACTTAAAAAATCCTTATTGAAATTTCAGCAACATCATTTCCAGATAGCTTTCAGCTTTCTTTGTGTCTGTCATTCATTTAACAGATAGTTACTAAAAATCTATTAGGTATAAGACATGGTTATTCTTTAATAAGCTTTCTGAAAACATTTCAACAAAATAGCCTGTTCACAAGTAGGCATTAGGGAAATAGGCTGTATTTTATGGTAATAATAGCTTGTTCTTTCTTACTGGTCCTAAGCTTCAACTCTGACCTTAACTCTTATTGAAAACTATTTGGTCTGACAAGACAAAAAAAACCAAACAAACATAAAAACCTAAGAACAGGAACAACTAGGTGTTAACAAAAATTAAAGGCATGTTTAAAAAATATATAATGCAGAGGATGTTTCCCCTTAAAAGCCAATTCATTTTTGTTGATTGATCTTGCATAATCAATTAACAGATCGTTTTCATCACTGCTGATCAGTCAAAGAGACGCTTTTAAGTCTTCTTTTCAAATACAAAGTTATAAAATGTGCTGTGTTCGTGGTGTGTTGCACAGCGAGGTGGCAGTGGATATTACTACAAAAATGCAAACTTCACGAACCATTACACATCCAAATATGTTTTAAGTAAACTGAGCCTCCAGAAACTTGCAAAGCATTATGTTTAACTAAATGGTTTGAATTTAAGTGGAGCTACTTTTTCCTAATTCAGAAGGGTGTGTATTAGGCAACACGTACTTGATACACAAATACCTGTTTGGATTATTTGATTCAGTGAAACGAGCAGCCAATTCAGTTGAAAAGAAATGAGACAAATCCACTTTTTTGGGCCACTTTATCCTATACTTTTAGACTTAGAAGTCTTTAATAGAATTTGTGTCTTAGGGGTGAGAAATTAACATACAATTATATATGATATGAGAAATTAATATATACCATAATATACAAGATCAGCTATTGAAAATAACTAAGTTATTAACTGCAAAAATGTAGTAATATGAACTGAGCATGTAGTGTAATAGATGCCGAATGCCAATATTGCTTAGTATAATGGTTTCGATTCATCCTTTTAACTCCTTTCATTGCCAGCAAGAGTAATTTAGGGTGTGATTGGCTCAGATTACTTTTTTGCTCCAATAAAGGGCTCCTTTTGAAAACGTGCCTGTCCCCTAACTCTTTACTGTTGCCCCAATACAACATCTTCTGTTGACAAAACTGGGATACCAAACAGTAGCAGGTAATGGAAGTGCCCTCTACTATTGCAAAGCAAGTGAACATAGCCTCCACCACCCTGGAATCTCACCCAACGAGAATTTACATTTTAAATGGCCTTCTGAAGCATTCATTCACTCATTCATTCAACAAATAATTCTGGGTCTCTTTTTATGTCCCAAGCATACAAATAAATATGACAGTCATGGTAACTGCTATAACTGGCTTGCAGTCTAGAGGAGGTGAGACATGAACAAGCAAATAACGCAGCTGAGAACTAATTTCTACCACAGAAGAATTTAAATATGTGTGCAAGAGCATAGAATTGGAGAAAGCTACAGAAACTGTTGGCAAGACCAAACTCAAAGGCTTAGGCTGTGGGGGTATTGGGAGATGAAGACAGTCAGAGCACAACAGCCTGAGATCCACACTAAAGCATCTCATCACCAAACTGCAGGTCGTGTGGAGTCCAAAGGATTGAAGAGGATGTCAGAAAAGCTGCTTCCTGAAGTCTGCAGACTGGCTTTCCGTGCTCCACCAAAGGAAGAAAAATGGAAGACTTGGATCTGGTTTACGGTTCTCCTGAGTGGCGGTATTGCCCCGAATACATGCCACGGTTAAGGTAATTTACTATCTCTGCTTTACCCAGGATTAGAAGTTCAGCTGAACTTGTGGGTTTGGGGGGAAATTATTTTGCCAGACATCAGTCCTTGTTCTCTGAGAGTAAACGAATGGTTCCAGCAGCCTGAGGGATAATTGTCACAGTTAATACACACCATTATAATATGTTTAGACTTGGACTTTTGTCTGAAATCTGCGAATTTAAGGATTTTTACCGACATTGTTCACTTTACCGTGAAACGCGTGATAAGCCCCTTTGCTTTACTTGGGGGTTTGTAGTAACGCTCGTTCACGGTCCTATAGCCAGTTTGCATTCCAGGATGCCGCAGTCATGAAAGGGACACATTTTAACTAAGCACAGTCGATAAGATGAAGGCTGAGTTCTCCTGCCAAAAGAATCAGTAGAGCACAAGAAACGCACACGGTGGAATGAACACCTGGAGGTCAGGTCAGAGGTACCTCTGAGCTAGGAAAGGTGCTGGGTACTGATTCTGCAATGGCTGTGTTCAAAGACTGTGTAAGTCCAATTCTGTCAGAATGAAATACAGAAATGTTCCTCGCCATTCACTGTGTCTTGCGCTGGGGAATCTTGATTATTCCCTTGACAGTAAAACTAAGGAATTATACCGGGTGGATCTGGGCAGGATGGTTCATGATGGTAGCATTTTATAGCAGGAATCCTAAAAATGCCTGGAATGCAAGATAAAACCCTTCTCTGGCTAACATCAGCAATCATCAGATAGCTTCACATGGTCCTTGGTCACAAGCCCCTTCTTCAAAGCTCACTTCAGATGACAGAGATCACTGGCTGAAACATTGTGATGATTGCTGTGGGAATCTTGACTAAAGGGAGATAGCTAGTGAGATAGCTAGCGAGATAGCTAGGTAGATAGCTAGTGAGATAGCTAGGGCAGCTTCACCAGGTGCATGAAAAGCCTTTTAGGAAGGAGCTGTTTCACACCACTAGGGATAGGCTGTCAAGATGGGCAGCCTTTGAAAAAGCCTGATGTCTAGCCATTTCCTAGGCATTCTCCAAAAACTGGAAGTTTCCAAGGAAGAGCCAGTGGCATACATTCTAGAACTGGCTACATGACAACTCACTTGCCAGTAGAAGTGTAACTCTCAGAAGCATGCTGGTGCCTGCAGCCCCAAGGCTCTCGAGCTCTGCTGGCCAAAGACCAAGGACAAGACTCAAAATAGGCTCCAGCTCCAGTTCTGGCTCCAGCTGAGGCCTCCTAAAGGTGGCTATGCACCATAAAGGTCTCCGTGTGCCATGTGAGGAAAGAAGGACTGGTGTCTTCCTGGGCTGCTGTCTGCATGAGGCTGGCATCCTCCTGTGCTATTTGTACAAATAAACCTGAGGCAGGCGCTGTCAAAAAGAATTAATGTCACTGATAATGGGACAAAGAAAATTATGTGTCACCTGATGGGATGCGGTAAGAACATGAAGCACTTCTGTGAAATTCCTACCAAAAATGCCTAATCTGAATCTAATTGTGAGAACATTTCAGACACACACAAATTGAGGAACATTCTACAAATTAACTGACCTATAACCTTCACAATGTCAGTGTTTTGAGAGACAAGGAAAGACATATCAACCATTCCAGACTGAAGGAGGTTAAAGAAATTTGACAACGAAATGAAGTGCCTAATCCTGGATTGTATCATTTGTCTCTAAGGAATGCCATTTGGACAAATGGTGAAGCTTGAATGGAGTTGGTAGTAGTTGTAATGTTCCAACGTTGATTTCCTGGTCTTGATGGCGACGTCGTGGTTATGTAGAAGACTGTCCTTGTTTGTAGGCCATCTGCAGTAAAGTTTTTAGGGGTAAGAGGAAATCATGCCCGCAGCTTACTCTCAAATTGTTCAAGAACTAACAAGATCTTTGAATTATTTTTGCAACATTTTTGTATTATTTTTAAAATTTATTTATCTTATTTATTTATTTTTGGCTGTGCTGGGTCTTCGTTGCTGCACGCAGGCTTTCTCTAGTTGCGGCGAGCAGGGGTTACTCTTTGTTGGGGTGCACGGGCTTCTCATTGTGGTGGCTTCTCTTGTTGCAGAGCGTAGGCTCTATGAGCACAGGCTTCAGTAGTTGTGGCACGTGGGCTCAGTAGTTGTGGCTCTCAGGCTCTAGAGGGCAGGCTCAGTAGTTGTGGCACACGGGCTTAGTTGCTCCGCAGCATGTGGGATCCTCCCGGACCAGGGCTTGAACCCATGTCCCCTGCATTGGCAGGTGGATTCTTAACCACTGTGCCACCAGGGAAGCACGTATTTTTGAAATGGTTAAAACAACACAAAAGGGCTTCCCTGGTGGCGCAGTGGTTGAGAGTCCGCCTGCCGATGCAGGGGACACGGGTTCGTGCCCCGGTCCGGGAAGATCCCACATTCCGTGGAGCGGCTGGGCCCGTGAGCTGTGGCCGCTGAGCCTGCGCGTCCGGAGCCTGTGCTCCGCAACGGGCGAGGCCGCAACAGTGAGAGACCCGCGTACCGCAAAAAAAAAAAACAAAAACAAAAAAACACCACAAAAATCCAAGGACTTCAAGCATGCTAGGGTGAATACTTTGTATTCTACCATTCGTTCATTTACTACCATTTACTATTATTTACTACTATTCATTCAATTACTGCCATTCGTTCATTAAACATTTAGTAGACACCCACTAAGTGTGAAGCAGTCTGTCTAGTCGTCCTTGCTGAGCCAATTGTGCCCCACTTAAAAAAAAGGATTCTGAAAAGTTGGGCCTGGTAGCACAAATTTACTATTTATGGCTGTGTTGGGTCTTCGTTGCTGCGCGCGGGCTTTCTCTAGTTGCAGCAAGCAGGGGTTACCCTTCGTCGCGGTGCGCGGGCTTCTCATTGCGGTGGCTTCTCTTGTTGTGGAACACAGGATCTAGGCGTGCGGGCTTCCGTAGTTGTGGCTCATGGACTTAGTTGCTCTGCGGCATGTGGGATCTTCCCGGACCAGGGCTCGAACCCGTGTCCCCTGCATTAACAGGCAGACTCCCAAGCACTGCACCACCAGGGAAGACCCCAAATTTACCTTTTGAGATCAAGTGTCTATTAAAGTCAGAATCTGCAACACAGTGAACACAGCCCCTCATTCTTTCCACTGAAGCATCCTTACAGTTAGGAGCCATCTTGAATCATAAAATGCTTCCTTAAAAATTGCCAAGGCTCTAACTGCTTACTGCTCAAGATTAATGTCATCTTCAGATTGGAAATACGCCCAGGGGCAGGTCCAGGTTTTATTTATGCCCCCCCTAGATAAATAATAAAAAATTATGAATTAAAAAATTGGCACGGACCTTTGCAGGGGGCCAGGCAAGTGAGGTGCCTGAAACTAATGCTCCACTCTCTCCATAAATCCACCCCTGACTCCACACAAAACAGACAGACCACCCTATTCATGAGAGTCAAGAGGTCACCTGACTGAGTGACTTCCTCTGTGGTGGTGTCTTTTAAATCTAGTGAATCAAGATTCTTCTAGGACTTTTGTCTCCAGATAAACCTGAGCTTTGATTTGGGCTGTCGCCTTAGACACCCTCTTGGTATCAACAGAATGGCCATACCCACATGTGAAGGAGACTTGTTCAGTGGAATGCCAGAGTTCTCATGGGTTTGTTCACGGGGGGGGGGGGGGGGGGGGTCATGCTTCGTGCACAGAGGTCGTATGATAAGGCCACAGAGAACGACTGTGGACTTTACAGTGTAATTTGTATAGTCATTCTGGAGAAAGTCACAAGGCTGTTAAGTAGAGTAACCGTTTACTGCAGTATTTTTCTCACCTTTACCACGTAGGGAGTGTCACCTACATAATGAAACCTGCCAAGTGCCTGGGCACGTGTGGTACTTCATGAGATACTACGGACCCTTCTCAACAGGGAATCCCTAAGCCTCGGCCTTATGTGATCCTCCATGACACGTCCCCACCTCCGTTCGATTCTCAGGGTCCCATCATTAGCGCCACCGTGGTCCCCATTTAGCTCCTTACTGCCCACGGGTCAAGGTTTTGACTCCTTGGATGCACACAGGCCCTCACACCAACCTCCACCGTGCCTTTCCCGCCCCCCTCCCCTTGGCCCCATTCCCTCCTCCACCCCAGCCAGCCCGGATGCTCTCCCGAAAGAGGCCCCATCCTTTCACACCCACCACCTATTTGCCTCCACATTCTTCTCGCAGTGCCCAATGCATCCTTTCACCTCTTCTCCCTCCGGAGCCCTGAAGAAACAGCCTGTCTTAGTCGGCTCAGGCTGCTATAACAAAATACCACAGACTGTGTGGCTTATAAGTGATGGAAGTGTATTTCTCACAGCTCTGCGGGCTGAAAGCCCAAGGTCAAGTGGCAGCATGGTCAGGTTCTGGTGGGAGCCCTCTTCCTGGTTCACAGCTGAGGCTTTCTTGCTGTGTCCTTATGTGGTGGGAGGGGTGAGGGACGGCTCCAGAGCCTCTTTTGTAAGGACACTGATCCCATTCATGATAGTCCTTGCCTCCCAACCTGAGCACCTCCCAAAGACCCCACTTCCTGATACCATCCAACCCTTGCGCACCCCCAGGGATATCTGGCAGGCCGCTCCTGCCCTTGAACCGGGAGCGGTTGCTATACGCCATGAGGGTTGCCCAGGTCACCCACTGCCTTATGGCTGATCCGGGGTATTTTTACTCTCCTTCCCATCCATCTCTATCCCTCATGCTCCAGGAAACCTCCCTGACTCTACCAGGGTCCACTGACCAACCCCCCTCCAGAGCTCTCTAGTACCCCAAAACTCAACATATGAGTTTTGGGGGGGACACATTCAGACCATGGCACAGCCCGAATGTCACCTCCCCTCTCAGAGAGAGATTGGGCACAGAGTGTGCTATTCTTACTTCTGCCTCCATCACCTTCAGTTTAATAATGCATTTTTGGTCAGTTGTCCACAGTGGCCCGGAAACAGCCAGAGGCAGCAGGGACCACATCTTACCCATCTCTGTACACTCAACACCCTCACACCGCACCTGGTGTATGTTTGCTACTCGGTTGTTTCAGTAAGCTTCAGCTATTAATAACAGCAGCAAGTATTCTATTCACTGACTGCTTATTCTCTGCCAGGTTGAACCAATACATGCAGCTGCTAAAATGCATATGTGACCCGAGGAGCGGGTGGGGCCTCTGGGAGGCCTCCTCCCTCCAGTAAATGAGGGTGAGATGACTGAATTGTCATCTTGGACTGAGACCTGGGATCCAGAGGTCCACGGGTGGGAGGGCCTCCCAGCTGGCCAACTTTGGTCAGCCAGAGGCCACTGTGGGAGGCTCCCAGATTAGGGGGGGGTGCTCCCTGAGGTGGGGCTCCTCAGGAGGGCAGGGCAAGGAGAACAGGCCATAGGTGTTAGGGCTCTCCAGCCAGTGCCGGGGAAAAGAGGAGACACAAGAAGTGGCCTTGGGTCTCTTTACCTCTACAGCCAGGAAACATCTTCGCATGTTGGCTAAATCCTTGAAAGAACAGATGAAGAACTGGAGTAGCGTTGACGCACTAATAAGGACCATGTAAAAACTTCATCGTTTCACATACAAATCCACCTGAGGAAAGCGCAAAGCTCAGCCAAGTGGCCTTAAAATTGCTCGTCGTGCCCTGTTAAAGAGAAAGGGAGGAGGAAGAAAAGGAATGAAAAGTGACAGAGACTGTGGAAAATAAATCATTGCTGTTTAGATTCTGCCCGTTTCATCAACATTCCCTGTTGCTCTTCCAGAGAGATCTGGCCTAGCTGGAGCTTGACATTGCCTGATACCTTCCATTTATCTCTTGGTTTATCTCTCAAAGGGAAATATTTGGGAGAAGTGAACTCCACACTCTCTGCTGAAAGTGCCTTAGTGACTGCATTCAGCGCGGCTCTCGCTGTCGTGGAGGGCTAGCGCATGTGGCTTAGCAGGGCCTGGAGATAACCAGCATTAGAAAACCTGCCACTAGGACATTCTGATCCTGGATCTGGTCACACCTTGGGTTCGAACATGCCCAGGTCCACTGTAGCTGAAATAGAGTCGCTGTATGGTGACATTTCAAGGTAAGGACAGGGTTGTTTAGAATATTTTAAAGTCACTTTTTCCACCAGTAGATTAGTCCTGAGCACCTTTCCCCTGTTTATGTCCAGGAGCAGGCACAGTCTCAGTCCTTCCTAGGCCCTGGGATCGAGGCCCGTCTGCCCTCTTGTCAAGACCATGCAATTCTCCCACCCATCCCAGCATTCTGGGCTACCCCGCACCCTGAGGGCCACTCATGGAAAGAACGGGGCTCCTGCTTTACTTGGGAGCCCTCCGTTTCGGGATATGTTGGCCCAAGGCTCAGAAATAAATAGGAGACCTAAACTCTTCTGCTTCAGCTAATAATAACAACAACAACAATATTAACAAGTGTTCTAGCTACAGATTGCTTGTGCTGTGCCCGGCTTTACACTAAGCCCTTTATATATCATCTCATTCCACCCTCCCTCCAGTCCTAGGGGATTGGTGTTACTATCCTCATTTCTCAAACCTACCTAGTCTCCCAGCTACTGAATGGCAGAGTCCAGTTTCCAAGCTCCTAGCCTCTCCAACCCTTGCGCACCCCCAGGGATATCTGGCAGGCCACTCCTGCCCTTGAACCGGGAGCGGTTGCTATACACCATGACGGTTGCCCAGGTCACCCACTGCCTTATGGCTGATCCGGGGTATTTTTACTCTCCTTCCCATCCATCTCTATCCCTCATGCTCCAGGAAACCTCCCTGACTCTACCAGGGTCCACTGACCAACCCCCCTCCAGAGCTCTCTAGTACCCCAAATACTCAAAGTGTGATCCACAGACCAGCAGCCGGGCACCGACAGGGCGTTATGTGGGCCTGAGACCCTATATCCCAATCCATGTTGTAACAAGACTCCAGGTGACTCCACTGCATTTAGGCTCTCCGTCATCTATGTCTTCCTCACTTATCAATGGCCTTGTATGGTTGTAGAGCTGTTTCTTAGGTGGCCCCTTTGTCTTTCTGGAGAGATCGTAAGTGCAACGTGGGTTAGCCGCAATCACCGGAGGCAGTCTAAATTGGATAGCTGGAACAGAACAGGTAATTTGGGGTCCTTGCCCCCAGAGTGATCGTATCGTAAGCCCTGTTGAATGGCGTCTTATACATCAGTATTATCCCAAGGATCCCAGTGGCCTTTTGGACACCACCTCCCCTTGACTTTTGTTTGGGTCCTGGAGGTGCATAACCATTCATTGATTTATGTAGGGGTTTTCGGGCACTGAGGTTCTTGGAAGAAGTGACACTTTGTTTTTTTTTAATGCTGAAAGAACCCAGCCCAAACTCTGGAATTCTCCCCTAGGGCTGTCTCTCTGACCCCACGTCTCAGGTGTCCCAAGTGCCCCAATCCTTACTGCATACTTGGCAGCCCAGCTACGCTGAATCAAAGAGGAAGCCACCTCCTGCGGGCTCTGGAATGTCAAAGCCCTGTTCATAAAAGAGTTCATAGGAATCCTGCGGTTTCTACCGGGCTACCACCAGGTCCCCTGACACACTGTACTCCTCCAGAGCTGTCACTACCTCTTAAACAGCTCTCACTTTAAAAAATCACCTATTTAACATGTGCATCAGTGCTGAGAGAAAAACTATATATATATATATATATTTACTCTTTCTCACTTCCTGGGGGAAGGGTGGGACCCACGATGACTACTCTTTAGCAATTGCTATGACTCACTCTGGGAGTGAGAGCCTTTTAGCAGGGAGGGAAATGATTTGTGTGGTCTTTGGAATGCAGGTATGGGCTGTACTTTCAGGAGTGTTTGCTGATAAAGGATAGTTGTGAGAGGCAAACCTGTTACCTAAAAGCACGTAGTGTGTGTGTGGTGTGTGCCTGCCCCCAGCCCCCATCCCTTGGAGGAGAGGGCAGTTTATGTTAGGGCAGCCTTTGGCAGGGCTGGAGTGCCAGAAGGTTCTCTCTGTAGTGAGAGTCAGTGCATCTCCTTGGGCGCAGCCCCAGGCCTCTGCCCTCGCAGGGAATGCCCCTCCTCTTGGCAGATGCCAAGTTAGACGCTCTTGAGGCTGTAAGTATGCAACTGAGGCAGGTGGTGTCAGAGCACCTTGCCTGGCTCTCCACGAAGACCAGTCCCAGGCTTTCAGGGCGCAGGTCTGGAGCGCCGAGGATCAACTCAAGGCCAGGGAGAGGCCCGCTCACCCACCGCGTAGGCTCAGCTCATGGACAAGGGAGCTCTGGGCTGGCTCTTGCATCCACGAGGTTTGCAAGACCCTTGAGCCTTGGCGCAAGTGAGCCAGTGGCCTTAGAACAGCCCAGAACAAGGCCAAGGAGAGTGCAGTTGCGGAAGGCAGCAGTTGGGTGGAGAGGCCTGGTGTGGTGACGATTTGTGTGTTGGGCCATCCTTTCCCCTTCTCTGTTTCAGAGGTGTGTCATAGAAGGGTTAGGACGGTGGAGTCGAGCGAGCCTGTCAGGGTTCCAAACTCAGTTCTGCTGCATACTAGACGTAGAGTCCTTAGGCAAGTTACCAAACCTCTCTGTGCCTCAGTTTCTTCCTCTGTAAGATGGACCATAATAGCATCCACCTCATACAATTGTTGTGAGGATGGAAGGGGTTAATTCATGTAAAGAGTTTAGAACAGTGGCTTAATGAGTATACCATTATTCTCGGGGAACAAAACTCAACGTCCTAGAAGGTGGCAGGGGTGGGGTAGGGGGAGCATTTTAATCTTCTGAAACCTAAGAGACAAACTTCACCCATAGATTTTTCTATACTGTCAAAAAGAAAGACCAGCACATATGTCACTTCCTATTGTCAGGGATACCATTTCAGATTATGTTGTAACATGGTAGCAAAGCCCTAACTCTGCCTTAGGAGAAATCATACCTTAAGAAAAAAAAAAATTGAACATTGAACATGGGGCTGGCTCTCAAGCCATTTCCATTTTTAGAATTAACTCTATGGTCTCTTAAAATTAAAAGAATATCAGTGTTCTGAATCTATAGCTGAGAGGTTTTGATGGATATTTCTACGTAAAACATATGGTTTTATGGAGGAAAGACAGGTCTTTAACTTAAGTGTATTTAGATTTCTGCCTCTTTTTACAGTACCTGTAATACCCATCACCACTTCACTTTTTTCAGGGTCTGCCCTGAATCTATTGATTTGTGCATCTATCTATTTGTGCATCCTTTCATTCATCTGATATTCAGCAAGCATTTATTAAGCATCTACTACATCCCAAGTTAGATGTTGTTATCACTGTAAGGATGCAAGAGATCCAGGGACCTATCTTGGGAGACTATAATACAACAGCACACAACACACATACACTAAATGAGGATGGAATCAGTAAAAGAAGGAGAAATATAGAAGACACCACAACATGTTCACATCAGGATTAG
This sequence comes from Kogia breviceps, assembly GCF_026419965.1. Taxonomy (NCBI): domain Eukaryota; kingdom Metazoa; phylum Chordata; class Mammalia; order Artiodactyla; family Physeteridae; genus Kogia; species Kogia breviceps. The sequence goes on along the minus strand of NC_081322.1, from coordinate 83,506,226 downwards.
CTAACTAGTTTAAAATTATAAAATCAAATCCAGTAACATTTCCAAATGTAGACATGTTCTCTGTTGAGTAGCTCAGAAGCATACTGGCTACTCAACCCAAGGAGTTTAGAGGCTTGGAGAGAATCACAGTCACAGAAACCACAGCCAGACAAGCCAAGCAATGGTAATCGGATGAGAAAAGGAAACATCATGTCTCTTTAAGCAAAAGATTTCGCAGGTGGCAATGAAAAGCAAACAAAAGAACAAAGATATAGACTAGCATTCCCTTTCATAAACACTGTTTACTATAATTTTACGAATTAATATAAACTCCATGTGTACTTCTTGTACTAAGAAAATGCTTTCATGAAACAAAAAGAGCGTTCTGGGTTTTTTAGAGAAAGGGAATTGTTGTCACATAAAACCTATTGCCTAGCAACAAAACAGCAACTCATCACACCTTTCTCCCAGCCATAGACACACACATTTGTAAGTCATGCCTCCTGACTTACAAACACAGGATTCTTTTAATAGGATCTGTGGTTACGGTAACTGGGTGTTAAGGTTCTAGTTTAAAACGCAAATCAGTATGAAGTCCTGCCAATTGCTAAGAAGTTAGTCATATAGTCAGAGCCTCTGAAAAAGCCATGATGTAATAAAACTGGGTTCCTTTGGACTGGGTTCCCTTTCTTTTTCTTTTCCTATACTGAAAGTTTCTCAGAAGTGTCTCTCTCTCTGTCTTGCCCCTTAGCCAGGGGCACTGGGATGGTCCTTCGTCTCTGGCTCTCATGCTCTGTGTGAAAATGGAATCATGCAACACAACACCTCTCTTCAGAGTCTAAATCTATTGCTGAAAACCCAAGCCCATTTCAATGTCAGATTTGTTTCATTGCCTGATGCTAAGTCAAAATGAACAGCTCATCTCACTTTCAAATGTTGTGTATAACAGAACCAGTGGACTCGAAGTTTGGAAGTGAGTTGCTTACCAACATTCTGTAGAATAGAGTGTATTCAGTGATATGACTCACAGATAAATTACTTCACCCTCATGGACCTCAAACTAGGTGCGCCGTTTGCTGTAGATTAACTCAGTGCTTAACCCTTCCGGGTATAGAGAATTTCCACTCACCTTCTTTCTCCCAAAGTCTCAAATGTTTCTGAGAGGTGACAAGGGTGTCCGTGGGAGGCACAAACTGCTGGCTTGGGAAGATGGTGGCACTCGGGGGCCACCTCACCTGAGAGCTGGATTCATTGTTTCTCACTATGTTCCAGCTATCAGTAGGGGCATTAATTACGGGAAAATGCAAATCTCAGCAGTTTGGCAAGTAGGGGTAAACACTGGAATACCTTTCATCTCTAGCTGTGTAGGCAGTTTTACATTCAGGAAAAGTTCAATATTCCATGAGATGAAGCACGTTATCCCATCCCATTTATTGCCTTTTTGAAATAAACATTTAAAGTGTATTTTTCTTGTCAGCATTCCAAGGTCTTAAATCTCTAATGCTAGCTGAAGGCTGTGAATAGGAGGGAGAAGTCTGTACACCTGCTCTGTGTGTGCCCCATCTAAATGTTTATAAATGTTTTCTTGTGCAAAGAAACGGGGACATTGCTGTGACACCAATAGGCATACATTCAGCTTCAGTCATCAGGGGCTTTGTGATTTGAGGATTTGTCATTTTCTTCCAATCTTTTTTCAACTTAAGATCAGTTACAGTAGGAGTCCAATGACTTGTGATAACAGCAAAGGTAAAATATTTAATCTGAGCTCTGAAATGTTGCGATAGTCTTATTACCGCTAATAGAGGGCTGATGATTTCTGCAAGAGTTTAGAAGAATCTAGAGTGACAAGCTGAAACAAGAGACTGAGAAAGTAGGGTTTTTATTTTTTTTTAAGACATTCATTTTTTAGAGCAGTTTTAGATCCACAGCAAAATTGAGGGGAAGGTACAGAGATTTTCCATATGCCCCCTCCCCCCACCCGACTCCCCCATTGTCAACATCCCTCACCACAGTGGTACATTTGTTACAACTGATGGACCTTCATGAACACATCATCATTACCCGAAGTCCATAGTTTGCATTAGGGTTCATTCTTGCTGTTGTACATTTTATGGGTTTGGACAAAGACATAATAACATGCATCTACTATTACAGTATCATTCAAAGCAGTTTCACTGCCCGAAAACTCCTCTGTGCTCCACTTATTCATCCCTCCCTCACCCCAAACCCTGGCAACCAGTGATCTTTCTACTGTCTCCATGGTTTTGCTTTTTCCACAGTGCCATATGGTTGAAATCCTACAGCCTTTGCAGGTTGGCTTCTTTCACTTAGCAATATGCATTTAAGTTTCTTCCACATCTTTTCATGGTTTGATGGCTCATTGCTTTTTAGTGCTGAATAATATTCCACTGTCCGAATGTACCACACTTTATCCACCACCTAGTAAAGAACATCTTGTTTGCTTCCAAGTTTTGGCAATTATGAATAAAGCTGCTATAAACGTTCATGTACAGGGCTTTGCGTGACATAAATTTTCAACTCATTTGGGTAAATACCAAGGAGTGTGATTGCTGGATTGTACGGTGAGAGTATATTTAGTTTTGTAAGAAACCACCAAACTGTCTTCCAAAGTGGTTGTATCAAAGTGAGGAAGGAGAGTTCCTGTTGCTCCACACCCTTACCAGTATTTGGTGTTGTCAATGTTTTAGATTTTGGCTATTCTAATAGGCGTGCAGTGGTATCTTATTGTTGTTCTAATTTGCATTTTCCTGATGACAAATGATGTGGAACATCTTTTCATATGCTTATTTGCCATCCATATATCCTCTTTAGTGAGGCGTCTATTCAGGTTTGGGCTGAATTTTTAGTCAGGTTCTTTGTTTTCTTATTCTTGAAAGAAAGTAGTTGTAAAGAGTAAGTTAGTCTCTTCATCACCTAAACACCCAGATATGTCACTGTGCCTCTGGACCCCATGGTGCAGTAACATTCCACCTTCCAGAACAGCCCTCATGCTGCCACAAAGGTGACTCAGAGGCTAAGGGGACAGCCTTGGAGACCCCAACTCTGTACCCTTCCTACTAGATGACCTTAGGCAAGTTAATTCACGTTTCTTACACTTAGGCTTCTTTTCCATAAAAATTAAGATCATAACAGTCCTTATGTCTAGGAGTTTGTACAGACTAAATAACATTGACAATGGTCTAGCACAGTGCCTGACACATAAGGTAAGGGCTCAGGAAATATTACTTGTTATTAATAAGAAGGGAACCATAGTATGGAATTGTTAAGTGAAACTGGGCTTTAAGAATAGGAGTGTTGGGCTTCCCTGGTGGCACAGTGATTAAGAATCCACCTGCTAATGCAGAGGACATGGGTTCGAGCCCCAGTCCAGGAAGATCCCACATGCTGCGGAGCCCCTAAGCCTATGAGCCACAACTACTGAGCCCATGCGCCGCATCTACTGAAGCCCGCGCGCTCTAGAGCCCATGCTCCGCAACAAGAGAAGCCACCACAATGAGAAGCCCGCATACCTCAACGAAGTGTAGCCCCCGCTCACTGCAACTAGAGAAAGCCCGCACACAGCAATGAAGACCCAACACAGCCAAAAATAATAAATAAATAAAAGTAAATAAATTTATTTTTTAAAAAAAGGAGTACTGTTTTATTTCCCCTTTGATTTCTTCAGTGATCTCTTGGTTATTTAGCAGCACACTGTTTAGCCTCCATGTGTTCGTGTTTTTTACAGTTTTTTTCCTGTAATTGATTTCTAATCTCACAGTGTTGTGGTTGGAAAAGATGCTTGATATATATGATTTCAACTCTCTTAAATTTTCCAAGGTTTGATTTGTGACCCAAGATGTGATCTATCCTGGAGAATGTTCCATGTGCATTTGAGAAGAAAGTATATTCTGCCGCTTTCAGGTGGAATGTCCTATAAATATCAATTAAATCCATCTGTTCTATTATGTCATTTAAAGCTTGTGTTTCTTTATTTCTTTTCTGTCTGGATGATCTGTCCATTGGTGTAAGTGAGGTGTTAAAGTCTCTCACTATTATTGTGTTACTGTCAATTTCCCCTTTTATGGCTGTTAACATTTGCCTTATGTATTGAGGTGCTCCTATGTTGGGTGCATAAATATTTATAATTGTTATATCTTCTTCTTGGATTGATCTCTTGATCATTATGGAGTGTCCTTCCTTATCTCTTGTAACAGTCTTTATTTTAAAGTCTATTTTATCTGATACAAGTATTGCTACTCCAGCTTTCTTTTGATTTCCATTTGCATGGAATATCTTTATCCATCCCCTCACTTTCAGTCTGTATGTGTATGTGTCCCTGGGTCTGAAGTGGGTCTCTTGTAGACAGCATATATATGAGTCTTGTTTTTATATCCATTCAGCTAGTCTGTGTCTTTTGGTTGGGGCATTTAATCCATTTACATTTAAGGTAATTATAGATATGTATGTTCCTATTACCATTTTCTTAATTGTTTGGGGTTTGTTCTTGTAGGTCTTTTTCTTTTCTTTTGTTTCCCACTTTGAGAAATTCCTTTAACATTTGTTGTAAGGCTGGTTTGGTGGTGCTGAATTCTCTTAGTTTTGCTTGTCTGTAAAGCTTTTGATTTCTCCATCAAATCTGAATGAGATCCTTGCTGGGTAGAGTAATCTTGGTTGTAGGTTCTTCCCTTTCATTGCTTTAAATATATCCTGCCATTCACTTCTGGCCTGCAGAGTTCCTGCTGAAAAATCTGCTGATAACCTTATGGGGATTCCCTTGTATATTATTTTTTGCTTTTCCCTTGCTGCTTTTAATATTTTTTCTTTGAATTTAGTTTTTGTTAGTTTGGTTAATATATGTCTTGGTGTCTTTCTCCTTGGGTTTATCCCGTATGGGACTCTGTGCTTCCTGGACTTGGGTAACTATTTCCTTTCCCATGTTAGGGAATTTTTCAACTATAATCTCTTTGAATATCTTCTCAGATGTTTCTCTTTCTCTTCTTCTTCTGGGACCCCTATAATTCAAATGTTGGTGTGTTTAGTGTTGTCCCAGAGGTCTCTGAGATTGTCTTCAATTCTTTTCATTCTTTTTTCCTTTATTCTGCTCCTCGGCAGTTATTTCCACCATTCTGTCTTCCAGCTCACTTATTCATTCTCTGCCTCAGTTATGCTGCTATTGATTCCTTCTACTATATTTTTCATTTCAGTTATTGTGCTGTTCATCTCTTTTTGTTTGTTCTTTAGTTCTTCTAGGTCTTTGTTAAACATTTCTTGTATTTTCTTGATCCATGCCTCCATTCTATTTCTGAGACTTTGGATCATCTTTACTCTCATTATTCTAAATTCTTTTTCAGGTAGGTTGCCTATTTCCTCTTCGTTTATTTTGTGTTGTAGGTTTTTACCTTGCTCCTTCATCTGTAACATATTTTTTTGTCATCTATTTTTTTTTTGATGGAGGGCACTGTGTTCCTGTCTTCTGGTTGTTTGGCCTGAGGCTTCCAGCACTGGGGTTTACAGGCAGTTGGGTAGAGCTGGGTCTTGGTGCCAAAATGAGGACCTCCAGGAGACCTCACTCCATTTAATATTCCCTGGGATCTGAGGTTCTCTGTTAGTCCAGAGGTTTGAGCTTGATGCCTGACCCCCAGCCCATGAACCAAGATCCTGCAAGCCACACAGCACAGCAAAAAAAAAAAAAGAAAAGAAAAAGAAAAGAAAAACAAAGGAGCAGAACAATAACAAAGAATAAAATATAAAATAACATTAGAAAACTAACAGGTATATTAGAAAAAACTAAAAATATAAATGAAACAGCAACTGAAAGGTAAAACAGAACCACAATAGAAAAAAAAAAAAAGCCTGGAAAAGGCCTTGGCTATGGGGGGCAGGGCTCAGGCAGGGGCAGGACCTAGGCTCAGGACCCACGTGGCCAGAAAAGGCCCTGCAGGGGTCAGGGGCAGGGCTTGGGCTCAGCACAGCCCGAGGGGGCCCTGGAGTGCCTTCAGCCTCGGGAGTGTAGAGGATCAGGCCCTGGACTTCTGCAGGCTTGCCAGCACCCAAGTGGGCAGGGGAAATTCCAGCCACATTTCCCTGATCCTCCAATCCCAGGGGGTCCCTCCTTGTTCTCCTCTATTCTTCCTCCCCACCTTGCTCCCTCCCATGCCCCCAGGACCCACGTGGCCAGAGGGGGCCTCAGAGGGCAGAGGACCAGGCCTGGGACCTAAATAGACATTTTTCCAAAGAAGACATACAGACAGATGGCCAATAGGCACATGAAAAGATGCTCAGCATGGCTAATTATTAGAGAAATGCAAATCAAAACCACAATGAGGTATCACTTCACACTGGTCAGAATAGCCATCATCAAAAAGTCTACAAACAATAAATGCTGGAGAGGGTGTGGAGAAAAGGGAACCCTCTTGCACTGTAGGCGGGAATGTAAATTGATACAGCCTCTATGGAGAACATTTTAGAGGTTCCTTAAAAAACTAAAAATAGAACTACCATACAACCCGGCAATCCCACTACTAGGCATATACCCCGAGAAAACCATAATTCAAAAAGAGTCATGTACCACAATGTTCACTGCAGCACTATTTACAATAGTCAGGACCTGGAAGCAACCTAAGTGTCCATCAACAGATGAATGGATAAAGAAGATGTGGTACATATATACAATGGTATATTACTCAGCCATTAAAAGGAATAAAATTGGGTCATTTTTAGGGACGTGGATGGACCTAGAGTCTGTCATACAGAGTAAGTCAGAAAGAGAAAAACAAATATCATATGTTTAATGCGTATATGTGGAACCTAGAAAAATGGTACAGATGAACCTACTTCCAGGGCAGGAATAGAGACACAGACGTAGAGAATGGACATGTGGACATGGCGGGGAAGGGGAGGGTGGGACGAATTGGGAGATTAGGATTGACATATATACACTACTATGTGTAAAATAGATAGCTAGTGGGAACATGCTATAAAGCACAGGAAACTCAGCTCAGTGCTCTGTGATGACCTAGATGGGTGGAATGCGGGGGGGAGGGAGGCCCAAGAGGGAGGGGATATATGTATATACATAGCTGATTCACTTTATTGTACAGCAGAAACTAACACAACATTGTAAAGCAGTTATACTACAATAAAAAAAAATAGGAGTGTTGGCCAGTATGGTCTGTATAGTAGTTTGCTAGGAATGTGATAACAAAATATTAAAGATGATGCAGCTTAAATAACAGAAAGTTATTTTCTCACCTTTCTGGAGGATAGAGGTCTGAGATCAAGGTGTTAGCAGGGTTGGTTTCTTCTGAGGCCTCTCTCCTTGGCTTGTAGATGGCCACCTTCTCACTGTGTCTTACACAATCTTCTTTCTGTGTTTATCTGTGTCCAAGTTTCATATTCTTATTAGAACATTGCTCCTATTGGATTAGGGCCCAACCTGATGACCTCATTTTAACTTAATTACCTCTTTAAAGACATTTTCTCCAAATAATCATATGCTGAGGTGCTGGGGGTTAGAATTTCAACATATGAATTTTCAGGGGACACAATTCAACCTATAACAGTCTGGAAAATTCATGTGCTTTAGTTGGGCTTTTCAGGGAAATGAGATACGTTTTGAAATGACCGGGAAAAAGAATTCTGTCTGCTCTACACTCTGAAGTCTGCTTTCTAGGGGTTAGCACGTGAGGGAGCTGGCACTGTTCAGTGGAACAAGCAGAAACTGCCTTGTCACATGGAATCCTCTAACACCAACTGGCCACCCAGATTCACAGCCCCATGTGTTATAGGTTGAAATGTGTTCCCCCCAAATTCATATGTTGGAGTCCTAATACTGACCCTAGTATCTCAGAATGTGGCCTTATTTGGAGATGGGGCCCTTCTAGAGGTAATCAAGTTTAAAATGAGGACCTTAGGGTGTGCCCTAATACAATATGACTGGTCTCAGAAAAGGGGGAAATTGGGACTTCCCTGGTGGTCTAGTGGTTAAGATACCGCTCTTCTACTGCAGGGGGCATGGGTTTGATCCCCGGTCAGGGAACTAAGATCCCACATGGCCACAAGGCTGAAAAATAGAAAAAAAAAGAAAAGAAAAGGGGGAAATCTGTACCCAGAAGCACACATTAGGAAGATCTAAAGACATATCTACGAGCCAAGAGGGAGGCCCAGAACAGATCCTTCCCTCAGTGCTCAGAAAGAACCATCCCTGCTGGCACCTTGATTTAGGACTTCTAGCCTCCAGAACTGTGAGAAAATAAATTTCTGTTGTTTAAGTAGTACTTTGTTATGGCAGCCTTAGCAGACTAATACACCATGCTTCCTTCATTTACTTGACAATCATTTAATCTGTTTTTACAGTGTGTTAGGCCTAAAGATACAATCATGAATAACGTACATTTCTTACCCTTGTAGAAAGCTTGCAGGCTTTGGGGAGGAGCAAGTACATTAAAAAATCAGCGTGGCTGGTGTTTCATTTCCTCGTTGGTTGGAAATACATTTTCAGCTTTTATTTTACTTTGGTGTCAAAACACTGATTTTGCTAAGAAGGAGTCATTCTCTGTGGGGTGGGGGAAAGGCTCGGCCTCCCTCAAGTTCCTGCCTGCAGCCCTAGTCCCCTAATGCCCCATCCAATCTAGCCACCCCCAGTCCTCCCTCCACACAGGATCTTTGGGAAGGCAAATCGCTCATGCCACAGCTCAATCCACGCCATCCCTCTCTGGCTGAAAGCATTTCGGTGACTTCCCATTTTCCCAAGATCAGCATCACTCCACTGGTCTCCTGCTTCCGCCACGTTGGCCTTGCTCCCCCAAAGGGAGCTTGGCTCGCTGTTCCTTCTGCTGGAACCCCTCTTCCCTCAGTTCTTGACCTGGTCAATCTACCTCCCTTCAGATCTCATTTAGTCATCATTTCTCCTAGAGAGCTTTCTTTGAGCACCCCACTTAGGACAAATCTCCCTTATAACCCCAGTACCATATCTATCTATATCCTTATCACCACTGAGATTTTTTTTTATTTGTGCAGTTGTCTGATATCTCTGAGCTTTGTAAAACTGCGTCCAAATCCATTCACTATAATATCCTCAGTGCTTGGACACATAGTTGGGGCTCAGTAAACACTGGTTGAGTAAATCAATGAATAAATGAATGAGCAGGTCAATACCGACCCCTAGAATTTTCAATTTGGGAAGCAAGCTGTAGTATTTGAAAAATAGTAAAGTATCAGTGAATATGGGCATAGTCAGTACAAATTTGAGTATTATTGTGGAAATAAACTTTTTGCAGTTTTTTAATGTTAAGAAGCTCTTCTTATCTCTGAAAATTAATTTCCTCCTATTACACTTGGAATAGATTTCCTGTATATTTACTAAATATTCTATTTACTAAAAAATCTCTCATACATGTTTAGAGAATTTTTAATTCTAATCCTCTCTTTTTAAAACAGTTGGACACCGGTTGACTGGTGACAGATTAGTAGATTTCATTGCTAGACTAAGGATTTTCAAGGTCTTCTGAGTTTAATTTAATTGAATATTGAATGATTTTGAAGGACTATAGAGCAAAGGTATTTCTGCTCCATAATTGATCTACCAAAGTTTATTGGCTTTTGCTGGTATAAAGAAGATTATGAGTCTAGAGGCCCAGCCCTGGAGGATTTGTTGATCTACCCCAGGACACAAAAATGTAAACAGATATTACAGTGCAGCAAGATAAATGCTCCCAGAGGAATGTACAAAATGCTATTAACTTCACACAGCAAATGGAAAATACAGATTTACACAATCACCCCAACTTTCCACATTTCAATAAGTATCACAATTGGAGAAGGAAATATGATGAATAGGACAAGACTTAATTACGCTGTTTGTTTGTTAGGACAAATGATTTTATATTCATCCTTTTTTACCTTTTCGCAAGAGTAAGCTTACATGTTTCTTTATTTTGTCGGCTTTCGTGAGAAAATCGCTTCCTTTCTTCTTGTCATTTCTCCCCCTTCCTCTGTCCGCCAGTGCCTTCCCCCATGTATAATTATTTTTTCACTTTATAGTTGGTCTTTTGGTACTGGGTTCCCTAAGGGAGACAAATTAGTATTCCCTAAGTCACCTGACTTTTCAATGTATCCTCCTCGATTTCTAGCTTTCTTAAAAATATAAAATAACTAATTTCTTATCTAGATATTTAAGAATTTGGAGTGAATGGGGAAGCTAGAATCTTAAGATACAAGTTCAATTTTTCAATTAGGTTTGGAGTATATATAATGCAGTTATCTAAACAACATGGAAATTGGTGTAGTAAATTAAAAATGTAACCCATTCAACATAACTTTTCTTTTAGCTACAAGCATAATTTATTACTAGCTGCTTCCGTTCTGACCCTACTGGGTTAAATTGTTCAGATGAGTCAAAATGTTTTCTGAGAAACATTTTTGATATATTTTAAAATCTGATATATTTTTTAATCTATCAGGTCCAATTAAGTTCTGAAAATATTAGCAAGTAAAGCTATTGTAAAGTATCTGCTTTCATAATTTATAGAAAGTAGAATATCTTGTTATGTAATTATTTAACAAAAGACACCCCTTCCTGATAGTAGAGGAGCTATATAGGTGACCTGCTGGTGGGTTATGGCCTCTTTTGCTCACTAGGTGGCTGTTTCCTTAGACCCCAGCAATGACTCTTTAGCCAATCATATATAGAGAGTCATATGATAAGCCAAATGGTCATTCATTCAACCATTCACTCATTCAACTAACTTTTATTGAGTTCCCTCTGTGCGCTATAGCCACTGTTCCAGGCCCTGGGGAAACAGCAGAGAACGCAGCTGGCTAAGTGCCTGCCTTCGTGGAGCTTACCTTCAAGTAAGCAAAACAGACCATAAACACATCAATAACCATATACTCTAAGGTCCAGTGACATTCAGTGTTACAAAGAAATAAAAGCAGAGGAAGGGGTCAGAGCTGATGAGAGGTGATGTTTTAAATAGAGTGAACAAGAGAAAGACAAATACCATATGATATCACTTATATGTGAAATCTAGAAAAAAAGCGATACAAATGAAATTATTTACAAAACAGACTCACAGTCATAGAGAATGAATTTATGGTTACCTGGGAGGAAGGATGGGAGGTGGGGTATATTGGGAGTTTGGAATTGACATGTACACACTGCTGTATTTAAAATAGATAACCAATAAGGACCTACTGTAAAATTAATTAATTAATGTAAAAAATGAAAAGATTAAAAAATAAAGAGGATAACATAGTATCTATCCCCCCAATAAATAAATAAATAAATAGGGTGAACAAGGAGGGCTCTCTGAGGATTTGACATTTAAATGGAGACCTGAAGGAAGTGTGAGCCGTTAAATATCAGGGGAAGAGTGTCCCATGGAGGGGATACAGCAAGCACAAAGGCAATGAGACAAGAATATGCTCAAGACCAAGTGCAGAAAACTTTTCTTTTTTAATCAAACCAAGAACAGCACATTCTAAGTTCATTTCAAACGACAGAAAACGTCTTCTCTTGTGAGTTACTCAATGATTCATTAATTATGAGACGAGTTCAATAGGGATTTGTCAACCTGGAGAGACTTAAAATATTTCTTTTCTACTAATTTATACCTTCCAACAGCTGGTATGTATGTATGTGCAGAGAAGGGTAGGAAATTAGAAGATATTCAGGACAAAGGGAGGGAACAGAATTTTCTAGGTGGAGCTGCTGAGTGGACTCTTTTAAAAGGGAGGCACTAGGGCTTCCCTGGTGGCGCAGTGGTTGAGAGTCCGCCTGCCGATGCAGGGGACACGGGTTCGTGCCCCGATCCGGGAAGATCCCACGTGCCGCGGAGAGTCTGGGCCCGTGGGCCGTGGCCGCTGAGCCTGCGCGTCCGGAGCCTGTGCTCCGCAACGGGAGAGGCCACAGCAGTGAGAGGCCCGCGTACCACAAATAATAATAATAATAATTTTAAAATTTAAAAAAAGGGACACACTCAGCTGGCATGTGCCTCTTGTCCTTTGCCCTTCCTCACTTTGTGTCCTGAACACAGACAGGTTGCTAGAGGTGGAGCATTTATCTTGCAACCACCTGGCAAGGAGTATGAGGGACAAATGTCACATACAAAGGAGCATGAGGGACAAATGTCACATACAATGGATTGCTAAACCAAAGGCTAGAAGCAGCCCAGGATCCTGATGGCTGCCCTGACCCACCAGAACCACCAATCCACAGGCTTCTTGTGTGCGGGAAAAGAAACCGAAAGAAGCCTGATGTGCTAAGCCAGTCCGTGCAGCGTTCTGTTAATTCTCAGCCAAGTGAGATGCCCATTTATATTACACAGCAAAGTTTTCCTCCAGATTTGAAGATGGACTTGATTATTAATAGAATGTGTGGGAGGGTTATTGAAAAAAGTCAGCCCCTGAATCAAAATTCACTGGCCACACTTCACCAGGAAGGAAAAAGTTCTTAAAGGGAATCTAGTTCTTGCTCTTCCATTTCCACACGGTCCAGGGAATAGTCATTTGTGTTGTGAGAATAGGGCCCTGGGGCCTGACAACCTTGACCTGGACCCTAGAGTTCCGCTTTGCCATCTGCAGATGAAAATGACTCAGGCCCAATTCTCCTGTTATTTTTCAGATATCTAACTGTAGCTCAAGGTTTAATATGATTCATGTATTATAAACCTGAATGTATACTTGTAGATACTTATAGCACTTTTGTCATGTTTAAGTCTTCAAGCTGTCTTTGCACAACTTTCCACATATGAAGAGGTTAGGAATTAAGGTCTGTTCTCACAAGTGCGTGAGATGAGAATCTTGCTATAAATGTCAGCAAAGCACTTTGAGATTATTCTGCATAATATTCCAGAAAATTCCTGGAAATTCTAGGTAATATATAATCAACACTCAATGATTTGTACCCCCCCCTTTTTTTAGAAGATGTTGGGGGTGTAGGAGTTTATTAATTTATTTTATTTATTTTTGCTGCGTTGGGTCTTCGTTTCTGTGCGAGGGCTTTCTCTAGTTGCGGCGAGCGGGGGCCACTCTTCATCGTGGTGCACGGGCCGCTCACTGTCGAGGCCTCTCTTGTTGCGGAGCACAGGCTCCAGACGCGCAGGCTCGGTAGTTGTGGCTCACGGGCTTGGTTGCTCTGCAGCATGTGGGGTCCTCCCAGACCAGGGCCCGAACCCGCGCCCACCACGTTAGCGGGCAGATTCTCAACCACTGCGCCACCAGGGAAGGCCCGACTTGTACCCTTTTTTAAAAGTTTCTCCTACTGCTCAGTCATTGCTCAGAGAATTCAAACTAATTGAAATCTGAGCCCAGTTATAAATTAGGAAGCTTATTTGCTAAGAGAAAAAAATAATAATCATGATGAAAACCAAGGGACATAACAGATGATCTTAGGCTTTGGACTATACATACAGTTAAATAATATGTGTGAAGTATGTAAAGAAGTTCAAAGTACCACAGAAATTTAGGTTTATTTTTATTGTTGCTTAGTAAATTCAAGGTCTAGAATATTTTTTAAAGGATAGGCTGCCTTTTATCCTTCAGATACCCTAGCAATGGAAGGAATATTGGCAAAATAGGATTCTTTTAAAATTAGTAATTTATTTTTCTAAGTGCTTTTCTTTCAATAAAAGCAGTGATATGCATTCTAAATGTTCTTTCATAGAACCTATCAGATGTATTACTTACATATCACAGTTTAGAATTTTTTAAAGAGGGCTACAAAATGCTCTGTATGTCCTGATGATGTTTCAATGGTTGTGTGATGATCCAAATTTACATTCAGGTTAATATCAGTCACAGTGATCTATAATTAGTTGAATTTTAAAGGCATTGTACTGCTCCGGATTTTTGGTGGTGATTGACAGAAAACCCAACTCAAAAGGCATAAGAAAGAGAAGGGAATTTCTTAGTTCACTTAACTGAAGGATTCAGGGGAATTGGCAGAGTTAGTCCCAGGAGTTCAAACAATGTCATCCAGACCCAACCTTTCTTTCTTCTCTTGGTTGTGGTTTCTTCCATTTTTACTTAATATTTGGCTGTGCCAATGTCACATCCTAATTGTAGGAAGTCCATTTTTAAGTCTCCCAAGAGTTGAAAATCTAAAATAAAATAACATAACCCAGAATTGAGTCCCATTGGAGGAATTAAGGATCACATGAAGCTAATCATTGTGAATAGGGGACTCTCACCTTCTTATTGGCTATGTTTGTGTCACATGCCCAAACTTGGAGCTAAGGTTTGAGTCAGCTCACCAAACCACATGGACCAAGAATGGGGAGTGAACAGATGTTCAAGGCAAGTATTGATTCTGTTACTGGAGGAAGGGGGAAAGAATGTTGGGTAGTTAAAATCAAGAAATGTCTGTGATTGGCTCAAATAGCACTTTGTGTATCCAAGACCTCTAATTGTACTGTTTTGTCATTTTTTTTTCTCTATTCCCTATTAGACTGTAAACTCCTTAAAAGAAGGAAACATGATTATTTGATTACGGCCACCTTTCCCCCTTTACTCTCTACTTTGGACAATGCCTAACATTTAGCTGGTACTCATCAAATGATTTTTGAATGAATGAATGAATAGCAATTGATACCAGCAAGAAGTATTTAAATTATTACAGCAAGTAGCAGTGAGATGAGTGCTATTAAAAGGTTTACTTATTTTCAGTTCATACCATTTACTGGTTCTCTGTAAGGCAAGTCTGAGCCTCCTAAGTGTAGTCTGAAATTATCTAACGTTTATAAGTTATATGATTCCTTTATAGGTTGTGTACACTTAATATTCCCCAAACATAGGACAGAATTAAATACCCATATTTGCACTTAATGACAGAACAAAAATAGACAAGGACAAGAAATATATTAGGGAATAACTTTACAAATTGTTTATTTTTTGAGGTTTTTAAAATTGTGGTAAAAAGCACATTATGTAAAATTTACCATCTCAACCATTTTTAAGAATATAATGCAGTATTGTTAACTGTATGTACATTATTATGCAACAGATCTTTACAACTTTTCATCTTGCAAAACTGAAACTCTGTACCTTGAAGAACAACTACCCTTTTCCCTCTCCCCCACAGCCCCTGGTAGCCACCATTCTACTTTCTGTTTCTGAATTTGACCACTTTAGATACCTTAGATAAGTGGAATCACTTATGTGTATTTGTCTTTTTGTGACTGGCTTATTTCACTCAGCATATAAAGTCTTCAAGGTTCTTCCGTGTTGTAGCATATGACAGGATTTCCCTTTTTTTTTTTTAAAGGTTGAATGATATTTGATATTTCATTGTATGTATATACCACATTTTCTTTATCCACACATCTGCTGATGGACATTTATCTTGCTTCCACCTCTTGGCTATTGTGAATAATGCTGCAATGAACATCAGTGTGCAAATATCTCATCAAGATCCTGTTTTCAATTTTTTTAGATATATACACTGAAGTGGGATTGCTAGATCATACAGTAAATTATGTTTTTGATTTTTTGAGGAACCACTATACTGTTTTCCATAGCAGCTGCATTATTTTATTTTCCCACCAACAGTGCACAAGCTTTCCAATTTCTCCACATCTTCACCAACACCTATTGTTTTCTTTTTCTGTTTTTTTCTTTTGTTTTGTTTTTTGATAGAGGCCATTCTAACAGGTGTGAGATATCTCATTTTGGTTTTGATTTGCATTTTCCTGATGGTTAGTGATGTTGAGCATCTTTTCATATGCTTGTTGGCCATTTGTATGTCTTTTTTGGAGAAATGTCTATTCAAGTTCTTTGCCCATTTTTAAAATCAGGTTGTTTTTCTGTTGACGAGTTATAGGAGTTCCTTACAGATTCTGGATATTAACCCCCATCAGATGTGTGGTTTGCAAACGTTTTCTTCTATTCCATAGGTTGCCTTTTCACTCTGTTCACTGTTCTTTGCTGTGAAGAAGTTTTTAAGTTTGATGTAGTCTTATTTGTCTGTTTTTGCTTTTGTTGCTTGTGCTTTTGGTATCATATTTGAGAAATCATTGCCAAATCCAATGTCATGAGGCATTCCCCTTATGTTTTCTTCTAAGAGATTTATAGTTTTAGGTCTTACATTTAGGTCTTTAATAGGTTATTTTTTGTATATGGTGTAAGGTAAGGTGTAACGTCATTCTTTTGCATGTGGTTTTCCAGTTTTCCCAACACCATTTGTTGAAGAGACTATGCTTTTCCCACTGTGTAGCTTTGGCCCCTTGTAGAAGATCATTTGACCATCTACACAAAGGTTTATTCCTAGTCTCTGTGTTACATACCATTGGTCTATGTGTCTGTCTTTATGCCCGTGCCTCACTGTTTTGATTACAGTAGCTTTGTAATACACTGTGAAATCAGGAAGTGTGAGGCCTCCAGCTTTGTTTTTCTTTCTCAAGGTTGTTTTCATTATTCAGTGTCCTTTGAGATTCCATATGAATTTTAGGATTGTTTTCTATTTCTGCAAAAAATGCCATTGGTATTTTGATAGGGATTGCATTGAATCTGTAGATCACTTTGGGTAGAATGGACATTTTCACAACATTAATTCTTCCAATCCATTAACACAGAATGGCTTTTCATTTATTTGTGTCTTCTTTAATTTTTTTTTTTTAACAATCTTTTGTAGTGTTAAGTGTGCTAGTCTTTCACTTCCTTGGTTAAGTTTATTCCTAAGTATTTTACTCTTTTTGATACTATTGTAAATGGAATTGTTTTCTTAACTTCCTTTTTCAGGTTGTTCATAGTTGGTATAGGAATGAAACTGATTTTTGTGTGTTGATTTTATATCTTGCAACTTTGTTGAATTTTTAAATTAGTTCTAACTGTTTGGGGGAAGGGAATCTTTAGGGTTTTCTACATATAAGATAATGTCATCTGCAAACAGAGATAATTTTACTTCTTCATTTTTATAAAAATTTTTATTTATTTATTTACTCTTTTTGCAGTAAGCGGGCCTCTCACTGTTGTGGCCTCTCCCGTTGCGGAGCACAGGCTCCGGACATGCAGGCTCAGCGGCCATGGCTCACAGGCCCAGCCGCTCCGCGACATGTGGGATCCTCCCGGACCGGGGCATGAACCCACGTTCCCTGCATTGGCAGGCGGACTCCCAACCACTGCACCACCAGGGAAGCCCTACTTCTTCATTTTTGATTTGCATGACTTTTATTTCTTTTTCTTGCCAAATTGCTCTGATTAGAACTTCCAGTACTGTGTTGAATACAAGTGGCAAGAGTGGTCATCCTTGCCTTGTTCCTGATGTTAGTGGAAAGCTTTCAGTTTTTCACTGTTGTATATACTGTTAGTTGTGAACTTTTCATATATGGCCTTTATTATGGTGAGATGATTTCCTTCTATTTGTAGTTTGTTGAGTATTTTTATCATGAAAGGATGTTGAATTTTGTCAAATGCTTTTTCTGCATCAATTGAGATTATCATGTAGGTTTTTTTCTTCATTCTATTAATGTGATGTATTACATTAATTGATTTTGTTATGTTGAACCATTCTTGCATTCCAGGAATGAATCTCACTTGGTCATGATGTACAATCCTTTTAATGTGCTGTTGAATTTGGTTAATAGTATTTTGTTGAGTATTTTTGCATCAATATTCATCAGGGATATGGGTCTGCAGTTTTCTTTACTTGAAGTATCTTTGTTGGATTTTGGATTTCAGGGTAATGCTGCCCTCATAAAGTCAGGTTGAAAGTGTTCCCTCCTCTTTAATTTTTTGGAAGCATTTGAAAAAGATTATTGTTAATTCTTCTTTAAATGTTTGGTAGGATTCTTCAGTGAAGCCATCTGCTCCTGGCCTTTCCTTTTTTCTTTATAAATTTATTTTATTTTATTTATTTTTGGCTGCGTTGGGTCTTCACTGCTGCATGTGGGCTTTCTCTAGTTGCGGTGAGGAGGGGCTACTCTTCTTTGTGGTGTGCGGGCTTCTCATTGTGGTGGCTTCTCTTTGTTGCAGGGCATGAGCTCTAGGTGCACGGGCTTCAATAGTTGTGGTGTGCGGGCTCAGTAGTTCTGGCTCGCGGGCTCTAGAGCATGGCTCAGTAGTGTGGCGCACAGGCTTAGTTGCTCTGCAGCATGTGGGATCTTCCTGGACCAGGAATCAAACCTGTGTCCCCTGCATTGGCAGGCAGATTCTTAACCACTGCACCAGCAGGGAAGTCCCCTGGACTTTTCTTTGTTGGAAGTGTTTTGATTACTGACTCACCTCCTTATTAGTCACAAATCTGTTCATATTTTTAATTTCTTCATGATTCAGTCTTATCGTTTGTTTCTAGGAATGTATTTACTTATTCTAGCTTATCTAATTTGTTGGCATATAATTGTTCTTAATAGTCTGTTATGATCCTTTTTCTTTTTGTGGCTTCAGTTATAATGTCTCCTCTTTCATGTATGATTTTTGTTATTTGAATCTTACCTTTATTTTCTTAATTAGTCTAGCTAAATGTTTTTCAATTTTGTCTTTTCAAAAACCAATTCTTAGTTTTAATTTTTTCTATTGTTTTTCCATTCTCTGTTTTGCTTATTTCTGCTAATCTTTGTTATTTCCTTCCTTTTGCTAAATTTGGGTTTGGTTTGTTCTTTCTGTAGTTCCTTAAGGTGTAAAGTTAAGTTGTTGATTTGAGATCCTTCTTGTTTCTCTAATATAGGTATTTACCACTATAAACTTCCCTCTAGTATTGCTTTTGCTGCATCCCATAAGTTTTAGTATGTTGTATTTCCATTTTCAGTTCTCTCAAGATACTTTCTAACTTCCCTTGTGATTTCTTCATTGATCCATTGGATGTCCAAAAATGTGTTATTTAATTTCCACATATTTTTGAATTTTCCTGTTTTCCTTTTACTATTGACATCTAGTTTTGTTTCATGTCAGAGGAGATACTTGGTGTGATTTGAATCTTCTTAAATTTGTTAAGACTTGTTTTGTGGCCTAGCATGTGATCTATAGTGGAGGATGTTACTTGTGCACTTGCAAAGAATGTGTATTCTGCTTCTGTTAGATGGAGTATTCTGTGTCTGTCTGTTAGGACCAGTTGGTCTATAATGTTGTTTAAGTCTTCTGTTTCCTTATTGATCTTCTGTCTGGATGTTCTACCCTTTATTGAAAGTGGGATATTGAAATCTCCTATTATTGTGTTACTTTTTATTTCTCCCTTCAATTCTGTCAAAAATTATGTTTGCTTCATATATTTGGGTGCTCTGATATTAGATCCTTATATGTTTATAATTTTTATATCTTCCTAGTGAATTGATCCTTTTATCCTTCTATAATGTCCTATGTATCTTGTGACAATTTTTATCTTAAATTCTACCTCTGCCCTCTTGGTTACCATTTATCTGGAATACTTTTCCCATCCTTTCATCTTCAACCTATGTATGTCCTAAAAGCTTTAGTGAGTTTCTTATAGACAGCATAAACTTGGATCTTGTGCTTTGTTTTGTTTTGTTTTAATTTATTCAGCCACTCTGTGTCCTTTGATTGGGAAGTTTAATCCATTTACATTTAAAGTAATTACTGAAAGGAATGAACTTACTATTGCCATTTTGTTCATTGTTTTCTGTTTGTTTTTTAAGTTATTTTGTCCCTCTTTTCCTTTATTGATGCCATATTTTGTGTTTTGTTGATTTTTTCAAGTGACATGCTTTGATTCCTTTCTCATTTTCTTTTGTGTATCTCCTGTAGATATTTTCTTTGTGATTAATGGAGATTATTGTTATAACAATCTATTTTAAACTGATAAAACTTAATCTGAATCACATACAATAATTCTACTCTTTGACATCTCTCCCCCAATTTATTGATGTCACAAGTTACATCTTTTTATATTTTGTATCCATAACATAGTTTTATAGTTAGAGTTTTTATGCTTTTATTTTTAAATTCTACAGTAGAACTAAATTGATTTATGTATCACCATTACAGCATTATATGATTTTGTATTTGTCTATGTATTTACCTTTATCAGAGAGCTTTATATTTTATATTTTCATATGTTTTCATGTGCTGTACAAGTCATTCCCTTTAAGAGGAAAGTTGTGTGTTTGTGTGTGTATTTTTTTTTAATTGGCAGTACTCAAAGTCCCGGTACTTTAGTAACCTCAAGGTTTGTTTTTGTTCTTTCTTATTGCTATTGTCTTTTTTAAAAAAGTATTATGATCTTTTCCTTTAAGCCTGAATCACTTTCAAGGTGCTTTCAGTCTCTTGCTGGATTTTTTCCAGCACTTCAAGAAACTCAAACCTAGTCTCTGAACTTAGCAGAGCTAAATCCCCATCCTCAAAAAGACCTAACAATTAAGGGTTTCAAAGCAGTTGTTCTCTCTCCAGCCTATTTCTCTCTTTGATTGTTCAACCCAGAATCCCATCAAAATGTAACATCTTCCAAAATCCATTTATAGTGAGCACTTGGCTGCATCATGCCTGACATGGTGCTCTGCAGTGGTATGTCCTGTCTCTAAAAGCAGAGGTCCTGGAACCCTGGAGATTTTCTGCAGGGGAGCTTTATGACCTCACTTCCTAGAGTGATCCCAGACTGGACAGTCCCTCATTTAATGCACCTTGTGGAACTCAAATGGGAAACCCAACTTTCTCAAAGCTTCAAAGCAATTACGTTATGCAGATAATGAAAGATTTACACAGTTTGAGTTACTTTTAGTCTACTTCAGATCACAAAGTTATAAATAAAAAACATAAAGGTTCAATGCTGAAAATATATTGAAATAAATTTCTAAAAGGTGTTGTCATGCTTACCGAAAATATCACTGTAGTATTATCATTTTTTAGGTTTTGAGGACCTGCCAACAGTAGAGTCCATTTTCTGGCTGCCATCCAAACTACACATGAAGTTTTAGGTACTTTTTACTGCAAATTAAACGCTCTCCAATAGTTTCTGATTAGTCATGTGGTTTACTGGTGAAATTATTGGACAGCTTTTGCTAATAATTATCTAGGCTTCTGAACTTAGAATTCAGCACTTTTACAACATTCTGTTATGGTTGCATAGCTCACTGGGCAAGATAAATGCATGCCCTGTATTGCAGACTGTCTTACCTGGGTAAATGCAAATACAATAAATAAATAGAGAATCAGAATGGAAACTGAATGTGGCAATCAACATACAAATTAGGATCCAAGCCATGCTAGTTAGTGCTTGATTTTCTACCCCGCATCACCTGCTTACTGAAGTTTTCTCCCTTCTCTTGATCCGGCCCTGATCTCTCCCGCATTGGAAAAAGGACATCAGGTACTTCTCTTATTGCCCTCAGAGGGTGTGAGCTCTTTATTCTTTGACCTCATCACATTCTGTACCTCTCACAGAGGTCCCCTGGATCTGTGCTGTGCCTTGGTTATCGGTGCGTTTCTTTTTCTTGCCTTCACCAGCTATGCTCTAAGATGTAAATTTAATAATAAAACTACCAATGTTTTGCAGTGTCTCTCAGTGTTTATCACCACACATGTCACCTGGTGCAATGATGTCTGACTCTTAGACGTGTGGTGCCTGGATGAAATTCCAGCATTTCCTTCTTTCCTAAAAATCTACAACTCACTTTGGTATATCTCCTTGAAACAATTTCCTCATAAACTTCAAGGAGGTGGTGATTAGTTTTTATGGTGGAAGTATTTGTCTTGTTTAAAGTCTAAGGAAGCCATATGCCAGGTCAGGGTTTGTTCTTAAGAAAAGGAAACCCCTTGAAACAGAAGCATAAAACCTCAGTTGTTAATGAAGTACGGAGCGGAGAAGGGATGCTAAGTTTGATCCTGTGGCAGAGGAATGTGTCCAAGCCTTAGACATATTCTCTTTTTTTCTTATAGTAATTTATAAATTTTTCACTTTTTGTTGTAAAAATGAATCAAAACAAAGCAAAGCTGTGGCAGTGCTTTGTAAATGCTGATGTACCCTGGAAATGTATCTCCAAGGGCTGGCAAGAGTGGGACATAAATACTCGTGGCTGGCCTTTGAATCCTGTTCCTATTTGATAGGGCAGGTTTTATCAGCCCCACCTGATAGAAGAGAAAACTGCATTCACTGAGGTCACCCCAGCCACTCCAAGGTCTATTTCTCTGTCCGACGCAGGTCTCTGATTCCCTTCTGCTTGTCTGTGCCCCTACCCGCCATCTTTCTGCAGGAGAATCTCGTCTTCACAGAAATCAGGAAGGTCCCCAGAGCTGGAGGTTATGCTCTGGCTGCCATCTTTCATTCCAGCCTGAATATATGCTTTCAGAAAAATGCTTGGCTCCCTCCCCCAGTGCGAGTACACACACACACACACAAACATACACACACACACACACACATACACACACACACACACACACACACACGGCCTAGAGGACGAAGAGCAGGGTGTGCAGTCCCCGCCTGCTCCACGTTCACACTCCCACAGAGCCAGCCAGGATTCCGTGCCATGGGGCTGGGGGCCAGAATCTCCCTGCCCTTCAAGCAGGCATGGGCAGCTGCCACATTGTCACCTCGGCAGTTCCCATGATGCCAGGAGATGGAATAGTCTCCAGGGCTTGTTGGCCACTGCTTCTCCTGCCCTCTGGAAAAAATCATCAGGTCTGCAGTCCTGCCACTTTAGTAAATATTTTTTAGAGGAAATGGTGACTAACATTTATTAATTGATCATCTGCTCTGTTCAACACACAATATTAATAATAATAATTACAGTTTCCTGGGTACTCACTGTATATGTGAACTGACTCTAATAAATATCACGATAACTCTAGGTATTATGGTTATTTTACAGATGAGAGAAGACTGATAGCTTGAGGATATTGCTCAGCTTATACCAGAGGGTGAGTGACCAACCGAGGTCTGTTTCACTCCAAAACCACCAGCTGTAGGCAAGGCGCTTGGGATATTGTAAAGAAGGTCGGCCTGTGTACATTTAACTACCATACCAGGTGTGATGGGTTGAATTGTTTTCCCCCAAAAGATATGTTGAAGTCCTCATCCCCAGTACCTCAGATTATAACCTTATTTGGAAATGAGGTCATTATAGATATAATCAAGGTAAGACAAGGTCAGGTTGAAGTAGACTGAACCCTTAATCCAATATGACTGATGTCCTTTTTTTTTAAATTTTTCAATTTTTTAATTTGTTTCAAAGTTAAACCCAAGACAAACTGACTTCATAGGAAATCCACTGAGAAATGTTTTTCTAGGCTGAATGTCTGTTTCCCCTCAGTCTCCCCCAACAGAGCATGTTCTGTTAATTACTTTCATTTTACAATCACTGCAGTCCTACCACTATACCAAGATCACCTAAACTGTGTGTGTGGTATTCTGAACGTTCTTAGTTATACCCTAATTTCACTAACTGCAAAAGATTTTCTGGAGTAAACTGTCACTTGAATTCTGTGGCTACTTTTGACGATGAAGTCCAAATAACTCTTTTTTTTTTTTTTTTTTGGCGGTACGCGGGCCTCTCACCGCTGTGGCCTCTCCCATTGCGGAGCACAGGCTCCGGACGCGCAGGCGCAGCGGCCACGGCTCAGGGGCCCGGCCGCTCCGCGGCACGTGGGATCTTCCCGGACCGGGGCACGAACCCGTGTCCCCTGCATCGGCAGGCGGACTCTCAACCACTGCGCCACCAGGGAAGCCCGGGAAGCCCCCAAATAACTCTTAAATGATCCTCCTTTGCAGAGGGGTGTTACTTTATAGGCATTAACAACTAGCACCTGGGACTGTGCTGGTCCCATTTGGCATCACTGGGAGACCACTTGTAAAACCAAAGAATCATTTGATGCAAGAGCCAACTAAGTGACTCAAAACTGAAGGTTAAATTTAAAGAAAAAACTCATTTAGAGGGAAAAAAAAGGCAGTCCTAGAGGAACTCATTCTAAGCTATCAGTCAATCATTAGGCGCACGCGCGTGCGTGCGTGCGTGCGTGCGTGTGTGTGTGTGTGTGTGTGTGTGTGTGTAAGGCACAACCAGATCAATTCAGTGCAGGCTGGTGGGTCCCAGGTGACTCTCCTCTTTGGAAGACAGTGGCCTGAGGGAGCAGAACCTGGCAAGTGGCCAGTAAAAGCAGCCATGAAGTACTGGGGACATGGACGCTCAATCCCCCTCTGGAGTCAAACCTACAGGTTCACTTGGGTCCCACAGAGCAATGACTGATGTTCTTACAAGAAGAAAAGAGACAGAGAAAGAAGGCAGCCGTGTGTTGACGAGGCCGAGACTCCAGTGAGGCCGTCTCAATCCAAAGAGCGCTCGGGGCCACCAGAAGCTGAAAGCAGCAAGGTAGGATGCTATCCTACAGCTTTCTGAGGGGCCACGGCCCTGCTGACACCTTGATTTCAGCCTTCTGGCCTCCAGAACAGTGAGACAATACACTTCTGTTGTTTGAAGCCACCAAGTTTGTGACACTTTGTTCTGGCAGCCCCAGGAAACCAATATACCAGGCAAAATGAGGAGTGTTTTAATAGGGGTATAGAGCAAGTATTATAGGAATTTGTCTGTTCTATAGGAAAACTGACTGGGGAGGCCTGGGAAAGGAAAAAGAAAAGCTTGCTGTCTTTGCACCTGCTCTTAAGGGAGAAGTGGTCTTCAGGAAGAGAAAGTGGTGGTTGGAGGGGCTGGAGAGCACACCTGGCCAGTGGAAAGGTGCAAACTCAGACCCAGAGGAAGGCACGTCTGGGATGGGCCTGTGAGAGGGAGTGAAGCGGGGGACTGGGGAGAGACGAGGGCGGTGATGCAAAGGGTTTGCAGCCCGGGTGGGGGGTGATGGTCAGGCTGCGTCTGCGCCCCAGCATCTGCCCGGCAGCCCTCCTCAATGAGGGGCCCAGGTCGCCCCCTCTGGGCCCAGGACCCATCTTTCCGTGAAGCGCGCGTTCCTCTGCTGGACGTGACGCCAAGCTAGCCTTGGTCCCCCCCCACCCACTTTCTGCCTCTTTTTATAACGGCCCTGCCCCGGTCCCCGGTCTCCATCTTGTCACACTGTCTAGCAGCTGGGTGTTCTGGGGCAGGGCCCTCCATTCATTCGCCGGTCCCCTCACAGGGACTCAAGCCCTTCTTCTGACCTGGCCAATGGGCCCTGGGCCTTCCCTCAGGCTGCTTGGCTCCAGCCCGGACCTGCATCCCCTCACCCGCAACCACCCCCCTCTGAGCCTCCGGGACACCAGCCCGCCTGGCTGTGCCCCCTGCCCTGCCGGGCCCTGCCCCTCTGGCCCCGGGGGAGGCCCGGTTCCAGGTGCCACCGCTTCCTGGCCGCTCCAGCAGGCTCTGCCCTGAGCGAGCCCCAAAGGTCTGTGAGCATGACACGGTCCAAGCTGGAGCTCTGGCTGCTCTGTCGATGCTGAACTGAAAAATCGATCCTGTGGAAGCTGTCTGACAGGAGCGGGCTGCTTGATGAGCATTTGTTTTGTAAATGGACAGATAAAGGGGAGACGATGTGAGGATTATAGTGATCGTCCGGGAGAGAGGCGCTGAGCACCCCTGCGTGGCCTTGTCCCGCTTCAGATGCAGACGGCAGCAGGACAGGGGGTTGAGGTGGGGACTGGGGGCCGGGGGTCTGTGACGTAGAGGGGAGGGCGAGGGCTTTGCTGTTCAACAGTCTGGCTTCAGTGCTGGCTCTGCTGCCTTCTGGCCTCTGAGCCTCAGATTCTTCCCCAGGGCATCCACCTCTCAGAGTAACAGGAACAGGTGATTTGTAACGTTTGTGGTGATCTGCATCCAGGAAATGGGTCGACAGGTGGTAGGACCCTCACCCCAAATTCTAATTCCTTGGAAGTGGAGTCAAACGAATAAGGCAGCATCCAGGTTCTCAAAGGGTCTGGAACACCTGGAGAAGGGGGTTAGCTGGCAGGCACACAGGCTCAGGAGATAAGCAGCACTGGTCCAGTGCCTTGCATAGGACTCGCACTTACTAAGTAAAGATGGAAACAGTAGAATATCGGACTTTCACCCAACAGTTCTCAAAGTGGGGTGCTGGGTCCCATAGAGGTCTCCATGACCCTTTCAGTGGGTCTGTGAAGTCAAAACTATTTTCATAGTAACAGTAAGGCCCAATTTGGCTTCTACACTCTCATTCTTGCATGAGCATACAAGGACTTTTCCAGAGGCAACCTGACATATATCATGTTGCAACAGATTGGATGGGGCTCCTGAAATGATTGTCAAATGATGAAAAGACACCTGCAAGCTTTATTCTATTGAATCTATTCGACTGAATGCAAAGGTGGAGATGAGAACCCAGCTGTCCTCTGCCCAGCTAGCTGTTAAAGAAAGTTGAAAAAAAAAAAAAAAGAATTTTTTGGGTAATTCTATCATTCCCTAGCATATTAATAAAATGGATTATTATCAAGGAAGTTTTAAAAAGATGGTTGAGAAGTAAGATCAGTTACACGAGTGACCAGATCTGGGGTGCAACACGAGAACAAGGTGTAGAAGCCCAAGGCCGGCTGGCCCACGCGGACGCATGTCGTGGCGCCCAGTCCCACGGTGTTGCGCGCACACTGACCCTTGGGGTCACAGGCTAGTGTGGACCCAGTGGCTCTAGCTGGGGGAGCAAAGGGCTGTAAAGGCTGGAAACTGGGCTGGGAAAATAGCAGTGGGTGTCGGGCTGGAACAGAAGAGATGGGTAAGGGTGGCATTGTCAGGGATTAGGCCAGAGGATGTGGGTGGGAAGGAGGAAAGAATGATTCAGACTTTATAACCAGTATGAGTCCCAAGCAGGCACTGAGTGCCCTCAGCGGTAACCTGACTTGTGGCCTGCCAGGCGGAGGTCTTGGAGGCGGAGCAAGGGTTCTCGTACCATTCCCAGAGTGACCGGGGCGCAGAAGGCTAGTCTGCTCGCCCGTTTATGCACACGATGGGCAAGCCAGGCCCAGTCGCGGTCCCTTAACAGCTAAGGTGCCCTTCTCAGGTGACACAGCTACATTCACCTTTTTAGAGGTTTGTGCAAAAAACGTTCACAACAATTGTAACTGAGTAGAAGTGAAATACCGCTCAGAATTCTATAACAAAAACTTAAAATTTGTAAAGAATCCTTCACATTTCATGCTCAAACGAAGACCGTGATAGTAAGAGGCCAAGGTTAAGATACAATATCTAAGTGGAGCAACTCCACCCATTCTGGATGTATTCCAGCAGAGATCTTTATGAGATTCATTTGTTTATAATGGGATCTCATGAAGACCTTTGTTGATAATAGGGGAAATTTGCCCTACGGGCTATTAAGATGCACTTACTACAAAGGCATCCTGCAGGAGGATGCAAGCACGCGCAGACTGATGGAGCCGAACAGAGAACCCGTAGACCCAGGAACGCAGGGGAACTTCACACACGATAAAGCTGACACCACAAGTCAAGGGAAAAGGAAGGATGTTGAACTGAATGAGCTGGGAATACTGCTTCTCTGGATGGAGAAAAATATAACTGCATCCCTATTAATTGCACGAAAGGGTGGACTCCACTTCCAGGGAGATTAAACACCTACATGTGGAAGGTAAGGCTAAAAAGCTAATGGAAGAAAATGAAGGAGAATGTTTTTCTGAAATTGGGGCAAGAAAGTGCTTCTAAAACTGAAGGTTAAGAACACAAAACTATAAAGGCAAGAAAACTGATGAGTTTGGTTAGAAAGAACACCATGGACAAAAATTAATTCAGCTGATGGAGAGCATATTCGCAATGTCTAAAACTGATAGGGGATTAATAACCAGAAAACATAGGACACTCTCGCAAACAACAAGAAAACCCCAACGAAAATAGGCAAAGGAAAGGACCGGTTTCCAAATAAGGAAATCCGAAAGGCCGGCAAACACATAGAGACGTCAAACCTGTTAGTGATCAGAGGGAATGCAGATTTCAGTAGTACTGGGGTATTTTATAGTTACCGTCATGGCACCAAATAAGTGTAGTGGGATGTGGAGACGTGAACTCCCCTGCCCTGCGGGGGGAGCGCAGGCGTGGGAATCATTCTGGGAGGTCCTTGTTCCGTGTACACGTACTCAGACCTTTTGACTAGAGTGAGCACGCATCTCTGTTTGCCCGAGACAGTCACGGTTTATGCTTCTTGTCCCCACGTGATTATTAATAGGGCTCCCTTTCGTTCTTCTAGACTGTCCTTGTCTGGATGATAAGTTACAAGACCATCTTCCTGGGATCCAACAAGTCCTCTTAGACCTGAAATTCTCAGGTCCACAGGGTTCTGTATGCAATATTTGTGGCATCGGTGGAGGTAACTTGAATGTCCAATCTGGGAGGGGGGACAGGTGACATGTGGTGGACACATGCACAAAGGATTATGCAGGTGCAAGGAGCAAGGGTTTAGATGAACCCGCAGCAAGCTGGGTGGGTAGTAAAAGCAGCGCCGAGTGGGGAAAAGTGAAGCAGAAGGAGATACACAACTTTATATCATTCATATAAATTAAAAGTCTGTGTACACAGAACAATATACATTGTGCAGAAAACACATATAAACAAAGAGATATGCATTGAACACATAAGCATGATGAGGAAATGGAAAATGGGAATAAAGAAGAGTGATTACAACCTAAAGA
The DNA here is from genome assembly GCF_026419965.1 of Kogia breviceps. Taxonomy (NCBI): domain Eukaryota; kingdom Metazoa; phylum Chordata; class Mammalia; order Artiodactyla; family Physeteridae; genus Kogia; species Kogia breviceps. Next base: position 83,477,737 of record NC_081322.1, on the reverse strand, counting down.
CCTGGATTCCATTTTAATGTGTAGAATGTTCTGTGAAAGGTCTCTGGGAGAAATGTTCAGTGAGTCACGCATTGCAACATCTTGGTTGCTACTATTTGCTAAGAACTCTTAGTGCTACGGGGAGTCGCGAAACAAAACATCCTGGTCCATTCAATCACACTGATGGGAGAAAAGTGTAGATGCCAGGGAACGAGGACAAATGTCTTCAAGTTGCCATAACCAAGTTCCTGCCTCAAACTAAAACACTTTTACTAATGAAAAGTTCTCTTTGATGTAACTAGCCATAACATAATTATTTGGACCAAGTAAGTCTCAGCTCCAATATTTTGAGAGTTGGTACAGTATTTAGAGAGAACGGAGTCCAATTCATTATTCAGGGGCAGCTTGGGTCCTGAGTAGTGTTTTAAAAGAAGGGAGAGATACAGCTGCTGAAGATGGGTGTCCCTGACGGAGAAAGTGACAGAAGCAAAGAGAGAAAGGAGGTGTTTTCAGGGGCAGTGGGGAAATGGGAGGGCAGGGTGCGAGGCGTGCGTGGATAGAACAGAGCCCAGGCTCTCACTCAGATATTGGGGGGATGAAAAGCATTCAGATAAAAAGCCTTGTTGTCTGAGAGCACATTGAAGTCTTTAATAAAAGGACATTTTCATTTGTTTCAGGAGGCATAAAGAGAACAGGAGCAGGAAATTTATGGCACTGAAATGACACTTGAGGGATGATCATTCTTTTCAACTTGCATGGGACAGACTGGGGGAGAGAGATTAGAGGCACGTGTTGCAACCTGAAGGCGCCCAGTAAAACTGCTCTTCTCCTCGTCCCAGTTCTGAAAACCCGGGAGCTTTATTGCTGATAAAGCCGCTACCGGGGAATGTGGCCCAGATCTGTGAGCGAGAGGACATTCTCAAACCGAACCACAGGATTAAACAAATGTGCCCCCGCACAGGGAGCCCTGAACCTCACAGCTCTCCCAGACAGGCCAGGCCCTGTAACATGCATGGCTTAAAGGGGCAGAGCAGTCCTCTTTGCAGGCAGGCGGACTGGACACACACACACACACACACACACACACACACACACAAACACACACACACAACACACACACCACACACACACACAAACACACACAACACACACACAAACACACCACACACCACACACACACAACACACACACACACATACACACACAAACACACACAACACACACAGAAACACACAACACACACACACCACACACACAGCACACACACAAAAAAACACACACACAAACACACACAAACACACACAACACACACACACACACACAGAGCCAGGCTGCACGTGACCAGGTTCTTCCCTCCAAACACACCAGTCAGATCACGTGAGGCCTTCTCCATCAGAGTTACAGGGGAGCCCTACATGTTCCCCTCGTCCCTCAGAGGCAAGGAAATAGTCTGTCTTCCATGTGAAAGCAGGAAGGGGTTCCTTAGTTAAGGGGTCTTCTCGGTTGCAAGTTCTAGAAGACTACAGGCCAGGCATTGGGACAAGAGGAAGAGAACAGAGGACCCCAGAGTTCGGAGCTTCAGGAGCTCAGCAGTCCTACCAGCTTCACCCCTACCCACCAGTTAGCATTGTGCCCCAATGCCTAGGAAATCCAGGATGTCAACCCTGGCAAATTCCGCCCTGAGACTTAAAATAGCTTTCTGATTGCCGGTGGACTGCCTTGCTTTTTCTTTCTTAAAAATCGTTTCAAAATGAAAGCAAGTCTTAGGAGACACGTGCCTGACGTCCCAGGCTTGCTGTTGGTGGGCCCGGGAGAGAAACGTGTTCTAAGGAGGTCAGGTGTCTTGAGAAGAAGAAAGGGGCATGCAATGGTGGTGACTCTGCCCTCAGCACCCACTAGGTGTTGTGCTAGGTCGTCTTTCAGAACAGGTTTTGCAGCGACAGCGATAAGCAGCCAGAGGAGGTGGCCAGTCCCGAGGGTGTGGGGCATTGCTAGTCTAGATGCAAAACACAACCGTCTGACAAGGAAACGTGCGGAAACGGGAAGCCCCTCTCTCTTGCCGAGCGAGTGTGTGGGAGGGAGAATGGGAGGGCAGGGCTGGGCGTGCTGCTCAGGACCGGCCCCCCCCCGGGGAGGCAGAAGGGAGGATGAGCCTCGGCCAGCCATTCAGGCGGTTGTGTCCACCACAAACAAGGGGAAATTCTTCTCCAACATCCCTTCGGTGTACAGCCTTGAGCTGCCAGCTGTGACAGTTCTCAGCACGGAAAGCGTGACCCCGAGAACTGACGCTGTGTGTGTGCGGGATGCAGAGGTTGTGCGCCAGGGCCTGGGGCCGGCCTGTGCGTTTTCTAGCCCACCCAGACCCCCAGAGGGCAGCCCCACAGGCAGCATGCCCGCAGCGCCGGCGCTTTGGAGCCGAGTGGGGTATTACGGCCCCGCGGCGAGCCCCCGTGAACACAGACAACAAAGCCGGCCTGGAGAGCACAGATTGCACACACCCAGCCTGCAGATGTGTTTTGTCTGGCTTGCCTAGCGTTTTGAAAAAAAAAAAAAGTTAACTCATTGCCAACATTTAAAAGTTGGGAAATGTCATATGAAAATCAGGATTTCAAGCTTTTCTTGAAAGCTAGACGTGTGACAGGGCAGGGCCCACACTCCAGCGTGGCAACAGCCGGGAGCAAAGGCTGAGGGGCAGCCGGCGCACCCCGCCTGCAGCGACCACCTTCCTCCAGGGCAGCGGCTTCCCTCCTGCAGCTGAGCTCTGCTGGCCTTGTGTCTGCAGCGTGGTCCGAAGCCATGTGCCACCAGTCGCGGTTAGCGGCAGAGCTGGCACCAGCTGCAGGCTGTACGGTTGTCTTGGGACTCCACCGCCCTGCCGTCCGTGCATTCCTGAGTCAAATTGTCGGGGGTCACTTGAGGACCCCGTCCGAAGAAGTAGCTTGGAATTGCAGATTGGCCAAGTGGCACTGCCAAGTTCATAGAAATTCATGGAGAAGCTGGTAAATTCCAAACAGCTGAAGGCCAAGTTTAATTAAGTGTAAACTTCAGGGGGTTGTTTCATCTGTTTTGCTCCCCCTATAGCTAATTGCCTGACAAGGGGTAGGAGCTCAATAAATATTTGTCAAATGAAGAATGTGGTCCACGTTTCAGCCTAAAGTATTCCTCAAGATGTTATAAAGATGAGTTCATTCCGGAGTGAGTCTTTTGCTATTCAGTAGGATCCAGCCGGGTCAGGTGACATCTATCATCTGCTACAGAAATTTGCCCTGTTAGCAAACAGCTTTATTTTTTCTTAAGTGCCAGTTTTCCAGGTTACATGTCAAATCTCTAGGATTCAGACCTCTTAATACTCAGTGAGATATTGTAATCACTACAGAGAACACCCAGGGCGCCTCTGTGTTCGAGTCAGTGCAATAAATATTTACTGAGCTCCTGCTACGTGCAAGGCTCTCTTCTAGGTGCTCGAGATACCGAGAAAGCAGAGAATGGCCCAGCCTCCGAGGAGCTCCTGGTGCGTGAGTGGACGGCGGTGCAGACGTCCGTGGAAAAGTCTGTATCGCGCCGGGCATTCCCCAGCACAGTAACTGCTTTATTGAGTGAGCTTTTGACAATCAAAAAAAAAAAAAAAAAAAAAAAAAAAAAAAAAAAAGAAGAAGGGAGGAAGGAAAGAGGGAAGGAAGAAGAAAGAAAAATTCATGGTGATTTTTAAATGTTTATTGTTTATATTCTGCAGCCAAACACCCAAATTAAAAAATCTAATTTATTTGGGAACTAATTTGTTTCACATAAGTGGATTTTTTTTCGTATAAAACATTGAACCGCGCATAAAGGAGATACAGCAACTTCAGAAGGAGGCCTCCTCCTCAGGAGGGCTTAGTGGGTTTTACTGCTTTTTCTTTTTCTCTTTTTAAAAAAATCTGAAAATAAGGTGATAAAATATTACCAATTGTTAAATCTGGATGGTTGTACATAGTCGTCTATTGAATTATTTTATGATGATTTTCACCGATTTTAAAAATCACAAAATAATATGCTTCCCGGTAGCATAGACCAGACATAACTAGACCCCTTTCCTGAGAAAACTGCCCATGTGAATATCAGTCAGTGGCCTGGGCTCTACTTTGTGCGCTCGGGACTCCCGAGGAATGTAAAGCTGTGTCTGAGCTACTTGACTCCAGCTGGCTGTATCCTGAGTTACTGTCAGTTTTGTGTAGTTTTTCTGCCTCTTTGCTGTCAGGGTGTCTGCTTGTCCCTTGCACCCTCCCTTCTAATCTGCTGTGCCCAGAAAAGAGCTAATCAAACCTGTTAGAATCCCAACTAAAATTGGAATGAATAAACTTTAAGAGAAACCTAGAAAGTTTCTAAATAGATGGACTCTTTTTTCTTATATTTTTTCCCCCCCTTCATCTGGCTTTCAGTGGTGTTTTGGACAGTCGGAATCTAGGTAAGTAAACCGTTTCCATGGTTAGCAATCGGGGAGACAGCAGTATGGTATGTTGGGAAGAAAACGAATCTGAGCAGCCTGGCTTTGGTACTAACTAGCAGTGTTCATTCCTTCATTTATTTGTTCAGCAAATACTTGTTGGACAATTATTAGGTGTTTGTTTCAGCTGCTGAGGGCACAGCAGTGAACGAGAGAGCCAGGAGCTTCGATTCTTGTGCCAGACCCAGGAAAAAAGACACAAACAAGCAAGTCTATAGCAGAGAGTGCTAAGTGCTCTCAACACAGTAGATCAGGTGAAGTGGCAGGGAACGATCCCGAAGGCAGCACTTCACGTGGAGAGCTGGAAGTACTCAGAGGAAGTGGTATCTGGGCAAAAAACTGGACCACTGGAAAAGGCCAGGCTGGCAGAGATGGGGGAAGAGCATTCCAGGCAGAGGGAACCTCAAGTATGAGACCCCTGAGGTAGGCACCTAGAGCCCATGGAGCCCGGGGAGGATGGGACACGGAACTGGGGAAGCAGGAAGGGGCCCGGCCACACGGGGTGGTGGGTGGCGAACAAGGAAGGGGTTTGCGTTTTACTCTAAAACCCACCGGCAGGGGAGAGACTCCATCTGGTGTACTCTCAAACAGGGCTGTTAGGTCTGCTGGATTGGATATGCACAACGGGTGGAGGATGGAGTGCAGTCAAGGCAAAGAGAGGAGGAATGCAGGTTGACCTCTAGGGTTAGGGCCAAGGGGAAGGTTGGGAGGGGGACAGTTTTCAAAAAATCCAGAGTACTGGAGATACCAAGTACACAGTTGTTGCTCTAGGGAGAGGTCGGGGCTGGAGATGTTATTTAAGCCTTGGAGCAGATGAGATGACCTAGGAAGGGAGTGTGCATAGATAAGGGCCCAGGAATGAGCTGGGAGCCAAGTCTACAGGGAGACGGCGGCGGAGGAGGAACTGGAGAGGAGAGCCAGCTTCAGAAGGGGGAACCAGGAGAAGGGGGGCAGGAGAAAACAGAAACGCTAAGAACAGAATGTTCCCAGGGAGTCCTACGTGTGTCCAAGGCTGCTTAGGAGAAGGGTAAGGCGAGGCAGAGAAGTCTGGCCTCTTGATTTAGCAAGATGTAGGTCACTGGCTATCTTGACAAGAGAAGTTTGGGTGCAGGAGTACAGACAATTTAATCTCTGTGGGGCTCTTTCCTCTGTTAAATGTGGGTATCTGAATAGAGGACGTTGAAGGTCCTGTCCACTATGTCATCATACAACATGGGTGTAAACTGGAAACTTTTTTTTTTAATCTCATAAGTTGATCAAAGATAAGAAAAATAATACTAAAAGAAGCTACAATAGTTGGGAGTTTATTAGTCAAACAAGTGTTGTCATTAGTACTCTTTTACATAAAAACTATTAAGGTTATTTATGCCAAATTTTTAAAAAGCCAAAGAAACAATTACAGAGCAGCTAGGCCCATGAGCCATGGCCACTGAGCCTGCGCGTCCGGAGCCTGTGCTCCGCAACGGGAGAGGCCACAGTAGTGAGAGGCCCGCGTACCGCAAAAAAGAAAAAACAAAAAACAATTACAATAGAACATCTAGTGGCCAGAATTATTCTTAGTGGACTCAAACTATATAAGCCAGTCCATCAATATAATGCCAAGAGTCTCCTAGATTACTGTCCTGTAAAGCCCTTAAAAATCATCTCTAGGCACAGGGGAGAGCGGCCCCTCTCAGGCCATCTGAGTCCTTATTCATTCTCGTGCCCTTTCACCCACTGTCCTGAATCTTCACCCAAGGTTACTGAGTCCTGCAAGATAACACAAACCATTGTTTTGCCAAGGGTACTCTATTTCCCTATTGCCTATTGACTGTTCTTAACAAGTGATGGAGGCTAGAGACTGTCGTGCTATTTGTGAGCTTTTTCTTGAGATTAGGCTGGCACCAGCATGGAGATAGGTTCCGAGGTGACCTGACAGGGAACCTGCAATCAGGGGGTGTGGATGCTCTGTGCAGACGGTTCTCCACCTTGTCTGCGTCTAAAGCTCCTGAGAGGGCTGCCTTAACTCAGTGTCGTGTAACCTTGCCTGAAGAACTCCAAGCTGTATACCAACAAACAGCCTTTCAGCTGGGCTCATGGGTAGACGTTTGATTTCCCTCCTCTGGCTGAAAAACCAGAACCCTGAAATGAGGCACAAGTCGTTCAAGGTCAATAGCTAGTCGAAACGAGAGCAGGGATTGGTATCTAAGACTCCCGCCTCCAGGTTTCTTCACTTCCTGCCAGGGCAGTGATGATCATACGTGAACAAAACCATGACTTACAAAATGGGGGAATAACTTCACCAAAGAAGAGTGAAGGGTGAGGCAAGGTAAGTAACATTTGTCAAGGTCCTGCCACACCTACATCAGTGGTTCTGCAATCTTTGGGTACATCAGGCTCACCTGGAGACTTGTTAAAAACAAGATCCCAGGGTTTCCTAGAGGGGGAATCCATGAGTGATTCTAATGCACACCTGATTCGGTATCACCGCCCTAAGCAACTTGCAGAGATTCCTTGGAGTTCAGTCTTGTGTGTGTGTAGGGCAGAAAGGGGTGGGGGGCAGCGGTTGGGAAGGGGCTTAGGTTCTACCTTCAGGTGAAAATAAATTACCCTTGAAAAATCCTTTTAAAACATTCATAAGTTTGACAGTATAAATTTTTTGTTTTTGTGGGGAGATAAAAACCTGTACAGTAGGACTTCCCTGGTGGCGCAGTGGTTGAGAGTCCGCCTGCCGATGCAGGGGACATGGGTTCGTGCCCCGGTCCGGGAAGATCCCACATGCCGCGGAGCGGCTGGGCCCGTGAGCCGTGGCCTCTGGGCCTGCGCGTCCGGAGCCTGTGCTCCGCAACGGGAGAGGCCACAACAGTGAGAGGCCCGCGTATCACAAAAAAAACCCCCAAAAAACAAAAATAAAAAAACCTGTACGGTAGCATGTAGTATAAGATTTAATGCTTTCAGTAATGTAAGACATGAGAAATGCATATGCAAAATATGGCTGTACTATTTTGTTTTTATTAAGTTTATTAATATAATTTTCCGATTTCTGTAGTGACCATTCTCTTGTAATCATTCCTTGCCTCTGTGTATATTCTTCTTTTTTATTGAAGTATAGTTGATTTACAGTATCGTGTTAGTTTCAGGTGGACAGCACAGTGATTCAGTTACATATATATATATATATATATATATATATATATATACCTCCTAATTTATCCCTGCCCCCACCTCCCTTTCCCCTTTGGTAACCATAAGTTTGTTTTCTACGTCTGTGAGTCTCTTTCTGTTTTAGAAATAAGTTCATTTGCATCTTTTTTTTTTAAGATTCCACATATAAGCAATATCATATGTATGATATTTGTCTAGCTTACTTCACTTAGTATGATCATCTCTAGGTCCATCCATGTTGCTGCAAATGGCATTATTTCATTCTTTTCTTTATGGCTTAGTAACATGCCATTATATTATATATATGGAATATATATGAATATATAGTAATATGTAGTAATATTATATATATATATATGTGGCACATTTTCTTTATCCATTCATCTGTTGATGGACATTTAGGTTGCTTCCATGTCTTGGCACTTGTAAATAGTGCTACAATGAACACTGGGGTGCATGTATCTTTTAGAATTGCAGTTTTATCTGGATATATGCACAGGAGTGGGATTGCTGGGTCATATGGTAGTTCTATTTTTAGTTTTTTAAGGAAACGCCATACTGTTCTCCATAGTGGCTGTACCAATTTACATTCTCACCAACAGTGTAGGAGGGTTCCTTTTTCCCACACCCTCTCCAGCATTTATTATTTGTAGACTTTTAAAAAAATTGAAATATAGTTGATTTACAAGGTACTATTTTAACTTATGCAAGAAAGTTATACCTAGAAGTTGCATTTGAGTTAGTTGAATGCTCACATTATACGATTCAGTGACAGAAGAACACTATGAAACATACATTATTAGCTCCAGTCTATAGATGGAGAGGTGGGAGTTCAGTCAGGTTAAGAGACTCGCCCAAAGTGACCAGCTTGCAAGTGCTGGAACCAGGATTTAGACTTAGGTCTGTATGCTTCTGAAACCTGTGATCTTTTCATTCTTATGACACTGCCATGGGGCCAGTTCATCTTTTAGCATTCCCCTGAAGGGTAAAGCGCAGAAATGCTCCAGAAGGTCTTGGGCTACTGTTATTTCAAACATCCAGTTAAAACAATATACTATAAACTGGGTGAGAGAAAAAATTAGATTACAGTCATATCCTATCAGTAGAGTTGGGGACCAAAAATGGCTAACAAGGCTCCAGGCAATGATAAGAGGTGGAGATAGAGTGTGCTAGGAATGACATATCCAACCTGAACCTTTATCACTGTAGGTTAAATATCTTTCATAGTTTCCCTCCTCATGCAGTTCCCTTTACATTTTCACTTTAAAATAGAAAGTCAGTTTTCCAGAGGGAACAGACTTGCCCAAATAGAGGACCAAATCTCAAAAAAGGCCTCCCTACTCACCTGGACTTCTGAAATACTCCCTACTCACCTGCAGCTAGGAGAGGGTCACAGGAGACAAGGAGTACCCCAGAAGTAGTCCGTCCCAATGACAGGTTAGGCATTACTAGGAGGCCAGAATAGTGCTAAACACTTTGCATACATTGTCTTATTTAATCCCTTCAAGCCCATGTAGTGGGTGCTACTAGTATCTCTATTCTACAAAGAGGGAAACTGAGTCTTAAGAGTTTGGTGCTTTGCCCAAAGTCACTAGTTGCTCTCAGTACCAGGATAGAGTTGAGTGCTTACTATATGCCAGGCGCTGTTCTAGGCATCTTATATGTAGCGACTCCTTAATAGGTGCCATAATTATGCCACTGTACAGATGTGAAAGTTAAATACCTCACTCAACTCAAACAGGGAGTTAGTGGTGAGTCCAGGAAAGGAATTCAGGAAACTCTCCGGTCTCAACCCTTAGCCTTTCACCTTGCCTTTCACCTTTCCGACTACTGGGCGCTAGCCCTAGAGTTTCTGAATCCGTAGGTTTCGGGGCAGTACCTGTGAATTTCCATTTCTGCAAGTTACCAGGTGATGTTGTTACTGGTAGTCTGGGAAGCATGCTTTGAGAACCACTGCTCTAGAGCTACCTCTCAATCACTGCGCAACAAATCCCAATGGCCGCCAAAGTCCGTGTGTGTGTGTGTGTGTGTGTGTGTGTGTGTGTGTGTGTGTGTGTGTGTGTGCAATTCCCCCTGAGAAGCATTTGTCCGTGTGTGTGTGTGTGTGTGTGTGTGTGTGTGCAATTCCCCCTGAGAAGCATTTGCAAATATATATATATATATTTAAAATAATTCCTAGAATTTCTCCCTATGGAGATTTCTTTTCCAATAAGCTTTGTGCTAGTAAAATCAAAAGAGGACACAAGTGTGTCCTTTAACCAAGAGCCTTCGGCGATGGAGTGCCTTCTAATGCTTGTGTCCTTCTCCGCCGAATCCGAGCGCGGAGGCGGCCACGTGCGCGGAGACACAGCGGCCAGGTCCCAGGTTCTCAGAAGCCCGTCTCGGTCCCGGGGCAAGGACAACAAAATGACCCGACCACGGGACAGCCCGACCCCAAACGGCCCAGCTCCTCCTCGGTGGCTGCCGGCCAGCTCCTCCAGGATTATTTACATTTTCTTGCTCTTCCTCTGTCCACTACGGAACAATCTCACACTTCACATCTACCCTCAGGAGCTGAGTCGAACTCGGCGAAGTTCTTCTCCAAGGGCAAGTGGAAGGGCAGCGAAGCGGGAGAGGTCTTTACGAGCGTGGGGTGGGGGGAAGGAGCGGTGGGGAGGCGGAGGGCGCCCCCTCCTCTGGTCTCCGCGGCCCTCGGGGGCGCCGGGCGGGCGGGTCCGGGGAAGGAGGGGAGCGCCCCCAGGCGCCGGGGCCGGCCGCAGCCATCTTGCCCGCGAGCCGCACCTCGCAGGTCGGGCGGGCGGGCAAGCGAGCGAGCGGGCGGGGCGGTTAGGGGCGCCGCCCCGGGGCCCCGCCCCGCCGGCGACTCTCCGGAGCGCGGGCCGCGGGCGCACTGCACCGACGCACAGACAGCGGGGAGAGCAGCCGTTCTCTGCGGGAGCCGCGGGTGAGGCAGCCGCGCGGTCCGGGGTCGACGGGCTGAGGGGCCGGGCCGTGGGGTTCACGCCGCGCGCTCCGCGGAGGGGACAGTGGCCGGAACTCGACGACAGGTGCGGCGGGGCGGCCTGTGCGCGAGCCCAGGACCGGGGGTCCCGACGGGAGCCGGACTCGGTCTGCCGCCGGCTCCCGGAGTCTCGGGCCGGTGGAGTCCCGACCACGCGGTTCTCCCTGCGGCCTAAACACACGTCAGGTGAAGCTGAACCTGCCCGCGTGGCCGCCCCGCGGTTGCTCCGCAACCTTCCTCTTTCTGCTCTGTCCCCTCGGGTCCCTCTCCCAAATGCCACCGAAGCCCGGGCTGCGTGGGTGCGCCCCCTTCCTCCTCGCCCGGCCGGGCGGCCCTCGCCGCTCCCGGGCGGGGACAATTTTTTAAAAGTGTTTGACGGTTGCGGTTTCAGCCCTGGGGCAGACGGTTGCTTCACAAAGTGAAACTTGCAGTATCCTGGGCTCCAGGCTGGTTTCCCGAAAGCCCCGAGGAATACCTCGGGGGACCCCCGCCCCGGCGCCCTTCCGGCAGCCCAGGCCCAGCGGCCCCGTGCCCCCTCGCCGCCGGCTTCCCCGCCAGTCCCCGCCTGCCTGCGCGCCTTGCGCTGAGGTCCCCTCCCCCGCCTCCCAGGCTCCGCGCTCCCCGCCCCGCCCACCCGGCCCCCTCCCCGCGGTCCCCCGCAGCCCCTCCGCGCAGGTCCCGCCCGCCCGGCCCGCCGTAATTGCAGGTTGGGCGGTGACTCATCCCGGCGCCCGCCCAGCCGGTTCTTAAGCAGCAGCGCGGGGTGGGCGCCGAGTCTCGGGGCGGCGGCGGGAGCAGGAGGAGGGCTGCTGGGCGTTTTAAAGGGGTTTCCTCTGCCTCTAGGTCGGGAAAACCGTTTCAGCTGCTGCTGGAGAGTGTGTTTGCAGGAGTCTGAGAAAGACCCATCAGGAACCGAAAATGCCGAAACCAGTAAGTAACGCAGTTTCTGGGCGGGGTCGGATGCTTCGGGCATTATTTTCAAGTGGAGTTACCTGGGCGAGGTGTTGGGGCAGTTTTTTTTGTAGAATAGCGCTGTTTTCTAAACGGACGAGAGGGCAGGAGTAGGGAATTGTCTACTCTCTTTGTTATTAGTTGGTCCTTTGTGGAACTCGAGGAGAAAACAAGATTATGATGCTTTTCTCTCTACAGTCTTGTTTGCGAGCCACCCGCCCCGCCCCCAGTGGTTTGGGTCTTCTATCAAAATTAGAATCCCCTTTTACGCGGTTTCGGTCTGTTTAAAACCTGTATTCTAATGCAACTTGGAAGTTTCTTAAGAAGAAAAGTCGTCTAAATCGCAGGGAGAGTCAGGTGGCTTCCGACGGAGCACGCCAACTCCCTTCGAGGGTCTGGAGCCAGCTGCAGCCCAGCTCTTTCTTTGGCGCTTTAAAGGGCATCCGGCAGAGAAGACGCTGTCCTTCTGGGAGCAGCTTCGTTCCAGTCCATTTTACGACAGGCCCGTGAAGCTGTGCTCTGTTAACCCGGGAATGTGCTGGTGGCAGCAGGATTCCTATCTGAAAGAGGTTTAGTGATAAATTTGAATTGCAGATGAAGGAAGGTAGCCCTGGAGTTTGATTAGGAGGCTCCTGGGCCCTCTAGTCCTGCACTGCCCGTGCACGTCGTAAACGTCAGCTGACTGGAGCGCTGCTGTGCCCCCATCTCTGTCCCCCTGCATCTGATTATGTTGCCGTCTCGGGTAGATTGTGGCCAGGCTGGGCTTTTATATAAGGTTTTCATTTAAGTTGTGGGAACGAGGCAGGTTCTTTGTGACCAGCGTTTCTTAGAAAGTTGTATCTGTTCTACCAGCTTTAACACAGGTGAACTGGTGGCTAGATATTGGGGAGAAGATTTTGGAGTTTTGAATCACGGTGGAGAGAATATCTGGATTCATGAAAAATTGCAGTAAAAGATACATGTGGAATTTATTTCTTGTTTTTCAAACGAGTTGGTTCTGTAGTCAGTGCTTATGTGTTTTTTTTCTACTGTTAAACTTTAGATTCTCTAAAAGGAGCTCTTTATTAATAAAGTTTTACTTTATTGTTAGGTTAAATAAATTACTATGTTAATATGCTAAAAGATTCAGAAGCCAATAGAGCTTTTGCCTAGGTTACATCATCAAGATGATTCATTCGTGATGCAGAAAATTTTTTTCCTACACAGAATTCTTCTTTTCATTTACAATTTGCAATTGGCATGTGACGTTCAGGGTTTACAATTCCTGTGATATAAAACAGACCCAAGCACAACATCTTACTCAGGGCACAGTCCTGTGCTGTGTTACACAGAGCAGTGATCAGGAGATTACCTTTCCTGGTGTAGTTTTCTTTATTTTATTAAAAGAAAAGATGCAGAGTTCAGCTTTTAAAATATCACTCAGAAAGAAAGTCAGTAAACCTGTTTCCTGTCACTATTTTTCTTTTTCATAAGGATCTGTAATTTCTTTTATTTTTCTAGCTTTTTTTTGGTAGTAAAATTTACATTAACATACAGTTTACCATCTTAATTATTATTATTATTATTATTATTATTTTTTTGGCGGTACGCGGGCCTCTCACTTGTGGTCTCTCCCGCTGCGGTCCGGACGCGCATGCCCAGCGGCCATGGCTCACGGGCCCAGCCGCTCCGCGGCACGTGGGATCTTCCCGGACCGGGGCACGAACCCGCGTCCCCTGAACCAGCAGGTGGACTCCCAACCACTGCGCCACCAGGGAAGCCCTACCATCTTAATTATTTTTAAGTTACGGTTCAGTGTCATTAAGTACATTCACATTGTTGTGCACCCATCGCCACCATCGATCTCCAGAACTTTTTCATCTTTCCAAACCTAAACTCTGTACACATTAAACACTAACTTCCCATTTTCCCCTCCCTCCAGCCCCTGGCAGCCACCCCTCTACTTTCTGTCTCTGAGTTTGACTCCTCTAGGTGCCTCATATAAGTGAGACTACACGGTATGTATATGTCCTCTTGGGGCTGGCTCATTTCACTTAGCATGATGTCCTCAAGATTCATCCTTGTTGTGCTGTGTGTCACAATGCTCTTCCTTTTTAAGGCTCTCATTTTATTTCTTAGGGCAGGTGTGTTTTCATTTCATTTGGCTTTGAATTTCCTTTATGATGGATCAGAAACTTGGAAAATGTTCTTCCAACAAAGTGAAGATAGTTGTTGAACTGTTAAGGAAGGATGGCAGCCATCCTTAACTTGTAACATCTTTGTATGTTAGGGTCCCAATAACCAGAGTAAGATTTTGAAAGACTATATTTTGTATAATATTTACAGTTATTTCCAGGTGGTATTGTGAGGTCCCCTTTTACGTGAGCCACAGCTGTTTTCCATAGGAAATTTCTACCTAATTTTGGTGGGGGAGGGTCTTGGAGATTTTGCCTTGTAAAATGAATACACTTAAGTCTTTCTCCATGTGAATCCTATGAGGGCCACTCCAGAGACCACTAAGAGCTTACTGGCTGATAGGCACTTCTAAGGCTGTTATATAGAGTATCTAGTTTTTGTTACTGTTGTTTTTGGCTCCCTCCTAGTTGTTAAAGCTGAAGCATCCAATAACAAGCTCTACAGATGCGTCCTTTGAACAAATGGTTATTGATTCCTATTATTCAAGCCCAGATTAAGAATTTTGTTAGGTGGCTTCCCATGACAACAGGATTGAAGGCAAGCCATAAAGATGGCTACGTCTACATAGTCACGGTTGAGTCTCCTCCAGACCTCTTGAATTTGTCAGGCAAAGTATTGTTGATTGGTATGTCTGAACAGAGTCAGTGGATGACTCTATTTGTAAAACAATTATATAAGTGAAATAATATTTACTTGCTGCGTTTTCTCTTAATACTGCTTCTGCGATCACCACTTGTTAAAGACGTTGCACGTCCACAAGTTCAGTGAGCATCTGTCGCCCCGGCGCCAGGCACAGGGTATCGCACAGACGGTTGCAACAGATCTTGTCTTTGGGGAGCTTGCAGTCTGGGACCCAAGCCCAGACACAGGCAAACACTGGAATGGGAGCTGGAAAACCCTCTGGGAGCCATCCAGGAAGGAAAGAGACTTAGGTAAAGTGTGACACAGCTGAGAGGAAAGCCACCGGTGCAGAGATGGGCAGGCAGACTGAGAAGTCTTGCTCGATCCCCCGGGGCGGGTGTCCTCCATCCGCGCCTCCCCCCGCCCCCCCGCCGGCGCTCCAGGGCTGTGGCCCATTGCTTTCCCAGCTGCTCTGGGCTCTACTCTGCTGTGATGGGTAGACTTTCAAGGAGGATGGTTTGAGGTCCAGAAGGCACCACGCCCTCTGCCCAGCTGGCCGGTTTGGCCTGGTGCATCCCTGTCATCTGGGGAGGGGCACAGGCTTTGTGCTCAGGGCTGTGGCTCAGGAAGCAGCCCTTGTGCCCAAGGTTTGGCTGAGGGTGACCAGCGGGCTCCTTTCCCCTTTCTTCCTCCTTTCCCTCGTACTCGCTTTCTTCATTGTGATGGAGAGGAGGCGTGGGGCGTCAGGAAGGAAAACCACCGCAGTCAAGCTTGGGGGTGAAAAGGGTGTTGTGCTCAAGGCCAAGCTCTCCTAAAGCTTTTTTCGGAGAACTTTAGCCTGAACTGCCTTTAAGTGGCACCCGTGAATGCCTTAGCTGTTCATTCCTAAAGTGTCGATATGGAAATTTCTAATGTAAAAGTAAGTTTTCTCCCTTCAGTCGGAAAACTCTGAAAGTGTGTTCAAAATTCTGCCCCATGCCAAAATCTTAAGATAATTTCTGAGATGACCTTGCCTCCTGAGAATACGTAGCCTCTTCCACTTAATATTTTAACACAGTCAGAATTCACTGAATATCCTAGTGCATCCCCCCGCCCCACTGCGGAGCACACACGGGATCTGTTTTCCCCGAGCCCCTCCTTCGCTGCGCGCAGCTGGTGAGTTAGGCAGCTAAGGTTTTCCCATGTGGCGGTAGGGGCGCTGGCTGGGCTTAGTCATTTGTCGTCACACTGGAAGGCACAGCGAGTGTGTCTGTGCGTTCACGCTCACGTTCACGCGTCCGTTCAGCAGACGTTTACTGCGTTACTGTGCTGCATGTCGAGGCTGTCGGCACAGACCGTCCCTGTCGTCATGGATTTACAGTCTGGTGAGAGGGACAGACTGTAGTCGTAGAATAACGTGAATGTGTGCGATGGCGTGTGCGTAGGGGGAGTGCTCATCGGGGGTCAGGAACGCACCCCGACGCACGTCGTGACCGTGCTGGGCGATGTGAAGAGTGGAGGGGCGTCCTCCAGGTGAAGGAGGGAGACGGGGGACATACCCTTCAGCGAGATGGGAAACGGCTACATGGGGGCCTAACTCTCGCGGAAGCGCTGAAGGGTTTTGACTGGAAGGAGGTGACCTGATAAGATCAGCCTTTTGGAAGGTCACTGCAGCTGCCGTTCCGGAATCAGCAGGAGGTGCTGGGCTGTGGGAGGTGGTGGTAGCCTGGACCAGGGCCGGGTGGGTGGAGAGAAGCACATGTGTGTGTCTGGGAGGTGAACTTGATAGGACTCGGTGACAGATCGACGTGCAGTGTTGGTGTCCAGGCTGCCTTCTGGTGTCTGGTTTGCATAAGTGTTTGGATGGTGGTACCATTCACTGAGATAAGGAACCTGGAAAAGGATCGGCTGTGGGAGGGGAGGTTGAGGGTTTGGTTTGTACATGTTGTTAATAAATTCGTGACTGTGATTGATGAAAGAACTCCTCACCTTCTTTCAGTATTGTAACCACTGCCCCCTGCCAGAATATATACAAATACCAGACTTATTAAACAACAGTATTTTTAAATCCACATAGACTAAAAGTGATCCAGCAGCTTTCTTATGTTCCTCCCGAGTGTATGTACGCACCATAGACACCGTAGTTCAGAGTTAGCATTAATTTACTACAGCATTCCCACATTCGGGTTACGCGATTATCTGGAGACGTGAAGCTTCCTGGTCCCTCACAGGACTGCTGAATCCCCATCTCTAGGGCTGGGAGGACTGGATGTCTGTGCTTTAGGTCCCCAGATGGTTCTGATGCACCCCAGAGTTTGGGCACTGATGGTTTCATAGGAAAAGGACAGATTTTGTATATTCCTCTCTCTCGGTGGGGTTGATGCTGGTGGTCGTGCGTGGGCAGCGAAGCCCAGTGCGGTTCTGGAGCCTCCATTCAGGCGAAGGCTCTCACGCTCTCACGAAGGCGGATACGCGGTCCCAGCTCCTAGCGCCACGGGTGCCCTCATTGGTATTTGGAACGCGGCCGAGGTGGGAAAAAGGAGATGGGGCTCAGGCTCCAGAAAGACAGGACCAGCTACGATGCACGAGAGAATCTCTCTGATTTGAACTTCTGTCTGCAGGGTGTCCAGTTGCAGAGCTTAATTTGGCAGTGACCAGCGAGCTTTCAAATTTTGGCTCTCTTTGTTTTTAAAGGGGAAAAAGAGGCCAACATTTCCTATTAAATGGCAGGGAACAAAGAGACCCCATTCCTTTGTCTTCTTTTCTTTCTTCTCTTATCCTTCCATGCCGGCCTCTCCTTTTACTTACCATCCTAAATGATATTGTGATTTCTAACAACATTTTGAATAATTTTATTCATACTTGCAGTTTGGGAAAGGAAAGCAACATCACTATTCTTAGTGAATTATCATAATTCTTTAATTTTTTTTTAACTTAAACTTTTGTGAATCTGACAATTTGGAGATTCTTTGGATGATTCAATATGCCTCTTTCTTACAGTGTTTAGACATTTCAACTCTAATCTGAAGTAGTAGAATTCAGTCTTTTTTTCAAAATCAGTGAATTGAATGCATTTTGAATTATCCTCTGTATTTTATTTAATTTCACTACACTTGGGATTCTTCAACTACTCCAGTTAGTTTTTAATTTAAACAGTACACACTGCTGTAAAGCAATTATACTCCAGTAAAGATGCCACAGATGTATATATATTTATATCATTTAAACACTTAACTGTGTGTCTGCCACTATTAATTAAATATGGAATACTTACTGAAGAGACCAGGAGGTTGCATTATTTTCCTTCTAACATGCTTAGTATCTATGGCTTTTGATGTAAAGAATAAAGATCTTATTCCAGACTTCTGTAAATAGATTTTTTTTAAGAAATAAAAATAAACATTGTGCTGTGATGTTAGAGACTTCTGGCTATAAAGTGAAATACTTAATATTTAATTAATATACATAATTTTTCCAAGTAAAAATGCAAAGAGCTGTAAAAAGAATAGTTTCATAATTAATTTACTATTTACCTGTGCTTTGGCAAGCCATTTAGTTTCTGTGAACCTCAATTTCATCATTTGTAAAACGGAAGTAAAAAAAAGTTTTTAAGTGAAAAGAATGTGAGATAAACTGAGACAAAGCTTATACCTATGAAATCCAAACAATTTATCTTCAGATGCTGTAAGCTTTATTTCCTGTGTGCTGTTTTCCCCTGAAACATATTTTACAAACTTTTCAGTGCAACCTGTAGCTAAAGCTAAGGGCTTTAGTTCCCGAGTTTTTATAAACCAGGTAAAGTTTGTCAATAGATCTTCCAAGGGAAACAGCAAAGTGAAACATTTGAGTTATTTAGTAAAAAGGAACACTATCTCCTCATCCTGTATGTCTTCTGTGTCTTCTAGTTGTCAGTATTCCCTTGTAGGTCACATGGGTTCCTTCCTCATTTATTGAAGCCCTATTATATGTGCTAGGTGCCAGGTCTATAAAAATAAATAGCATAGGCTTTTGCCTTGAAGGGATTCTCAGTCTAATAGGGGAGTCATATATGTAACCAAAGAATTGCAGTTCAGTATAGTAAGTGTGGGAATAGAGATACAGAATATTGTGTACCCTAGAGAGCCAGAGAATGCCTCCCAGCTGGGTGAGATTCTTCAGGTGGGTGTTGAGGGGTGCATAGGAGTTACCCTTCTGCCTTTGGGCACTGGTGAATTCAGGCAGCAGCAGTGGTCAGTTCTGTTTTCCTTGGATTATGATTCACATTGCATTCTCCAAGCCCTTTTAAACACCTATAGATAAACAGTAATGCTGTTCCAAAGGAAATGGAAAAGTGCATTAACATAATAATTATCTTTTTAACCTAATATACTTAAGAAAACAAACCTTAAAAGCAAAATGAAAATTTTCTGACCTTGAGCCAACTTTTTTTTTTTTTTTTTTTTATCTTCCCGGTATGCGGGCCTCTCACTCAGCGGCCGTGGCTCACAGGCCCAGCCTCTCTGCAGCATGTGGGATCTTGCCGGACTGGGACATGAACCCGCGTCCCAAAGCCGCGTCCCCTGCATCGGCAGGTGGACTCTCAACCACTGCGCCACCAGGGAAGCCCTGAGCCGACTTTCATTGATAAAAGAAAGGGTGAAACTGTAATAAACAGTGTGAGACTTTGCTTTCCATTCTGTTAAATTTGAAGTCACTTTCCACAACCTAATTTTCTTTTCTGTTTTTGCCTGAGAGATGATCAGTTTGAAACTGTCAATACCAAAAAAAATTGTCATATCAGATATTGTAAATAATTGTTTTTACTTCAGGGTGGGGTAGGTAAAGGCCACATCTGGCTGTGGCCTGGTTTTTTGTGGGCTACCTAGCTAGGATTGGTTTTTTTACAATTTAAAGGGATTTCTCAAACAACAAAAACATGCAGCAGGTGCCAAATAAGGCCCCCAAAGCCTAAAATACTGTCTGGCCCATTACCGGAAAGATTTGCCAACTTTAGGATAAAAATAATTGTTGTTAAGCCTTTGTTACAACCTTGTATATATTTAATGACTAAGCTAATAATATTTGGAAGTGGATCCACCCCATTGGTTCCAATTTTTAAAAATTTTTTGCTAAAGTACAGAGAACCTGTTTTGGGCGTCACAGGCCTGAGCCTGGATGTGGACTGAGTGCTGTCAGCAAGGAGCGGGCATGGCTGGGCTGAGGTCATGTTTTAAACAAGGCTGCTGTTCCGCGGGTCTTGTTTCTATAGAGAAGGTGGTAGTGTCTTGTGTCACATTTGCTAAGCCATTGTATAATGACAGATTTCTGGCGTATGCTAAAAGAAAGCAATTTGTACCTGATATTTGAGTTGGAAAGAGAAGGTTAGATGAGTGAGTTGCGTTTTTGTCACTGATCGTTTAAAATTAACTATTGTCTGTGTCTGAATGTTTGAGTGTAGATAGTTTTATAATTTGATCCCCGATTGAGACCATTTTATCTAAAGTAGAGCCCCTCACTGTCCACCCCTTGCTGCTTTATTTACTTCAACTTCTTTCTACCCATAACAACGATAGATACTTGTTTCTTTGCTTTCTATCTTTCCTGGCCACAAAGTGAGAAGCCGAGTGGTTTGGAGGAAGAAAAAGCATCATTATCTACTTCTAGAACAAACTTTAAAGGCTTGCTTTATTGGCAGGTAAATAGAGGGAAGGAGGATGAGCGAGCAGGTAAACAGGCCTGCCCTTGAGCGGGTGACCTCGGGCGGGTCCCCCAACCTCCCCGAGCCCGGCTTCCTCACCTGGGCAGCAGGATCCGAGGACCAGCCTGGCACAGAGGACGGCGTAAAAGTGGCCAACTCCACTTGTAACTACCGAATTCTAATCTGATTAAAAGCTTTCATACCTCATGATGGGCTTTTTTTTTTCCTGACTTAGACTAATAATGTAATAGATTGGGCCTCCCCTTTTTCCTGCTCCCACGGTGAAGACCACCACATCCCGGCATAAAATTCATTTGTTCGTTCAACAAATAGAGTACCTACTGTGCGCCGGGTCTTTTAGGTCCTGGGGATACATTGGTGCACAAAATGGGAGCAATACCTGCTTTCAAGACGCCCTCACTGTAGGGGAGAAGACAGATACCTGCTGTCAGGGAGTGGTGTTCTCATCCCGGCTTTGCCAAGAGGTACAGGTGGTTTTGTTCTTTTCACTGACTCTTGTTGAGTGAAGGGTTAAAACCATTGGGCAGAGTGACTTAGGAATGGGCAGAGGGTGACATATTTTGGGTTGTTTTTTGGTAAATCACTTGACATTGCACCACGAGCCAAGGTGATATTTCTCCAAGGACCTGTTTTCACCTAGTTTTAGTGATAAGTACGTCGTCGTTTGCCATACCTGCTTGGATTCTTCCATCATTTCTCAAGCATGTGGTTTGGTGAAATTTATACCTTTTGAATAATATTTTGCTTATTGTACCATTATTGCATCTATAGGTTTTTTTAAATAAAATAAGTCTTAGAAGGATATCCAGTCTTAATCCTTACTTTTTTTTTTTTTTTTTTGGCGGTACGCGGGCCTCTCACCGCTGTGGCCTCTCCCGTTGCGGAGCACAGGCTCCGGACGCGCAGGCTCAGCGGCCACGGCTCACGGGCCCAGCCGCTCCGCGGCATGTGGGATCTTCCCGGACCAGGGCACGAACCCACGTCCCCTGCACCGGCAGGCGGACTCTCAACCACTGCGCCACCAGGGAAGCTCCAATCCTTACGTTTTTAAAGAGAAAACTGAAACACAGATCACTTGGTAAAAGCTTAGGACAAATTTTAAATTTGAACCACCTCTTTATTTATGAAAATGTAATATGTATGTTAGCCTAGTATCCTTGTTGAGATGTTTCATTGCCTTGGTTATTGGTAATAACCAAGTAATTATGGTTGTTGTTGGTAATTATGGATGTTGTTTCTTGGGTGTTCAAGTATCTGCTTACATAATACATTGCTATTTGGGTGAGACACTTAAGTGGGACTTAGATGGGGAGATAAGGTGGGGAAAACCTGATGTTTATTAAGAAACTGGCCAAACAGGGCAGTTTGGAAATATAATGGCATGACAGAGCTCCAAAGGGCATTTTATGATTTGAACAAATCAGCTGTAAAAAGAGAGTTTTGAGGCAATGGGGAACAGTTGAATATTGACTAAATTTTAAATACTAAGGAATCGTTTTTAATTTAATTATGTTGGCTATGATAGTGGCGTGGTGTTTTTTTTAATACGTGTATGCTTATATATGTGTGTGTGTAAGCTTAAAATATATTCATGTTTAAAGTCCGTTAGGGCTACATACCAAAGTTTTTACAAGTGAAATGATACACAATGATCTTAAAATGTGCCAGCGTGTCTTAAGTGGTCGAAAGAGAAAATGAGTCAAGAAGGCTAGAAGCAGCCGTGCGGTCGGTCGGTGGATGCAGAGCACCCCGCAGCCCGCCGCACTGTTCCCTCTGCTTTTGTGAATGTTTCAAAGTTTTCAGAATAAAAAGGTTGTTCTTTAAAAGCACATTATAGGGGTGGAAGGGAAAGATGCTGTCACTTTTCAGGTCACCAAATCCCCGAGTCACTAGAGAGAGAAGGCGGGAAGGGATGCTCCTTCCCCTGGGGTCTGGGTTCCCGAGGAGCCCGCCCTGCCTGCCGCTGGGTCCCAGGGAGCAGTTCTCCGTGGATCCCCGGAGCAGAACCGCGGTTCTTAGACCTTTGGTGTTCTGATCAGATGAGGGACTGATTTAATCCCACCTGGGCCCTCTCGCCCTCCACACACCTTTTATTAAAGGAGAGCTCCAGTCAGAACTGCAGTCGACTTGGAAACACACAGAACTGTTTGTTCCCGGCTAGTTCCTCTACGGCTCTGTATTCCCACGATTTTTCTTTTTTTTTTTTGATGGGGGAGGGGGTGACCCAACTAGAAATGGGTCATTGTCTCAATAGCAGCATTCTCAAAGCTGAAAATTGGAAGCAAGCACACTCAAGTGTGGGGCATTACTTAGTGGAATTGTATGCAGCCGTTTTAAGAGATGAGTATGCAGCCTGTGCCGGGACCGGGGATGGGGGCAGGGTGCGAGGGGCTGAGACCTGCAGTAAATGCGACAGCCTGTGAGCCGCAGGGGCTAGGTGGGCGAGAGGGTTACTCTCAATCAGGCAATTAGGTACATAATTTTAATCCCACTCGGGATGTAGCATACTTGATTGTGACAGAGTACAAATTGAAGAGGTCTTTTTTTTTTCACTTCATATAATTTCAGAGAGTGGTTTAAAAAAGCATAAATTAAATAAATTAAAGCATGAAAGCATAAATTCAGTTGAAGTGGGCTTATTCGAGCAGATTTAGTTAGCTGGCTGATTTAGCTTGGGCTTTTAAAAAATAAAACTATTGGGGTCTTACTCTATTTTTGATAGATAGCAAAAGTGAAGGCTTCTTGGTGAAGTTCAAATATATCTTATCTAAGCTCCTTATAGGAGAAATGTTCTTTAATACTGCAAAATATTACGGCACATGTGATCTTAACTAGGGGCAAAGATTTATTTCAGAAATGGCGCAGGTTTAAGTGTGGCTTATTTTATATGCCCCTCCCTAAAACAGCAGGTTAGCAAAGGAATTACTGTTGTTTTGACACTTTCATTCTTTCATAGGCTTTCCTCCCACCAGATTAGAAAACTCTTCTCAGACTTCTAAATTTACAAAGAAAACAGTCCACTCCAGGTGGAATGAGATTTAGTCTTTAGGCCTTTAATTTCCTGTTTTAGGAGCCTGGAATTAAAATCCATTGTACCATGTGATAGCCCTCTTGGCCCTGTCCCTTACTTGGCGTCTTTTATGGGATCCTAAGTTTGTGGATATAATTAACCTCACTTTTCAGTGAACTAAATCGGTGCTGAAGTATGTATGACACACCTAGTAAAACTGAAATGACATACTACAGAATCAAGACTTCACAAGCTTATTAGATAAAGTGACCTTGAACGATAATTTATTTTGCCTCCCTTGGGGCGGGGAGAGGAGAGAGGGGTAATGATTATTTGTGTTTCTGGAAAGGAACAGTTTCTTTTGCAGAATGTAACATTCTCTGATTCTGTATTTACCCCTTTCTGTGGAAAGTGGTGTCCAAGGTGTCCTTGTTTAAATTTACACACAGGGTGTATGTCATTCCCAGTGTAGAAGAAATCAGTTCCTACTTACAGACACTCCCCAAAAAAGATCTTAAAAATCGACAGCCAATGGGTGTTAGGAATATTATTTTCACATGCCATTAGCAGGTAAGGAAATCCCCACCAGTGTTACCCTGCAGCACGGATTTGGAACTTGGGTGAGAATGACAGTCCTTTCGTTTGTCAGATGCTTGGAAAGCAGTCTCTTACTGCCTTCAGTTTCCTCCTTCCAAAATTAGTGCCTTAGCCTGGTGAACAGTGGGGAGGGCTTAGCACAGCTGTTTCCAAAACCCCGGTTTTACAGTAGAGGAGGGAACTGTGACCCTCTTTTTAGTGGGACTGTTCAGCTCTAAGGTCATGATTTTTCTCTAGTCATGTTGAGCA
Source organism: Kogia breviceps (assembly GCF_026419965.1). Classification (NCBI taxonomy): domain Eukaryota; kingdom Metazoa; phylum Chordata; class Mammalia; order Artiodactyla; family Physeteridae; genus Kogia; species Kogia breviceps. The sequence continues at coordinate 83,453,850 of NC_081322.1, read as the reverse complement.
CAGACAGGACTGGTTTGTTCACTTTTTGTATTGTTAAGCAGGCTTGGCTGACAGGAAGTGGGTCTGGGGGCAGGAAGTGGCTTGCTTTCAGAGGCAGAAGGAGCTGTTTAGAAAGACTTGGGAGTTCATTTCACGTTCTGGAAATTATGCGATGGGTATTAGTGGATCTGAGCTCTTCCTTCCTATCTATATCTATCGGTATATATACTTCACATAATTGTCATCCTGGAATTTGGAAATACAAACTTTTCAATTCAAAAGTTTAAAGTCATTGACTTACATTGAAAGATACAACTTTAGGACTAACATTTAAGAGCTATACAAATATAAATAGTTTTAGTAGGTTAGGAAATCGCATAGGCCTTTCTAGGCCGCAGTTTCTCAGCCTTTAAAAGAAGGTAGTCAGACTAGGATAACTTTTTACCTCTCACCAAGCAATACCCATTTAGAGTCACTCTACGAAATAGTTACCCCTCCTCCCTTTTAAAATTATGCTACCTAGAACATATACATGTATATAACATAAAAACAGGGTATGGAAGTATCACACGATGTAGATACCTGAAACAAAAGTTGTTGGGAAATTCCGAGGCCCGGCTTTCATGCTTCACTCTGCCCTGTTATTGTCCACAGCATGTTAAGTAAGGATTTAGCTTTTTTACACTGTAAGCTTAGCCTCATGGTGGTGGAGGAGAGCAGTTTGGAAAAGGAGATGAGGGGTGTGTAGTGTTGGTTTTCATGGTTAACTTTAAGTTATCCTGAGTACTCCTTAAAGTGTTATTGAATTCTCTGTAAAATGAGCTAAGTGCCTACCCTAGGGCGACGTGATTCTCGGAAGACTTGAGCTAAGAAACTGCTTACAGCTAGCTGTGTGGTTTATACTAGTCAGGTTGGCTCCTTTGATCTTGAACTCTGTAGTTATGACCTTACTTTTCATTAGTGATTAGCAGCTGGGCGGACACTAATCCACGGCTGCTTTTTTACACCTGCACGGAGAAGGGGTGGGAGGGGAGGGCAGGACTGTTGGAATCCCAAAGGTTGATGACCTCTCCTGAGGCACTCGATTGTGGTAGGTTAATTCAGTTTCTTGATAGATACTACCTGCGGGGCATTTGGAGTTATTCTCATTAACTGTGAGCATCAATCCACACGTAGCAGAGCTTGAATTTTCCTGCTGGGGGGGTGACCACTGTCACAAGGGTTGGAGTATGTGGAGCTCTGAGATGGACGGCAGGGAGACTGGGAGCAGCCAACACAGGCATCCCCCGCTCCTCCTCTGACTTTCCGGACCCCGTAGCCCGGGAATAGCACCGGTCCGTGACTCCCCGGGACCTACGGGCCAGCCCTTGACCGCCGTAGGAGTCGTCTGAGTGGACTCTTGTCAGCCCTAACGTTCGATGGTTTCATTATTGCTATTACTAGGCAATAAGAGGCTGGTATATTTATTATCCTGGTATCATACAATTAAATGAATACTTGATTAGAATGTGAGTGTGTGTCTGTCCTGCCCATCTATCTGTCTTGGTTGCCTGTGCCACAGACAAAATGATGGTGCACGGAGTTCTTACTGCATCGCCTGGCACTTTGTGTTCTGATTAATTCCGTAGACTTTTTGCAAGATTTGTGGAGCTAGATGGCCAGTTTTCTTTGGCATTTGAAAATTTTTCCTAAGCCTAACAAGCCAGTTTCTTCACCTTCACTCAGTTTCTTCTTTAACCTCAAAAAAGAAGACTAGATAATGATGTGATTGTGTTTAATTTAAAATTAAGATACAGAAGAGCTTGAAAGAAAGGACTAATTTTATTTTATTATTATTATCTTTTTTGCGGTACGCGGGCCTCTCACTGTCGTGGCCTCTCCCGCTGCGGAGCACGGGCTCCGGATGCGCAGGCTCAGCGGCCACGGCTCACGGGCCCAGCCGCTCCGCGGCACGTGGGATCTTCCCGGACCGGGGCGCGAACCCGCGTCCCCTGCATCGGCAGGCGGACTCTCAACCACTGCGCCACCAGGGAAGCCCGAAAGGACTAATTTTTAAAAGTTATTATCCATTGGTGGTCAGGTTTGCCATAGCATTATTTTATTAGTAAGATATACTGTTATTCACACCATCTCTAAAGGTCAGTAAACCTCAAGAAGTCTGGTGTTAAGAGCTCGAACTTACACATGTACCCCTGAAGTTTCTAACTTTGAGTCCAGCTTGCCTTCAGGCACGTGGTGACGTGTGGCTACTGCTGTTGTTGGCAGCGTTTTAGAGAGAGACCAATCAATGCCTCCCTCTTGACTGACAGCAGAGTTGATGTCTGCCAGTACAGTCAGTATCAGGTTACTATGGACTTGACTCCATTTAATGAAAAATTGTGTTTTAAGAACCACATTTCTATTTTACTTGTCTTCTCTCTGTATAGTGTTTTAATATTTTGACATATTGGTTTTTATTTTGACCTCTCCATGCTTAAAAGAATGGTGTACAACAGGGTGTTTTCTCAGCTGCCTTTCTTGAATAGAAAAGGACACTTTAAAGTGGACACACTAAAGTGTCCACTTTAGAAGTTGGACGGTTCTAAAGAACTGTGCTTATTAGAAACCATAACGATGTAAACTATGGTCATTGGATTTTTAATGGCCACTACTTTTATAGAATTTTGTTGTTTATATAAACAGTGTTACTGGGAGCAGTGTTGCACATTTAACTAAGACAAACATTCATTTTATTTAATAGATAGAAACAAACTTACCTCTATTAGCCGTTACTGTGACAGCCTGTAAAGGGTTAGTGATATGGACAGAGAGGAGCTAAAAACCAAAAAATCCACTTGCCTTTGGGGCTTTCCAGCTTTGCCTTCTAAGTTGGCTAAATTCACAGGTCCGCATTTCTACACTAAGCTGATTAAGGTTTGCTGAGTTAATGGTAATATTTTACAGAGGGTGGTTATTATTTGTAAATGACCACTGTGTGTCATAGCTAATGCTGTGATTTATTGAGTTGGAGTATGTTCATGATACTGATTTTTATCTTAAAGATAAGGAGATCAGGATCCAAAGAGAGTACAAAAATAGGCATCCCTCTGTAGAGATACAGTTTCATTAAGAAAAACCTGTCTCTGCGAGTTTAGGTCTAGTACTGAACGAAAGTCTAGTAAAGGTATTTTCACATAATGGAGTATATATAAATAGTAGCAGTACATACATTAATCTTGCCAAAAGGAGTTGTGGCTGTTTGCTTGTTCGGGATCCTAGCTGGCCTAGCCTCTTTCCCCGGGAGCAGGGTCTGTGTGGGTGTGGCCTTGCTTACAAGCTGGGAGGAGCTGAAGATGGATGGGGCCATCCCAACCTCCGGAGTCAGAATCTCTGGGCCTCGGGCCCAGGAAACTGTTTCGACAAGCTCTCCAGGTAATTCTTCTGTGTGTTCAAGTTTGAGGAACGCTGAGGGCCTGGGGAGAGTAGCGTATGAGATGTGGCTGGCCATGCTTTCTGTGCACTTGCGAACAGACCCCAGCCTTCAGGAAGCATGTCTGGTATTGCCGCAGTGAGCAGGGCTCTGGAGGGGTTAATGTTAATCCAAGAAAGCAAGATTCAAAGATAGTGTTCCGTTAAAAAAATTTGGGGGGGGGTACGTTAATTGGGTGCTGGGCGATGACGAGCTCGGCACCAGTTGGAGTTAAATGTGAAACAAGACTCAGTTTGCTGTTCAAAATTTACAAGAGCCTGGGCTCTCCCCTCTGCCGGTGGGAGGGCTGCTCCCCCGAGCTGGCTCCTGGTTTGTTAGGGGAAGGGGCCTGACTACAATTCGTGCGGCTGGAATTACTGCGGGCCTCGGGGGAGGGTGAGTGTGCAGGTGGAGGAGGCGTGTTTCTTGCTGTGGTCACAGCAGTTTCTTTGGCAGCTGGCACCTTCTTCCTGAGAACGGAGCATATTTTTACTCACAACTTAAACGAAACAGCGAACTTGAGTTGAATTTTAGTTTTAAAAAATCCATTTTCTTTCATCTTCGTTTGCCCCTAAAATTTTTTTCTTACCAATTTGAATACCAAATTGACCATAGTTCTAGTTCAAATGACTTGTTTTCTAGCTGTTTCATATTTATAATCACTAAAGCAACACATAAAACAATAAGGTCCTCAACCCAAATGTCCATCAGCAGTGAATGTATATAGAGACAAAAGTGAGATATCCAGATAGTGGAATATTACTTGGCAGTAAAAAAAAAAAAAAAGTAATGAGGTGCCTGATACACGCTACAACCTGGATAAATCTTGAAAACATGTTAAGTGACAGAAGCAAGTCACCAAAGACCACATAGTGTATGATTCTGTTTATATGAAATGTCCGAAATAGGGAAATCTCTGGAGACACAAAGTAGATTCTTGGTTGCCAGGCTTGGGGGGAAGGAGCACGGGGTTTCTTTTCGGGGGGATGAAATGTTCTAAAATTAGACAGTGGGGTTGGTTGCATGACGCTGTGAAGTTGCTGAAGACCCCTCAGTTGCACATTTTAAATGGGTGAGTTTTATGGGATGTAAGTGATATTTCAACAAAGCTGTTGTAAAGAGTAATGACTCGATGATGAAAATCAAAATACAGTGTCGTCTCAATCATTATTCACTTAAGTGAACCAAAACAGCATCTGAAGAAGGTTTTATAATTCATTTCAGTTGTGAGAATTTCTCCTCATCCTACTCCCCTGCATTTCTTCCCCCATTTATGGGAGAAAGGTTACCATACTACTTCCTGTCAGAGCCTTTCCAAGTATTTGAAAGGTCTTACCCAAATATTTGAAAGCTGTAGAAGTTGCTGAAGTGGCACCTTCAGAAGAGGGCTGGAATGTTGGAAAACAGCATTGCCATTTTAAATGATTATGAAAGGTCAAGCTCTCAATGTAATCTTGGTGGTGCTTAGATCTTTCTACTCAGACTAATTTTTGAGTAAATGCAGGTGTGATAATATAGGGATTAATCTGTTATCACTGAATCCACTGCCTGCAATTCAAACATTCAGATGTTACTATTTGAATTTCCCTTTCATGGTTTTCCTGACTCTGCGTACATAGGAAAATCACTGCAAACTTTTATTTCCCTTGCAGTGTTCTGGCTTCTAAAATTACCTAAACCTGGTTAGTCTAAGAAGATGTAAAATGGCTGCTTGTCTGTAAAGTTTGTGGAAGAACTGGTCTTGAACTTTTCCCTCCTGTCTTGGTCTTTAGTGTGGTGTGAATTTATTCTGTAAAAAGTGTGATGGGGGCGGGAGGTTTTCTCACACGTAGTTTAAAGTAGTTCAGGAGGAAGTAGTCATCTCTCAAGGGAAAAATTGCAGAACTAGATTTATTTACCAAAATGAGGAAAGTAATGAGTGAGATAATTTGACAGCCAAAAATTCAGCAATCATACATGGATTAGAAGTAAAATACAGTATTTTATTGTCAACTCAGTATCTTTTCTACATCTCTCAGACATTTAGAAGGCATTTTAGATACCAGTTTGATCAAATTAAACCGAGAAGACTCAAATCATGTTCTTCCAAAGTGTATTCTGAAAAATACTGGTCCTTTGGGATATTCCATGGAAAAAAACCTGTAAGCAGAAGAATCTGGGAGACCTAGACTAACTAAGGCACCGTCTTGGAATTTGACAATTTGCATAAATACAGCAAAGACTCTCAAAGCCTTTCAGTTAAAGAAAGAAAAAAAAGAGATAGAGAACCTTAACCTGTGTGACCTGAAAATACTGCCTTCCCACCCCCCATGCTTTGTCCCTCTCTCTTTAAATTCAGATAATTTTGCAGAAACTACACAGCCACTGATTTGGATGGTGTCAGAAGCCACTCCTATAATTAAGCCATAGAATGTTAGAAGATCCGTTACACATAGTCATTTCCATTTTATAAAGGAGCAGAGAGTGCCTCCTTCAGACTGGGGCTAGGCCCGGAGGCGATCCTTGCCCACAGCCTGCGGTCGGGCCAGTGTTCGTGACGGCCCAGCACAGTGGGGACGGTGGATTTATTTGATTTCAGTAGGGTGAATTGTTGTTATTGAATTTATATTTTTCAAGAACAGATTGGGGTTTGACACCTTTAATTCCCTTTTTTATTGGGAAAAGAGCTGTCAGTCGCCTTGGAGCAATAAAACCTGTACTATCCTGTGTCTGGTTAGAGAGTTACATCCCCGTCCTTGGAAATGTGAAAACAGGTGTGAGCTTTTCCTTTGTCCATGAAAACAGCCTCCCAGCTGGGCTCGTAATAGTGTCACGTAGTTACTTATTTTCTCATGAACCTTCCCATTCCCTCTGCACGGGCACAGCTCTGGCTCGGATTGCATCTCACCTTGGGCCTTTGGACTTTAGACCGAGCATTTCAGAGCTGGAAAGGACTCAGTCATCTAACCCAGACCCTCTCTTTGCAGACCCGGGGGCTGAGGCCCCAGGGAGGAAGGCCTCCGCAGCTCATCGTTCCATGGGGCCTCGGGGCTCCCGTGCTTTCGCCCACTGTTCCAGGGATCAGTGAACCTGGCTGGTTCTCAAAATCATTTGAGTGGCTTTTAAAAAATACAGGTTCTTGGGGCTTCCCTGGTGGCGCAGTTGTTGAGAATCCGCCTGCCGATGCAGGGAACACGGGTTCGTGCCCCGGTCCGGGAAGATCCCACATGCCGCGGAGCGGCTGGGCCCGTGAGCCATGGCCGCTGAGCCTGCGCCCCTGGAGCCTGTGCTCCGCAACGGGAGAGGCCACGACAGTGAGAGGCCCGCATATCACAAAAAAAAAAAAAAAAAAAAAAAAAAAATACAGGTTCTTGGGTTGAGGCCCAGAAACTCAGGTGTTTGGGAAGCTGCTCTGGGGATTCTAATGGTTAGTCCCGAAGGACCGGGGTGTGTGGCATCTATTTGAGGACCACCTATTTAAGTCGTAAGCGGCAGGGCCCCCCCTGCCACCCTGGAGGCACAGACTCGTGTTTGTGGAGGGCTTGAGCCCCAAAGGCATGCTCGGTGCCCACCAGCTGGAGTGGGCTGGGGCGGAAGGTGGAAGCTATTGTGGTTCATCAGCGTGTTGATGGTACTTTTGAGCTGAGCTAACCCATAATGAGAACAGCAAATAGAATTTTTAAAAGAGTAGATTATTAAGCAGAAGGAGATTGGGGAGTATTACAATTAGGTATTCATCATCTTCATTAACTAAGGCAAAGGTGGGTAGGTTTAGGTGTTGAATCCTGATATTAAATGAGATACGCATTACATAGTTAAGTGGCCTGGTGCAAATACCTGTGAAACACCAGTCATTATATTCATGAAAAAAAAAGTGCCTGGTGCTTTGCTTAAATTTAAGAAGTTTTACTGGCTAGTTTCATTAGTTCTTGTTTTAGAAATAAAATGAAATTCATTGCTATTTTTGTTTTTAGGCATTTGTCTCTTGCATATACTGATATTTTAGTAATAGATCAGAAACTTCCTCTCTTATTGAAATGAAAACTCCTTCTAAGCTAGGCGACTATCAGAGGCAAAAAAGAGGAAAGATTTTTCTGCTAAATATGGTCAGTGTGAGAAACACACAGATACTCATTAAAAACCTCAAGGGGTTCAGACACCTTCAATACCAAGTTTTGTGTCTAGGATACATTATCTTACTCTAAAATTCTGACCTAGTATATAGCTGTTAAAAAAAACCCCTTGTTATTTATTTATATCTGTAGAGTGCTAATGTAACTCTCATACTGAAACTTAAGAATTTCCATTATAAATAGTGCAGTATGATTATGTCCGGTTCCTTTTAGGTTCTAACATTTTGGAACTCTAACTGCAGCTTTGTGCCATAGCTTCAAAAGGAGTAGCGTTTGGAGGAGAGACGTGAATTACTAAATTATCATCTACACCAACCACATGGTTCTATGTGTGTACGTAAGGGATTGGGGTACATGGGCAGAATTAAACTTTTATCACCACTGCCCCCACCAAACAGAGCAGAATGTTAGAAAGGGTTTCAGTATTTTTACCAGCCTGGCATAAACATTGCCCTTTTGGTGGGTAGATTTTAAATGGCTAACTGCATACTGTACACACCTGTACCGCACATTACTGTGTGATTTTGCTGCCTTCAGAGAATATTGCTTTTGAGAAAAGTGTGTGATCTAGGGGGAAATACGAAGGCAATAAAAATTGCAAACCATGTGCTTTTCTCCAGCCTTTGCACGTGGTTTGGGTTTGTGTGATGATACATCTTTACCCTGGACCTCCAGCTTTTCGTGGGACCATTCTCACATGTATCATGCATAACCATATCATCCCACTTTATTTCTGTGGCACAACTGCAAACACGAGTGCTAACTTTTTCCAAGTACACATTGAGTTCACTAAAAACAATTGAGGGGCTTCCCTGGTGGCGCAGTGGTTGAGAGTCTGCCTGCCAATGTAGGGGATGTGGGTTCGTGCCCGGGTCCGGGAAGATCCCACATGCCGCAGAGCGGCTGGGCCCGTGTGCCACAACTACTGAGCCTGTGTCTCTGGAGCCTGTGCTCCGCAACAAGAGAGGCCGCGGTAGTGAGAGGCCCGCGCGCTGCGATGAAGAGTGGCCCCCACCTGCCACAACTAGAGACAGCCCTCGCACAGAAACGAAGACCCAACACAGCCAAAAATAAATAAATAAATAATTAAGACCACATATTGTGAAAAAAAACCCAAAAGACAAAACAAAACAAAAAAAACAATTGATTACCAAGGAAACCTAACAGGATAATAAAAAGGAGAGTTGGGATTTAGGTATGTTTCCTTAATATGCCAAAGCCTGATTTCTTTTTTTTTTTTTTTTTTTTTTTTTGCGGTACGCGGGCCTCTCACTGTTGTGGCCTCTCTTGCTGCGGAGCACAGGCTCCGGACGCGCAGGCTCAGCGGCCACGGCTCACGGGCCCAGCCGCTCCGCGGCACGTGGGATCTTCCCGGACCGGGGCTCGAACCCGCGTCCCCTGCATCGGCAGGCGGACTCTCAACCGCTGCGCCACCAGGGGAGCCCCCTGATTTCTTTTAAAGCCCCTGGATAAATGGACCAAAACATGAATATAAATGGTCCTGTCATCTGAGTAAGTGTTCCATCTTAAACTTTGATGAAAGTTTATGCTGTATTTCAGTACATTATTACAGATCTATAAAGTTTAAAAGAATCTTAATAGTCTTTCTAAACATGGACCTGCTTAACATGCTGCTGCTGAAGGCAGTGCCGTTTTGTGGTCCTCAGTCAGGGTAGGAGCATCCCCTTTATCCAGAGGGCATTTTGGGGGGTGTGTGTGTTGGGGGGTACTTTTAGAGGACTGGGGATACCTGGTGTTTAGTGGGTGGGCTCAGGGATGCTAAACATCCAGCAGTCCTTGAGGTAGGCTTGCAGAAGGAACACTCGTGCTGGCCCAGAATAGCATTTTACCCCCGACCCCGTGAGAGACACGAGTAGGCTAAGGACTAGTTGAGGGACCCTTGCCCAGTCCTGCACGGCAGCTTGGCTGGAGATCATTAACATGCCGTTCATTCGAGTGTTTAGCTTTCATGAGTTCTCCCATCTCAACCTTGGTCTCAAGATTGTAGACCATAGGGCTTCCCTGGTGGCGCAGTGGTTGAGAGTCCGCCCGCCGATGCAGGGGACGCGGGTTCGTGTCCCGGTCCGGGAAGATCCCACGTGTCGCGGAGCGGCTGGGCCCGTGAGCCGTGGCCGCTGAGCCTGCGCGTCCGGAGCCTGTGCTCCGCAACGGGAGAGGCCACAGCGGTGAGAGGCCCGGGTACCGCTAAAAAAAAAAAAAAAAAAAAAAAGATTGTAGACCATGCACTGTAAATGAAATACACATATATTGATTAAAATTACCTTGATTTTGTAATTTTAGGGGGTGTCTGAAAATGAAAATTTTGGTGCCTCCGCAGATCAGAACTGGGCGTTGCTCTTTCTGACGGGGCTGGTGGGCACAGCGGAGGGAAAGGCTGCCTGCCTCCCAGCACTGCCAGCCGTGCCTGTGATTGCAGCCTGAAGAGCTTAGCCTGATCCCTGGCTTGACGGCTTTTGTTTGCAGCCATACACCAGACTGCAGGATTGCCTGGGTGTTGCAGCTCTGGGAAGGAAGTCTGTGGAAAGACCAGAGCAAGTGAAGCTTGGCGGAATGTCTCACTGGAGCTGCTGTTTGCTTATTTTTGGCTGCGCTGGGTCTTCGTTGCTGCACGCGGGCTTTTCTCTAGTTGCCGCGAGCGGGGGCTACTCTTTGTTGCAGTGGGACACTCAGAGATGATTAAAAACACCCGGTTAAGTGTAGCGTGTTCCATTCTGTTTTCTAGATCAACGTCCGAGTTACCACCATGGATGCGGAGCTGGAGTTCGCCATCCAGCCAAATACAACAGGAAAACAGCTTTTCGATCAGGTTGGTTTCTGTGAACTTAAGAGAGAGGGTTCCCAGGTAGAAAAAAGCGTTTGCAGCATCAGAATCACTTGTTTGCTGAGCATATTTATTACCTTGGTTGGCTGCTAGCTTCTCGCTGTGGAGTAGACCATTTTTTCCCTCCTGCCAGCGGGATTCAGCTGTCGTAAACACTCTCCCTGGGGTGGCCCCTGTTCGCAGTCCCGAGAGGAAGGGGTGCCGTGCAGTCTTCATGAGCCAGAGCCTCACCCGAGAGCTCTGGCTGCCACCTCTCCCGCTGGGGTCTCCACGGTCCCCCAGGCCATTTCCTGGCATCTGGTTCGTGGCCGGGGTGCAGTGGAGGACAGCATAGGGCCCGGCGGCCTCTCCCCAGCACTCCCTGCAGCCGCAGCGTCCCGAGCCCCTCGGAGGTCAGCGCACACCCTTCCCTCCAGCCAGGTAACAGCCCAGCCGCGCTCCTGCCCCTCTCTTCAGGAAAGCTGAAGGTGAATGCAGAGTTTTAATAAGCGCGGTGCACCACCGTGAGGGCCGTGATAACTCTTTGTGAAACAGTTCCAGGCTTTAGACAGAGCGAGAGCTACCCTTCTGGGCTTTGCAAATTCTGCTCTGGGACTGAGGGCCCAGTAGGGCGCCGGGGCAGGGGGTGCCTTCCCAGCCTCCTGCACTGTCGGCGGCCTTCCCGAGAGGCCCCGCCGGAGGGCCAGGCCATGCTCTGCGTCCCAGCACGAAACTGGAAAGCGGAGCAGAGTCCTGGCAAATGCAGAAACTATAGGTGACTCACCCTGGGCCTGACGGGGTCTCCCTTTCGTCCCCAAAGTCAGCGCCCAGCAGGTTAATGTCCCCGAGCCGGTGAGCAGGGCCTGGGCGCTCCCACCTCCAGGGGAGGGTTCGAATGCAGCCTCCGCTCTCCCTGTGCTGTCATTTTGAGATCATTCCCTGGCTGTGCCTCACCCGGTAACGATAAAGACATTTACTGCCTGGGGCGTGGCTGGACTTGGGGTGGAAATCTAAGGGTTTCTCCTGAAAGAAAATCTTGGGCACCATATGGGACAGTGGTCAGCACGGATGGGGAGGAAGCCGGGTGCCTGGGTCAGCTCTGCCTGCAGCTAGCGCCTCCCTCAGTCACCAGAGTTAGTGTTTGGATTTTTTTCAGTATTGTGTATTCCTGTTGTGAAATACTGTGTAATCTGAGGACTTGAGGCTGGAGGGGACCCGTGGAACCGCTCGTGGAACCGCCCGTGGGTCGGCGGAACATGACTCGGTCTGTGTTAGAACTGTGGACGCAGAGGCCTGGCAGGAAAGGCCGTCTCCACAGCCTTGACCCCAGGTGCACCTCGCTCTTTGAAGATCCGCTTGTTTATCCCTCCGTCGTGGTACGTGAGGCGCGGATGCTCGGGCCTCGTCGGCACAGGCGGGCCGGGCGCCCCTCCTCCCGTGCGCCGCGCCGGGCGTGTTTCCTCCTGAGCGGACGTCCGGGAGGGGCTGCGGGCAGCACGGGGCTCTGCGTCCTTCGCCGCTCCGTCCGACGCGCTTCTAGGTCTCGGGAGCTCATTCGCAGGCCCGGCTGCCAGTCGCCAAAATGCGGCCCTTCACCGGCACCGGCTGGAGGAGACTTGGGAGGCGGTTGGTCTGTCCGCTTCTCTGCCACCCCCTCTGTCACTTAAGTCTCCTCAGCAGTAACTGTCCCCCAGCCCCCGCCCCAGTGCTGTTGCTTCGCCTGTGACTAGATTCTAGTCCAGGGCTCCGAGGGGACGGAGGCCCTCACAGAGACCATCGCAGAGGCCGGGCAGGTTCCTGGCGGGGCCGTGGTGCTTTCCCGCTACTGCAGCTGCCGGTGAGCTGAGAAAGGAGTTCCTGCCACATGACTCCCTGCTCAGTTTTCATCACCAGAAAGTATCAAAATGTTTTCCAGCTGTCGCTTGAGACTGAGTTAAGTAGACACATCCCTGCCTTTTCCTTTCCCAAAACCTGCCATTTAAAACACCACAGAGGGCCTGCCTTGGTGGCACGGTGGTTAAGAATCCACCTGCCGATGCAGGGGACACAAGTTCAAGCCCTGGTCAGGGAAGGTCCCACATGCCGCGGAGCAGCTAAGCGTGTGCGCCACGACTGCTGAGCCTGCGCTCTAGAGCCCGCGAGCCGCAACTACTGAGCCCACGTGCCACAACTACTGAAGCCTGTGCGCCACAACTACTGAGCCTGCGCTCTAGAGCCGGCGAGCCACAACTATGGAGCCTGAGTGCCACAAGTACTGAAGTCCGCGCACCGCAACGAAGACCCAACGCAGCCAAAAATTAAAATAAATAAATAAATAAAATAAAATAATAAAAATAAAACACCACAGAGGCATAGATAAAGGAATGGACCCCACATCCGTTCAGATTTGGCTTGCATGCTGTGTATCAGCTTAAGGTTAAGGTAGAGACGTTGGAGGGAACGGTGATTGTGTTTTTCTAGGGATGCTGGGTTTCCCTCGCAGAGAGGGACGACAGGTCAGTTTTTAGCATGGACTGCAGAAAGGAAACTTGTTTACTTCTGTTGTGTTGTTGTGGGGGAGCCGTAGGGAGAGAAGTAGGGCTTTGAAACACGCTGAGGACAGTTGTCCTGGAAGTAGACGGAAGAGTCACACGTAAAGATGGGTGGCCGATCGGGGAACCCAGGGACAGGCTTCCACCGAGAGCGTGAGGGACCCGGGTCAGGTCCACGGCCCCAGGGTCTGATCGGCTCCGTGAAGGGGGACGGCCACATCGGGGCAGATGGAGAAGAGGGGTGAAGATCCGCGAGGGTCCGACAGCACGGGGCGGGGAGGTCAAGTGGACAGGAAGTGGTTTCACGCCGGTCAGACCCAGGCTAAGGCTGCAGTTGGGTGGATGGGGTGGAAGGACTGGACGGGAGAGGTAGAATGGCTTCTGTACGTGGGGCTTTCTTGTGTGGCTTTGGACAGCCCGCAGAGGAAGGCGAGGCAGGTTTCGTATCCGAATGTTGAGATGGAGGTTTAGGAAACTAGCAGGATTGGGTACAGAAAACCTGGTCTTTCAGTCAGCTTCCTCTGTACTTGGCTACCACGAAAAGCGGACCTGGGGCTTCACCAGACTGGCCGGGAGAGCGCTGGTTAAGAGTCAAAACCGCCCTTCTGGCGCTTCATGATGAGGAGTCTCGGGTCTAGCCCCTCCTCCCCTTTTTTGGGTGAGTGAATGAGCGGGTCATTCCCTGGCGTGTAGTAAACGGAGACTCGGGAGCTCCCGCGAGCATCCGGCCCCGCGGCCGAGGCCGACACAGAAACAGGCTCAAGGCAGACTTTGTTTGGTGTTTCAGATTTTATCGTCAATAAGTGCTCCAGATACCCGATTTTCATTTCTAGTGTGTCCAGCCCTCTTTCCCTTTAAATATGATAGAAACCATATATTTGAAGAATAGTCACCTTTTTTTAAAGGTTTAACATTATATGTCATGGAATTTAAAACTGTGCGGCAAAGTTTTGACAGTATCAAGTGTCCACGGCAAGTTGCTTTTGGACTTCAAGACACAAGAGTAACCATCGTGGGGCTGTCGATGTAATGGACCACAGGAGACTTTAGTCCTAGTACTGGAGAGAGTTTTTAAAATGTGAAACTCACTGTGACCTAGGGCTGAGTTCTACCTTCCTGTATCAGAACTTCACGTTTCTGGAGGTTGAAAGGGTGCTCGCCGCCCCTTGGCATGTATGCAGCCGAGCACTCCCCCTCTTCCCTGGAAGCTGGTTGCCCGCGGCCTTCTATACCTTTCCGGGACTGCTGTCTCCCTGACTCTGCTGAGCAGAGGCCTGGGCCAGCTGCTGAGGAACAGACGTGGGCAGCCAGGGGAGGCTCTGCTTCCCGCTGGTGTCTTTCAACGCCTTTTTCATGGGGGCTCCCCGACAGGTACAGCCACACCTGTGACACACACACACTTTTACCGGTGTACCTGGGTTACGGCCCATTCCCTGTGGCCCACCTAGCTGTCTTTACTCAGAAATGCATAATGGAGGACAGAGGAGTAGGGGGTGACATTTTATAAGATTTAAAGTTAACCCTAAATATGCTCAAATTTATATCAAAAGTAAGTGGTTCAGGGACTTCCCTGGCGGTCCAGTGGTTAGGACTTGGTGCTTTCACTGCAGGGGCCTGGGTTCGATCCCTGGTCAGGGAACTAAGATCCCACAAGCTGCACTGTGTGGCCAAAAAAAAAAAGGAAATGGCTCATTGGTTCATGTCTGTTAGCAACAGACAGCGTGTAGCGGAGGCCCGCCCGGGGGTCTCAGCTGGGACCTCGCTCTCCTGGCAGCTCCGCTGCACAATGTGATAGTGGTGGCCCAGCGCCACTGCCCTCCAGAGAGTTCCTCATGACTGTTCCCCCCACCCCCCCCCCCCGGGTCTCTTTCACACAGGTGGTTAAGACCATCGGCCTTCGAGAAGTGTGGTACTTTGGCCTCCAGTATGTGGATAATAAAGGATTTCCTACCTGGTTGAAACTTGATAAAAAGGTAAGTCATGTTAACTATTTACAGGCTATTAATTGGGTTTGGTCTACTCTGTTGACATTGAAACTCTGTCTTTTGTTTTGTGTTCCTTTCTATTTGTGTAAAAGTCTTTAAAGACAGAGAGCTTGCGGGTTTCCAGTAAATGGGGATAGTGGCTGGAAATTAGATCCTGGTGTTTCTCCTTACTGCTCCCTTATTGGAGTGTATGATGCTTAAGTGCTCAGCTTTTAGTTGACCTTAGCTTTTTTTTTTTTTTTTTTCCAATGAGATTGTTAATCTTATAAACCATGAATCATCCACTGTTTTGTAAGAATCTGTTATTGCTCTGTTTGAACCTGTGATAAAGAGTTTCAACTCCAAAGACTGGATAATTCCATTAACAATTACAAAGAAAAGCAGTAAGCTTAATGTGTTTTCTCCAGACAGTTTCTCTCTTTTCTCCAACTCCTGCTTTCCTCCCATATTACTGGACCCGTCAGGAGGGTGATTGGAGGTGTGGAAGCGGGTGGGGGGAGCGTGAGGAATTACTGAGAGTGAGTTCATGGTCCAGGCGTGGCCTGGCCATGTGGACAGAGGCCGGATTCGCGGGTCCCTCAGGCAGTCCCCCGGAGTTGATAGCACCGCCCCCAGAAAACCAAGGCTGGGGCTGGTGTGAGGGTGTAACAGGACTCTCACTGGCCTTCTGTCTTCCATGCTAAAAAGGTGACTTTCAGAATAAACATTATCTTCTGAAAACTGGCCTGAAGGACACTTTTGAGTCAGTGGTTAAAACCTGTGTTGGGAAGGCAGGTCTGAGTCTTTCAAACTTGCAGTGAGGGTTTGGCCTCTGCCGCCCAGGTGTCCGCGCAGGAGGTCAGAAAGGAGAACCCTCTGCAGTTCAAGTTCCGGGCCAAGTTCTACCCCGAAGACGTGTCCGAGGAGCTCATCCAGGACATCACACAGAAGCTTTTCTTCCTGCAAGTGAAGGAGGGGATTCTCAGTGATGAGATTTACTGCCCGCCCGAGACGGCGGTGCTCCTGGGCTCCTACGCTGTGCAGGCCAAGTTCGGAGACTACAGCAAGGACCCGCACAAGTCCGGGTACCTCGGCTCCGAGCGGCTGATCCCCCAAAGGTGAGCCGGCAGGGGCCGGGCCCGCGTGTGAGCGTCCTGTCAGGAGGGTCGGGAGGCAGAAGGGCTTTGTGAAGGGCGAGTGTTCCTGCAGGCCGGGGACTCCGTCTGCAGTCACGGGCCGGCCTTCCACAGGCCCTGCCACCCCTCGGTGGACCCTGGAGTGGCGTCTGCGACAGAGGGACTCAGCAGGGGAGGGGGCCCTCCTCACAGGAGCCGCGGGTGCCAGAGCGGAACCTTCTTAGCTCTCCCTGGTGTATGGTAAACCGGCCCCCGTTCGATCTGTTTTTATTTACTGGCGGTCACGTAAATTACCTTTTGGAAGGAGAGGCCACTTAAAATAAAACACCTTTTAAAAGTGTCCCTAGCAAGACTGGGTTTGTCTCATTCCAGGTTCTAAATCGTCCAGGCTGTTAATTGTCATAAATAGAAATGCAGCATCTTAGGAGGAAGTAGATGGTTTTATTTGAAAGAAAAGTCAAGCTTTGTGTGACGGTGCTCAGTGGCCGGCCGCTCGCCTCTCCCAGCCCTTTGGGGTGACGGCTCTGCCCTCTTCCTTTGCGATCCAGGGTCATGGACCAGCACAAGCTCACCAGGGGCCAGTGGGAGGAGCGGATCCAGGTGTGGCACGCCGAGCACCGCGGGATGCTCAAGTGAGTGCTTCTTTGCAGGGGGCTCGGGCCCTTCGCGTGACTCACCTGGAGCCCTGCCTACAGGGCAGGGAAGGTGAGGAGCTGCCGGTGGGGTTTCTTCCTGAACGAAGCCAGGGGTTCCTCCCCAGCGCCACCAGGGCCAGAAGCGGTTCAGTTTACACCTTCAGTCCCTCAAGCCTTCTCTCCTCCTTGTTCCAGAGGAAAGAAAAGCTTGTGTCTGAAACTTCATTTGAGTCAAGGGGGCCAGAGCATTGCTCGCAGCCCACCGGGCATTTTCTTTTCCCCGTCACAGAGGTGCCGATTCGTTCATCGTCCATAAGGTGGTTGCCTTCAAAAGGTTGTAAATGTAAAAAAAAACAAAACAAAAAAGTTCCCCAGTGAGAAACACTTGCTAATAAAGAAGCACCAGCAAGGCGTGGCGGGTGGGAACGAGGCGGCCAGATGCCGTGTCCTAGAACCCTCCTCTCGGGAGCCGGCAGCAGCTCTCGGCACGATGTCCCATCCTCAGAAGTTCATTTGCAGGCTGGGCCTCAGAGACTTTGTGTCCTTAGAATTTCCTGCCTGACCCGAGCATCTTCTGTGGAGGGAAATAACTCAAAGCCCAAGCAGTGGCCCCAGGTGAGGCAGACGGTGGGCTCCCTGAAGCACCGTGTGGGCCACAGAGGGAGAGAGAGGAGAGAGAGGTCGTGCCCGGCCATACAGCTTCCAAGGGAAGCCCTCTGCGTCCAGAAGAAGCCCCACGAGCCAGTCCGGCTCTTTGCTAACGCGTGAGGCACGCCCGTCCCGTGGTCAGTGTCCAGGACGGCTGGGCGCCCACTTGGGGTGCAGGCCGGCAGAGGGGCAGCACAGAGATGCCCGGCCGTCGGCCCGTCCTGGCGGCGGCGTAACTGTCGAGTGCGGGGCGCGTGCTAACGACGGTGCGTGTGTTTGTTCTCCCCGCCCAGAGACAGTGCTATGTTGGAGTATCTGAAGATTGCCCAGGACCTGGAAATGTATGGGATCAACTATTTTGAGATAAAAAATAAGAAAGGAACAGACCTCTGGCTTGGAGTTGATGCCCTTGGACTAAATATTTATGAGAAAGATGATAAGTGAGTTGAACTTTGTATTATCTTTAGTTGGTGGGGTATCAGGCCTGGAAACCACGGAGAAAATGGCAAATGTGCATACGGGTTCCTTTCAAAGTATTTATCTAGTATCTAGCAACTTACTGGCCCAGCGTCTTGGCGCGTAAGAGCTTTGCGACTGTGACGTAGCCATGTCGGAGGCTGGTTCAGAGGTGAGCGTTATTTCTCTCTCAGCCTGTTTATTGGCACGTGCCGAGGGGCCCAGCAGGGGGCCGCGCCGGTCCATGACCTCATGGGCTTTGGAGCTTGTGAGAGAAGGCAGAACAAGAGCTGCAGGAAGCCGTCTCCCACCCCGTCCTCTGAGGCCGCCCCAGCTGCCTGTAGGTACCAGCACGCCCATAGCTAACAGGCAGGCAGTGCTGATCCGACCCAGGATGTTTATTATGGTGCTATCAGAGACCTTGAGATTCTGTAAACAGTAGCCTTCACGTGCGGACAATCTAGCTAAACCCTCGGAACCTGCAGGAGGTACCGGGTTGCCGCACGGTGTGTTACGTTTGTGGAGCGGGCTCTCCTGCAGTTCGGTGCAGGCAAGCTGGCCTGCCCCGACTTCCTTTGCCCATCCCCGTGGTTACCAGTTCTGCACGGATGCCTTTTTCCTGCCAAGGGGCTAGATAACACACACACAAAAATCATTCCGATTCGGCGAGGACGAGTTTTCCGCGGCGGTTCCCTGTTCCTTGGGCTTGGAGTGGCAGCTCACCTGTCTCGCCTGCTCTCAGACGTCAGTGCTCTCGGCTCCCCCGGGCCCCAGGTTCCCACCCCTACCCTGACATGCATGAGGGGAGCAGCGCCGCTTCTGACACTTGATAACCTGCATAGAGTCCACCATAATCCCCGCCACAGGCGCTCTGGCCAGGACCCCCAGTCCAGACCCATTTCCCCTGGGGTGGGCACCTCTCCACCACGCACCCAGAGTGGGTGGAGGAGAGTGTCTCCGCCGGGAGGCGCGGTGCCAGTCGGACGAATCCAGTGACACTTAGGACGCGGCGTGCTTAGCGGAGCATCGCGGACACTCGCCTGAGGACCCCGAAGTGAGTTACCGGGGACTCTTGGTTTGCTCCTTCCCCGGCGTGCTAGGCCCAGTGCTGTGGACGAGCAGAAACAGTCTGCGTGAGCCAGGGACTCGGGAAACTAGCCCTCATCCTTGTGGGGGCCCCCTGAGCTGGAGGGCGGTAGCTGGTCAGCAGGGAGCACCGCGGCCTCGTTGGGGGGACATACATGGGAAACCGCCTTCCTGAATGAGCAGATCTTGTAACATAGCCAAGGCCAGGGCTGTCTGAACAGGTTTTTCAAGCTGCTAGGTAAAGCCAGAGGCAGGGACCTGCTGCTGTCAGCTTGTGACGACCCTCACCCACGCAAATGCCCGTTTCCTGCGAGTGAAAATCTGAGCCGCTTGGCTCTTTCAGTCCTGTCTCTGCTCTCCTCCCATCCCCCAGCTTAGCTGCGAAACGGGCAACCTCTCAAAGGGTCTTCTCCCCAAAGAAAAAAGCCTCGGGGTCCATTTTTCACTGCACGTGTAACAGTCAAGTGGGAGCACGTAGGACGGGAAGCGTTCGTCTTGTCTTCCTTTCTGTAAACCCTTAGATCCGGAGAGGAGAGAGCATCGAGAGGGAGGAATTAGGCAGCTTCCCTGCACGCTGGTGTCAGCGTGGGACAGAAAAAGTTGAGATTAGCTGCGTTATAACCCTACCCAGCATCCTCAGGCCAGAACAAAAACTAGAGGCTGATCCTGCGCCAAATTCTTCAGTCCTTCGAAAGCACACTTCTCCCCCAGCTTCGTCCCTCCTAGGGCTCACTCCCCTAGTCCTTCCGTCCGGTCCCTCCGGAGGAGTTTCTGAATGAGCCGGGGGCCCAGGGCTCCAGCAGGGAGGATGCTGGAAAAGGGCTGTAGACCAGGAGGGGACGAAATGAAGGCCACGTGTCTTTTCCCTTAGATTCCTTACCCAGGGTTGTAAATCACGTGGTCTGATTTACATTTGTTTCATTGGCATTAGAAATGATGTTCTTCAACCATTTAAGTACATTACTTTTTTCCAGTTTCTAAAATTATGCTCACAGGCAGATTTCTTAGGCGGGCGCGGGGGAAGGTTACATCTTTGTGCCTTACCGTCAGTGGCTTACCTGTATCACAAAGGAGGGCAAAAAGCGATTCTCTGGATCTCCGTGTGCTTTGTTTTAACAAATATGTCCGATCACAGCTGTCAGAACATCCTCCTTTCTGTCTTTGGTACCCTAACCTGAACACGGAACAGACGGAATTTTTGAATGACTTCGTTTCTTGCCGCTGCGAGGACTCGGGTTGGACCACCTCTAGGGGGCGGTTGAGAAGCCCGGCTCAGATTGGCCGAGAAGAGAGGCTGGACGCGTGCGGGGAGGGCCGGAGGAGAAGCCATGGGGGCGTCTAAGTGCGGCTGGGCGCGGCTGGCAGGAAGGGCGGCTGTGGGGGGAGTCTTCCGCCCGAGAGCAGGCGCGGAGGCCCAGGCCCCCAGTTAAGCGCCTTTTCTCCCACGTGGAAGTGTGGGAAGAGCTTCAGCCGGGTGGGCGGGGCGCCTGGCCCCTCTTCTCTGTTCTTCCCCCTCCGAGATCTGCTGCCCATCCCCCCACCCCAGACCTTTCTAACCTCTTCCAGTGAAAACGTTCACAACACTGCAAAATGAAAAGCACTTCACAGTGAAGCCCACGTGCCCGCAGCCACGAGCCCCCCGTTGGCATGTCGCCACGGGCCTGGTCACGCGCCTCCCCGTCCTCATGTCACGGCCCTCCTCCCCACTGGCCCCCCCGCCCCCACGTGGCAGAGTAAATCGCAGGCATCGGTGTACTTCCCCCAAAACGCATACTGTTCGCCAGAGCTCGGTATGTCTTGATTGTCTTTTGATGTAAAATTTAATTACAACGAAATGCACAATTCTGAGTGTTCCTTTGCTGACTGACGTCAGACAGACACACGCCTGTGAAATGCAGACCCCCGTTGAGAGGTGGTGCGCCGTCCTCACTCCACCGCACGTTCTGAATGTCAGTGTTTTAACCATTCGTTTGTTCGTTTTGAAATCATTTCAGACTTTAAAAAGGTTCCGTACAAAGAATTCCCATGTGCCCTTCAGCAGCTTCCCCAGATGTCAACACAGTTGACACAGGAACATAAACACGGTCCAGGTAGCAGAGTCAGGACGGTCACCTTGACACGTGATGCCGTTAACGCTCTCTGGACCGTGTTCCCATCTTACAAGTTGTCCACCAGTGTCCCTTTCCTGCCCCGGGATCTGCCTGGGATCCCACCTACATTGAGTTGTCACACTCCCCAGTCTCCACCCACCTGGGACAGTCCCGGATTCTGTCTGTCTGTCTGGCACAGCCTTGACACTTGTGAAGAGCACTGACCATTGACTCTTTGGACAATCCCTCACCTTGGATCTGTCTCATACCTTCCCGTGATAAGATTTGAGGTTTGCGCTTTGGGCATGAGTCCGACAGAAGTGCTGTCGCACCCTTGCAGGCAGCGTGTGGCGTCCGAATATCCTGCTTCTGGTGTTGACTTTGATCTCGGGTCAGGATGGCATTGGCCAAGCTTTCTCTGCAAAGTTACTCACCTCCTCTTCGTAATTGACAAGCGTCTTTAGGGGAGAGTCTTTGAAACTATATGAATATCCTGTTTCTTAAACTTTCATCTATTCTACATCCATTGATGAGACTTGCATGAAACAGTTATTGTAGTATTTGAGAAATGGTGATTTTTTAAAAAAAAAATCATTGCATTTACACATATTAATGGAATTCTATAAGGAAGCAATTTCTCTTCTCCATTTATTGTTTAGTTACTTATGTTAATATGTGTTTTCTTCTATGGGCCATAATCTATACTGTTATTTTGTAGCAAAAATCGTTTGAGATTTGCTTTTTGGAGCCCCTTTGAGCTGGCTCCTGGGCCCTCCTGACCCCATTATTTTCAAGGCACTTCTTACATATCGGTACCTCCAGATGCTCCAGCCCTGGAATCAGCTATTTCTCCAAAGAGCTCTGGTCCCCCATCATTCGAGAATTACACTTTTAAAAAAATTTGTGACTTATAAATCCTTTAGAAATCTTCTCTGTGGGTCCTTCACTGTTTGTGTCCTCTAAGTGAACTCAAAAAAATAATAATAATAAAAGAGAAAGAAAACCTTGTAGACTTTAATCTTCCAACTGTGGTCAAGAATAAAAGGAGGTTCTTTAACTTAGGGGTGAGTCACAATTTTCCTGTTTAGTCCTCATCTTTTGATACTGCAGCCATGCTTATGGAGGCTATAAATTGTCATACGACGTTTCACAGTCTTAAAAAGACAAACTTTGCAGGTACAGCAGAAGCTGGAAGCTGTGGTGACAGGATGCCCAACCCTTGAGAGAAAGATGTCTGTCTAGCCTGAAGGTCCAAGGTTTCTGGGTTAGAAACTACTTTGAGAGACTCGTATAAAACTGGGAGACAGAGAACAGACCGTTGCGTGGGAAGTCTGGCCCACGGTGCTGACTGCATGGTGAGGACTGGGCAGCACTGCTGGGTCCTGGCTCTGCTCTTCCCAGCACGTTGGCCTGTGTTTTGGAGGAAAGTGTTCTGAAGCAGCAAGTGCCTACCCGATGTCTCTCTTTTATGGCCTTTCCATGTAAGGACAGAGGTTACGTCCATGGCAGGACCAGGTGACATCCTGAGTTCCTTTCCAGCGCTCAGAGACCTATATACAAAATTACTTCCTTAAACGATATATGTGTGTGTGTGTGTATATACATACATATATATATATATATATATATATATATATATATCTCCCATATACAACGGGAGATAAAATAACTGAACAAACTCCCTGCATGCTTTTCTGAGTGCTGTGAAGCATGTTAACCAGATGTATCTCAATGGGCATTGGTGATCCTATAGGAGAAAACTAAAAAAAGGATGTATATCAAAAAGGTTTGACACTTAAAACCGCAGCCTGGCCAGCGCCCTGACTATTGGGTCCCGGAAGTCTGTCGGGCTTATAGGTGCCCCACTCCTGGCCTTCAGAGGCCACGCCCACTGCCTTGACCTGGCTTGTGTTGTCGTAACAGAGCCTACATTGCCCACCAGTTTTTATTTAAACATGTCGGTGGGCAGTAGATTCCTCCCCACTCGTGCTCTTTTCTAAATTGGAAGTTGTCGTGGCTCATGGGCAAGGACTGTTTTTCATGGCAGCATCTTTGAAGGGTTGCTTGAGGATCTGTCATTACTTCTGGAATGGTGGCATCCATGGGTAGTGTGTTGGAAGAGTGGGGTGGAAATTATGAGGTAAGTAGAGCAATGTGGTCTTGAAATCATACCATAAGCGTTCCCAGAAATGCTAATTAAAAATCAGGAGTTTCAGCCAGTAGTGGCCTAGTAGTGATTAAGTGGGACAGTAGTAGGGCTTCTGTTAGGGTGTGTGACCTGAGTGAGCACTCTCTCGGAACTTGGAGGATGACACGGGAAGGCGTCTGACCCGCCAGGAGAGCATGCGTCACTAAGATGAGAACTAGAGGGGCAGAATCCATATACCAAGCCCTCAGCTCATCAAGAAGATGTAACAGTTGTGAATATACATGCACCCAACATTCGAGCACCTAATATATTAAGCAAATGCTAACAGTTTTCTGAAGGGAGAAACAGACAACAATACAGTAAGGAAACCTTGGACTTGAACCATACCCAGCCCTTTCCTTTTCCATTAGTGAATAGCTGCTCTGGGTATAGCATGTATAGGAAACATAAGGTGTGATCTTTGCCATCAGACTGCTAACCTGCCTGGTTTTCAGAGAGCTAAATAATAATGCAGTAATTTAAACAACACAAGAATAGTTTGTATGGCATAAGGGGGACTGCACGTTGAGAGGGGAAAGGCTGCTGAAAGGGAGAGTGAGCTGGCCCGATGGTTCAGGTCTGGGAGTGGCGGGGGAGGGGGGCGGGAGGCCCTTGCATGGGGGTGGGGGCGGCAGTGAACCCAGTCTTGAAAGGTGGGCTGAAACAGGCTGCTGGGTCTAGGTTAAAAGGCTCTTGGATGAGAAGTTCAGGACTATGGATTTCATCCTGTAGAAACGGGGCGGGGTATTGGGGCGGCAGTGTTGACATTTTTCAGGAGGGGCATGGATTGACCCAAAGGGACATTAATCAGACAAGCGGACCGGAAGTAGGGTTCTGGCAATAAGGAACTTGGTTGGCTAGGCTGCTGGCCTGTGAGAGGTGGGATTAGGGAGGTGATGTGGGAATGAATTGCAAAAGACGGTCACGAGAGATACTTTGAACAAAGGACGAAAGGATGTGCCTGGTTAGGAATCAAAGCTGACCTCAAGATTACAAGCCGGGTTGACTGGACGTAGTAACTGAGAAAGACGGACGTGAATGGGAGCATATCAGGGCTTCCTAGAGCTGACCTCACTGACACCCACCTGTCAGCTAACCTAGCACAGGTAGCAGCTATGCCGTTATGATGTACATTATGTAATATGCTTCTTGGGCTAGCTTTGTACTTTTAAAAATTAAAGTGAAAGAAATTAAGAATAGATTTACACACTTTTCTTAGCCAATCCAAGTACACATCTAACTATCCCACCCTTTTTTTTTTTTAAACCTTAGGTTGACCCCAAAGATTGGCTTTCCATGGAGTGAAATCAGGAACATCTCTTTCAATGACAAAAAGTTTGTCATTAAGCCCATCGACAAGAAGGCTCCCGTAAGTTCATAACAGTTACAGGTTACTGTTTTTCATTTTGCAGCCAAATACGTTTCCAAGATAAAGGTCAGATTTCTCTGTGTGACAAGGAGCTGGTGATACTCAGAATTACCTGGGGGCGGGGGGGGAGAAGTCCTAGTAGGTTACATGGAGGGTTAAGGCCCCCTTGGGCCCGGCCACTGGGCATTGCAGTAGGAGGTTATGGTGAAGCCCAGCGGTCCGTCAGAAGCCAGCTGACTCTTGTCATCTAAGTTTCCAAACGGTCTTCATTCCTTAGGAAGAAAAGGGCAGTTCTGAGTCATCGACCTTTGCTAAAAGATAAGCATTTCACAAAGTGTTGCACTTCTGGGCTTGTGAAATGTTCATATTCGTGTGGAAAACCAGCCTGCCTCCAGGCAGCGGGCGCTCACGGCGGCACTGCCCTGGTACCTCCTGGAGCAGGTACCGTGATGGTCAAGCCTTGGGGCCGGGCTTTGACTTGGTGAGCTGTCCTTGCAACTTACCCACGTTAGGACAGATTTGCTGCCCCCCGCGTACCCCCCTCCTCCTGGTACAGACTGCGCGTTGTTTTTCTCCAACTGCCCTGTGCCCCGCAGGTGGTCCTCACGCTGGCACCTTCACATCGGTGCTGATGTGGGAAACGGCCCCTCACAAAGAGCCTGGTGGGCAGGCATCCTGGGAGGACGTAGCTAGAAAAGGAACGTCATATCCTAGAATTAGAAGAATACCGATTGTTAGCTAATAGCTGTAAAGACCCGTACATTGTGGAAATTATGTAAACTTTCAGCTGAGTTTGCTCAAAAGGTTAAGACAATACATACATACATACTGTAGAGTGGTGGAATGGGTGAGGAGTTTGTGTTTTTGTTGTTGTTGTTGTTGTTTTTTGAAAAGACATGGAGGAATTTTTTAAATTTTTTATTTATTTTTGGCTGCATTGGGTCTTCGTTGCTGCACACAGGCTTCCTTTTGTTGTGGCGAGCGGGAGCTACTCTTTGTTGCGGTGTGCAGGCTTCTGACTGCGGTGGTTTCTCTTGTTGTGGAGCACGGGCTCTAGGCATGTGGGCTTCAGTAGTTGTGGCTTGCGGGCTCTAGAGCGCAGGCTCAGTAGTTGTGGTACGTGGGCTTAGTTGCTCCGTGGCACGTGGGATCTTCCCGGACCAGGGATTGAACCCGTGTCCCCTGCATTGGCAGGCGGATTCTTTTTTTTTTTTTTTTTTTTTTTTTCTGTATGCGGGCCTCTCACTGCTGTGGCCTCTCCCGTTGCGGAGCACAGGCTCCGGACGCGCAGGCCCAGCGGCCATGGCTCACGGGCTTAGTTGCTCCGCGGCATGTGGGATCTTCCCGGACCAGGGCATGAACCCGTGACCCCTGCATCGGCGGGCGGATTCTCAACCACTGCGCCACCAGGGAAGCCCTGGCAGGCGGATTCTTAACCACTGCGCCACCAGGGAAGCCCAGGAATGTGTTTTCTAATCAGAAGTCTATTCTTTAAAAAACTGCCACTTGAAGAAATTCTCTTATCCTTCTTGGAGCCTGTTGTGAATTTTACCAAAATTATAGTTCGGAAAGAACTTGGTGTCTCATGTAATTTGGTTCCTTAGTTACAGTGTTCGGCTCAGAGAGGCACGTCTGGGAGCCCTCCAGGGCTTGGGCACCGCATGGTGACCGTTAACGCTCAGGGGACAGCGTGTAGCGTTGCTGTCCAACTGCTCCTCCCGCGGAGGGGTTGGTCCCGCGTAAGGGAAAACCAGAGGTCTGGACGCTGTGTGTAAAAGTATTGTCTCCATGGAAAGACACTTTCAGTATTTCTGCTGTTTGCAAACTCTTGACTCCTGCTCCACGGGTAGTTGCACAGCTATTTTAAATTAAACAAGCGCTTAATACGGACTCTCAGGCTCCATGGTAACAGGTCACATTAATATGCAGCACCATGAACCGAGGGTCATAGTGTTACGTGGGCAGTGAGATGGGGCCGTCAGAGCGAGAAGATCCTGCGATCCTGTGTAGGCGACTGTCTGTTCATGAGATGTTACTGATTGTTCAGAACATTTTTTAAGAAGTGACAGAAGCAGGAATTCTGGGTAGACTGTTTAAGAATTAAGTGGTGGGCTTCCCTGGTGGCGCAGTGGTTGAGAGTCCGCCTGCCGATGCAGGGGACACGGGTTCGTGCCCCGGTCCGGGAGGATCCCACATGCCGCGGAGCGGCTGGGCCCGTGAGCCATGGCCGCTGGGCCTGCGCGTCCGGAGCCTGTGCTCCGCAGTGGGAGAGGCCACAGCAGTGAGAGGCCCGCGTATCGCAAAAAAAAAAAAAAAAGAATTAAGTGGTATGTTTTTTTCAAATTTGGTTTAAGTTTAGCTTCCGAAAAGCTGAAGAATATTGTATAATCACAAGCTCCCAAGCAAAGGCAGCTGGAATACATCTGGTTGAATTAGCCGAGTATACTTTTGCTATAATCAGGTTTTATGTGAAGCCATCATTTGAAAGGGGAAAAAGGGAGAGAGAAACATTTGCTGGTCACGTGCTGCGTGGTGTCAGGCGCGATACCAGGATGGTGTGCACGCCGGAACAGGACAGGTCCCACCCCGTGAGGTGTACACGCCAGTGAAGAGATGGGTGAAGACAGACAAAACAAGTAACGTGCTTTCTGGCAGAGAATTTAACAGCGCAGCTCTACTGAGTGACAGGTCGGGACGCAGATGGGAGGTGGGGTGGGCGATGGCTTCCGGTGGGTGGGTCGGGGGACCTCACAGAGGAGGCGTCCTCTGCTTGGGTGCCTTATGGTGGGGGGCTTGCTGGGGGGACGGGTCCCTTGGGGCCCGCACACCTCCCAGGGCTGCTCTGCGCAGCCGCAGGCAGGCTTAGCGCCTGGGGCAGTAGAACACCACATGTCCAGGTTCACGCCTTTATGTAGAAGACGGAAAAGGAGACCCGAAAGGTCGCGTCACCACACCGGGGGAGGGGTTCCTGAGCTTGCGTGGAGGGTGGTCAACTGGGCAGGCCCCCGGCTGAGCCCCGGCCCCGCTCCTCAGCCAGGCAGCTTCTGCCCCCGGCCACTTGGGTGCTGCGGTTCGGGGCCGTGATTTTGACTCTTGTGCTGTTCAGTGCCTGCCTGGGTGGCTCATGGGGCCGGGACAGCTGGCTCCCATTTAGAATGGGCCTTTTGTTCCTGCCCCACGGGAGAGGCGGAAGGATGGAGACCTGCAGGTGACAGCAGCGGGCCCGGCCCAGCCCGCGCAGAGGGCAGCCCCGAGGCTCCCGTGTTCACCCGACAGCTCGCCAGGGCTTCCCTCCTTCCTCCCCCGTGTCCTTGGGGACTTGGGTTCACTTTCCTTGGGCCCGGTCTCAGTTTTTAGGACGTCGTTCTCTGCCACTTAAGACGGCCTGCCCCAGGTCTCATCAGGAGGCCTGGGCTGCAGACGTGGATTTAAAAATCTCTAAATAAAAAGTTTCTAGTTTTTGTTTGTAACTTGAAGTCAGGAACTGGCCTCCTTCAAAGGCGGCACGAGGGATTCCGCCACCTCCCGCGAAGCCATGGATGCTCTCATTGTCCCTGGTGTTCACAGGCTCTGTCTTCGGGCAACCCGATGCTGTGGGGAGTGTCACCTGCAGTTCTGACCCTAGATATTTTTTTAAGTGACATTTTTCTGAAGAGGAGTTCGTGCTAATTAGAGTTTCTTTACAAATACTTAGGAACCACAGTCAAGACCCATTTGGGCAGCATGGCTGTGCTGCCGTAGCAAGAGATTATTTTCTCTTTGTGTAATAAGAGACAGGTGGGTAATAAAAATACCCGTTTCTCCCAGCTCCGCAGACACCTCCCTGGGAAACCCGATGACTTAATAACAAGTGTGTGAGAAACCCCAAGGAGAGGCCCCCCGCCCCCCAAGGAGGTCCGTGGGCTCTCGGGCTTGACATTACTCTCTCCCTAGCATTTTTGGACAGGTGTACAGACTGAGGCACTAAGCAGGCCCTCCCTGGGCCTGTTGGTCGGCTCAGCTCGCCCGGCGTGTTCCTGTAGGTTTCGGAAGTCGGTGTGGGCCGTGCAGCACTGCTTCTTGGTCTCAGCCACCCTCTCCCTGTTGCAGTGCTCGGCACCTGGATGCTGGAGGCCCTGTGCCTCAGAAGAGAAAGGAAAGCAGGACGAGGAAGCAGATGCGCCTTTTCCAGTAGCTTTTAGCAAGAGTTTCTAAACTGTACTGCCCCTCTGTCGCCTCTGTTAGTTACACGGGGTAATCAGGAGCTAGGAAACAAGACCCTGTGTCATCCGCGTCCCAGACTTGCGCGGTCACAAGTCATGAAGCTCTCGGATGCTGTGATTTTGTTCTTGGTTTTAAGAAGGCTTTCCAGTAGCGGTTTGGTAAGGCCAGCCCGAAGTCTGAGCGAGCGTATTGTGTACCAGCCAGCTTTCATTGTGCCAGACACCCTTCTGAGTCCTTGTCCTCTGAGGACATTTTCTGATTTAATCCTCACAACAAGACCGTCGATTGTATAGCTGAAGGTGCTCAGGCTCAGAGCGACGGAGCGACCTGTCCAGTGTCTCAGGGTCGGACGCGACGGCGCTGCGCGAACCGTCACTCACCAGCAGATGGTTTGGTCCTGGGCACAGAGAGATGAATGAATGTGGCCCAGCTGTCCAGGCAGCTGACGGTCTAGTGGGGGAGGGAGGGCGGAACAAGCCAGCGGGGTAAGGCACCAGCAACGCCGTGGCTGACCTCTCCGTCAGGGCCCAGAAATGACAGCCACGGAGGAGGAGAGATCTCGTGGAAGTGCTGTGGCCTCGGGTCTGTAGGACTGGACGTGACATGCCAAGTAGGAGGGACTGTGTGAGGACGTGCTCACAGTGTGAGAGAGTGCAGTTTAGGTGAACGAGGGGTGGGTCAGGGCCGGAAGGCCTTCACCTGCGCCAGGCCAGGGCGTTCGCACCTGGTCCTGGAGCTGACGGGCTGGCGTCGAAGTTCCGCCGGTGACCCTAGCGGTGCGCTGGTAGTAGCTTGGGAGGCGAAAGGTTGAGGCAGAGGAGACGGAAGCTCAGTGAAGTAGGAGGAGCTGTGCTGTGCGGGCAGGAATCGGGGAACGGACGGGGCTGTGGGGCTGGAGAGGCCAGGCGAGGGTGCTGGCCTGAAGGCCAGCTGGAACTGGGCCGGAGCAGCTTTGCGGTCCAGCCGTGGGGTTCAGTGCACACATCACCTCTGCTCGTCCTGGGGAACGTGCGCCCCGCGGCACCAGGAACATCTCTGTCATTCGGGGCCAGTGGCTTTACCCTGAACCCCCCTTTCTGGCCCCTACTCTGCTACGTTTGTCCTTTTTGAAGCGGTATCCAGAAGTGGGTGAAGTCGGGTTTGGAAGAAGAAAGCCAAAGGAAGGCGTTCTCCTTGTCGCAGTGCCCTGTTCTCTTCTGCAGGACTTCGTGTTCTATGCCCCCCGCCTGCGAATTAACAAGCGGATCCTGCAGCTGTGCATGGGGAACCACGAGCTGTACATGCGCCGCAGGAAGCCCGACACCATCGAGGTGCAGCAGATGAAGGCCCAGGCCCGGGAGGAGAGGCACCAGAAGCAGCTGGAGCGGTGAGCGGGGGCGGCGGGAGGGGCGGCCGGGCGCGCGCTCGTGGGCCTGGGGACAGGACGGCGTGTCTGCGCCGCTGCCTGCAGAAGGGCTGGTGGTCACAGTCTGCGGGGCAGGGCCTGAGCCCCAGGCGGAGAGCAGTCAGGGCACCTGGGGTCAGGGCTGTCGCCAGTGTCCTGCTGGACGGCGGGCCCGGGGCCTGGCCTAGGCGCTGAGGGCAGCCGCCCCTCGTGTGCCTGGGCTGGGACGGCCAGGCTGCAGTGCGGAGTCTGAGCCTCCTGTGCCGCCGCTTCCCCTCCCGGAAACAGGCAGCAGTTGGAAACCGAGAAGAAAAGGAGAGAAACCGTGGAGAGAGAGAAAGAGCAGGTGACGCGTGAGAAGGAGGAGCTGATGCTCAGGCTTCAGGACTACGAGGAGAAAACCAGGAGAGCCGAGAAAGGTGGGTGGGGCCGCCCGCCAGACACCGTTCTGTCCCGGTGGGCTGAGGCGGCAGGGCCAGACGGCCGGTACACACGCAACCAGCAGGGAACCCTGTCCAAGGATACACGTCCCAGTTAAGCACATACCCAAAGTGGAGACTTGCAGAAGAGACATGATAAAGTGGTTGTCTGGATCAGAAAGTAATTCTGTATTTTATTAACACCTGTGTGGGTTCTGTGCTGAATGCTTTATGCACAACAATCCTCTGAATTGCCCCCGGTCCTGTGAGGTGAGGGCTGAAATATCCCCCGTTCCTGATGAGGACGTTAAGGTTCCGTGAGATAGAATGCTGGGCCTGCGGTCACGGGAGCTGTGCCGCATCTCCTCTGCCACGAGCTGAAACCCGGGCGAGCGATGCAGATGCGGAGTTTCTGGGGAGAGCAGCACAGCGGCCGGGCCCTGGCCGAGGGAGGGCAGTCCCACCACCGTGAGCGTTCCCTTCAGGGTCCCGGGGAGAAGAGGTCGCGGCACCGTGGAACTCGGTCCGCCGCTTTGCAGCTCGGCGTGTTCACGCTCGTGTCCCGTCCGGTCCCCTCTGGGTGGGAGTGCGGGGCAAGACTGCAGGGTCCCCGGCAGGAGCCTTGAGCAGCTCTGGTTCTGCGCTGTGTCTAGAGCTCTCGGACCAGATCCAGCGAGCACTAAAGCTGGAGGAGGAGAGGAAGCGGGCGCAGGAGGAGGCCGAGCGCCTGGAGGCCGAGCGCCTGGCCGCGCTGCACGCCAAGGACGAGCTGGAGAGGCAGGCGGCGGATCAGATCAAGAGCCAGGAGCAGCTGGTAGGGGGCGCGGCCTCACGGTGCTCAGTTACAGAGAGGCTGCCTCTGGGGATTGAAAAAGTGACACCTGCCTTATAATAATTGGTATCGGGGCTGTAAGGTGACCTGCCCGAGGGTGTAGGGTGGCCCGTGGGGAGGGGGCCCTGCGGCGGTTGGCCCTCGGGCGGCGGGTGGACACCGCTGGAGGGGGGCGCGGCGCCGTGTACCAACCACGTGACCCTTCGTTCGCGAGTGGCCTGCCGGAAGCGTCCCGGACGTCACCTCGGCTCCTGCTCCTTTCCCAGGCCACGGAACTCGCCGAGTACACGGCCAAGATCGCCCTCCTGGAGGAGGCGCGGCGGCGCAAGGAGGACGAGGTGGAGGAGTGGCAGCTCCGGGTGAGCGCCGGCGAGGACGCGGGTGGACCAGCAGGGGAGCCGAGCGCCGCCCCCCCTCGGGAACTAGCTTTGTATGGGATCACGGGGGGCCCCCAGCGGCGGCGCCGGTCCCCGCGCGTGGCAAGACCAGGATCCTGGGGGGTCTCCGGGCTCTGCCGGGCCGGCCTCGCCTCGGAGGCTCGGTTTCCTTGCAGGTCGCGACGAGCAACACCCGACTTGTAAGGACCCCCAGGGGTTTAGTCAGTTTTCGCTGTCAGAGCGAGAACCGCGTTCGTTCTGGCGTCGGGGCGCCCGCCTCCACCCGGGAGACCCCTTGCGTTCCGGGACTGCGCTGTGGGTCGGGTTCAGAGTTAGCTGTGTGCACAACACCTCAGTCCCTAGGTTTTCGGAGAAAGTGCTCCTTATAACGTATGAAATGAGAGGAACTGGTTACAAAACGGGTACGAGCTAAAGCACGTCTCGGGGTCAGGCTGGTGACGAGGTGGGCGGGGTTGAGTGTGCGGACCCCCGGGAGTTGCTGGAAGGGCCGACTATTGGGTGGCGGGTGAGAAGGGCTGGGGCTGGAAGGCCGGGAGGGGCTTGATAGCGGCCGCGCAGGAGAAGAACAAACCGAACGCCAGCACGCTGCAGTTGCTCTTCAGTGGCGGGAGGGCTTGCTTAACAATTTTTTTTTTCAAAAGTATATGCAGCGAACATAGACAAGGTCCTCAGACATAAAGAAGTTACAGTGCTTAGAAAAATGTCGAGACCCCTGGCGTGGCCGTTTCTGTTGGGGCCGTGGGCACAGTTGACAGCTGCCCGGGGGACCCGGGTCCCCAGACCTGGAAGAGGCTGCACAGGCCAGCGCCACCTGGTCAGCCACGGCCGTGGCCCCTCGGCTCCGTGCTGCTTCCGCCACGCGCCTCCAGCCCCAGGAGAAGGCGGTGGGAGGAGGGAGGGAGGGAGCGGAATCCTTCCTCTCTTAGTACGGACAGCGGGCCTTCTTGTGGAGCAAAGGCGGCTCTTAAGAAAATGGTCCAAGCTGCCCTTGAATCTGCTTTCAAAGGCCAAAGAAGCCCAGGATGATCTGGTAAAGACCAAGGAGGAGCTGCACCTGGTGATGACCACGCCCCCGCCGCCTCCGCCCCCCGTGTACGAGCCCGTCAACTACCACGTCCAGGAGAACCCGCAGGAGGAGGGCACGGAGTACACGGGCTACAGCGCCGAGCTGTCCAGCGAGGGCATCCTGGACGACCGCAACGAGGAGAAGCGCGTCACCGAGGCCGAGAAGAACGAGCGCGTGCAGCGGCAGCTGAGGGTGAGCGCCGCGCGGGCCGGGCCCCCCTGCCCCCGGGAGGGGCGGGCTCTGTGCGGGGTGGGGCGTCCAGCTGACCGAGGCCGCTTCGCGCTGCAGACCCTGACCAGCGAGCTGTCCCAGGCCAGAGACGAGAACAAGCGGACCCACAACGACATCATCCACAACGAGAACGTGAGGCAAGGCCGGGACAAGTACAAGACGCTGCGTCAGATCCGCCAGGGCAACACCAAGCAGCGCATCGACGAGTTCGAGGCCATGTGAAGGGCGCCGCCGGCCCACTCGAACGCGTACTTGCATCGATCGTCCTCCAGGCCCTTTAAAGAGAGAGTAGTCACTTCAGTGGGAATGTTCTAGGGCTGGGAGTTTTATTTTTACCAACTGTATCATAGTGCCAAACAGGCCTGATTTTTATTTTTATTATTATTGAATCACTTCCTGTTTTATGCTTTGGAGCAGGACTGAATCAATTAAGATGCCTGTAACGTCTGAATAACTAACTCCGTGCTGGCATGTGTGATATGAGATTCCATATAATTAAAACCACATCGTGGCTTATATTCTGTGCCATACTTTTTTCTATTTGAAATTAGCTGAAACTGATTTCTTCTTGATTTCTATGAAGGATGCATCTCTGTATATTTGGTTTGTGAAGAGTGAAATTTTTGAAAAGTCTGAAGCACTCTCACACACACGATTTCCTTCCTCCAGGCCTTCAGTTCAGTTGATGAAATCCTGTGATCATTGGATCACTCGGGATAAACAATGCAGGAGACTGTTCTTGGATAATTTTTTTTCTTTTTTTGCTTAACAGTTAGAGGGCTACATTGTTGGACTTACCCACCTAAATAATGATCAGCTGTAGAGTACGGTATTTATATGTAAGTGATGATATGGGTTTGTAACATTAGTTTAAAAAAGGGAAAGTTTCATTCTGTATATTTTGTTACCTTTTACAGAATAATAAAAATTACATATTAAAAACCATAGCACTTAATCTGATGTGACCTGAGGGCAGTAATGGAGCTGATTAACTGCTATAATCTCATCGGGGAAAATCGCTTTTTACTTTTAGTGTTCCCGGTCCGTGTAATCGACTATGCACAATTTTGAATCTTCTGTCAGAACTGCTTGGTTGGAAAGAAGGGGACTTGCAGGCCGTTCTGATAATTCAGACTCCAGCCGTGAGGGACCTTTCTGACCCGGTCAGCATCTCAGTCCCTGCACAAAGCAGAACCTGCTCCGACCTCCTTCCTCTCCCGACCTCGTCCTTGAACAGGCGGCAGGTGTCCGCGCTCTCGCGGCGCCGCTTCTGCCCACTCGCGTCCTGCCCTTCCGCGCTCTGCTCGGTCTTCTTCCTTCCAGCCGTCCTGCGAGGATGAACCCGAGGCCTGCGGGAAGCGGCGGCAGGTGTCTCCGCGCAGCTGCTGCCGGAGCAGCCCTTCTCGGACTCGGCGTCCGCGCAGCCTGGCAGCCGCGCTGTGTGGGGCTGGGCAGCCCTCGGGTGACCTTAGCACTGACCCACCGGAAGCGGGCATCGCTCAGCACCCCGTGGGGACGGACGGCTGACCTCCAGAAACGGTTTTCCACGGCAGAATGGTAGGAACTGAGCACCCGCCACGTTCTTCTTTTTCCCTTTGAAACGCACATAACAAGGCCATAATTTTCGCTTTTTGATAAGCACAGGGAGACCGGGGTAACTGTTGAACATTTACTGCAATCGGGTCATTTTCCACATCTCTCAAAGCACAGGTAAGCACCCTGAGGCCATACTAACGTAGCATCGATAATAGTTCTGTCTAAATAGACACAGAGGAACGTGGAGGAACGTCCCAGTGGCAGGATGGCTGCAGACGGGGAGAGCTCACGCTCCCCGGGGCCCTTCGCCACCCTCCGCCCCCGCGCGCACGCCCGGCCCCGCAGCCGACCCTCGGGCCCCGGCACCTGAAGCCCCGCTGCGCCCGGAGCCTCCGGTCAGTGCAGGGGGAGGGTCACGTCGGTCCACCGGTTGGGGCTGGAAAGTACTTTCTGCCATTGGAGCTTTGAGTCTGCGCCGCCCGCCGGCTCTTCCGCTGTATGTGAGCAAAGGGACAGGTCAGCGATGGCGGCCAGGGGACACTCACTGTCCTTTCGCAGCTTTTTTAAAAAGGACTAGCAGCAAAGTATACGGTAACTTTTCACCGGAACTTAAGACCGTATTAAAATGTGCCCCGCCAGTAAGGAGATGAGTTCCTTAGAGGAAAGGGTGTTCTTGGGACAGTGTTCCTTTTTCAACAAATGGTAACTTAACAGCGAGTCTCGTTTCTCTTCAGTGGTCTCGGAGGCCCTGGGAATGGGTGCGGGCGTTTTGGTTGTGACAGTGTTTGGGGGGCCCTGCTGCCCCCCCCCCAAGGAAAGCCAGCAGCACTCCTGCTGAGCGACACTGAAAAGCGTCTCTAGTCCCTCTATTAATGAAATACTTTCTGAATTTCCATTTGTTTGGGTTAAGAAGATATTCTCCTTTAAGAAAATAATCCTCTTATGATTGATGGCCAGAAACAAAAGCAAATACTGTACCCAGCCCATTTTGAGACCTTGAATTGGTGTTTCTTTAGCAGATCAAAATCTCATTTAAATCGTTGAAATGCTTTGCTGTATTACTGCTCAGTTGTAAAGTAAAAGCTAGACTAAGTAATTTCCATTTATGATGGGTTAGGCAGTTTCGCAGCCAGTAGAGTCACCTGCCATCTGGAAACACTTTTTATTTGAATGGTATCCATGGAGGTAGGACGGTCAACTAAGGATCACCGATGCAGCTTGGGCCTTATAAATATCAGACTTACCGGAACCAAGCCTGGCGCCTCCCAGCAAGCGGTCGTTCACGCCGAAGGTGGCCTGGTCCCAAACGGTTAATTCTAGGGTGGACTGCCTCAGCTGAGAAGCGGTGACCCCTTTGAAAACGAAGGAGTGCTTCCACTGGGGACAGGCTTGCTTCTTCAGGACGGGGGACTTCAGTCTCAACCTCCGCTGGTCTGGCAGAGTGAGACAGCTGCACAAGGAGACAGATTCAGACCCTGTAAGCTCTGCCCGCCACACGGCCCCCTCTCTCTGTTGGCACTTGCTCCTCAGCGAGAGAAGTGCTCAGAAGAGTGCTAAACCCACTGCAGAACAAAAATCGTGAGCAAGGAACAAGAATGGGAATCTTGAGACTTGGCCGCGTGGCCTCTCGCGCGCTAGGATGCTCCAAATCTCTCAGAGCTGGATTCTGTTCCGAGTGCCCCATAAGGGAACTTCGGGATTCTGGGCCGCGTGGCCCTTGTCTTAATCCGCCTCCTTGATATGACGACCACCAGGCGACAGCGAGGCCCGTTAGAGCTGCTACCCAGGGACCAGGACTCTGCACACACGTTATCTCCTTTAACCCTGTTCCCAGGAAGATAAACGCAGAAGGGCTAAGTCACTTGCTCAAGGCCCTACCAGTAAGCGGAAGGAAGGCCTAGGAGATGAACTCAGTTCTGTCTGGATGAGGTAAGCCGTCGTTTTTCCATTACGTCACTGACTGGGGATTTGGCAATCCTACATACTTATTAATGGTGTTTGCTTTACTTCTGGAGACACCATGACACCGGAAGTAAGAATGAAGCACGCGGAGTCACCGTCTTACCGTTAACGCAGACGTTACGACGTTACGCTGAAGGAGCGCTTACCGACCACACCGCTTTCCCCTTGCTCCACTCAGGCCCCGGGGCTGGTTTACTGATGTCACGAGGGCTGATAAGATTTGGGTTTAGTTTAAAATGTGGTGTCCCAAAGCCAGCCTCAGCACTCCCAAGTCCCACGAATTCTTGGAAACTCGTCTCTAACACGCATGGTGTCAGATTTTCATAGGAAAGCTAAAATAAGTTTAAAATGGCTGTGTTCCCTTTTTTAGGGACGATGCCACATAATAGATCGTCAGTAATTCATATTTGATTACATGTAATACTTACCCCTTAACAAATGAGTTTAAGGTACCGTCTGAGCGCACAGGTAAATTCTTGGCTCCCAGCACTACCAAACAGAGCTGACCGTTCCGTGATGGCTGATCTGCCGTCCCTGGAAGGAAAGCTGGCGTTTACCGTCAGCACTACTTCTGCGGCGCACGGCGGCACCACCCCAAGCTGGCAGCTTAGGCAGAGGGCGGGTTACAGGGCTCAGATCCCGCGAGCTCGCGGGCAGAGGAGCAGGCGCCCCCGCTCGCACGCTGCCCCAGCGCACGGCCGGCACGGCGGCAGCAGGGAAGGGCTTAAAATCCAGGGAACCGGAAGCTGCCGAGAGTAACGAGGGACCGAGGAGAGGAGGAGGCAGGGGCGGCTCGGCTGTGGCCAGCGGGTTGGGGAAGAGACCTCTGCCGAAGGGGGCTGCCGCGGACCACAGGGGGGGGGCTGTGAGCCCGGCAGCGGAATTCCCTCTTCCGTCAGATAGGAAGTCGCGAATGACGTGGTGGAACTGCTGCTCCTCCCGTCTTCACTCTCCGCCCTCGTCTCTTCCGCGTGCCCCACGTTACGGGGCAGTGACATCCCCTGAAGCTCCTTGACCTCGATCCTGCCATGCAGCCGCTGCTCACGTGGCGCCGGAGCAGGGAGCTGGGCACCCGCAGCCTTGCAGCCGCCTGAACCTGGAGTTGGGGACGACCTCCCGGCCGTCACGCAGGTGGTCGGTCCGCGAGGGGGGCCCCAGCGGGACTGCTGGCCCAGGCAGGCCAGGCGATCCGGCCCCCTGGGAGGAAAGCCTCGGGGCAGGTGTCCTAGGAGCCCGTGAAGCAGGCACCAGGGGCCTGGCTTCGGTCGCTCGTTTCCCTTCTGAGCCGAGGCTTCCAGAGACCCCGCCTCCCAGGCTGGGCTTCGCGGGTTGGGTGGGAGTTACTGGAGCACAGGGGGTCGGGGGCAGCGGGGGGAAAAGCTGGGAAACTGCCCAGGCTCTGGGGACAGTGACAGGCAAACGTGCGTGGGGCTGGGGGCCACCCACCTTCCTGAGCCTCCTGGAGATTTCTGGGCCCTGCAGGGAGGACCAGCTTGGCCCGGACTACAAGTTCTCCGTTATTGGTGGGAACGCTGTCTTCGTCTTTCTCTGCCTGCGGGGAGAGCAGGGTTCCCCAGACCCAGAGTCGCCCGGGCTTCTCTCACCGCCTCCGCTCTGTCCGTGAAGTGTCCCCTGCCGGCCTCCCCCCGCCAGGCCTCTGCGGGCCCGGGGAAGCCCCAGGCGGTGTGGGCACACCTGTGGCGGGGCTGGGCGTCCTTCCGTTTGGGGGACGTTTCACTCCTACCCTCACCAACCCCAGCTCTGCCACCCTGGCAGACGCAGCCCGGCAGAGGCGGAGGAGCCGAGGAAGCGGAGGGGCTCCAGGGCCCCGGCGCGTCCCCGTGGGATGGCCTCGAGAGAGCCTGGGCACAACCCAAAGCTGGAAAAGTGAAACGAAACAAGCCCACATCGATCCCACCCAGGTTGGTAAAGGTTCGAGCTACCCGTCCGTGCCAGGGACCGCGGCAGGCACGGGAAGCCGCGGGGCCCGGAGCTCGGTGCCCCCGGCGAGGCGCCCCCACCCCCCCACCCCGTCTGCTGAGTCGGCCCCGCCCACCCCAGAACCACACTGAGGACCCAGGTGGCTTCTCCGGTCGTGAGTGACTTCTGCCAGAAAGTGAGCGAAGGAGGGGCTTGGAGAGGGTGACTGTGACCCCATCAACCTGTCACCCAGCGGGGTGGGGGGGGGGAGACGCTGGGAAGCATCTAGATTCGTCCTGTCCCACGGGCAGGGAGGAGCAGGCTCCACCCTCAGCATCCACACGGTTCCCTCCTGTCAGGGCCGAGGGGCCAGGCCCGTGAGTGGACCCCCCGCCCCGATCCAGCGTGGGCTGTCACTACCTATTGGCTGGGATTAGGAGGGACACCTTTCATTCTGGTGATTTCTGTTCCTCGCCTGCTTATCAGAAGTTGACCAGCCTGGGTGGCAGCCTGCCTTGACCCGAGTAAGGGCTCCCGGGGGGAGAAGGCGGGAAGGGCCCCTCGAGCGCAGGCGAGATCACATCTGGCAGGGAAAATCAGGAAAGCCTTCACGGAGGAGGTGGGATTTAAGAACCGTCCTGGGCAGACCTTAGACTGCAGAAAGCATTCCAAGCGGAGTCCTGAAGACGGACTCAGGCTCTGAGAAGAGGAAGTGCAGGGCACGGGGTCGGGGGGAGTGTGTGGGCTCACAGACCCCACAGAGAAAAGAGGCAGGAGGCCCCGGGCTTAAGCCTGTAGAAACCAGAGATGCTTCTCAGGAGGGGCATCGTGAATCAGAGCCTCCCTGGCTTGGGAGAGGGAAACGGAGGCAAACTGGCACCGGGGACCCTCGTAAAGAGGGTAGAGAGCCTCGGAGAGACTCAGCCTCCCTGCCAGGCTTTCACCGGTGGGACTACACATCCTGCTGCCATTTCTTAGGAGGTGGCAGAGCCCACGTTTTCGCCCCCTTCACAATCTCACATCTTGGATCTTGGCACAGAAATGCACAAAGCAGCCGCCCCAGGAAACGCTACCCTTTCTCCCCTGGCTCTCCCTCTCACCTGCGTGGCCGCCAGCCAGCTCTGCTCCCCCAGCCTATCGGACACGGAACCCCTGGCCCTGACTTCCTGAGGGCATTGGGTCCAGTCATTCTCGCCTGTTACTGATTGGGGAACGCTGCTTGGTTGGGAGTGAAGGTAGAATACACGAGAGCCTGCAGTCCGAGGCAGGTCCCACCAGCAGGGCAGCCGGCTGGCTCCAGGTTAGACTTTGGCCCAAGAAGGTCAAGACGTCTCTGCTGGCAGTAAGTGACCCTGAACTCTGGGAAGCGCGTGGACCCACCAGGCCGGATCCATGCTGATGTTTGGGCCACACTGAGGGTGGGACTATTCTGGACCTTGAACAAACCTGAGCAGGTAAGAGTCCCTCAGGCCAACCCCGCCCCCGGCCCCACACCCCCCGGGGGCCCGGCCGTGAGCCTCTGCTCCCCGGAAGCTCCCACCGCAGAGTCACAGGCCGGCAGGTGTGCACTGGGTCCTGGGTCCCAGGCTCCG
The DNA here is from genome assembly GCF_026419965.1 of Kogia breviceps. NCBI lineage: Eukaryota > Metazoa > Chordata > Mammalia > Artiodactyla > Physeteridae > Kogia > Kogia breviceps. Next base: position 83,413,844 of record NC_081322.1, on the reverse strand, counting down.
CAGGTGGGTCTTCTCTCCCTGGATCCCCTTTGAAAAGTGGGTTTGGTTCTCGTGGTGGGACGGGGGTAGGGGCTGCCCAGACATCACCCAAAGCAGACATCACCTTGGCCTGGAGCGGATACCAGCGGGCAGACTGGGTCGTGCGGTCCTCAAAGTCCCACGTGGCCAGAGGGATGATCACTTCTCCAAGAAACACCCGCCGGGCGAGCCTGCCCAGGTGCCACACAGACACCCACAGCTGCCGGGTCGCCAGCTGGGCGGGCTGCACCTGGTACTGCGGAGGGGGAACGGGGACGGTCAACCTGCGCACCCGAGCCGCAGCTCCCAGGCGGACAGCATCCAGGCCCGCAGCGTCCGGGCCCGCAGCTCCCACGCGATTTTTAGTCTGTTCCCCTCAATTCCATGGCCCATTTCCAACTCTGCCCCTTGTTCCATACTCTGTCTTTAAACCCTAAGTTAATCTAGTTATTTCCTTCATGCCTACCTGCCCCGTCAGTCAAGTCCAGGCCAACAGTGCACCGTGCTGTCTGCTCCGTCTCAGAACGAGCTACTTTGCGGAGGAAAGCTGGCCGTCCCTGCAGGTCTGCCCTCCTTGGGGCAGCTGCATGGCCTCCACCCGCGCCGCACGCTGGGCAGCCCTCCTTGACTCCCTTGGAAACACAGGCCTGCTTCTCTTTGGGTCCTGACTACTTCCTTTGGTTGACTGAGTCTGCATTTTAAAATTAGACCTAGAGGCTTCCCTGGTGGCGCAGTGGTTAAGAACCCGCCCGCCAATGCAGGGGACACGGGTTCGAGCCCTGGTCCAGGAAGATCCCACATGCCACGGAGCGACTAAGCCCGTGTGCCACAACTACTGAGCTTGCGCTCCAGAGCCCGCGAGCCACAACTACTGAGCCCACGTGCCACAACTACTGAGCCCGTGCGCCTAGAAGCCCGTGCTCCGCAGCAAGAGAAGCCACTGCAATGAGAAGCCCATGCACTGCAATGAAGAGTAGCCCCTGCTCGCTGCAACTACAGAAAGCCCACACACAGCAACAAAGACCCAATGCAGCCAAAAATAATACATAAAATTAATTTTAAAAATTTTTAAATAACATAAAATAAGACCTATTTTCCATTGCCTGTTAGGTCCACAAGGCCGTGCCAGCAGACCCTGGATTGCTAGCTTCCACGGGGTACCAAGTGTAACCGATGCCAGAGAACAAGGCAACAGCCAACGTCACCCAGATCTGGTGTCTTGTTTCATCCTTCCCAGGCCCCCCACTGAGTGGTCTTCAAGGGGTGCACCAGCACCCCTTGGAGTGCAGAAAGCCTCCCCGAGGAGTGTTCTACTTAGAAAACTTGGAGGGTCAGTTTCCAGACCCTCAACTTTCACATGCACTTTTCTCAAATTGTGAAGGTGGTTCTCACAGCTGGTATCTCACTCGGGTGCCCTGACCCAGGGGTGCAACCTCAGGGGGAATTTGAAACACTGCTTTTCTGCCAAACTGTTAATGATCGCGCGCTTCTTCATCTTCCCATCTCTGCCGTCTTATACATATTTCTACAAAGTGGCTAAGCCTGGCTCTGTGCTGAGATGTTCTACATTTAGAATGAAAACACTGATTCTTTGCAATGTATCTGGAAAGTTTTTCAGGATAACCAAAATATTCACAACGTACTAGATAAAACCAATGGATAAAAAAATTGTAGGTGATTTCTTTGAGATTCTGGGTGCATTTTAAATAAGGTAGTTAAAACTTTACAAATCAAAGTATATAATGAAGTATTTAAAATATAGTCAGTCCTCATCTTTGTCTCATTTCATAAAATAGGAAATATTTGTCTGCCTCTGTTTAGTACGAAATACCTTAAACCTGTGATGAGTAATTTTATATATCAGCTTACACCTTTGAGAGGGTACAGAGCTTTTCAAAATTCTGTTAGCAGGTACATGAGCAAAACCACATGAAGACTAGCGTCCAGTAATTCACTATCAGAGTGTCCCAGACAAGCAGCACCTCAGGCCCCGCCCACACTTGCGGAGTCACAATCTGCTTAAAAAAAAAAATCCCTTGGGGAGTCCTTATGAACATAAACTTTGTGAAGGACTGCTAGCCCATCATGGGTCACAGCTGTACTTTTAAGTACTCTCTCAGCCTCAGTTTCCCTATTGCTAAATGAGGATTCTAACACCTGGCTCAGAGGGTACATAACATACTTGGCCACAGCAGGTGCACGGAAAACAATGGCTGTTTTCATGCCTCGAACGGGACTCTTGTGCCAGCTACCCAGATGGCCCCTGGCTGGGAGTTCACAAATGCTCCTATTGGCCAAGGAAGGCAAACAAAAGTCCTCTCCTTTCTCAGGCTTGACACATGGGGTCCCCGGGCTACCCCGCCTTGAGTGGGTCCATCTCTGCATCTGGACTATTCTTCCACCTCCCACACCTACCTGCCATCTGCACTCCCCAGACATCACCTCCTATTTTCCATCCTGAATCCCAGCAGGAGGCACTCCCTCCCTGATCTCTGCCCTAAACCACAAGTCACATTTCTTAGCACCAAAGAAAATGAAAACCCAAACAATTCCTATAGACTTTTCTTTTCATAAAATGACTTTTCATAAAATAAGAAATCTAGGTATACCAGATATTATCTTCATAAAAGTACTTCATCACAATAACTCAGCAGTTTCATTTACAGGGTCCCTTGCTTGAGGATACCTCTGATAGTCATAAAAATCCAACAGGACAGGGCTTCCCTGGTGGCGCAGTGGTTGAGAGTCCACCTGCCGATGCAGGGGACTCGGGTTCGTGCCCCGGTCCGGGAGGATCCCACGTGCCGCCAAGTGGCTGGGCCCGTGAGCCATGGCCACTGGGCCTGCGCGTCCGGAGCCTGTGCTCCGCAACGGGAGAGGCCACAGCAGTGAGAGGCCCGCATAACGGGGGGGGGGAAAAAAATCCAACAGGACAAACTAATTTTAGAAATTGAGAGGCAGGCAGTTTCTTTTTTACCATTTTCTCACAAATCATTAGTCAAAGGCCATTCTCAAGTCCAGCAGACTCTGCACTTTTTCTGTACAAAGGCTGATATTTTCTACCACTTGCCACTGGTTGACAGAGCCCTGCAGAAATGTTTAAGTGTCTGCACTTACATTTAACTGACTCAAGAGTTTAGAAGAACCATCCACTGGACTCTGGCCCCAGGGGCCCATCCCGGGATGGGGAGACTCAGCACATGAATATTTGTCCAGCAAGTACCTTCAAGGTCTCCTGAAAGGTCGGCTCCACCGTGTTCCTTTGGACTCCAGTCTTGCGTTTTCCCTGGGAGGATCTGTCAGGCAGCAGATAGGTCTTTACATACCTAGTGGCCAAACACAGACAGGACAGGGTGAAAAGCTCAGCGTCGGGGGCCGACAAAGGGTTCAGGAGGAGAATCACACGTCAGCGTTTTCTTTACCCTGCTTCCCGCTGCATTTGGGGTTCACAGAAAGGGCTTGGTGGCCGCCACCGACAGTGAACAATGACAGTGCTGGGTGCACAGCCCCGGCTTACACGGTCTCGGGCTGTAACCCTCGGGAACGTTCCTGGGGCTGTGGAAGCTCCCCTGCTTTCCTCATGCCCTACTTCTGGAATCTACTCATCACACTCCATCACCTGTCCCTGGGTGACGACCAGGGAACCAGAGGCCCCCAGGGCTCTGTGGGTGGCAGGTTTCTAACCCGCCCGGACGCCGAGGCCGTGTGCCAGCTTGTCCTCGCCCTCCACGTACCTCTTCTCCCCAACCCGCAAGAAAAAAAAAAGTTGAAATGGAAAGGGTATGTCTCACACTTTGGTTTTCCTTGTGTGGCCTCAGACACACTGCGTCCTGCCTGCTGAGGACCCGTGTCCCCGAGCCCTCTCCCGGGGTCTGGAGGCCACGCCAGCAGAGGAAGCCTGGCCGAGGCCAGCCCCGCACTGCCCCCTGCCCACTCCGGGAAGCTCCGTCCCAGGCCGGTCCCTCCGCTCAGGTCCCAAGCCTGCCCTTCCTGGCTCTTCCAGCAGCTTTATGGATGCAGTGACACCACTTGCCCAGGTCCTGTCCCCACAGGCTAGAGACAGGCTCAACTTTCTCAAAGCAACAAAGAGCAGGAACCCTCCCTCGACCTGGGTTCCCCTTGGAGCCCCAGTCGCAGGCCTCTTCCCCCACTTTCAGCAAACTTCTTGGGAAAGTACTCAAGGCTCATTGTCACCAATACCTCACTGTTCGTTGACTCTTAAATTGTTGATCATTACGAGACCCCTCACACATGTAAAACAGGACATATAAAACATACCTGTATAGCTTAAAGCATTACAATAAAATACATGCCCGTGTATCTAGTAGTTAAGTCCTCTATTTCCTTTTTTATCCTCTGGATGTCCTATCCGTTACGGAGAGTGGAGTACTGACATTTCCAACTATGATTGTAGAACTATTTCTCGGGCTTCCCTGGTGGCGCAGTGGTTGAGAGTCCGCCTGCCGATGCAGGGGACGCGGGTTCGTGTCCCGGTCCGGGAGAATCCCACGTGCCGCGGAGCGGCTGGGCCCGTGAGCCATGGCCGCTGATCCTGTGCGTCCGGAGCCTGTGCTCCGCAACGGGAGAGGCCACAGCAGTGAGAGGTCCACGTACCACAAAAAAAAAAAAAAAAAAAAAAAAAGAACTATTTCTCCCTTCAATTCCGTCAGTTTTTGCTTCTTGTATCTTGATGGTCTGTTATTAGGTACACAGACATTTGTAATTGTTATATCATCTTGCTGTATTGAACCTATTATTAATACAGAATGTCCTTTATCTTTTGTAAGCTTTTTTGACTTAAAGCCTATTTTGCCTGATATTGGTACAGCCATCTTGCTCACTCTTGGTTACCATCTGCATGGAGTATCTTCCATTTGTGTCTCTGGGTCTCAAGTGAGTCTCTTGTAGACGGCATATAGTTGGATCTCATGTTTTTATCCATTCTGCCAATTTCTGTCTTTTGACTGGAGAGTCAAGTTCATTTGTATTTAAATTAACTACTGATAAGAAGTACTTACTTCTGTCATTTGCTGTTTCTTTTGCCTTATAGCTTTGCTGACCCTCACTTTCTGCCTTACTGTGTTCTTTTGTGTTTAGTTGATTTTCTGTGGTGAAATGTTTAAATTCCTTTCTCATTTGTTTTGTTTTGGTTTTTGTTCTATAGATATTTTCTCTGAGGTTACCAAGGGGATTACATTTAATATCCTAAAGTTACAACACTAATTTGAATTTATACCAACTTAACCTCAGTAACATACAAGAACTGTACTCCTTTTCAGCTCCATCCTCACCTCTTTCCACTGCTGACGTCACAAAAATACATCTGTATATATGTGTGATGAAAAACACAAAGTAAGACTTCTTTTAAATGCATTAGTCTCTTAAATTATCACGAAAACAAAGTGTGGAGTTACAAACCAAAATGATAATAAGAGACCAATAATCTTTTAAAATGTCCTAAGTCATATAAAAAACAAAAAGTGGAATTACTTACCACTGTTACAATAATACTTGCCTTTATAATTGCCAGTGTATTTGCCTTTATTGAGATCTTGTATTTTTTTCATATGTCTTGAGTTACTGTCTAGTGTCATTTCATACACTCTCACCTTTTGTTTAGCTGAGGATGTTGTAATTTCTCCCTCACTTTTGAAGAACAGTTGTGCTGTGTTTTTTTGTTTCTCCTTTTAGCACCTTGAATATATTGACTCACTGCCTTCTGGCCTCTAAAGTTTCTGATGGGAAATCTGCTGATAATCTTATTGAGGATCCCTAGTACATGACTATTCACTTTCTTGCTGCTTTCAAGATTCTTTGTGTTTGTCGTTCAAATGTTGGTTTATAATGTGTCTCGGTGTGGGTGTCTTTGAGTTCATCATACTTGGAGTTCAAAGAGCTTCTTTGATGTTTATATTCATGTCTTTCATCAAATTGGGGTACTTTACAGCCATTATTTCTTCGAGTATTCTCTCTGCCCCTTGCTGTCTCTCTTCTCCTTCTGGAACATACATTGCACATGTTGGTCCACTTAATGGTGTCCAGAAGGTCCTTTAGGTTCTGTTTGCTTTTCTTTAATCTTTTTTCTTTCTGTTCCTTAGACTCAGTAATTTCCATCATCCTATCTTCACATTCACCTATTCTTTCTTTTTTAAAAAATTTATTTATTTTTGGCTGCATTGGTCTTCGTTGCTATGCGTGGGCTTTGCTCTAGTTGTGGTGAGCGGGGGCTACTCTTCATCATGGTGCAAGGGCTTCTCATCGCGGTGGCTTCTCTTGTTGCGGAGCATGGGCTCTAGGCGCATGGGCTTCAGTAGTTGTGGCACATGGGCTTAGTTGCTCCATGGCATGTGGGATCTTCCCGGACCAGCGCTCGAACCCGTGTCCCTGGCAGGTGGATTCTTAACCACCGCACCACCAGGGAAGCCCACCTATTCTTTTACCTGCTCATACCTACCTTTGAATCCCTCTAGTAAATATTTTGTTGTTGTTTAAGGTTTTCTATCTCTTTATTGATATTTCTGTTTTGTTCATACATCATTTTCTTGACTTTCTCCACATCTTTCATTAGTTCTTTGAGCATCCTTAAAACAGTTGTTTTAAAGTCTTTGTCTAGTAAACCTACCATCAGATCTCTTTCAGGGACAGTTTCTGTTGATTTATTTTTTCCCCTTGAATGAGCCATACTTTCCTGTTTCTTTATATGCCTTGTGATTTTTTTTGTTGAACACTGGACATGTGTCTAATAATATGTTAACTCTGGAAATCAGATTCTCCCCCTTCCCCAGGGTTTGCTGGTTTTTGTTATTGGTTTTTTAATTGGGTTTTTCATAAATTTATTGATGCAGACTGTCTCTATGCCAAGGATCAGCCTGAAGTATAAAATTAAGATCTTCTCAGATCTTTTCTGAACCTGAACCCTTCCCTGGGCATGTGTGGTCACTTTTTAATTTTTCTTGTATATCCAGTTACTCTTGAATGTGCTGGTCTTTAGTATCCAGTTCCCAAGAAGGGGAAAAAGAGAAAAATGAAGAAGGGAGACAAATAAGCTCACTGGCCCTTTAAATACTTTGTAAATCACTTCAGCCCAAGGAGGAGGGGATTGCAACAATGGGGGGAGGTGAAACAACAATGGCTGCCTGCCTTTTTTTTTTGTACCTCTTCAATCAGAACTGGCAATCACAGAACAGGTCCCTGATATTTGGAGGACAGGATCCTTTGCCCATCTGGTTCTTACAAGCTGTGCTCAAGCTGCTCTAGGAACATATGCACAGCTGCCTGCCAAGGGGTTGGGCATAGGGGGGATGGGTAGTTAATACTGCGCTAAGAGCTGGAATTGACTGACATTAATCTCAATTTACCACCCAAGACTTCCCCTGGAAGTTGAAAGCCTTCAAAAGACTCCAGAATTCCAAAATAGTTCCATCAGACAGATTCTGCCAGTGCAGTTGTCTACAGGGGGAGATGGATTCCTGAGGCCTCCTACTCTGCCATCTTTCAGAATCCTCTCTTGACCATGTGTTTCCTTTACAAAGTATTGAGTTTTGTTCTAGCAGGCATTTCACTTACTGGAAACTCAGTTTGATCCTATCAAGGATTGATTTTGCTTAGTTAGGGTGGGTTAGAGAAGCACTACTACTAAGCTTTTCTTTTCTGGGGTCCACTCAACGCCCCACTCCACTTTGACTGGTCTGAACGCCAATCTTGGGACTTCCCTGGTGGCACAGTGGTTAAGAATCCACCTACCAATGCAGGGGACATGGGTTTGATCCCTGGTCTGGGAAGACCCCACATGCCACAGAGCAACTAAGCCCGTGCACCACAACTACTGAGCCTACACTCTAGAGCCCGCGAGCCACAACTGCTGAGCCCACACACAACTACTGAGCCCACACGCTACAACTACTGAAGCCCACGTGCCTACAGCCCATAGTCCACAACAAGAGAAGCCACTGCAGTGGGAAGCCTGTACACCACAACGAAGAGTAGCCCCCGCTCGCCCCAACCAGAGAAAGCCTGCACGCAGCAACGAAGACCCAACACAGCCAAAAATAAAATAAAATTAAAAAAAAAAAAAAAAAACACACCAATCTTTCCCAGCACTGTGCAACTCCCAGATTTTTCATTCAACTTACCACCCTCCAGTAGCTATCCTCTGACAGACCTCATGAAATCTTGTCCTGTATCTGAACAGCTTAGTATTTGGCCAAAGCCTCAAGGGATCCCTATGTGGATTTTAGGTCTACTTCTCTATGCACTTCCCACCTCACCTGCTTAAGAATAACATTTGTTGAATGTTTATTATGTTCTCAACACTGTTCTGAAGACTTAATATGGCTAGTTCAGGGAAACACCACAACAATGCTTTGAAGTAGGTGATAATATAACCTCCATGTTATACAGTGAGGACACCAAGATATGGAGAGGTTGAATAACTTACCAGAGGTCAAACCCTGTAGAGAATTATGAGAGAGACCCAACATGCTTGGAAGGTCAAGGACTGAATAAATGGAGCTGATGGGACTGGAAATGAGTCTGAAGAATGGACAGGATTGCGATTTCCACTTATGGGAGTAGCACGGGGAAACAGTCTCAGAACAAACATGAGAAAAGCCTCATATTTGGTAAAAGTCAGGGGATCGTTTTGGAACAGTGACTATTCCAATTTCTCCGGAGCAGAAGGTACAGATAGGGGAATAAAAGAAGACTAGAAATATCGGAAGAATCTGTTATGGAGAGCCATAAGTGCTATAGCGATGCACCTAAGTTGTCTGGCACTGAGGAGCTACTGAAGATTCCAGAGCAGAGGAGAGTCGGATTGGACCATCAATCCATTCCTTTCGCCTAGCTGGTCCTGAAAATAGTGTGCTAAAAACGTTCCATGGTGGGGGAAAAAAAAGGCCAAAATGTGGTCCATACCTTAAACCATGCACAGAAAATCAGTTCCAGCTCTAATATGAAAGGATCTAAGTGGGAAAAAACTCTAATAGAAGAAAACAGAGAAGAACGTATTTATAACCTTCAGGTGGAATTCTCCTACAGACTCAAACAGCAGACATTTTAAAGGAAAAGAAGGATAAATTGGACATTAAATTCTTTATAAGAAAAGTCATCATAAACAATGTCAGAAAACAAGTAAAGCTAAGAGAAGACATGTGCAATATGTAGAACCAATGGAGAATTGTCTTGAAAATGGATTTTTAAAACGCCAAACTCCTGTAAATAAATTTTTAAATGACAAACAATTTGATAGAAAATTGGACAAAAGATATGAAATGGGGAGTTCACAGAAGGGGAGTGTATCTTAAGTGATTAATTCATATATATAAAGTCACTCATCTTTGTTATTAATCAGTGAGATGCATGTTAAAATGAGACATCATTTCATATCTACCAAATGGAAAAAAATTAATCTCTTTATGGATTGTGTGAGACAGGATTTTAATTTCATTTTTCCTACATGGAAAGTCAAATTTCCCAGCGCCATTTATTGAAGTTCATCTTTTTTTTTTTTGCGGTACGCGGGCCTCTCACTGCTGTGGCCTCTCCCGGTGCAGAGCACAGGCTCCGGACGCGCAGGCTCAGCGGCCACGGCTCACGGGCCCAGCCGCTCCGCGGCATGTGGGATCTTCCGGGACCGGGGCACGAACCTGTGTCCCCTGCATCGGCAGGCGGACTCTCAACCACTGCGCCACCAGGGAAGCCCAAAGTTCATCTTTTCTGCATTGATTATTAATAGCCTCTTGATCATTTAAGTTCCCATGTATGCTAAGATCTGTATCTGGACTTTTGATTCTGCTCTATTGACCTCCTTGTCTATCCTTGCATCCATAACACATTGTTTGAATTACTAAGCTTTATGATAATTCTTAACATGTCTTTTTGTTTTTATTTATTTATATATATTTTTACAATTACCTTGGTTATTCTTGGACTTTCACTTTTCCATATGAACTCTAGAATCAATATGTCTGTTATCACGTGCCAAAACTTAGACAAAGAAACTTACGGATTGCACTTTTTCTTCTTTTCCTCCCCATAGGCAAGGTTCTTACAGGCCTTGATGCATATCTCTAAGGAATGAGTTCTGAAGCAGTAGCGAATGGCAAATTCTATCTCTCCAGTGACATTAGCGTTGTCAAAATTGCCCATCTCTGTACACGTGCTGTTAATGCTAATTAAACTTCCCTGAAATCAAGAATGACAGATATAATGTTACTTCACAGTTAATCATTTTTTTTGCAGTTCCGGTTTCAAGATAGCAAATAAATCAAAATGTATCCAGAGCGTGCGTCCTGACTCATGGTAAGTTAATAACACACCAGCCAGCTTGTACTCTGCAAAATAAGTTGCCACATACTCTGTCTTAAGGAGACGAGGAGTCCTCAGGAGGGCCTGTCTTGCCCAGATACGGTGTTTGCCTAGCAGTATGGGTTGCACAGTCTCATTCTTGAACACAAACCACTTGGGAGGAAGCGGACTATCTCCCGTGCAGTTCTGCAAAGATAAATCTCCAAGGGCGGATGATAACAGCCACGGCAGGAAGAGCCCTGTGGAGAGCAGCGCGGTGCAGGGGGCCGAGGGACCGGGACCACAGGGAGCTGGACTCAAAGTCCAAGTGGGAAAGTCAATCCTGTTCTCACTGGGTTATGGTGAGGCGTACATGGACGAGAGTACGTACAATATGCAAAGACGACGATGAATTGTGTTTAACTTTTTACGGGTCCCCAGAATGACCAACAAAACTACCATCGTAAGTTAGGCCACTCTAAGCTGAGGTGATGTGGAGAAGTAGCCCGAGTGACAGAACAAACCGCCTCATCACTGTTAAATTTGCTTTACGTATTCGCCACCCTTTGCGTGCAACCAATCTCAGTGACGACTCCATAGACGGAGGGAACCCCACGTGACTCCCACTTTCCCAGCTGGTTCCTCAACACTGTAAAACATCCTGGAAACAAACTAAGAAGAAAGCGCGAGTCTCTCCTGCCTAGAGAGAGATCAAAACAAAACCAACAACTTAGAGGGCCCCGAACCTGAACTAGCTCATGCCCAGAACCCGACCACTCTCACCACACCCACTCACTGGCCCTGAAAAATGTGATCCACCAACACCCATGCAACTGTTGGGATGGGAAACAGTTTTTAAATTTCACACACCTGGAAGGCGTGGAGTGGTGAGACCGCACGAAAAGAGTGCAGACAGAAGGTGATGGGGACGGAAGCTTGGCAAGAGGGGTGAGCTGCTCAAGAAAAGCTGAAGGCGGGTGTTAAAAGTTCTGATAGGGCTTCCCTGGTGGCGCAGCGGTTGAGAGTCCGCCTGCCGATGCAGGGGACACGGGTTCGTGCCCCGGTCCGGGAAGATCCCACATGCCGCGGGGCGGCTGGGCCTGTGAGCCATGGCCGCTGCGCCTGCGTATCCGGAGCCTGTGCTCCGCAACGGGAGAGGCCACAACAGTGAGAGGCCCACGTACCTAAAAAAAAAAAAAAAAAAAACAAACCACTACATGGGGACTTCCCTAGTGGTCCAGTGGTTAAGACTCCACACTGCCAATGCAGGGGACCCAGGTTAGATCCCTGGTCTGGGAACTAAGTCCCACATGCTGTGTGGCTCGGCCTAAAGATTAAAAAAAACGCAAACAAAAACAAAAAAAGCAAAAAAACCTATATGTAGGCACATCATAATAAAATTGCTGAGAATCCAGGACAAAGAGAGAAATCTTAAAAGCAAAGGCAGGGCTTCCCTGGTGGCGCAGTGGTTGAGAGCCCGCCTGCCGATGCGGGGGACACGGGTTCATGCCCCGGTCCGGGAGGATCCCACATGCCGTGGAGCGGCTGGGCTTGTGGGCCAGGGCTGCTGAGCCAGCGCGACCAGAGCCTGCGCTCCCCAACGGGAGGACCACAGCAGTGAGAAGCCCGTGTATCACAAAAAAAAAAAAAAAAAAAAAAGCAATGGCAAAAAAGCTATGTTAACTTCCATGGAAGAAACCAGGGCAGGAGAGGGTGGGGTGCAAGCATTGCTGGGGAGACTGGCATCTTCTGTTTGGGTGGGGAAGGACAGTCACGTGGGTGCAGACTCGAGGAGGTTAATTTCGGTATCAGGAGGATAAGGGAATTCCAGGCTCACTCTTTTTTTTTTTTTTTTTAAGAAGTGGGAAGGGAGGTTTATTTGTTAAGAATGAGGAAGAAACATGGGAAGAAGTTTTGAAAAGAGGTTTAAAATGACTGAAGAAGGTGTGAAATGATTGTTTTGAGAGCAGGAACCTGAGTCGCTCAGAGAAACACATCAGAAAGGCTGGCACTGTGCGTGCATCTGGAGCTGGTGACACAGCAGGGCAACCTAATCCCGTGCACCCACACTGGGCACTAGGTCTGCCCTACTGTGTGCACAGCTGTTCAGGTGCAGGTACAGAGAAGGTGCACAGCTGGCTCATCTAGCTTGGCATCCAGAATTAGAAATCATCCAGGAAGCACTAAAAGTACTCATCCTTCATTTTATAAGATAAGCAGAGGTGAAGACAGGTTGAGAACACAATCACAGTAGGGGACATTAACACCCCACTTTCACCAATGGACAGATCATCCAAAATGAAAATAAATAAGGAAACACAAGCTTTAAATGACACATTAAACAAGATGGTCTTAACTAATATTTATAGGACATTCCATCCAAAAACAACAGAATACACTTTCTTCTCAAGTGCTCATGGAACATTGTCCAGGATACAGCATATCTTGAGTCACAAATCAAGCCTTGGTAAATTTGAGAAAATTGAAATCGTATTAAGTATCTTTTCCAACCACAATGCTATGAGACTAGATATCAATTACAGGAAAAAAATTGTAAAAAATACAAATACATGGAGGCTAAACAATACACTACTTAATAACCAAGAGATCACTGAAGAAATCAAAGAGGAAATGAAAAAATACCTAGAAACAAATGACAATGGAAACACGATGACCCAAAACCTATGGGATGCAGTAAAAGCAGTTTTAAGAGGGACGTTTATAGCAATACAATGCTACCTCAAGAAACAAGAAACATCTCAAATAAACAACCTAACCTTACACACCTAAAGCAATTAGAGAAGGAAGAACAAAAAAAACCCCAAATTTAGCAGAAGGAAAGAAATCATAATGATCAGATCAGAAATAAATGAAAAAGAAATGAAGGAAACAGTAGCAAAGATAAATAAAACTAAAACATGGTTCTTTGAGAAGAGAAACAAAATTGATAAACTATTCGCCAGACTCATCAAGAAAAAAAGGGAGAAGACTCAAATCAATAGAACTAGAAATGAAAAAGGAGAAGTAACAACTGACACTACACACATACAAAGGATCATGAGAGATTACTACAAGCAACTATATGCCAATAAAATGGACAACCTGGAAGAAATGGACACACTCTCTGAAAAGCACAACCTTCCGAGACTGAACCAGGAAGAAATAGAAAACATAAACAGACCAATCACAAGCACTGAAATTGAAACAGTGATTAAAAATCTTCCAACCAACAAAAGCCCAGGACCAAATGGCTTCACAGGCGAATTCTATCCAACATTTTGAGAAGAGCTAACACCTATCCTTCTCAAACTCTTCCAAAATATAGCACAGGGAGGAACACTCCCAAACTCATTCTATGAGGTCACCATCACCCTGATACCAAAACCACACAAAGATGTCACAAGGAAAGAAAACTACAGGCCAATATCACTGATGAACATAGAAGAAAAATCCTCAACAAAATACTAGCAAACTGAATGAAACAGCACATTAAAAGGATCATACACCATGATCAAGTGGGGTTTTTCCCAGGAATGCAAGGATTCTTCAATATACGCAAATCAATCAACGTGATACACCATATTAGCAAACTGAAGGAGAAAAACCATATGATCATTTCAATAGATGCAGAAAAAGCTTTTGACAAAATTCAACACCCATTTATGATAAAAACCCTCCAGAAAGTAGGCACAGAGGGAACTTACCTCAACATAATAAAGGCCATATATGACAAACCCACAGCCAACATCGTTCTCAATGGTGAAAAACTGAAACCATTTCCACTAAGATCAGGAACAAGACAAGGATGTCCACTCTAACCACTATTATTCAACATAGTTTTGGAAGTTTTAGTCACAGCAATCAGAGAAAAAAAAGAAATAAAAGGAATCCAAATTGGAAAAGAAGCAGTAAAGCTGTCACTGTTTGCAGATGACATGATACTAAACATAGAGAATCCTAAAAATGCCACCAGAAAACTACTAGAGCTAATCAATGAATTTGGTAAAGTAGCAGGATACAAAATTAGTGCAAAGAAATCTCTTGCATTCCTATACAGCAATGATGAAAAATCTGAAAGAGAAATTAAGGAAACACTCCCATTTACCATTGTAACAAAAAGAATAAAACACCTAGGAATAGGGCTTCCCTGGTGGCGCAGTGGTTGAGAGTCTGCCTGCTGATGCAGGGGACGCAGGTTCGTGCCCTGGTCCAGGAGGATCCCACGTGCCGCGGAGCAGCTGGGCCCATGAGCCGTGGCCACTGAGCCTGCGCTCCGCAATGGGAGAGGCCACAGCAGTGAGAGGCCACGTACCGCAAAACAAAACAAACAAACAAACAAAAAACCCAAGAAACCTAGGAATAAACCTACCTAAGGAGACAAAAGACCTGTATGCAGAAAATTATAAGACACTGATGAAAGAAATTAAAGATGATACAAACAGATGGAAAGATATACAATGTTCTTGGATTGGAAGAATCAACACTGTGAAAATGACTGTACTACCCAAAGCAATCTACAGATTCAATGCAATCCCTATCAAACTACCAGTGGCATTTTTCAGAGAACTAAAACAAAAAAATTTCACAATTTGTATGGAAACACAAAAGACTCTGAATAGCCAAAGCAATTTTGAGAAAGAAAAACGGAGCTGGAGGAATCAGGCGCCTGGACTTCAGACTATAGTGCAAAGCTACAGTAATCAAGACAGTATGGTATTGGCACAAAAACAGAAATATAGATCAATGGAACAGGATAGAAAGCCCAGAGATAAGCCCACACACACATGGTCACCTTATTTTTGATAAAGGAGGCAAGAATACACAATGGAGAAAAGACAGCCTCTTCAATAAGTGGTGCTGGAAAAACTGGACAGCTACATGTAAAATAATGAAATTAGAACAGTCCCCAACACCACACACAAAAATAAACTCAAAATGAATTAAAGACCTAAATGTAAGGGCAGACACTATAAAACTCTTAGAGGAAAACATAGGCAGAACACTCTATGACATAAATCACAGCAAGATCCTTTTGGACCCACCTCCTAGAGAAATGGAAATAAAAACAAAAATAAACAAATGGGACCTAATGAAACTTAAAAGCTTTTGCACAGCATGGAAACCATAAACAAGACGAAAAGACAACCCTCAGAATGGGAGAAAATATTTGCAAATGAAGCAAATGACAAAGGACTAATCTTCAAAATTTACAAGCAGCTCATGCAGCTCAATATCAAAAAAACAAACAACCCAATTCAAAAATGGGCAGAAGACCTAAATAGACATTTCTCCAAAGAAGATATACAGACAGCCAACAAACACATGAAAGAATGCTCAAAATCACTAATCATTAGAGAAATGCAAATCAAAACTACAATGAGGTATCACCTCACACCAGTCAGAATGGCCATCATTTAAAAATCTACAAACAATAAATGCTGGAGAGGGTGCGGAGAAAAGGGAACCCTCTTGCACTGTTGGTGGGAATGTAAATTGATACAGCCACTATGGAGAACAGGATGGAGGTTCCTCAACAAACTAAAAATACAACTACCATATGACCCAGCAATCCCACTACTGGGCATATACCCTGAGAAAACCATAATTCAAAGAGTCATGTACCACAATGTTCATTGCAGCTCTATTTACAATAGCAGGACATGGAAGCAACCTAAGTGTCCATCGACAGATGAATGGATAAAGAAGATGTGGCACATATATACAATGGAATATTACTCAGCCCTAAAAAGAAATGAAATTGAGTTATTTGTAGTGAGGTGGAGGGACTGAGAGTCTGTCATACAGAGTGAAGTAAGTCTGAAAGAGAAAAACAAATACCGTATGTTAACACATATGTATGGAATCTAAAAAAAAAAAAAAAAAGGCTCTGCAGAACCTAGGGGCAGGACGGGAATAATGACGCAGATGTAGAGAATGGACTTGAGGACAAGGGGAGGAGGAAGGCTAAGCTGGGATGAAGTGAGAGGGTGGCATGGACATATATACACGACCAAACACAAAATAGATAGCTAGTGGGAAGCAGCCACATAGCACAGGGAGATCAGCTCGGTGCTTTGTGACCACCTAGAGGGGTGGGAGGGAGACGCAAGAGGGAGGAGATGTGGGGACATATGTATATGTATAGCTGATTCACTTTGTTATAAAGCAGAAACTAACACACCATTGTAAAGCAATTATACTCCAATAAAGATGTTTAAAAAAAAAAAAAAAGACAGGTTGAGACCCACCCAAAAACTACGTGGCAAATCAGAAGTAGAGCTGGAAGTGGGCCTTTGTTCATAATCCCCTGGGCCATCGACTAATGGTAGTGTCTCTGAGTAAGTCAACTGTGTATCTGCTTGGCCAGGCAAAGTGCAGCCTCAGATAATGAGAGGACTGCAGAGCACGTCCTTTGGTCTACCGCATTCCCTCAGAGATAACTTGTGACTTCACCACCATTGCCCTGGGAGGGTTTTCTGCTTCTATTTTCCCTGTAGACAGAGCAGAATCTTCAAGCAAGCTGAACCTTTGAGCAGCAATCAGGGTTAATCAAGAGGTCCAAGCCCAGAAAAACAACTGAGAGCTCAGCCTGACTTTTATTAGAGCCATGGGCTCTGTCTGATTGTGAAAGAAAAGTAAATCTGAGCCAAAGCGAAGAAGAACTACTTTAGTCAGGCAGGGAGCATTCAGTGACTTTCTCTGAAGGTCACGAGTTATCTATTATAACCGCAAGCAAGGCCTGATGCCCTCTGATTTTACAAAAGCAGAAATCAAGGAAAGTCAACTGAAACCACAGCTATACTAAAAATAGATAAATAAATCTTGATCCACAAGAGCACGCGGAGAGCATTACTACAGGGAGGTCAGATGGCCGCTGTTTAACAACGTTTATGCACAACACATAAATGTTTCTGAAACCGCAAAGTTCTTTGATAATTGCAATATTGTTTTCAAACAAACATGGTAGAACCTTAAATATTATAGCATTCAGATGATTTTTTCGAGAGACAGACCTCTAAGAGATCACTTCAGTATGTCTATTATTTACTCTGGTTTTTGTTCTTAATAAAAAATAGATTAATATGAGTCTATAGCTAAATACAACACTCTTCTTTAAAAAGTCACTGCAGCCAGAGATGTTCAGAGATACTAAAGGAAAGTGGAAGTTTCCAAAACCCCAATGAGTGCTGTAGGCGGGGGCGGTGAACGCTTTGAGCCACTCCCCCCTTAGAAGTGACCCAAACGCCACATCTCAAATCGATGTTTAAGAGAAACAACTAGGGAGCTGGATTGTTGCTTCAAAGATTAAAAGCCCTTCCAGCATCCAAGCTCCTGCCCATCTGTGTGCAAGGAGCCCCGATGTGTATGCCCAGCATGTGGTCACTTCGCCAGTCCGAGGGTCTTCACTGCCAGGGAAAATGTCAGCTGCATGAAAACATGGATAGAAAGGCATTCCTTTTTAGATTTTTTAAAAAAACAGAAGTGAAGGCAAAATGGAAACTCAGACGAGAACTCTAATGATTTTTTTCCCCCCCCAGGGAATCGCTAAAAATTTACCACTCTACCAAGTTCTAGCTCTTAATGACTGGAGGGGTGTTTTTGTTTGGTTTTTTTTTTTTGTATGTCTTTTTCTTAAAAACACAAATTGGGGTTTTTCTTCTCACAAACATTACATGTTTATGGAGAAGATACAGAAAATACAGATAAGACCAAAAAGTATTTAATGAAAAAGCATAAGCCCACCATTCTCAACCTCTTGGTATAATCCTTTCAGTTGTTTTACAGTGTCTACAGTATAATCATTTTGTTTTTATAAATATGGGCTACTACATACTATTTTGTAACTTGATATAAGATTCTTTTTTTTTTTTTTTTTTTTTTTTTTTTCGGTATGCGGGCCTCTCACTGTTGTGGCCTCTCCCGTTGCGGAGCACAGGCTCCGGACGCACAGGCTCAGCGGCCATGGCTCACGGGCTTAGTTGCTCCGCGGCATGTGGGATCTTCCCGGACCAGGGCACGAACCCGTGTCTCCTGCATTGGCAGGCGGATTCTCAACCACTGCGCCACCAGGGAAGCCCAGATATAAGATTCTTTAACCACATTATTTTTAATAGTTGCAAGGTATTCCTCTGAATAAATGTACCATAATCTATTTAACCATTGCCCTATTTTAGACATTTTTGGCTATTTTCAATGTTTCAAAATTTAAAAAGATTATAAACAATGCTGTCTTTGACATCCACATATACACAGTTCTGGCAACATTCATGATGATTCTTAAAGAATACTTCCTGTAACTAAAATATTTGGATTAAAGAGAACATGCATTTTAAAGCCTTTGATGTCTATCGCTGGTTGCCCTCCGGTTCACCCCAGCAGTTCACATGAACACCTGCCTCTCCCACATGCTGGCCAACAGTAAGCCGTGCCACTTTTTTTGTCTCAAGATTTTTTTTTGATGTGGACCATTTTTTTAAAAGTCTTCATTGAATTTGTTACAATATTGCTTCTATTTTATGTTTTGGTTTTTTGGCCATGAGGCACGTGGGATCTTAGTTTCCTGACCAGGGATCAAACGCGCACCCCCTGCATTGGAAGGCAAAGTCTTAACCACTGGACCGCCAAGGAAGTTGCTGTGTCACTTTTAAAATTTGCTAAAATGGTCCCCAAATAGCACTTGCTTTAATTTCGTACTGATTTAACTACTCAGGAAGTTGAGTGTTTCCCCTATTTATTGCCCATTTGTATTTCTACTTTTGTAATAAGCAGAGACTTAATAAGCTTTTTCTAGCCTCAACTTCCTGTTTCTCAGAGAATATAAATGTCTCTCAGAAGAGAAGGCAACATCTTTGGGCAAGAAACAAAATGTATTTGCTTCGTGGGAGTTTAGTTTCCTTAAACAAACACTGCTTCAGACTAAGGGGAACAGGTTCGGATTGAATACGTAATAATTCAATCTCATAATGATAAATGTTCTGGGCACAAATCGGAGAAGAGTTTAGAAGAAAGGGAGCTGAGAGAGCCGGGTTGAATTTGCACGACAGTTTGGACGTACTTCCCTAAGAAACAGCCCGAGTAAGACGCATACACTCGCCACATCCTCTTACCCGAGCATCCTTCCTGACAATTCTGAAAGATCTTCTAGGTGTGGATCAGCCCCAAGTGAGCAGAGCCGAACCAGGGTGTGGGGGGCAGTTTAAGAGTTCATCAGCTCCCCTGGGATAAGACAAAAGACCTGGGCTTTGACTCACAGTCAGAGTTCTGCAGTGACTGCGTGACCTTAGCAAGTTACGTAACCTCCACGAGCCTCAGTTTTCCCATTTGTGAAATGGGAGAATAGCATTTATTATTACCCCATTTCCACGGACAAGATCATTGTGAGAATGATCGGGAGGGGAAGCTCCTAGCTCTGTAGTTAGCACACAGTAGGCTTTCAATAATAGCTCTGATAGGAATGAATGCAACCATGTCACGAATATCGGGCGCCACTCTGGGCACCTGGGTATTACAGCAAATGATAAACCGCAGGCACGCTAATTATATAGCCGTAGAAGGTGATAAGAATGCAGACGAACACAGACAGGAGAAGGCAAGGCAAGGC
This sequence comes from Kogia breviceps, assembly GCF_026419965.1. Lineage (NCBI taxonomy): Eukaryota > Metazoa > Chordata > Mammalia > Artiodactyla > Physeteridae > Kogia > Kogia breviceps. The sequence continues at coordinate 83,393,938 of NC_081322.1, read as the reverse complement.
AGGCGGGCAGGGCGCAGAGGTCCTGAGAAGGTGACTTTGGAGCAAAGACTTGAAGGGAGGGAGGGAGGGAGCTTGGGACCTGGGAAAGGGAACAAGCCCCAGGAAGGCCCGGGGCAGGCGGGAGCCTGGCTGCTCTAGGACCAGTGCTGCTGAGCGGAATCAGCAAGGGGGCAGCTCGTGTAGGGCCCCAGGGGGCGCTGCGGGGCGGATCCTGGCCCGCGGCCCTGCCGCTGCATTGGTTCCTGGGCCTCGAAGGAGCTCAGAGGCCAGTCTAGCGGAGCGTGGACAGTGTGAGCTCCCCTCATCCTCCCGGATCAGCCTTATAAAGGCTCAAGCTAGCTGGAGTCTTTGGCGCCCGCATGTTACCTGGAGTGGAAGCAAACCTTCCCATGGATCTCGGAAAAGCTCCCAGAGGCCACTCCTATGCTTCGCCTGTCTGTACCCACCACGGGGTTCAACCCTAGGAGAGAATGTTCTGGAGCCGCCCTTGCTTACCTCCCCCTCGGGGAAGCATTTCCTCAGTGCTTGCACCTTTCTCAACTATTCTCCAGTATAAACAACACCGAGGAAGGTGCTGAGTCGTACACCAACACCAGCTCTCCAAGACACCCCGGCAGGACCACCCCCAGACTCTCATGACCTGCTAGGACCGCCGTGCGACACAGGACAGGAGGCTGCCCTCAGCACGAGTTGGGAAGGGTTCACAAGAGGAGCTGTGCGAACCGAACAGCTACTGCCTTGGACAGCACAGCCCTAGACTGTTAAAGAATCCTTAACAAACACCATACTTTACTTGGGTTTGAAGTTGCCAGGGCCTAACCTGTGTGTTTCTGAAACCTCACCGTGCATATAAACCTCCTAGGGCTCTTGTTAAATTGTAGGTTCGGACTCCAGCAGGCCTGGGGTAAGGCTGGAGATTCTGGTTGCTGACAAGCGCCCAGGTGGTGCCAGCGCTGCTGGGCCCCACATTTTGAGTAGTGAGCGTGCAGAGCAGGGGTCTTCATGGAGGCAGGACCACCCGCAGGAGACAGTGGTTGGAGCCAACAGATGGGCTGGAGCTGCTAGCATTTAGTGCATTGAACCAAGGATGTTAGCTATTCTTCGAGGTCTAGCCTGCTTCTGCCGTGACTTCTGAATATTCGACTGGACGTTCGTGGGGACTGGGGAAGTTTGTCTGACGTGAACACCATGTGCCACTAAAACACAACCACCCCGAGGAACAGAGAGGTTAAAGTCCTAGCTGTGGACCGCACTCCTTGCCACTAAAGGAGCTGGAAGGTGAACCAAGACGTTGGTTTCTAGAAGCTGAGGTCTTAACCACTGTTATTACGCCACGGAATGTGAGCATTCATTTGATTCCCAAAGCAATCCAGTGAAATAAAAAGAACAACTCTTCAGACTTCCCTGGTGGTCCAGTGGTTAAGGCTCCATGCTTCTAATGCAGGGGGCGCGGGTTCGATCCCTGGTTGGGGAACTAAGATCCCACGCGCTGTGCGGTATTGCCCCCCCAAAAAAAAGAACAACATTGATACCATCTCCTTGATGAGGACTCTGAAGTTTAGGGAGTCTTTATGATGGTTTAAGATCACTGAGTAAGTTGAAGATCCATGACTGTAATTGAAGCCTCACGGCCCCTCACCCAAGGCTCCATCTAACATATCAAGCACATATCACACGTTTAGGCCCAGAGTAAACATTCATTCAATGTTTTTGAATAATGAATAAAGTAATAAAAAGGCCTGCCTATGAACAGACACTACATTTAAAACACCACAAAGCAATCTCAAAAAAAAGAAGAGCAGAGTTGGAGTACTTTACTCAACTTCGAGACTTCGCACAAAGCTACAGTAATCATGTCAGTGTGGCCTTGGCATAAGGACAAAGAGATCGGTGGAGCACAATAGAGAACCTAGGAAAAGATCCACACTTATACGGTCTTTTGACTTTGAACAAAGACACCAAAGTCAATGGAAAAATGAGTCCTTTTTTTTTTTTAAATGGTGTTGGAATAACTGTGTATTCATATGGGGAAAAATGAACCTCAATCTGTACCTTACACCATTTGCAAAAAGGAATAAGCGGGAGCATGAACCACACATAAAAGCTAAACTGTTATAAAGCTTCTAGAAGAAAATATAGGAGAGTATTTTCATGACTTACGGGTAGATAAGACAGAGAAGTAACCGTGAAAGAAAAATCTGACATATCAGACTTCATCAAAACTAAACACTTCTCGGGTTTCCCTGGTGGCACAGTGGTTGAGAGTCCGCCTGCCAGTGCAGGGGACACGGGTTCAAGCCCTGGTCTGGGAAGATCCCACACGCCGCGGAGCAACTAGGCCCGTGCACCACAACTACTGAGCCTGCGCGTCTGGAGCCTGTGCTCCGCAACAAGAGAGGCTGCGATAGTGAGAGGCCCGCGCATCTCGATGAAGAGTGGCCCCCGCTTGCCGCAACTAGAGAAAGCCCTCGCACAGAAACGAAGACCCAACACAGCCAAAAATAAATAAGAAATAAATTTTAAAACTAAACACTTCTCATCCAAAGACACCACTACTTATTAATTATTCTCTGTATAAATGAAAATGTTCACAATAAGATGTGAAAAAGAAAACCACCATCAGAGTATAGCCAGGCTTTTCCCAGCTCTCACTCTAAGTAAAATATCACCTCTGCACTCTATATTACGCTCCAGTTTATCCCACAAGACAACACGGCACTCGTGTTGCCTAACAATGCAATTTGACGTCACGGCGACAACCACACGTCACGTGTCAAGGATATCAGACAAGACTCACGTGTCTCAAGCCTCCTGAGGATAAAGTGCTGGGCGCTGGACGGGATGAGATATCCTCTTTCTTCAAAATCGGGCTAGTAGGGCATTTGGGACTCTCTTGATTAAGCGGTTTCAGAATACCTGGTGTGCTGGCCTCCTGAAAAAGAAAACACAGAATGAGTATAGTACAGCCTGCATCCCAGTTTGAGTTTGTTCAAATGTGATGACTTCAGTGATCATGGGCTGCGTGTCACTCACACGCAGACTTCCGGGTGCTGAGTAAGAGGCCACACTTCTGTTTGCATAAATGCATACACACGCGGGGCCCCAAGGCAGACCTCATCAAGCTTGGGGACATTCACGAACGGTGATGGGTGGGTTACTTATGGATTAGTACAAGTCTTTTTTTTTTTTTTTTTTTTTTTTGTGGTACGCGGGCCTCTCACTGCTGTGGCCTCTCCCGTTGCGGAGCACAGGCTCCGGACGCGCAGGCGCAGCGGCCACGGCTCACGGGCCCAGCCGCTCCGCGGCACGTGGGATCCTCCCGGACCGGGGCGCAAACCCGCGTCCACTGCATCGGCAGGTGGACTCTCAACCGCTGCGCCACCAGGGAAGCCCTAGTACAAGTCTTAAAGAAACTGAAGTCCACATTTGACCTTAATAATGACGCAGGCATTTAATCACATGAAATATAGTATTCAGCCTGACAGCCTCTAATGTGCTCATAAAAAAAGGAAAAAAAATCAAAATATGTCTCTAAATTTTATAAAAATATTTTTTTTAACAGTTGGTACTTCTTCTATAACATGTACATCTTGTGCTTTCTAATATGGTAGCCACTAGCCACATGGGGCTACTTAAATTCCAATCAGTTAAAATCAAATAAAATAAATTCAGCTCCTTGGTTACACTAGACACATTTCAAGTTCTCAGTAACCACGTGCGGCGCTGGCAGGAAAGGTCTGTCGGACAGCGCGAGTACAGAGCAGGGAGGTAAACCTCTTCCTAGTTGAAAAGACAAAGTTTCCAAATCGAGACTTTAGGTTTTGACACCGGGTTGGAAGTAGAACTTGGAAATATAAACAGCTGCATTATGGTCAGAATTTTCAGGAATAAAAAGCTAAGACTATTACAGAACAAATGAAAGACATGATTACCTCTAAATTATTGTTCATGCTCTCGATTCCCAGAACTCAACTCAATTCCATCAGACATTTGTTAAGCAACACTCTACTCTATGTGCCGCTGCTCTATGTCCTGGGAGTGGGAAGCGGGGGGAGGGGAGGAAGGAGGAGAAGATGCTTGTCTGTTCTCCAGAGGCTCACTAGCTCATTAGAAATACACACCATTAAAACGGAAGTAGGAGCCAAGTCAACGGGAAAGAGTGGGAGACCTTATGCAGAAGAGGCACCCGGGATGGTCTTCAGTGGGAGTGTGACCTGAGTGGGTGTCAAGGGCTGGCCGGGGAAAGACCCAAAGGTAAGGCATCCCGAGTGGAGGGGCTGCCGTGATGGTCAGGTATGGAGCACGTGCTTAGACCTGCCAGAGGCCAAAGCAACTGCAGAGACGCAGGAGGCCTGGCAGAGACTCGGATGTGAGATCACACACGCACAGTGACGCGTGATGTCGTCCAGAGGACACGTAGCTCGGGGACACTAAAGCGTGGGCACAGGGGAGGAGACATAGGGCCGCAGGAGCCGGAGATCCAAAGGGAGGATTTCAGAAATGAAGGTGTTAGGAAAGGTTTTTCGTATAGTTCAAGAGCCCGTGTGCTACACCTACTGAAGTCTGCACACCTAGAGCCCGTGCTCCGCAACAAGGGAAGCCACCGCAATGACAAGCCCGCGCACCGCCACGAACAGTGGCCCCCGCTCGCCGCAACTAGAGAAAGCCCGCGCGCAGCAACGAAGACCCAACACAGCCAAAAATAAATACATTTATTTTTAAAGTATTTTTAAAAAATAAAGATGTACTCTTTATACTCCAACCCTATAATTATTTAGCATTTATAGATCATGCCATGATTACTGAGTACTTTATAAACATTTGGCTAAATTTCTCTTAAAACAGCCTTATTGGGCTTCCCTGGTGGCGCCATGGTTGAGAGTCCGCCTGCCGATGCAGGGGACACGGGTTCATACCCCGGTCCGGGAGGATCCCACGTGCTGCGGAGCAGCTGGGCCCGTGAGCCGTGGCCGCTGAGCCTGCGCGTCCGGAGCCTGTGCTCTGCAGCGGGAGAGGCCACAACAGGGAGAGGCCCGCGTACCGCAACAACAACAACAAAAACAGCCGTATCCTCAAGTGGGGAGAGAGAATGCCTACAAAAAGTCACGAGCATGTCCTGCCAAGAGTGTGGTGGTGAAGTGGACACACACTGGCCAGAGGGTCTACACAGAGGAGGCTCTCTAGCCACGGACCCCCAGTTCGTCCCCACTTCTACCCTTGAGCACCACCAGCCCTTCAGAGAGCCCTGCACTCGTCCGGCAGGCCCGTTCCGCTGCACTGCAGCCCGGGAGGGTCGACGCCACAGGTGCCACGTTAGGTCAGCACCAGAACATCAGGAGCTACGCCTACAGATACTTGAGAGGCCCCAGCATCGGCACACGACGCCAGAGGTGGGAAGCGCGCCAGGATGCAAACGCTGCTGGCATCTCCTGGCAGGCGTTACAGGAATGGTCCTTGGAGCAGGCTCCCCCTGGCCCGGCCACCCTGACCACGTTCCCTCCGGGTCATCTCTCGGCCCCAGAATCCTCATCTTTAATGGGACAATAACAGCACAGACCTCACAGGGTTGTTTAAGGATTTAAAAAGTTAATTTGTCCTCCTATGTGGGGCATATAATGAAGAGGTTAAGAGTTTAGAATCATACAAACCTGGGTTCTGTTCCTAGCTCCACCTTTTACAAGCTATTGCTATGAGACACGGTGGGTAACCTCTCACTAAAACTCAGGTTCTAGATCTTTATCATGGGAGTAACAATAGGAATTCTCAGGAACTCTGTAAGTATGAAATGTAATAAAGTAGGTAAGAAACACTCCATCATGCCCAGAACACAGGGCCACCTAAACGCACACTGACCCTATCCTCCATCCATTGATTCAGGGACAGCAGGTCGGGTGGTGGAGACACAGGAACTCACACTCGTGTGCTCTCGAGGGTCTCAAAGACCTTCCGTACACACATCATGCACTCTCCAAGCCCTGCTCCCACAGTGAGGTCCGAGGACCACGGCAGCACTGCCTGCTCACCAGCGAGGGCCTTAGAAACACACCTGAGATCCTGCATCTCGTGCCCATCCCAGATCTACCCACTCGGAATCTGTATTTCAACAAGACCCCCAAGTGACTCACATACGCATTAAAGTGGAGAATCACTGCTCCAGAGCTCGGCCTCCAAACTAAGACTGCCCACCATTTCCGGTTATGTCACCAGGTCCACGTGACAATCTCCCTAAGCCTCAGCTTCCCTAAGTGTAAACAGGGTCACATGCACTATCCACCTTGAGGGGTGGTGTGACGGCAAAAAGAGGGTCCAGGGGCTTCCCTGGTGGCGCAGTGGTTGAGAGTCCGCCTGCCGATGCGGGGGACGCGGGTTCGTGCCCCGGTCCGGGAGGATCCCACGTGCCGCGGAGCGGCTGGGCCCGTGAGCCGTGGCCGCTGCGCCTGCGCGTCCGGAGCCTGTGCTCCGCGACGGGAGAGGCCACAACAGTGAGAGGCCCACGTACTTGGAAAAAAAAAAAAAAAAAAGAGGGTCCAGGTAAAGCTTTTAGCAAGAGCCTGGCACACAGTAACAAGCGCTGGCAATTCAGGTTTATGTTTGGGTAACTTAGGTAGCAGTTCAGCTTACTAAAGTTAGCGGGGGGGGGGGGGGGGGGGAGGGGATGGGGCATTCGGAGGCTCAGGGAGTTCAAGTGATGTGATGTGGACGGAGGCTGGATTTAGCATCTCGAGAGCAAGTGGAAGTCCCGGCAGGACAGTAAGGCTGTGCTCACCCCCTTGTCTACAGAACAGCCTGTCTGGGGACATCCTGAGCAGAGCCCTCTGCTGCAGAAAAGGGCACTTGTCCTGTCCAGCTAACCAACGCTGTCACTCCAACCCTGAAGACAGCCAGGTCCCCTCAGCTGGACTAGAACCCTAGGGTCCGCTTCCCCTCACACTCCAGGGCGTCTGCTTCTGGCTCGGTCATCCCTGGTGGAAAGAGTAATCCTTTCCCTAAAGGCCTTCATCAGGTGAGCTCTCTTGCAGTTTAGGTACCTGGAGAGTCTCCCTCACCATCACACCTGAACGTGCAGCGTTGATGGTTTCAATCAGAGATCGGGACAGATTTTAACCAGACAGAGGTTCTGGGAAGCAGGACATAGGACAGAGCGAGTGTATCCACAGACCGGGAATAACTGGGCACACGGCAGGCCTGCCTTGCCTTTGCTGTGGCCTTGAAGCCAGCAGGGAGCTTCGGGGGTCACGTGGAAGCCCCGGGGGCTTGGAATGAGGTGGAAGCCTTTCCCTGTTCTGACCCACTTTCCAAATTCAATAAAATTGAGTTTCAACCCTCATTTGGCCTGTACCCGCACCCCAGCCAATGGACGGGTTTATAAGGACGTCTTTCAGACTGCTTGACGGCTAAGTATGAAGTTAAAGGACGAAGAAATCTATGGAGAAAACGGGCAGAAGGGTGGTCTTGGGGCGGCCGGAGGCCGGGGATACCCTGGTGGTGACGTTGACCGCGGTGTCGGACTGGCTTCTCCTCTCCGACCAGCCCTCACACTGCCTGGGACCCACAGCCGGGCGTCGCGTGTCAGAGGTCACGTCATTCTGCGACTTGGAGAGTTCTAGAAAATCAATACAAGGATGACAGGTGAGAGCGCGCAGCTTTGCCAGGACCTGTGGGAAGCCTCCTCCGGGATTCCTGCACCCTGAGCTCTGGGGCCAGGAGGCCAGTCCCCGACACCGTGCAGGACCCGGGGCACCTGCACGGGACCGAGGGGCTGGATCCCGAACGGGGCTGACTCTGTGTCCCCACGTCTCTGCAGGCAGGCGGAGCCACCGTCAGGGCGGGGTTCAAGGGCGACCTCCCGACCCAGGTTACTCTGCATTCAGGGCATACATCCCGAGCGTCCGGTTGTCCAAATGCAGAGAAGGCAGCCGAACAAACCAGCTGGTTTTTTTTAGGGGTTTCTTACAAAGATTGTATAACTAGATACCACATCTTGCAGTGAAAGCAAGACTTGGGGTATCCTTATAACCATTTCGGGAAAGCAAACCCTGCAAAGATGACTTAAAATTTTTTTTGCAGTGTAATAGTCTAAAGATGAGTGAACGGAAAGAGGAAGGACCCGCACACAGCGAGAGCCTCTCAAAGGTGAGCGCGTCCTTTAAAAAGGGCTTCCTTTTCCCATGAGATCCTTGTCTCTATCGTGACACTACCTTTAGAGTAGCGCCGTCCAACAGGGAGATAATACAGCTCACATATGTCATTTTAAATATTCTAGTAACCTGATTTTAAAAACTAAAAAGAAATAGGTAAAATTAATTTTAATACTATATTTCATTTAATGCAAAATATCCAATGGATTGTGAAAATACATAATCGATATTAAAATTATTAATGAAAAATTTCACTCCTTTTTTCAATACTAAGTCTCCGGAATGCACTGTGTATTTCACTCCGGCCACATTTCAAGAGCCACGTGTGGTCAGAGGTTACCATATAGGACAGCGCAACTCCAGAGCACCCGCCTGCCTTCGGATGCACCACGAATCCTCATGCTTTGCTATTTATTAGGTATCTCCTGCATGCACCGAGCAGGGGTAAGGCTGTGGATCATCTCTTTTCTCTAGAGGAGATCCTGCACGTGCCCCGCCAAAGTGCCCGGGGATTCCTCTTTTCCCCCAAGGTGTGTCAGAGCCTCTCCTCTCCGAGAGCGGCGCCAACCACACTGTTCTCAGGTCTACCGTCTGGAATCTTTGGGGCCTCCTTCTACACCAGGCAGCTAGAAAGGTCCCAACACACACCAGCCCCTCAGAGCCGTCGTGATGCAAATACAGGTGGAGGGGTGAAGGGCCCAGGGCTGTGGCTTTCCCCAGGAGCCAGAGACAGAGAGTGGCCCTTCCCCAGCCAAGGTCACCGGCCAGGCCTTGGCCAGTGGGAATGGTTGGCCTGGACGGTGGTAGAAGAACCCCTGGAGAAGCATCCACTTACTTTTCATGTGGGTGGTAACAGACAGAAACAAATTTTCCACAGACTTATTAAATCCTTTAAACTGACCAAATTCCTGGAATTAAAACAGAGACAGAAGGAGAGAGAATGAGAGTTATGTCTGATGACCTGTGTTTGCCCTGGCCGCCTCCAGGCCGCCAACCCCCAAACCCTGGCACGTGTGGGTGAGGGCGGGTGTGCGTCCTTGGGCTGTGTGCAGACGTGCGTGTGTGTCTGGGGCAGAGGGCACTGTCCTCTCTTTACTCAGCTTCTCTCCTCTGAGTTTTGACACCTGCACTAAAGGCAGGGGCATCACCATGGGGTTGTTGACAAGGTAGCAACTGTCTCATAGAAATAACAGCTGACACTTCATGGGCTCAAAGACTGTACCAGGTAAATTCCTGCCTCTTTAGCCTCCTTCTCTTAGGACCCCAGCTCTGCACAGAAGGGACGCCAATACAGCAGAAAGCACGTGACACAAGGGCTGAAGGTGGTACCAGGGACAAGGTAAGCAGACTGGAGCCAAGGGTTAGCTCCACCTCCCAAAACAGAGGGAGAAGAAAAAGGAAGAGAAACAACAGAAATGGGATCCCTCCCCTCTGCAAGTCTCATCCACTCACCCGTCCACCCGTCTGTCCGTCCGTCCATCCGTCCACCCATCCATCCATCCACCCGTCCATCCGTCCACCCACCAACCCATCCACCCATCCGTCCACCCACCCACCCACCCGTCCGTCCGTCCATCCGTCCACCCATCCATCCGTCCATCCGTCCGTCCACCCATCCATCCGTCCTTCCGTCCACCCACCCACCCACCCATGCATCCCAGGAATATGTCTTGAGCACATCTGTGCTTGAGTGACTTCAGAGCACTTAAAATCTCTCTTTAGGAGAAAGCAGAGCAGAATTTTGAAGGTCACTCCGGGGTCTCAGTTTGAAATTGAAAAAAGAATACATATTCTCTCTCTCTCACCAGCAGACATGTATATCCTCCTTTGTACAGATATAGTTACTCCCCTTAATACACAGAGTAATAACAATGAAAATAATCAAGACCATGTGTTTCCATGGCACTTTACAGTTTCCAAGTATCAGCAGAGACGTTGTTTTGTTAATTTCTCACACCAGCCATGGGAGGTGAACCAGAGGAGAATTATTTCCGCCTCCCGGGTGGGAGCCCAGGTAAGTCCCCCATGATCACACAGCTAACTTCCCGGGACGGAAACTGTCCTGGTCTTCTTTATGTTAGCACCTACAAACCCTCAAAGACACACACGCACATTTCCACAGATACTCCCAGGCCTGCGAATCACACACCTGTGCATCAACCTGGATTTCCCTTTCCACCCCCAGAGACCCCTGACACATGGCAGCCCATCCAGAATCCCACACTCAAGGGCCCAGTTAGGGGAGAGAACCAACAAAATGACAAGAGTAAAAAGATGGGGAGGTGGGGTGCAGGCGAGGACATGGGGTACAGGCAGAGGATGCGTCCAGTGACGGTGCGGGGGACGGGGGGATGGTCCCACGGCCCCCAGAGCGTGATGGAAGCGCAGACACCAGGCAGGGCCCAGCACTCGCCAGCCTCTCATCGGGGCCCCCATTCTCTCCTCGCCTTATGACCCACTCCAGCCGGATCCCTCTGCCATGAGGCTCAAGCTCGCAGGCCCCCTCTCTTCCTCTACTTCTCTCCCATCTCCCCTTCCCAGGAGGCACACAGAATAGGCACGTTACCCGGCCAGGGCTGCCGCCGCACTGGCTTTCACTGAGAGGGGGTGGAGTAGGAGGAACCACGGAAATATTGCTGCCGAGGAAAAATACAAGGGTAAGAAAGGAGTTATGAGTCTTAAAATATTAGTCTCAGAAATACACAACATTTGTATTTATCCTATAATTCAAGTTCTCTGCCTTTGTTTTTAAAAAACACTGCCTCACTTTTCAGAAGAGGGGTCAGCAGCCTGCCTGGATCTGCTCTGCACAGGGCCTGATTCCCTGGGGGCTGGATGTGGGAAATGGGCGTCCTGTGGTCTAAGGTCTGGGCACTGCACTCCATCTGTGTGTTGCAAAATAGGTGGGATGCTCGGGACCGGCTCTGTGGCCTGGCTGCTCTGGAATCCAGACTCTACACGACGTGTGTGCCGTGTGGACTTGAGCGTCCTCTCAGGGGACGCCACGCAGCAGAAGGCCCCAAATGTCATGGATGTAAAAATTGACCATAAGAGCAATTAGAAGTTTGTGCTAAAAGAAGTGGGGGGGGGGGGATGGAGTAAAAAAATGAAGAAGTCCTGAGATTGGAAAATCTCACCATGAGCAAAAAAAAAAAAAACCTGCTGGTGGAGAGCTTTCCATAATACTTTAATAAATTCAGGATAGTCAGGTGTGTGAATTACTGCTAGCTTCAGGATGGCTGGGTGTTCAGTAAAGTTACTAGCTCTCAGGCCAATATTCAAATCCACCAATGTTTAGTCCACAAATGTCTCCAAGGTGTCAAGCACCGGGCAAGATGTTGGCGACATGAATGCTTCATAAGAGCAAATGCTTGGTTTAGAATCTCACTGGACGTGCCATCAAAAACAATATTTCGTTTCCTTACAAGACTTCAGAATTCAAGAAACAAAATGTTTTGTGAGAAAATCCTATGCTAGCTCCTTCTAGCTTTTCATAAGAATCTGGAAACATCTCTGAATCTTTCTCAGGGGCTTTTATCATCTTTTTAAAAAAAGTTACATTCCAAAGCAGTGACATCTGAAAGTCAAGAGATCTGTAAGTTCTGTCAGAAGGTCCTCCGTCCTTCCTGCTCTAGCCCCTGAGGGCCCAGGACGGCCTGTCCTTTGACACCACTCACCTCAGCTTCTGATAAGATTGCAAGAGCTTTGCTCCAGCGGTCTCGTGCTTGCCTGGAAGAGATAACAATAAAGGTCATTTATTACTAAGAATATAACTCAGATGATGTAGATACAGGACATAATAAAGTTATTTTTCTAATATCACATCTTGTGATTTAAAAGTAAGACACCATTTTGGGGTGACAGAGATGCTCTAAAATCAGACTGTAGTGAGGCACAACTCCATACATTTACCAAAAATCATGAAATTGTACATTTAAATAGGTGAATTTTGTGTTATATAAATTATGTTCCACTAAAGCTGCTGTTACACACACACACACACACACAGAGTAAGACACCATACTTGCTGGAAATGACTGCTTTTATTGAAAGTTGATGCTGGATTAGATTTTTAACTTCTGGATAATTTGAAAACCAGTTCATGCTTCTAAGCTTCCATTTGTCCTTTGGAAACATTCCATAATGGAATGGCTACATTCCTTTAAACATTCTTTGTTATGGAAATTGAATTAATCTTTAAAAAAATGTAATCTACTTATTTCTAGTTATAGAGGCTAATAAGTTCCTAAATAAGACTCCATCTGATATAGTACTCTTTTTGTTTCAAGGAAAGGGGATTTTATGATGTATTAAGACGCCCAAAATAGAATTCTCCAAGTCCGAGGTTCTGTGAACACAATGTTTCCTGGCCCAATGCAAAGGGAGGTCAGCCCACTGCCGCCCGGAGCCCAGCTGGAGGCCCCAAGTGGATCCTGCTGCTCCGGGAAGTCCCCTAGAGGCTCCGCAATGCCCGACACAGCTGAGAACCGCCACACCTGCCATCCTAGGAGGCCAGTGGAGCTCGGGTCTGCGTGTTCGGAAGGCTTTAATCCAGCCCAAAGACAGACAGGCATTCACGTCTTCTCCATAAGACAGGAGGAAGGGCGGGGATAGTAAGACAATCAGGAATTACAGGGAGGCCTTTGGGAGGAGGGCATATGGCTCTGATATCAAGTCCAAAACCTTCAAGCCGGGGACAGCTAACACCTCAGCTGACCTTGAGCAGACCGCCTCCCCTCCCCATCAGGGGTCCTAAATTAGGGGGCTCAGGGAGCACAGAGGCCCTGAAATCCTATCTCAGATTTTGAGTCCACCTGTCCGGGTGCATTTTTCTGGGGTTCACAAGGGTGGTCACCAAATTCTAACAGGAGTCTCTGAGCCATGTCCCTGCCCCACCACAAAATAATTCTTTAAGAACAAAAAAGGCCTCACCCAAAGGCCAAGCGCTCAACTAGTAGAACCAGCTGGTAATGGGTGAAATCCCATATCTGCGGGACCCACAGGAAAGAAGAGAGCCAAGCCAGAAGCAAAAAGAGAGCCACCCTAAGTGCACTGGAGTTGCGAAAGCAGAGACAAACAAGGCAGAGAGAAAGGAGAGAGGAGAGAAAGGAGAGAGAGAGAGACTCCGTCCGTCCGGCCTGTCCTGGGGGAAAATGCGGAATCCAGGGGACAGGGCACTCGCGCGGGGTGGGCTGTGTCACAGCTCGGGTGCTGCCGGCCCCTCCCCTCTGCCCTGCCACCTCAGTCCCTTGTCCTCTCGGCCCTGGACTGTTGCGGCCGCTTCCCAGAGGCACAGCCACCAGCTATGCCCCCCACCCCAAGATGACGCCCCCCACACACACACACACCCCCGGGCCTTCTCCACTTACCCCGCCCCATCTCCCCGGGCTAATGGCCCTTCTACCTCAGGCCCGTACCTCCCTCCTAAACCCCAGCTTAGGCGCCGATGCATTTTCTAAATTCCCCTCCTGAGCCCCGGGGAGGCCCGGCCCACGCGCAGGTCTCTGCTGCGCCCTGCCGGCTGCACCGGGCCGCACGGCCCTCGGGGCCGACGCATCCCTTCCGCAAAGGCCAGATGGCAAACATTCTAGGCTCTACGCCTTCTCTGTCCCATGCACTCAACGTTGCACTTGGGACAGCAGCCACAGACAACGTTAAAGAGCGGGTGTGTCTGTGTTCCGATAGTGGACATCGAAATGTGAATTTCCTGTGCTTCGTGTGTCACAATTATTCTTCTTTTGACCATTAAATAATGTAAAGCCCGCTCTTAGCTCATGGGAAGTACGGAAACAGGCAGAAGGATAGGTTTGGGCCGTGGGACCTAGTTTGCCCCCCGTCCTTGCTGCTCCAGGTGCGGATGGCGGCCCTCGGCAGGGCACCGGCGGGGAGCTTGTGGGCAATGCAGAGTCCCAGGCCAACCTAGCCCTGCAGGGTGGGGCCTCTCTGCTCGCTGAAGGTTGAGGAGCGCCGCCCTGTGGCTCTGTCCCTGGTTATTGCCATTTTGCTTTTTTCCCCCTTTCTGTTCCTCAGCCATTTCTTATCAGAGGCTTCCTTAAAAAGCACTAAATATTTACTTAATTTTTTTTTTTTAAATGCATGTAACTACTATGAGGAAATGCTTGTGGAAAGACGCCCCCCTCTCCCCCAAGGTCTCCTGACAGGCAGGCTGGGGCCCTGCTCTGGCTGCCTCGTTAGGCTTCACAGGGAGCAGCTGTGGGTCAGGGACCCCCAGATCCTAGGCTTTGGGGCACATTCAGGGAGGCGCAGTGGCGTTTACTAGAAGCTAACGGTCCACCAGGGGCTGTGCGGGGCACTCTGCGTGCATTTGCTCTGTGGTTCGTCAGCAGGTGTCATCCCAATTCTGTAAGTGAAAACCGAGGCTCGCGGGTATTGTGCAACGAACGGGTCCTGGGCTCAGCTCTCCCTGCTGCCACCCACCCTCCGGAGCACACACGATGTCCTGTCCTCTGCTAGCAACTCACAGCCCAAGTGGCTACAAAAGAAACTTTGACCAGCATAAGAAAGCTGCTTAGGGTTGAGCTTGTCCCCTACGAAAAGATATGTTGAAGCCCTACCCACAGGCAACTGTGAATGTGACCTTATTTGGAGATAGAGTCTTTGCAGATCAAGTTCAGGTGAGGACATTAGGGTGGCTCCCGAGCCAATAGGACTAGTGTCCTTGTAAAAAGGGAAAACTTGGACACAGAGGCAGACAGGCACAGAGGAAAGGTAAGGAGGCGATGGCGGTGTCACAACAGAGGCAGAGTCTGGACTGGTGTGTCCACAAGCCAAGGGACACCAAGGGTCGCTGGGAACCGACAGGAGCTGGAAGAGGCGGCGAGAGGTGCTCCCTCTGACAACCTGACTCTGGACTCCCAGCCTCCAGAATTGTGAGGCAGGACGTCTCTGCCGTTCAAAGCCACCGGTTTGTACTTCGTTTCAGCAGCCGGGGAAATCTCCTACAGAGGTCCCGTGTGATTCGGTCCCTACCAACCTGTCCAGGGCCCCCTGCTGTCACCCCCGTCCCACTTGCAGGTCCAGCTGAGGCTGCACTTCCCAGATGCCCCACACCCACGAGACTGCACCTCTTCCACACCACCTGCTCTGTCCTTCTCGTGGTTTATTCTCCAGATGCGGGGCCTGTCCTCACCAGGCTGGTGGCCTCAGGGTTGCCATGCAAACTCGCTTTGAAATTCCTCTGACTGCACTGGGATCACTGGCATATACGTCTGTCTCCCCCACTAGACGGTGAGAACTTTGAGGACACGGGCCTTGCCTTATGCATCTCAGTGTCCCCAGCACCCAGCAGAGGGCTTGCCACGCAGAGGTGGCTACAGTAAATGACAACAATAGAAACCAACAGTATTTTAACAATAAGCGTGACATCATTTAATAAGCCGCACCAAATATGTATGAAACAAGGTCATCATTTTTTCACCACTTGGCCTAATTTCATCCATTTGTTCACTTTAATTGCATGTAATACACAGGGGCTCTTTACAGAGCTAAGGATAAGGGGACACAACGTCTGCTCATAAGCAGGAGCTTACGACGCTGCGAGCCTCCCCACGAACCACAGGACGAGCAGAGGCTCTTCTAGATCAAAAGCCAACCTGCAACGGGCACACGCACATCCGCGGCATCGTTCTACATCTAAGTACTTCCGTATCTACCGTATCTCCTTCTCTATCTACCTCTCCATCTAAAAACAATAGGGATAAGGCAACAACATACTTCAGGTGCCCATAAAAAGTCCTCTAGAATGGACGCCCGTCTTGAGCCAGGCTCCACTGTGACACTGGCCGAGAACACCAGCTGCCTACCAGCCAGCACCCTGGGCCTCAGGTCCTGACACAGATGCCATGCCCTGTCACCCCGACACTCCTCTCTGCGGTGACGTGGTTCCCAGGAAAGAGGGCACAGGGCAGATTCCCTGGAATGCCCCAGTGCAACTCTGTCAACCAGCCACATCACGTGGTCATAGGTGACTGAGGGGCCTCACATCCTGAAGCGTGGGATCTGTGAAGCTTAGTCTTTTTCCAAGACATGATGGTTAACTTCCCCTCCTACACTGTAAGACCCCACAGAAGCCCTTCACTACGGAAAGTCACGGACACCCAGAGAGCCATGTCGGACAGCTGTGGAGCAAACAGACAGGGCCAACAAGCGGAAGGGTGGCCTGGCCCAGAGCTGCCTCTCTGCTGGGGCCCATGGTGCAGGAGAGAAGCATCCTTCGTAGGAAACCATACCGTGCCGTTCCAGGTGTGACCCAAAGGAAAGCGCAGGAAGGTCTACCCACACAGAGCCTCCCTGGGAACTATACAAATACACTCCTTCATCAACATGCTTTGTCCACCCCTAAGAGGTGGTTGTAATATATGGATTTCATTAGAACAACACATTTTGCTGCATCTTCCAGAAAAATCATCACACTAAACACACAAACCCAGGATGTCTGTGATGTGAACAGTAGCCCCTCAGATGTGGCTCCCTTGTACAGTGCCCAACCTGTACAACTGTATGTGACAGTCCTGAGGGTTGGCCCACACTGGAGCTTAAGTACCCGCCAAATGCTAGAAAAAGGTGACTAAAACCAGAGGTTCGGTGTGTGTGTTGGTGGGGGGTGGGGGATGGGTATTGGACAATTATTTTCCGTTTCAGGACTTTTTTCTTCCATAGGAAAGAAAAGGTCTCTAGGACAATAAAGTTTTAAACCAACCTTTAGCTCATTTACGCAAAGTGGAAAAATCTCTCAAAAAAATTGACCTAAGGCTTCCCTGGTGGTGCAGTGGTTGAGAGTCCGCCTGCCGATGCAGGGGACACGGGTTTGTGCCCTGGTCCAGGAAGATCCCACATGCTGCAGAGCGGCTAGGCCTGTGAGCCATGGCTGCTGAGCCTGCGCGTCCAGAGCCTGTGCTCCGCAGTGGGAGAGGCCACAGCGGTGAGAGGCCCGCATACCACACACAAAAAAATAAAAATAAAAATTGATCTAAAAAAATCCCTCAGAATGTGAAGAATCTGGATATCCTGTCATAAAGGGTTTCAGAGCTGGATTCCAGAGCCTTTTTTGGTATATTTTAGCCCTTATAGAAGTTTCAGCTTAGATAGCATTGGGGCCAAGACATCATTCCAGGATGAAAGGAGATACAGTGCACAACTGTGAGTCAGCCACCAATACCTTCCAGAAGAACTGAAATAATAGATTTATAATCCTGTTGGCAGAAAGTGTATCTCATCCAGTGTCCTTCTGCCACTAGACATTACTCTTCTGCTTAGCTGCAAGAAAGTAAAATAATTTTTCCCTTTAATTAAGCTCCCTGTATTCTATCACCAGAAATTCTGGATGGCTTCTGTGTTAATAACAATCCTCAAGATCTGGGCAGTAACTCTTCCACAAAGACACTTAAGGTTGAAGGGTAACTGGCCCAGGCATGGTGCGAACCTGGGGATAACGGTATAAACTGGTTTTCCACAGCCTTTAATTTTCTCTAAAACTTGAATGTGGGTTTTAAGAGTTCTCTATCCTAAAGATTCTAGATATTAATCCCTTATCAGATATGTGATTTCCAAATATTTTCTCCCATTTCATGGGTTGACTTTTTCTCTGTTGATAATATCCTTTGCACAAAAGTTTTTTTTATTTTGATGAAGTCTAGTTTATCTATTTCTTTTTTCTGTTGCCTGTGCCTTTCATATCATTTCTGAGAAATCATTATCCTCTCAGACTTCAGACAATACTACAAAGCTACAGTAATCGAAACAGCATGATATTAGCACAAAAACAGACATATGGATCAATGGAACAAAATAGAGAGCATGGAAATAAACCCATGCACCTATGGTCAATTAATCTTTGATAAACGTGGCAAGAATATACAATGGAGAAAAGACAGTCTCTTCAGCAAGTGGTGTTGGGAAAGTTGGACAGCCACATGTGAATCAACGAAGTTAGAACACTCCCTCACACCATACACAAAAATAAACTCAAAATGGCTTAAAAAGACTTACATATAAGACATGACATAACAGAATCCCTAGAAGAGAACATAGGCAAATATTCTCTGACATAAGTCATAGCAATGTTTTCTTAGGTCAGTCTCCTAAGGCAGTAGAAATAAAAGCAAAAATAAGCAAATGGGACCCTGTCAAACTTGATTTTTGCACAGCAAAGGAAGCCATAAACAAAAGACAACCTACAGACTGGGAGAAAATACTCACAAACGATAAGACTGACAAGGGCTTAGTTTCCAAAATATATTAACAGTTCATACAACAATATCAAAAAAAAAACCAATCCAATGAAAAAATGGGCAGAAGACCTAAACAGACGTTTTTCCAAAGAAGATACACAAATGGCCAATAGGCACATGAAAAAATGCTCAACATCACTAACAGAGAAATGCAAATCAAAACTACAATGAGGTATCACCTCACACTGGTCAGAATGGCCATCATCAAAAAGTCTACAGATAATAAATGCTGGAGAGGGTGTGGAGAAAAGGGAACCCTCTTGCATTGTTGGTGGGAATGTAAATTGATACAGCCACTATGGAGAACAGTACAGAGGTTCCTTAAAAAACTACAAATAGAATTACCCTATGACCCAGCAATCCCACTACTGGGCATATATCCAGAGAAAACGCTAATTCAAAAAGATGCATGCATCCCAATGTTCACAGAAGCACTATTCACAATAGCCAAGACACGGAAACAACCTAAGTGTCCATCGACAGATGAACAGATAGAGATGCGGTACATGTATACAATGGAGTATTACTCAGCCATTAAAAAAGAATGAAAAAATGCCATTTGCAGCAATGTGGATGGACCTAGAGATAATCATACTAAGCAAAGTAAGTCAGACAGAGAAAATGAATAACATGTTATCACTTATACGTGGAATCTTTTTTCTCAATTACAAATGACCTTATTTTCAAAACAGAAACATATTCACAGACATAGAAAACAAACTTATGGTTACCAAAGGGGAAAGGGGTATAGGGAGGGATAAACTAGGAGTTTGGGATTAACAGATACACACTACTATATATAAAATAGATAAACAACAAGGACCTACTGTACAGCATAGGGAAGTATATTTGATATATTATGATAACCTATAATGGAAAATAATTTGAAAAGAATTATATATATGTATATATATGAAACTGAATATATATATGAAATTGAATCACTTTGCTGTACACCTGAAACTAACACAACATTGTAAATCAACTATACTTCAATTAAGAAAAAAAAAATCATTGTCAAAGCCAATGTCTTCTTTGCCCGTTTTAAGAGTTCTATAGTTTTAGGTCTTATTTTTAGGTCTTTGATCCTTTGCATTAACTTTTGTTTACGTTGTTAGGTAAGAGTCTAACTTCATTCTTTTACACATACACGTCCAGTTTTCCCAGCACCCTTTATTGAAAAGGCTGTCCTTTCCCCATTGAATGATATTGGCACCCTTGTCAAAAATCACTCGACTATACAACACAGGGAATATAGCCAACATTTTATAATAACTATAAATGGAGTATAACCTTTGAAAATTGTGAATCACTATGTTGTACACCTGTAACTTATATAATACTGTACATCAACTATACTTCGATTAAAAAAAGTCAATTAATGGTATGCGCAAGAGTTTTGTTCTGGGATCTCTATTCTATTCCACTGGTCTACATGTCTGCCCTTATGCCAGGGCTTCACTCTTTGGATTACTTTGGCTTTGTAGTAAGTTCTGAAATCAGGAAGTATGAGTCTTCCATCTTTCTTCTTCTTTTTCAAGAAACAAACAAAACAACCCAATTCAAATATGGGCAAAGACTTGAATATACATTTCTCCAAAGAAAACATAGAAATGGCCCAATAAGCAGATGAAAAGATATTAAACATCACAAATCATTAGAGAATGTAAATCAAAACCACAATGATATAGCCACTATGGAAAAACAGTATGGAGGTTCCTCAGTTTATTTCTTTAAAAATAGAACTACTACATGATCCAGCAATCCCACTTCTGGGTACCTATCCAAAGGAGATGAAATTACTATTTCAAGGAGACATCTGCAGTCCCATGTTCACTGCAGCATTATTCACAATAGCCAAGACATGGGAACAGTCTATTCATTCATCTGTTGATGGTTACTTAAAGAAAATGTGTCATACACACACACACACACACACACACACAGGATGAAATATTCAGCCATAAAAAAGGAAATCCTGATATTTGCAACAACATGGAAAGACCTTGATAGCACTAAGCTAAGTGAAATAAGTCAGAGAAAGACAAATATCACATGATGTCAATTATATGTGGAATCTAAAACCACTGAACTTGTAGAAACGGAGGAGAACGGTGGTTGTCAAGAGCTGAGGGCTGGGGGAAATGGGGAGATGTTGGTCAAAGGCTACCAACTTTCACTTATAAGAGGAGTAAGTTCTGGGGATCTAATGTATAGTGACCACGGTGACTATAGTTAACAATACTACGTGTACACTTGAAAGGTGCTTTGAGTAAAGCATTAATGTTCTCACCATGACAACAACAACAAAATGGTACTTATGTGAAGTGAAGGATGTGTTAACAAACTTTATGGTGATAAACACTTGAGATATATATACACACATACACATATACACACATACACATATACACACATACACATATACACACACACACATACACACACACATATATATATTAGTGAAATCATCAAGAAAAAAAAAGAATCCATACACAGAACTGAATAAATGTCAGGCTTGTAGATACCCAATAAAGGCAGACTGAATGACTAAAACAACCACCACAATTAGATATCACCTCATACCCATTACAATGGCTCTTCAACAACAACAACAACAAAAAAAGAGAAAACAAGTGTTAGCACAGATATGGAGAAATTGGAACCCTTATGAATTCCTAGTAGGAACATAAAATGGGGCAGCCACTAGGGAACAAAATGGCAGTTCCTCAAAAAATTAAACATAGAATTACCATTTGATCCAGCAATTCCAATTCTGGGTAAAAACACAAAAGAAGTGAAAGCAGGGAGTTGAACAGATATTTCAATGTTCATAGAAGCATTATTCATAAAAGCCGAAAGGTAGAAGCAACCCAAGTGTCCACTGATACATGAATGGATAAACAAAATGTGGGATATACGTACAATGAAATATCATTCAGTCTTGCAAAGGAATAAAATTCTGATATATGCTACAACATGGATAAAACTTGAAGACATGCTGAGTGAAATAAGGACAAATATATTATGATTCCACTTATATGAGCTACTTAGAGTAATCAAAATCATAGAGACAGAAAGTAGAAGGGTGGTTGTCAGAGGCTGCAAGAGGGGGACTGAAGGGACGGAGGAGTTGTTTAATGGGTACAGAGTTGCAGTTCTGCAAGACAAAAACGTTCTAGAGATAGATGGTGGTAGTGGTTAAAGAACAATGAAAAGTTACTAATGCTACTGAACTGTACACTTAGAAATAGTTAAAATCGTAAATTTTATATTATGTATATTTTACAACAATAAAAAAAATGAATCTGGAGTTCTTCAATTTAAAATGATTTCTTGGATAGCCTCATCCACCAGAGGGCAGACAGCAGAAGCAAGAAGAACTACAATCCCGCAGCCTGTGGAACAAAAACCACATTCACAGAAAGAGAGACAAGATGAAAAGGCAGAGGGCTATGAACCAGATGAAGGAACAAGATAAAACCCCAGAAAAACAACTAAATGAAGTGGAGATAGGCAACCTTCCAGAAAAAGAATTCAGAATAATGATAGAGAAGATGATCCAGGACCTCGGAAAAAGAATGGAGGCAAAGATCGAGAAGATACAAGAAATGTTTAACAAAGACCTAGAAGAATTAAAGAACAAACAAACAGAGATGAACAATACAATAACTGAAATGAAAACTACACTAGAAGGAATCAAGAGCAGAATGACTGAGGCAGAAGAATGGATAAGTGACCTGGAAGACAGAATGGTGGTATTCACTGCTGCAGAACAGAAAAAAGAAAAAAGAATGAAAAGAAATGAAGAAGGCTAAGAGACCTCTGGGACAACATCAAATGCAACAACATTCGCGTTATAGGGGTCCCAGAAGGACAAGAGAGAGGGAAAGGACCAAAGAAAATATTTGAAGAGATTATAGTCAAAAACTTCCCTAACATGGGAAAGGAAATAGCCACCCCAGTCCAGGAAGCACAGAGAGTCCCATACAGGATGAACCCAAGGAGAAACACACCAAGACACATAGTAATCAAATTGGCAGAAATTAAAGACAAAGAAAAATTACTGAAAGCAGCAAGGGAAAACCAACAAATAATATACAAGGGAACTCCCATAAAGTTAACAGCTGATTTCTCAGCAGAAACTCTACAAGCCAGAAGGGAGTGGCATGATATACTTAAAGTGATGAAAGGGAAGAATCTACAACCAAGATTACTCTACCCGGCAAGGATCTGATTCAGATTCAATGGAGAAATCAAAAGCTTTACAGACAAGCAAAAGCTAAGAGAAGTCAGCACCACCAAACCAGCTCTACAACAAATGCTAAAGGAACTTCTCTAAGTGGGAAACACAAGAGAAGAAAAGGACTTACAAAAACAAACACAAAACAATTAAGAAAATGGTCATAGGAACATACATATCAATAACTACCTTAACGTGAATGGATTAAATGTTCCAACCAAAAGACACAGGCTTGCTGAATGGATACAAAAACAGGACCCATATATATGCTGTCTACAAGAGACCCACTTCTGACCTAGGGACACATACAGACAAAGTGAGGGGATGGAAAAAGATATTCCATGCAAATGGAAATCAAAAGAAAGCTGGAGTAGCAATACTCATAGCAGATAAAATAGACTTTAAAATAAAGAATGCCACAAGAGACAAGGAAGGACACTACATAATGATCAAGGGATCAATCCAAGAAGATATAACAATTATAAATATATATGCACCCAACATAGGAGCATCTCAATACGTAAGGCAACTGCTAACAGCTGTAAAAGAGGAAATCGACAGTAACAATAATAGGTGGGGACTTGAACACCTCACTTACACCAATGGACAGATCATCCAAAATGAAAATAAGGAAACAGAAGCTTTAAATGACACAATAGACCCAATAGATTTAATAGATATTTATAGGACATTCCATCCAAAAACAGCAGATTACACTTTCTTCTCAAGTGCACATGGAACATTCTCCAGGATAGATCACATCTTGGGTCACAAATCAAGCCTTAAATTTAAGAAAACTGAAATAATATCAAGCATCTTTTCTGACTGCAACGCTATGATATTAGAAATGAATTACAGGGAAAAAAAGTAACAAAAACACAAACACATGGAGGCTAAACAATATGTTATTAAATAACCAAGAGATCACTGAAGAAATCAAAGAGGAAATCAAAAAATACCTAGAGACAAATGACAATGAAAACACAATGATACAAAACCTATGGAATGCAGCAAAAGCAGTTCTAAGAGGGAAGTTTATAGCTATACAAGCCTACCTCAAGAAACAAGAAAAATCTCAAATAAACAATCTAACCTTACATCTAAAGGAACTAGAGAAAGAAGAAGAAACAAAACCCAAAGTCAGCAGAAGGAAAGAAATCATAAAGATCAGAGCAGAAATAAATGAAATAGAAACAAAGAAAACAATAGCAAAGATCAATAAAACTAAAAGCTGGTTCTTTGAGAAGATAAACAAAATTGATAAACCATTAGCCAGATTCACCAAGAAAAGGAGGGAGAGGACTCAAATCAATAAAATGAGAAATGAAAAAGGAGAAGTTACAACAGACACTGCAGAAATACAAAGCATCCTAAGAGACTACTACAAGCAACTCTATGCCAATAAAATGGACAACCTGGAAGAAATGGACAAATTATTAGAAAGGTATAACCTTCCAAGACTGAACCAGGAAGAAATAGAAAATATGAACAGACAAATCACAAGTAATGAAACTGAAACTGTGATTAAAAATCTTCCAACAAAAGTCCAGGACCACATGGCTTCACAGGTGAATTCTATCAAACATTTAGAGACGAGCTAACACCCATCCTTCTCAAACTCTTCTAAAAAACTGCAGAGGAAGGAACACTCCCAAACTCATTCTATGAGGCCACCATCACCCTGATACCAAATCCAGACAAGATACTACAAAAAAAGAGAAAATTACAGACTAATACCACTGATGAATATAAATGCAAAAACCCTCAACAAGATACTAGCAGACAGAATCCAACAACACATTAAAAGGATCATACACCATGATCAAGTGGGATTTATCCCAGGAATGCAAGGATTCTTCAATATACGCAAGTCAATCGATGTGATACACCATATTAACAAATTGAAGAATAAAAACCATATGATCATCTCAATAGATGCAGAAAAAGCTTTTGACAAAATTCAACACCCATTTATGATAAAAACTGGGCATAGAGGGAACCTAACTCAACATAATAAAGGCCATATATGACAAACCCACAGCAAACATCATTCTCAATGGTGAAAAACTGAGAGCATTTCCTCTAAGATCAGGAACGACACAAGGATGTCCACTCTCACCACTATTATTCAACATAGTTTTGGAAGTTCTAGCCACAGCGATCAGAGAAGAAAAAGAAATAAAAGGAATCCAAATTGGAAAAGAAGAAGTAAAACTGTCATTCTTTGCAGATGACATGATACTATACATAGAGAATCCTAAAGATGTCACCAGAAAACTACTAGAGCTAATCAATGAATTTGGTAAAGTTGCAGGATACAAAATTAATGCACAGAAATCTCTGGCATTCCTATACACTAATGATGAAAAATCTGAACGAGAAATTAAGGAAACACTCCCATTTACCACTGCAACAAAAAGAATAAAATACCTAGGAATAAACCTACCTAGGAAGACAAAAGACCTGTATGCAGAAAACTATAAGACACTGACAAAAGAAATTAAAGATGATACCAACAGATGGAGAGATATACCATGTTCTTGGATTGGAAGAATCAATATTGTGAAAATGACTATACTACCCAAAGCAATCTAGAGATTCAATGCAATCCCTCTCAAATTACCAATGGCATTTTTTACAGAACTAGAAAAAATCTTAAAATTTGTATGGAGACACAAAAGATCCCAAATAGCCAAAGTAGTGTTGAAAAAAACGGAGCTGGAGGAATCAGACTCCCTGACTTCAGACTATACTACAAAGCTACAGTAATCAAGACAATATGGTACTGGCACAAAAACAGAAACATAGATCAATGGAACAAGATACAAAGCCCAGAGATAAACCCACACACCTACGGTCAACTAATCTATGACAAAGGAGGCAAGGATATACAATGGAGAAAAGACAGTCTCTTCAATAAGTGGTGCTGGGAAAGCTGGACAGCTACATGTAAAAGAATGTAATTAGAACACTCCCTAACACCATACACAAAAATAAACTCAAAATGGATTCGAGACCTAAATGTAAGGCCAGACACTATAAAACTCTTAGAGGAAAACATAGGAAGAACACTCTTTTTTTTTTTTTTTTTTGCAGTATGTGGGCCTCTCACTGTTGTGGCCTCTCCTGTTGCGGAGCACAGGCTCCAGACATGCAGGCCTAGCGGCCATGGCTCACGGGCTTAGTTGCTCCGCGGCATGTGGGATCTTCCCGGACCAGGGCACGAACCCGTGTCTCCTGCATCGGCAGGCGGATTCTCAACCACTGCGCCACCAGGGAAGCCCAAGAACACTCTTTGACATAAATCACAGCAAGATCTTTTTTGATCCACCTCCTAGAGTAATGGAAAAAAAAACAAAAATAAACAAATGGGACCTAATGAAACTTAAAAGCTTTTGCACAGCAAAGGATACCATAAACAAGACCAAAAGACAACCCTCACAATGGGAGAAAATAGTTGCAAATGAATCAATGGACAAAGGATTAATCTCCAAAATATGTAAACAGCTCATGCAGCTCAATATTAAGAAAACAGATAACCCAATCCAAAACTGGGCAGAAGACCTAAATAGACATTTCTCCAAAGAAGACATACAGATGGCCAAGAAGCACATGAAAAGCTGCTCAACATCACTAATTATTAGAGAAATGCAAATCAAAACTACAATGAGGTATCACCTCACACCAGTTAGAATAGGCATCATCAGAAAATCTACAAACAACAAATGTTGGAGAGGGTGTGGAGAAAAGGGAACCCTCTTGCACTGTTGGTGGGAATGTAAATGGATACAGCCACTATGGAGAACAGTATGGAGGTTCCTTAAAAAACTACAAATAGAATTACCATAGGACCCAGCAATCCCACTACTGGGCATATACCCTGAGAAAACCATAATTCAGAAAGACACATGCACCCAAATGTTCATTGCAGCACTATTTACAATAGCCAGGTCATGGAAGCAACCTAAATGCCCATCGACAGACAAATGGATAAAGAAGATGTGGTACATTTATACAATGGAATATTACTCAGCCATAAAAAGGAACGAAATTGGGTCGTTTGTAGAGACGTGGATGGATCTAGAGACTGTCATACAGAGTGAAGTAAGTCAGAAAGAGAAAAACAAATATTGTATATTAACACAAATATATGGAACCTAGAAAAATGGTACAGATGAACCAGTTTGCATGGCAGAAATTCAGACACAGATGTAGAGAACAAGGGGGGAAAGCCACGGGGGTGGTGTTGGTGTTGGTGGGATGAACTGGGCGATTGGGACTGACAGGTACACACTGATGTGTATAATGTTGATGACTAATAAGAACCTGCTATATAAAAAATAAATTAAAAAATAAAATACTGTTGTCTATCAGCTTCAGAATAAAGACTAAATACCTAAAAAAATAAAATAAAATGATTTCTTGTTTAAGCATATGTGTCTGGTCTTTTAAAAAATGTATTCATATAAATAGTTTACTGTCCGATTGTCAAGATACTCCCTGGAAACTACCCTAGTCGGTAGTTTAGTCTAAACATGTAAACATATGAATTCTGAATTCAGAAACCCTATTCAACTATTTCACCTTGGTTTCCCATTCTGTTCATTTAAATAGGAAAAGCGATGACCGAGAGCGCGCTGGTCTTGACAATTCAGGACCAAAGATGTGGGCTGCCTAGACGGTCTCATTATCAAGGGGTGGTGGACGGAGCACGGAGGATGGCGGGAGCAGCAGAGACAGGGAAATGGTCCTGATCGGAGCAGTGGGGCTCAGAAGGCAGCAGGGAAGCCCTAGTCTCTTGGCGAATATTTGAGATACAAAAAATATGTATCTGGGGTGAATCGATAGTTTCAAAGACACCTGGACAGTCTAAACAATTCAATTTTTTGAGTTGCTGCTATGGACGAAGTCAAAGGCATCACGAAACCAAAGACAACCAAACTCAAGAACCTGCCTCCAGAAGATTATCACCTAGAAACACTGGTTGAAAACAAAGTTCAAACGTCAAGGTCTAAAACAAACAAACGTCAAGGTCCTACTTCAGTGCATGAACCATAATCTGACTTGACAGTTTCTGTTCTAACCAGTTTAAATGGACCAGACTAAACATCTGTCAGGGACGTGACAAGAAATGCATCAGCTGGGAAAATCACTTCTTCTGAAAATCATTTCACCACACTCTTTTCTGGGTACCTATTTTGTCTTTTCCTTCTAAAGAGAGTAGTGAGAAGAAAATATTCAACCGAGTAAGATGCCACATTTTCTTTAAAATAAGACCAAAAAGTACATGCAAAATTTTATACCTGGAAATAAACATGACTTCATAAAGACACCCTCTCATGAAAGTAAAGCACCAGACACTGCATTTGTAACTTACAGAAAGCTTGCCTCAGTCATTTTTGTAGAATCCTCTAAATTGCGGGTGAAGGGCTTTTCTGAGCCACTAAGTAGAGAGGCGATAAAGGCAGAGCCTTGTGATAGAGTCAGTACATATACACTGGTACCCACTTCTTTCAATTCACAGACCTGAGTGTTTCAGGCACACACAGCCAGTCAGATGCTGTCATGATGGCCCTGCAATCAGATGGACTACATCCAAGAATAACTCTGAAAAGTCACACGAAGAACTGAATCACATTCACCACTGAGAAGGGGAGAGAAAAGTTATTTCCCTTCATAATTATTAGGCGTAGTATCATCCTGGTTAGTTATATAGTAGGTCCCCAAGACCATTAACAGAGGCTCTGTCTAAAGTGAAGCCTTCCTACACGATTTCCCCAATTATCGACAATAGAGTAAAACCCGCAATATATTGTTTATATGTCACATTTGATCATTTTTAAACTTGAAAAGTACTAGTATTAAAAGTATTAGTACCATGACTTTTCTGCTTTTAAGCTCAAATATCAAGTCATAAAATGTCACGGTTGTAAAAATTTTTTTTGTAAAGAATAAAGTAAAACATGTACCTGTACAGCAAGGAGCCAGAAGAGGGCACTATCTTTATATGCTTAGCAGATGCCAAAAGAGTAAGTAAAGATGGGTTTCAGTTTGTTTTCTAGTTATTAGTGATCTAGAAAAGTTCCATCACAATTGTTCATTAAATCTGTTACTTTACCAGCGCCTCTCAAACTTAAAGTGCATAAGGAGAATTACCTGGGGACTTGTCAAATATAGTCAGACCCTGTGTCCACGGGGTCTACATCTGTATTCAACCAACCTCGGTGGAAAACTTTCAAAAAACAAAAATTCCAGAAAGTTCCAAAAAGCAAAACTTGAATTTGTGGCACACTGGAGACTATTTACATAGTATTTACATTGTATTTACATAGTATTTACATTGTATTAGGTATTGTAAGGAATCTAAAGATGATTTAATATGGGAGCCACCAGGGTCCCGGGATCCAGGGACTGCTTCCCCGGGAGAACGCGCGGTGCGCCTCGGGCCGGTGCAGCGTCACGCCGGCCTCTGCCGCCGCGGACTCGCCCCACATCCGTGCCCCCCCCACCTCACCCCCCCAGTGAGCCAGAGACCACGAATCAGCTGCTCCGTTAACCCCGCCCTCTCTGAGCGAAGGGCAGACGCCCTCGGACGACCTGCGCGCAGAGGCGGGACCAAGTCCAAAGCTGAACCCCAGGAGCTGCGCGAACAAAGAGAGGGGGTGGTCCCTCCCAGCAGCCTCAGAAGCGGCGGGTTAAAGCTCCACAGTCAGCTTGAAGTGCCCTGCATCTGTGGAAAACCTGAATAGACAGCGAAATATCCCAGGTTGAGGAGGTGGACTTTGGGAGCAAGATATACTATTATTTTCCCCTTTTTTCTTTTTGTGAGTGTGTATGTGGGTGCTGCTGTGTGAGATTTCGTCTGTGTAGCTTTGTTTTCACCATTTGTCCTGGGGTTAGACCGACCCCCCCCTTTTTTTCTTCTTTTTTTTCTTTAATAGAAATTTTTCTTAATAATTATTTTTTTATTTTAATAACTGTATTTTACCCTACTTTATTTTGTCTTCTCCCCTTTCTTTCTTCCTTTCTTCCCTCCTTTCTTTCCTATTTCCCTCCTTCCTTCCTCCCTTCCTTTCTTCCTCCCTCCCTTCCTTTCTTTATTCCCTCCTTCCTTCCTCCCTTCCTTCCTTCCCTTTCTATTTTTTTCTCCCTTTTGTTTTGAGCCGTGTGGATTAAAGGCTCTTGGCACTCCAGCCAGGTGTCAAGGCTGTGTCTCTGAGGTGGGAGAACAAACCTCAGGACACTAGTCCACAAGAGACCTCTCAGCTCCACGTAATATCAAACGGCGAAAATCTCCCAGAGATCTCCATCTCAACACCAAGACCCAGCTTCACTCAAGGACCAGCAACGAACAGTGCTGGACACCCTATACCCAACAAAGAGCGAGACAGGTCTACAGCCCCATCCATTAGCAGAGACAGCCCCATCCATTAGCAGAGAGGCTGCCTAGAATCATAGTAAGGCTACCAACATCCCCATACACGCCACCAGATGTGGACCTGCCCGCCAGGGAGACGGGATCCAGCCTCATCCACTGGAACAGGGGCACTAGTCCCCCCAACCAGGAAACCTACTCAACCCACTGAACCAACCTCAGCCACTGGGGACAGCCACCAAAAATAGATAGAACTACGAACCTGCAGCCTGCAAAAGGGAGACCCCAAACACAGTAAGATAAGCAAAATGAGAAGACAGAAAAACACACAGCAGATGAAGGAGCAAGATAAAAACACACCAGACCTAACAAATGAAGAGGTAATAGCCAGTCTACCTGAAAGAGAATTCAGAATAATGATGGTGAAGATGATTCAAAATCTTGGAAATAGAATAGACAAATTGCAAGAAACAGTTAACAAGGACCTAG
The DNA here is from genome assembly GCF_026419965.1 of Kogia breviceps. Classification (NCBI taxonomy): domain Eukaryota; kingdom Metazoa; phylum Chordata; class Mammalia; order Artiodactyla; family Physeteridae; genus Kogia; species Kogia breviceps. The sequence continues at coordinate 83,363,443 of NC_081322.1, read as the reverse complement.
AAGAAATAAAGAGGAAGCAAGTAACGATGAGCAACACAATAAATGAAATGAAAAATACTCTAGACGGGATCAGTAGCAGAATAACGGAGGCAGAAGGACGGATAAGTGACCTGGAAGATAAAATAGTGGAAATAACTACTGCAGAGCAGAAGAAAGAAAAAAGAATGAAAAGAACCGAGGACAGTCTCAGAGATCTCTGGGACAACATTAAACGCACCAACATTCGAATCATAGGGGTCCCAGAAGAAGAAGAGAAAAAGAAAGGGACTGAGAAAATATTTGAAGAGATTATAGTTGAAAACTTCCCTAATATAGGAAAGGAAATAGTCAACCAAGTCCAGGAAGCACAGAGAGTCCCATACAGGATAAACCCAAGGATAAACACGCCGAGACACATAATAATCAAACTGTCAAAAATTAAATACAAAGAAAACATATTAAAAGCAGCAAGGGAAAAACAACAAATAACACACAAGGGAATCCCCATAAGGCTAACATCTGATCTTTCAGCAGAAACCCTGCAAGCCAGAAGGGAGTGGCAGGACATACTTAAAGTGATGAAGGAAAAAACCCTACAACCAAGATTACTCTACCCAGCAAGGATCTCATTCAGATTTGATGGAGAAATTAAAACCTTTACAGACAAGCAAAAGCTGAGAGAGTTCAGCACCACCAAACCAGCTCTACAACAAATCCTAAAGGAACTTCTCTAGGCAAGAAACACAAGAGAAGGAAAAGACCTACAAGAACAACCCGAAACAATTAAGTAAATGGTAATAGGAACGCACATATCAATAATTTCCTTAAATGTAAATGGATTAAATGCTCCCACCGAAAGACACAGACTGGCTGAATGGATACAAAAACAGGACCCATATATATGCTGTCTACAAGAGACCCACTTCAGACCTAGGGACACTTACAGGCTGAAAGTGAGGGGATGGAAAAAGATATTCCATGCAAATGGAAATCAGAAGAAAGATGGAGTAGCAATTCTCATATCAGACAAAATAGACTTTAAAATAAAAACTATTACAAGAGACAAAGAAGGACACTACATAATGATCAAGGGATCAATCCATGAAGATATAACAATTGTAAATATTTATGCACCCAACATAGGCGCACCTCAATACATAAGGCAAATACTAACAGCCATAAAAGGGGAAATCGACAGTAACACAATCATAGTAGGGGACTTTAACACCCCACTGTCACCAATGGACAGATCATCCAAAATGAAAATAAATAAGGAAACACAAGCTTTAAATGATACATTACACAAGATGGACTTACTTGATATTTATAGGACATTCCATCCAAAAACAACAGAATACACATTTTTCTCAAGTGCCCATGGAACATTCACCAGGATAGATCATATCTTGGGTCACAAATCTAGCCTTGGCAAATTTAAGAAAATTGAAATCGTATCAAGTATCTTTTCTGACCACAACGCTATGAGACTAGATATCAACTACAGGAAAAGATCTGTAAAAAATACAAACACATGGAGGCTAAACAACACACTACTTAATAACGAAGTGATCACTGAAGAAATCAAAGAGGAAATCAAAAACTACTTAGAAACAAATGACAATGGAGACATGACGACCCAAAACCTATGGGATACAGCAAAAGCAGTTCTAAGAGGGAAGTTTATAACAATATAATCATACCTTAAGAAACAGGAAGCATCTCGAATAAACAACCTAAATTTGCACCTAAAGCAATTAGAGAAGGAAGAACAAAAAACCCCCAAATTTAGCAGAAGGAAAGAAATCATAAAGATCAGATCAGAAATAAATGAAAAAGAAATGAAGGAAACAATAGCAAAGATCAATAAAAGTAAAAGCTGGTTCTTTGAGAAGATAAATAAAATTGATAAACCATTAGCCAGACTCATCAAGAAAAAAAGGGAGAAGTCTCAAATCAATAGAATTAGAAATGAAAAAGGAGATGTAACAACTGACTCTGCAGAAATACAAAAGATTATTAGAGTTTACTACAAGCAACTCTATGCCAATAAAATGGATAACCTGGAAGAAATGGACAAATTCTTAGAAATGCACAACCTGCCAAGACTGAAACAGGAAGAAATAGAAAATATGAACAGACCAATCACAAGCACTGAAATTGAAACTGTGATTCAAAATCTTCCAACAAACAAAAGCCCAGGACCAAATGGCTTCACAGGCGAATTCTATCAAACATTTAGAGAAGAGCTAACACCTATCCTTCTCAAACTCTTCCAAAAGATAGCAGAGGGAGGAACACTCCCAAACTCATTCTATGAGGCCACCATCACCCTGATACCAAAACCAGACAAAGACGTCACAAAGAAAGAAAACTACAGGACAATATCACTGATGAACATAGATGCAAAAATCCTCAACAAAATACTAGCAAACAGAATCCAACAGCACATTAAAAGGATCATACACCATGATCAAGTGGGGTTTATTCCAGGAATGCAAGGATTCTTCACTATACGCAAATCAATCAACGTGATACACCATATCAACAAACTGAAAGAGAAAAACCATATGATCATCTCAATAGATGCAGAGAACGCTTTTGACAAAATTCAACACCCATTTATGATAAAAACCCTGCAGAAAGTAGGCATAGAGGGAACTTTCCTCAATATAATAAAGGCCATATATGACAAACCCACAGCCAGCATTGTTCTCAATGGTGAAAAACTGAAACCATTTCCACTAAGATCAGGAACAAGACAAGGTTGCCCACTCTCACCACTCTTATTCAACATAGTTTTGGAAGTTCTAGCCACAGCAATCAGAGAAAAAAAAGAAATAAAAGGAATCCAAATTGGAAAAGAAGAAGTAAAGCTGTCACTGTTTGCAGATGACATGATACTATACATAGAGAATACTAAGGATGCTACCAGAAAACTACTAGAACTAATCAATGAATTTGGTAAAGTAGCAGGATACAAAATTAATGCACAGAAATCTCTGGCATTCTTATACACTAATGATGAAAAATCTGAGAGGGAAATTAAGAAAACACTCCCATTTACCATTGCAACAAAAAGAATAAAATATCTAGGAATAAACCTACCTAAGGAGACAAAAGACTTGTATGCAGAAAACTATAAGACACTGATGAAAGAAATTAAAGATGATACAAATAGGTGGAGAAATATACCATGTTCTTGGATGGGAAGAATCAACATTGTGAAAATGACTCTATTACCCAAAGCAATCTACAGATTCAATGCAATCCCTATCAAATTACCACTGGCATTTTTTACAGAACTAGAACAAAGAATTTCACAATTTGTATGGAAACACAAAAGACCCCGAATAGCCAAAGCAATCTTGAGAACGAAAAATGGAGCTGGAGGAGTCAGGCTCCCTGACTTCAGACTATACTACAAGGCCACAGTAATCAAGACAGTATGGTACTGGCACAAAAACAGAAATATAGATCAATGGAACAGGATAGAAAGCCCAGAGATAAACCCACACACATATGGTCACCTTATCTTTGATAAAGGAGGAAAGGATATACAGTGGAGAAAAGACAGCCTCTTCAATAAGTGGTGCTGGGAAAACTGGACAGCTACCTGTAGAAGTATGAAATTAGAACACTCCCTAACACCATACACAAAAATAAACTCAAAATGGGTTAAAGACCTACATGTAAGGCCAGACACTATCAAACTCTTAGAGGAAAACATAGGCAGAACACTCTATGACATAAATCACAGTAAGATCCTTTTTGACCCATCTCCTAGAGAAATGGAAATAAAAACAAAAATAAACAAATGGGATCTAATGAAACTTAAAAGCTTTTGCACAGCAAAGGAAACCATAAACAAGACAAAAAGACAACCCTCAGAATGGGAGAAAATATTTGCAAATGAAGCAACTGACAAAGGGTTAATATCCAAAATTTATAAGCAACTCAGGCAGCTCAATAACAAAAAAACAAACAACCCAATCCAAAAATGGGCAGAAGAACTAAATAGACATTTCTCCAAAGAAGATACACAGATTGCCAACAAACACATGAAAGAATGCTCAACATCATTAATCATTAGAGAAATGCAAATCAAAACTACAATGAGATATCACCTCACACCGGTCAGATCGGCCATCATCAAAAAATCTAGAAACAATAAATGCTGGAGAGGGTGTGGAGAAATGGGAACACTCTTGCACTGTTGGTGGGAATGTAAAATGATACAGCCACTATGGAGAACAGTATGGACGTTCCTTAAAAAACTACAAATAGAACTACCATATGACCCAGCAATCCCACTACTGGGCATATACCCTGAGAAAACCATAATTCAAAAAGAGTCATGTACCAAAATGTTTATTGCAGCTCTATTTACGATAGCCAGGACATGGAAGCAACCTAAGTGTCCATCAACAGATGAATGGATAAGGAAGATGTGGCACATATATACAATGGAATATTACTCAGCCATAAAAAGAAATGGAACTGAGTTATTTGTAATAAGGTGGATAGACCTGGAGTCTGTCATACAGAGTGAAGTAAGTCAGAAGGAGAAAAACAAATACCGTATGCTAACACATATATATGGAATCTAAAAAAAAAAAAAATGTCATGAAGAGATTAGTGGTAGGATGGGAATAAAACACAGACCTACTAGAGCATGGACTTGAGGATATGGGGAGGGGGAAGGGTAAGCTGTGACGATGTGAGAGAGTGGCAGGGACATATACACACTACCAAATGTAAAGTAGATAGCTAGTGGGAAGCTGCAGCATAGCACAGGGAGTTCACCTCTGTGCTTTGTGACCAGCTAGAGGGGTGGGATAGGGAGGGTGGGAGGGAGGGTGACAAAAGAGGGAAGAGTTATGGGAACATGTGTATATGTATAACTGATTCACTTTGTTATAAAGCAGAAACTAACACACTATTGTAAAACAGTTATACTCAAAGATGTTAAAAAAAAAATAAAAAATAAAAAAATAAAAGCTTAAAAAATGTATATATATATAAAAAAAATAAAAATGGAAAAAAAAATAAAGTATATGGGAGGATGTGGATAGGTTATATGTCCCACCTGGTCCCACTGAATCAGAAACTTTGAATTTAATATGAAAGAGCCCTCAGCTGATCCTGGAGCAGAGGGGCCTCAGAAGCAGCAGTAAAGCCCTCTGCGGGGAGATTCCAAATGCCCGAGAGTGGAGGGGGAGGTAACAGTGCCAGAAGGGCAGGGCGCTGCCTAAAGACGCCCTGGATGCCCTTGAAGATCTGTGCATTTTGATCATTTTGATATACCACAGATGAAATGTGACTATGGCATATAAGGCATTAAGACAACAAAACTAAATATTAAATTACAAGATCTTAGAGGAAAAAAAAAAGCCAGTCTATAATCAGAAAAAAAAAATTTTAAGGAAAGCAAAATATTTAAATACTTTTCATACCTCCCTGCAAAAATGGAGAATTGGGGCTCATTTTCTGGTTTTAAATCTTTTTAATGGTTGGAAAATTAGCAAAACAAACTACCACAATTAATACCTATTCCTCTTCATTGGATTATTACTTACACCTTATCTATTTTCGAGGGAAATTTGGGGAGCATTTATCTTAAATGGCACATATCCAACAGGACCATTAAAAGAAAAGAGATAAGTAGAAGCATAAAAGAAGGAAATTGGGTGACAGAGGGCATACTGATTCCTGGAATTACTTCAACTGGACATTAAATTTAGCTGTAGGTTTCTGGATGCCAAAAAGGAAAAGAACTCTAAGTTTTCGTTCTCAGGTGCCGAGTCTGTGCCACCACTGGCAATGGGTACTACTACAGACAGCAACACCTTTTATCTCCAAACAGCTCTATCCTTGCTTCATTCACTCACGTACTCATTTGCTCATAGCTCACACCCTCAAAGAATTCACAATCTGGGTGTGTCACCCATGTGGTCAACCGCAGCACCCTGCCGGGGCTCGGGGCTGGGGTACAAGGCGAGCGGCGCCCCGAAGCTGTGCACATCAATGGCCCTGGGTTACAAGCCAATGGCGAAGGGACCGATTATGGAACAAACTGTACTGAGAAAACTGATGCTTGGGAGAATAAAGTAAAATTAGATCCGGCCTCCTGATGCATTGTGAAGAGATGAACGTAAATAAAACACAGAAATTAGAAGTAAATATGGATATCCAACCGATGGCAGGATAGGGAAGGAGACTTTAAGCATAAAAGAAAGAACTTATACAGGAAAAGGTAGACGTGACTATCAACAAGGAAAAAACAAATCTCTATGTCAGAAAACATAAAGATACATATTCAACTTACAAGCCCAAAGAGGGCAAACACCCTTAATATGAAGAACATCTACAGAAGGTCAAAAAGGTGGAAAATATTCAACCCCATTAGTCATTACAAGAATTTAACGTAAACAGCAAGCAACTATTTTGGATGACAAATGTGGTTTTACCAGATGACAAAGTTGCTGTTGTTTATTTTTAAGGACAGTTCCTCTTGGTGAGAAGGGTACAGACACCCTGCCTGGAGGCAACGTTCCAACCTTTCATCTTGTCCTGCTTCTGGAAATATTCAGAGGCATGACAAAGATTTATCTAGCAGCGTGTTCACTGCACTTTTATTTATTATTTTAATAATATTATAAGCTCCCCAAAATGTAACAACAAAACTTGAAATTCCCTAACTTTACAACAATAGCAATTTCGTTAAATAAATGCTGCCGCATTCCAATGATGGAATGAGATGCAGTCACCAGAAATCATATAGTAAATGACATTTAAGAATGTGAAAAAAAATGTTCTTTGTAAATTATTAGGTGAAGAAATATCAGTATAAAAGCCTGTATACCATTTGATCCCAATTTTGTAAACACATTAGCTCAACTCATGAAATTGCCCCTATTCAATTTTTTTTTTAACCTAAGAACATCTCAATTCCTTATGGCTTAGTCTAAATGCTTTTTTAAATGTGTGTGTGGAGAGAGTTATCCATATATACACATATATGGATACATATATTCACCAAATAACAGAAATGACACGCACCAGCTATAAACAGTTCTCAGGGTGAAGTCACCATATTTTTAACATGGTTATGCTTTTCTTCATTTTTCTTTCTTTTTTTTTTTTTTTTCAATGAATGTATATTAGGTTTACATTCAGAACAAAATCACAAATATAACTTGAAATCATGTTCAAGACGACAGGATGTAATGGGGGCCAGAGTGTGGTGAGGGGGCCGCGCTCGGGCCCGAACCTGCCAGGGTCGGGTGAATGAGCACACGTTTCCCCGAGGCGAGTCTGGCGAAACACGTCAGCCTCTCAAGTGTTCACACGTCTGACCAGTCACTCTCCTTCTAAGAATCTGTCCAAAGGAAACGAACAGAGATGCCAAGATACCTGTACATGCTGTTCATTGCAGAATTATCTATAATATGATAATCGGAATACAGTGATACACGCACAGACAAGAGGGAACAAGTTAATAAATGGTAGTACATCTGATATCTGATATATGTTATACAGTCACGAATGTATGTTGGAAGGTCTTAATAGCATGAGGACATGTTTATGCTAAGCTGAATTTTAAAAGCAAGACAAAAACCTACACATACTCTGACCACAAACACACTTTAAAAATTGTTAATTCTGGGGACTTCCCTGGCGGCACAGTGGTTAAGAATCCTCCTGCCAATGCAGGGAACACGGGTTCGATCCCTGGGCCGGGAAGATCCCACATGCCACGGAGCAACTAAGCCCATGCGCCACAACTACTGAGCCTGCGCTCTAGAGCCCACGAGCCACAACTACTGAGCCCTCGTGCCACAACTACTGAAGCCCATGCACCTAGCGTCCGTGCTCTGCAACAAGAGAAGCCACCGCAATGAGAAGCCCGCGCACTGCAACGGAGAGTAGCCCCAACTCGCCACAACTAGAGAAAGCCCACGCACAGCAACGAAGAACCAACGCAGACAAAAATAAATTTTTTTTTTAATTGGTAAGTCTGTATGTGCACCCACATGCACAGGATCACCTAGAAAGAGGGCCAGGAGAGTGTGTGCATGTGTGTGTGTGGTGCGTGTGTGTGTGCAATTAACAGTGGGTTTTTTGTTTGGGGGTTTTTTTTGTCTGTGCGCGTGACATGTGGGATCTTAGTTCCACCACCAGGGATCAAAGCCACGTCCCCTGCAGTGGAAGCGCGGAGTCTTAACTACTGGACCTCCAGGGAGGTCCCTAACTAACAGTAGTTTTAACCAGTGGTGGGATTTTTATTGCCTTCTGTCTGTTGTTCTGCATTTCCCAAATATTCTGCAATGAATAGGCATCACTTCTATAATCGGAAAACAACTTATTTTAAAAGAGAAAAGAAATCTCCCCCCTCACAGAGGATGGAGTATGGAAAAGCAGGTGGAGTCATGGAGATGAGCTGGGGCTGCAGCACTGGAAGAGAATGAAGGGCCAGAGGAAGATTCAAGAGACGGGGGTGGGACAAATGGCGGTATTCGCCGCCTGACTGGATGGGGGGGGGGCGAGAGCGGAGTGAAGAAGGATTCTGAGGTCCCAGGCTCGGGATAGGGAATGCAGGCTGTGGTAGTCCTCCTCCAGGGCCCCAGGGAGTCCTCCCTCCTGGTGTCCACACCCTTGTGTGGTCCCTGCCGCCCTGAATAGAGCTGGCCTACAGGATACAGCAGAAGTGACAGGGTGTGACTTCTGATGCTAGGCCATAAAGATATTGACGGAGACAGAAAATAGAAAGTAGGATGGCGGTTGCAAGGGGCTTTGCAAGGGGAGAGCGCGGGATGATAAATTCTGAAGACGGGCAGTAGCGACGGTTGCAGAACAAGTGCAAGTACTGCATGGCATTCAGCCGTATAGTCAAAAAGGGTTAAAATAGTAAATTTCATATCACGTATAAATTTCACCACGATAAAAAGAATTTTTTAATATGAAGATGGATCGCAGAGCTCTGCCTCGGTCTATCTGGGGTCACTTGCCCTGGGGGAAGCCAGTCGCCGTGCCGTGAGGGCTCTCACACTGCCCCGTGGACAGGTCTAGGCGTGGAGGAACTGAAGCCCCCTGCTAACAGCAGCACCAGCGAGCCAGGTACGCGCGTGAGCCCCCAGAAGGCAGAGCCCCCAACCCCAGGCAAGCCTTCAGCTGAGGAGAGAAACCATATAAAATGGTAATGTTAATCGTTTTAACCCACTAAGTTTGGGAGGAACTTTTAACCCAGCAATAGGTAACGAACGCCTAGAGAGAGGCACCCATTTGAGCTGCCTTGTCCCCTTTCATGGTTTAAGCCACCATCTCATTCTCCCAGCTTCCACTTAGGATGCAGAAGGCTGGAAGGAGCCGTGCTCACACCATTACGACGAACACACTAGGTGATACGCAGAATCACACTTTTTCTCAAACCCATCAGAGCACCTCGGCGGCCGCCGGCTGCCTGTTGGGGCCCAGCAGGGAGCGGGAGAGGCAGCCGGGGGAGGGAGAGGGGGAGGGGGAGGGGCCTGACCCTTCCTCCTCACCAGCACCCACTGAGCAGCGGACGGGGTGTACAGAGCGTGCTGCCTCTGCTCTATTCTGATGACACGTGCGTGCGCCTTTGCCTGATAAGTCACCCTCTTCTCTGCACAGCTCACATGCTGTGACGTGACACTTCTGTAGCCAAAGCATGACCCGTTTTCTCCATGGCCTCGAGTCCCAGTTACTAATCACACCATTATGTCAACTTTACAAGTGCTTTATAAGACATCCGGGGTACACAAACCAAATACCCACCTCCACTCACATAGTCACACGTGCTCACTTCACAGTCACCAGTATCCGCTAAATTCTAACGCAGTTCACTCACTGTGGTCTTCAGTCCTTCGTTCAATCATTTAAAAAAATATATTTATTTATTTGGCTGCACCGGGTCTTAGTTGCGGCATGCGGGATCCAGTTCCCTGAGCAGGGATCGAACCCAGGCCCCCTGCATTGGAGCGCCGAGTCTTAACCACTGGACCACCAGGGAAGTCCCATTCAGTCATTTTGATCAAGGTTTGGGGCTGTAAGGAGCTAATAAGATTTTAAAAGCACAGTTTGTGGAGAGAAAGAGAAGGGCACAAATAATGATATAATATGAGGCATTTCAACAATTATGGAAGAGATGTATTTACAAACCGGGGTGTCGGGAGAGGGAGACATCACCCCCAGAAGCAGAAGTCAGGGAAACTTCGTGGAAAACAGGTGGATTTCAGCAGGGTTAGGGTTAGGGTTGGGGTAAGTGCGGGTACAGAGGGAAGCCCCACAAGCGAAGGTGGTAAACCGCATGAGCTGAGGGACAGAGGCGGGAAAGTTTAGACAAAAGGAACAGAAGGGCTGACCGGACAGAAGCCCACCTACCACGCCTTGTTAAGTTTTTCATATTCAAAATCTTGATACCAAATGGAATATGTCATTTTACTTTAGTAAACATTTTGAGAGCATTTACCTTCAGTTGGAAATTTCTTGGCTCGTTCCTCAAAGAACCATTCTCCGGTTTTTATTTTCACGTTTCTGAAAAGCAAGCAGAAAGGAAGCCTCAGAGAGAGATGTGGGTGGTGCCGTATTTGGCTCATACAAGACAGGGAGATATCATCAAAACATCAGTCTAGCAGAGGACCTCAGAGTTCAAATTTCTGGCCCAAATCCCTAACTGTACAGACTTCCCATAGAGATTAAGTGATCTGACTAGAAAGCAGCAAAGCTGCAAATCTGAAAAAGAATACATATAAGAATACATTTTATATATATATATATATACACACACACACATATATATATAAAAACTGAATCACTCTGCTGTACACCTGAAACTAACACAACCTTGTAAATCAACTGTACTTCAGTAACAAATAAAAATAAGTAAAATAAAAAGAAAGATAAGATTTTTTAAAAAGCAGCAAAGCTGGAGTTTCTACTTGGGTACATTTTACCCTGCATGTCAATGTAATGTAACACAATAAATATACAAGGAGAAACAAGGCTGCCATCAAAAGGATCAATTTATCATGTTTATGGTGGGGAGCAATGGCGGGAAGGAAAATCAACAAAGCAATTCAGTGCTGTCTATTGAGCTAAGCAAGAGATCATCCTTAGGTGAGGCTGAGGTTAGTTTGAGCTCAGTACAACCCTTACCAAGAGCCAAAAGAGCAGATTCACCTGAGAAGTTTCCTGGGAGCGCCTGAAGTCTGGGATATGGGATCAAAGGGCTTCACTGGAGATTTGGGGACCACTTGAGAGACAGGGGACGTGACCTCTCATTGGGAAGCCGGTCTGGCAGCGGCTTCCCGGGCATCTCTACACCCCCTCCCACCCTCCTCACAGGCACAGCAGCACGGGAGCACTTGGTATGGTCACCGGTTGAAACTGAAGTCCCAAAGCCTGCTCTCCTCTTGATAGTTTCCAAGTTTCCCAATTTCTAAAGAAACCACCCTCAACCTCAAAGAGCCTCAGAAAGGTAGAACTAACTGTCAATAGCCTTTCAGGACATAAAAAGTTAAACACACAGATACTATAAATTATTCACACCATTAAAATAATGTGCCATAAAACTTGTCAATTCCTAGGTCATGCAAGTTTAAGAAAAATGAAAACTTCAGTGAAATTCTCTTCTATAAGTACTTACTGAAATACATTCTCCATTAGGTTCTTTCAGGCTATATATGATCTCAAATGGATGTTAAGTTAATGCTTACAAATGCAGTAAATTCACAAATATATTGCAATCTACATTTTTTTTTTTTAAAGTATCCTATCTTTCTCTGTGGAGCTTTAGTAGCTGTCAAAAGACATCAACCAACTCCCTCTCCTTCATCTTGTTAACAACTATTATATTCTCTGATTAGTATGCAAACGATTATTCCCAACACTTAGTGACCAGGACAAGGAAAACATACGCAGACCATTTATGAATTTTGGCAACAGAATTCTGATAATCAGTCACTCTCATTCAGAGCCAAAGATATATAAAATATGCAACTGTGATATACCACTGGAGAGACGGGAAACTTCATCCGTAAGATCAGACACTCAGATATCTAATCTACTAAATCGACACAAAACACATGAAGGAGAACTCAGCATCTCAACGGAAGTTTTCCCCTCTGGTACTTGAAGACAAGCAGAGGATCAAAACCCAGGGAAAGTTCGCAGAGATTCACGGGGCTGGGGGGGGGGCGGGGGGGTGCATTCACGCTCCTTTGACTTGCCAGACCCACAACTGCTCTATTTCTGAGGAGGCTTCCTTCATCCTTATACAGCAGGACAAAGCCTAAGGGGAGAGCAGGAGAGGACAATCAAATGTGGAAACAAGGAGGCCTCCATCTGATAAACAAACGTCACTTCCTGATGTTTATTTTCCTGGGGGTGGTGACCCTTCCAGCTCATCTACTCTCTCACACTCTCCAGCCCATTACCTGTGACCAAAAGCATTTACATATGAGACAGGTGCTGGGGGCGGGCGTGGCCTCCGACTGGACCTGAGAGAGATCGGAACTGAGAATTCAGCGGCGAATCAAACCATGAATTTACCGTCAGCTGAGCTAGGCGGACACGGGCCACCGCTGAGTAATCACACCCGCAGAGGCACATTCAACAGCTAAGGGGACGGGGGAGAGGAAGGTGAAAACGCCAAATAAACATTTCGTTTTTATTACATTTTACAACATTTGATCACAAAGTCCTCTTCTAACCCTGGTTTCAGAACCTATATGAGAAGCAGATAAAGTAGAATGTTAGTATCTCTTAGTGCTACAGCCATCTAACGTTACCATCTAATCATCTAACCCCAACGGGTTACTTGTGAAATTCCAGCAGGACCTTCCTTGGCAGGGACAGATTTGAACACAAACCCACAGGTCTCGTAGGCTTCTCTGTGACTAAAGAATGGAAGGATAAACGTACCACAGGCCTAAAGCATACGACGACAAGTACTTCTTGCATTTGAGGCTGTTTCCTTTGAGAACTAGACTGGAGCTGGATCTCCATAAACACTTCTGCAGAATCAGCTGTTTCCTAAGCATTTATTCCCTAACGGTTTTCATAAGGGCTCCCAGTCCACACAAATCCCAAGTGTTATTAGAAGGATCATTTATGGCTGTTACTGTCTAAGACAGAGGTGAGCGGATCTTGCAGTGTCTCTGCCCTCATTAGGGCCAACCCAGGGCATGACTCACCGTAACCAAAGGAAACATTGATTATTTCTCCCCCCCCACCCCCCCCCCCCCGCCGCCGATGACTCAATCAGAATTTGGAACACTTTCTGAACCCAGCAATAGATTAATGGTTTTAAATTTCTCCCACAGAATCATGACTTGTTTCTTTAAAACTTTTTCGATCAGTTGATAAATCCATCTCAGAAAGCAAAATCCTAGGATGGCGAAGAGAGCAAGAGACCTAGAGTTCTATGTCTGACTTTCCATGAACTCTGCATGAGGATCACTGAAACTAGAAACGCCAAGCACAGGGTACATCGACAGCTCTTCATAAACTGCTGGAGGTTCCAGCATCCATTTTCATAGCCTTGAACTCTGCTAATGCTGTCATTTCATTAGCAAAAGAAAAATAACTGTTGAAAAGCACTTCGCAAATTCCAGCAGCAAACGTTCAATAATACGATGAATGGGGGACCCTAATAGAAACGTATTCAATAGTCTGACCTCAATACTGTCGCAAGCAGTGAGCCAAAGAGGCCTGCTGGACCGCACTTTTACTTTGCATTCAAATTACTAGCATCTGCAGGTGGGTAAGCTGCAACATCCAAAGCACATGCTTTATGCTCCGAGAAGAGTCAGCATCATGTCCCTAGAACTGCTTAATGTATTTCTACCATTCAATGAACAAGAGGTAGAAAATTCATCTGTATGCCAGGATTCTCTGAATGCCTTAAAGACACACATCTCCCAGGCAGATCTGTGCTCTAACCAGTGCCCTGAAGGCAAGGAAGCCTCAAGAAAAGCCTTGGTGGCTTATCAGACAAACAAGCTATAAAAACACCAAAAGAAGCAGCCAAATATTGTAAAACTAAGATCCACCTAATTTCTTTGTACTGGCTTGTCCAACCACTTGGTAATTCCCAGCTAAAGTGGTCCGATGCGCCCATAACCGTTGAAAAAAATTTTTACTTCAAATAATCTTACACCTCAGGCGGTTTTTAGTTACAAGGCAAAATAATGCGGTTTTTTTTCCCCTCCATCAACTATCTCAGTTGATCTGATTTCAATGTTCTTACAGGGGAAAAAAGACTGATCATTGTGATTAAATCCTAGGTAACCAGGAGTCAGAATCAAGATGAAGATAAAGAAACGATTTCAAGGAAGCAGATACCATCACTTCTTGCAAAACGTGAATAACTCTACTTAACTGCAGAGAGGAGGCAGGTCCTCCCCCACCTCCCCCACCCCCTGCATCAGCCAGGAGCACAGCCGAGGGACACGGTGGGGGTGGTGGTGGTGGGGTGGTGGTGGTGGGGGGTGTGTGGGGGTGTGTGGGGGGGTGTGGGGGGATGGGGGGGGCTGGTGACTCCGTGTGGGTTGATGAATGAATGTCCCCACCCCTGCAGGGAGCACCTGACAACTGAAGGGAGAAGGTGGGACGACACGGGTGGAGCCCTGGTGGTACCAAGGCACGACGTGCCTCACACCCGCTATATGTGTAGGGGCAGCGATCACAAATGCAGGCACTGAGCAGACGCTCTAAACGAAGAGAGCGGCTAAGGAATGAGACAAGAGAGAGGGGCGGGCCCTGTCCTGGGCTGCAGAACCCAGGCCCCGTCTTAAGGCATTACAATGATCAGCATCAGACGTGGAGCAGAGGCCACAACAAAACAAGGCCTGTGGGCTGCCTGCAGCCTGCCGGCCGTGAGTTTGTGATTCCCGGTGTGTTACATCAGATAATTAGTCAATGAAACAAATAACAATCCCACTGCAGCTGGACAGAGCTGCACTCGTTAAAGCCTCAAACAGAAATCGAGTTAGCCGTCGTGCATTACCCTGTCTTCCCCATAGATCTAAGAAGGGGCTCCACCACCCCCGACAGGCCACGAGACCCCAGAGACAAGGAGCGTGTACTCTGTTGGCAAACCCTGACCCTGGATGTCTGAAGACAACGCAGAGCCTCTGACGGAGAAAAGGCCACGGGCACGAGAAAAAGAGTCCCGCAGACCAGGAACGGCTGCTCCAAGTGCATCACTGCGGAAACCAGGGAAAGTCACCGAAAGCAGGTGTCTTCAAAAGCATTTTGAAAAAACCACCTCCATGAAAAGGAAACAAAGCCACGCTGAAGTGAAGAGACAATAGACTAGAATAAAGGAAGACTTACAAAACGAACAATGCGAACGCAGAACAAGCTGTTTTACCCACAGGAACGAGCAGAATGGAGCGTCTGGAAAGTTGACTCAGTTACGCTTTCGCAGAACATGAGAGAAAAAGACATGAAATATTGAAGGAGAAAATAATACAAAGGTAGGATAGAGAACAAGGCCAACCTAAGTTATTTCCGAAGAAGCCAGGGAAAGTGACATAGAAGAAAAATCAGAATAACTAGACCGGACTGAAGAAAATGTTACTGAGTCAAAAAATAAGCAAACTCCCACCTCACACCCATTACCGGCTACCATTAAAAAAACAACAACAGGGCTTCCCTGGTGGCGCAGTGGTTGAGAATCCACCTGCCGATGCAGGGGACACGGGTTCGTGCCCCGGTCCGGGAAGATCCCACATGCCGTGGAGCGGCTGGGCCCGTGAGCCATGGCCGCTGAGCCTGTGCGTCCGGAGCCTGCGCTCTGCAATGGGAGAGGCCACAACAGTGAGAGGCCCGCGTACCACCAGAAAAAAAAAAAAAAAACAAAAACAGGGCTTCCCTGCTGGCGCAGTGGTTGAGAGTCCGTCTGCCGATGCAGGGGACGCGGGTTCATGCTCCGGTCCAGGAGGCTCCCACATGCCGCGGAACGGCTGGGCCCGTGAGCCATGGCGGCTGGGCCTGTGCGTCCGGAACCTGTGCTCCGCAGCGGGAGAGGCCACAGCAGTGAGAGACCTGCGTACCGCAAAAAAAAAAACAAAAACAAAAAAGAAATACTATGTGACCTAGCAATTCCACGTCTGGGTATATATATCTGAAAGAACTCAAAACAGGGTCTCAAAGAGATGTTTCTACACCCACGTTCACAGCAGCATTATTCACACAGAGCCAAAGGGTAGAAACAACCCAAGCACCCATCAGCAGATGAAATGGACCAACAAAATATGATCCATACACGCTAAGGAATGCGATGCAGCCTTAAAAAGGAAGGAATTCTGCAATATGCTACAGCACAAATGAACCTGGAAAACAGTATACTTAGTGAAATAAGCCAGTCACAAAAAGACAAGCACTGTATAATTCCACCAATGTGAGGGACCTAGAGTAGCCAAATTCACAGAGACAGAAAGTAGGATGGGGGCTGCAGGGGCTTGGGGGGAGGGAGAAATAGGGAGAAATGTTTAACGGTTACAGAGTTTCCGTTTTGCAAGATGAAAAAGCCTGGAAACGGGGCTTCCCTGGTGGCGCAGTGGTTGAGAGTCCGCCTGCCAATGCAGGGGACGCGGGTTCGTGCCCCGGTCCGGGAAGATCCCACGTGCCGCGGAGCGGCTGGGCCCGTGAGCCATGGCTGCCGAGCCTGCGCGTCCGGGGCCTGTGCTCTGCAACGCGAGAGGCCACAGCAGTGAGAGGCCCGCGTACCGCAAAAATTTTAAAAAAAATGTAAAAAAGTCTGGAAACGGATGGGGCTGACGGGCGCATAATAACGCGAATGTGTTACCTGGCCGAGTTGGCTTGCCCGTCGCGCAGCAAAGCCGAAACGCTGGGACGCTGAGGTTGGCAGCAGACGGCGCAGACAGGGAACAGACCTCAGATCCACCTCCGGGAAGGCAAGGGGCTCCAGGCATTTAGGGGATGAAGGATAAAGAAGCAGGGCGGTCGGAGCGTGGGAAGCGTGGGGAAAGGTGATTGGAAAAAGCTGGGTCATTGCCCTTCTGCGCAGTAACTAGGCTACAGGTCTATGCACGTGGGAAGATGGAGGAGGTCAGCCCAACCTGAGGACGGAGTTTTCTGCGCTCTGACGTCAAAAGGTCACTGCCGGGACGCTCGCGCATGCCCAGTTGGAGGGTTGGGCCCGTCTTAACCAGTTGAGCTCAAACTAGACGCAGCTGACTCCAAGTTCCCGGAAAACAACTCTGGCAAACATCTCACTGTTTAGGACGATCACCGAGGGCTTGCAGGGCTTGTAGATGACCTTGATGAGTGAAGGCCGGTGCGATGGATTTAACTAACGATTACCCATGGTTTCAAATGTATTTAATACCACTAAACTGCACACTTGCAATGGCTAAGATGCTGAATTTTAGGTTATGTGTATTTTGCCACAGTAACAGGTGATTTTTAAAAAACCAAACAAGCAAATCCAAGAGACAGGCAGCTCAAAGGAACTTTCCTTATTCCATAAAAATCAATGTGGAGAGACTCAGACCCAGGCATGTACTGGAAACTGTTTTTAATTACAAGGATACATGCTTCTAGTACATAAAATCCAGATGATCAATAAAGAAATAAAAATAAAGCTAGTCTCCAATGTCTCTGTCACATTAAATTCCAAAAGACAACGATAACACATTAACGGAACTTTGAGATGAAAGTTGGGACTTGAGATTTAAAAGCCAGTGAAGTCCTTACACCTGAGAAAAGGCTACCGAAGGGATCCTCAGATAGGCAAAGGCTTAGGACACATGCCACCCACATGCTCTTCTAGGAAGAAAAATCTTTGAAGAGACACTTCAGTTCACTGAAAATGAATCAAAATAAAGGAGCTGCAAATTGGGAAATCATGGTCTCAAAGACACTTGCGTTCATGAAACAGTGCAGCAGGGAAATCGTCTAAGATCGGTAAATGCACCCATGACTTCTGTTTGGCCCTGGAATGCACTCTTGGTCTGATCTATGGACATGGGTCTGTTATTGTAGAAATTCCTGTGAACACGTGACTGGAAAGGACGTACAAGCCTGTCTGGTATCCCTACGCCCCCAGTATCCTTAACTCTCGCCTACATTTCAGCCCAGAGTTTTAACCAAGGCAGCACTTCACCACCACGCTGAGTGCCAGACTGGGAAAATGGCCTCCTGGCACTGGCCTTCCTGCAGGGCGAAAAGTTTCCGCTGAACTGAGTGAGCTGACAACTTCCAGTATGAATTCAAGGGTATGGAAAGCTTACTCATCTCAAAAAGGCTTGAAAAGCAAGACCTGCCATGACTAATCAAGTGCTGACCACAGAAGAAATTTCAACTTCAACAGCAACGATAAAAATGATACTCAAACTACTGTGAAAACATTCCCTTCAGTAAGCACAAACTAAGCTTTTCAAAAATAAACTTTTTCAAAAAGTATCCCATAAATTTCCACTTTTTCACTATATGTTTGGTAACATAAGGCTTCAAAGGCTGTTAAGTAATCTTTACTCTCATTTGGCCAATGGATAAAAACAATATCATGATCCTTTATGTAATTAGCATCTATCCTGTTCCCACAGAAAGCAGTGTACCTAAGCCATGTGAAACAGCCAAGCTTTCTTGTGAGAACTAAAACGGATGCTATCTCCAAATGAGAACTAAGAAGAAAAAACTGTATTTCAAAGAACAAAAGGCTTTTTCTCTGTGAAGTTAATCTTAGTGGCTAACCTTTTGAAAATTTATGGCTAACCTCTTGAAAATTTATAATGTGAAATATTTTACTCAGTATATTTTACTCAGTCTATGTACTTTTTCATGTGAAACGAATTAACATAGTTCCTATCGACAATGCTAAAACTCAGATTAGAAAAAAAGAAGTCAAGTTTTGAAACAAAGAGAAGCAGTAGCAAATGTCACTTTAACCTTGGCACCAAGCCAAAATCCTTCCTTGGCCAAATCTGTTAAACCATACCTGGCATTCAGTTTCTTTTCCATCTTTTATAGAGTTACACCTTTCACTCACTTGAAGAGCAGAAAGATTTACAATCTAATGAGTTGGAATTATTCCCTTCTTGTACATTCGTTATTTGCCTTGTGGATATAAAGTGGCGATTCGGTATTTTACCGAAACATGGGATTATGAAAATACTGGGGGTATCAGTCTGAAATTTGAAAGATTACATTTTCCAAATTCTAGGAATCTGACTCTCTCTTCTTTCCTTCTCCCACATCACCCCTCTTCTGATGGCTCCTGCTAAGGATAACACACGGCCCCCACCACTGGAAGCAACTTTCAACCAATCTTCCCTTCTAAGTCCTTTCCAACTTGCCTTTGTTTACCTAGTTCTTCTGTTGCTTCTCTTTTACTCTCTATTTCCTTTTGTTCTTCCAGTTAAGCACGAAGAGCTATCAGTTTTGCTAGTCCTCAGAACTTGTTTTCACTTTTCCCTCTTTCATCCCCTGTGACCAAGTTCCATCACCCCTTTGTTGAACGGTCCCTCACATCCCCCAACTCTCCTGCCGCCAGCCTCATCCCTTCACGCCTCGTTCACTGAAAAGACTTTCACCTGCGTCATACCTTCCTCTTCCCCTCCTGAGTCTGTCCTGCAGAATGCAGGCAGACTTTTACCTGGCTTTCTTCTGGCAAAGTGTGTATGCTTACACCCCATTTCCTACCGCCTCCAATCCAAACTCTTCCGAGTGGCTTTTAAGACCCCATCCCTCCAGGCAAGTCTCCCAGAAGGCAGGAGAAGGCGGAGATCAAGAAGGGATGGGATAAATTAGGGGTCTGGGATGAACAGATATACACTACTGTATATAAAAGAGATAAAACAACAAGGACCTTAGAAATTTAAAAAGAGAGAGAAAGAGAATCATCTCTTTGATATATATTCTTCCAGATAACTTTGCTTATGTATCTTTTTTAAAATGAAAGAAAAGTGTGCCACAAGGTTTTATCAGCTGCTCTTGAAACTCACAACAGCTGGTATGCATCTCTGTGTTAACAGAGCACCACATCACATAGTTAATGGCTCTGTAATATTCTACTTGATTGTATGTGTTCATTTTTACCATTAAAAATAATTTGGGATCACTCGCAGTGATTTAAATTTAAAACAAAAAGAAGAGACGGGACTCCGGAGACCTGGTTCTAGGCTTACTGACCGCATGGGCTTGGGCTCCCTTGTGTCTCTAAGCCTCCGTTTCTTCCCCTATAAAATTGGGATAATGGCGGTAGCTGTCATGTAAGATTGTTTGAAGATTTAAATAAAACATTTGGTGTCAAGAAATGCTTAACACAGCCTCCCACGTGGTGAGTGGTCCACACTCATACCCACGATGTTCCCTCTCCCTGACAGTGTCTGTCTCCCTCTCTAATCCCAGCCCGCTTCCAGAAATGCTCCCACCTGGGTGCTCTGGGAAGTCACCTTGAGCCAGTTCAGCCCTTCCTCACCTCTCCCTCCTGTGAGCTCCTGGGGTCCTCAGCAGAAAACCTGCCCAGCAGGCAGAAACCTCAGGGGTCTCCTGGACCCTCAACACAAGCCCAAGGCCAGCGCTGGCCACAGGACTTTGGCACTGACTGCAGCAATCTGTACATTGGTTTTGCTTGTTTAAAATTGCTACGCTAGAGCTTCTTCTTTCTTGATTTTAAAACCTATTTTCTCTCCTGTTCCCACAGCAAATCCACTTCTTGACGAATGAGCTTAGGCTGAGGAAGAAGCAGGGAGAGGAAAATGATAGGGTCAAAACCCTGTCCAGGTCCCAGTTCAGTTGTGACTATCGCCTGTCCTCAAGGTTTACCAAGCCTTTTCTTTGGTTTGGCCCCAGGATTGGAAGGCAGCCCAGCGTGGACAAAACGAGAGACAGAGAGCGAGCAGACGGCTTCGAAGAAAGTAGGCAGGGAGGGGGGAGTTGGGTTATAAATTACTAGGCTCTCTCCCCCAAAGATTTCCTACCTCAGTTCACTCAGAGCAATGCAGTCATCTTAGATAATTTGAAAAACATCCTTATTTCAACATAAGGAAGCTGGGGTTTCAGAAAGGAGGCTTCGTTAGCTTAGAGCGTAAAGTTGCAATGCCCCGGGCATGGTGCCCTCCAGGGCGGACATTTCAGCAGGGCCAGCTTCCTGGGAGGTTGCCTCAGCCCCCGTCCTACAACCCTGTGGCTTAGAGTTAACCACCAGATGAAGAAAAAGTGCTGGAGAATGCAATACCTTACGACGCAGTGTTTCTCAACCAAATCTGTATGGTTGACTGGAGATCTTAGGGCCTTTCCTCCTCTCGCAAGAGCCCAGACCTGCTTGAGCACAAGTGCGGCCAGGGGCTCACAGTAAATCTTGGTCTTTCCCTCTCAAGCTGAGAAAAGCCTGCAGGGCATTGGCTTCACAAACTGAGCAAACACCAGATGTGTGGAGATAACTCTGACCCCGTGGGAGTGACCTGTGCTGCTTCAGAGGTGGGGGAGCTTAGGAACAAGGAAATCTGGTTGAACAACCTGCCTTGAATGACTGACTGAAATACATGAAGCCTCGCAAAGGGATGGGAGCTATAAGGAGATTAATATCAGGATGCCCACAGGCACAATCCTCCAGATTTAAGGGGACAGAACACCCAGCTGCTGTGCCCACACTGTGTAAGCACCTCTCAGCCTCAGTCCCCGGGTCACTCACGCATCTACAGCAACATTTACAAGTTGTTTGCAAATCTCAGTCTCTGGTTCCACTCGCAGCTTCGCACCAGACGAACGTATCTGCCTCTCATAAGTTCTGTGATGTCCTCGTGCACGCTACCCTACGAGAGGCAGACGCTCCCCGTGTTTCCAAGGGATTGAGGACCAGCCCGTTCGTGCTTCGAACGGTGCGAGATCAAGCCACAGACGTTCTTTATCATTTTCAAAAATGCTAATTCCATGGTTAAAATATTTTAAAACCTCACAACATCAAAAGATGAGAAGAAGTGCAGATTCACGCTATCACTGATAGAAAGCATACCCATTTCTTTAGTAGAGCATCCAATACAGGTCAGCTTGCCTCCTTCAAAAAGGCCTTAATACAGCTGCACAGGACACTCTAATATTCTCTATGTTACAATTCACTCCACTTTTCCTCAAAGAGATAAATTAAGCTCTAAGAAAACTAACAAAATGAACCAGTGAAGAAATCGAAAGGGATCTTAACTGCTCCTCAGCCATTACAAACAAACTTGTAAATTAAACAACAAAACAAAACACAACCTTTTTCATATAACAAAACGCATTTTTGCATTCCAATAACTTCCACTTCTAAAAAGGCGGCTCCATATTAAGCGCTCTGCAGACATCTCCCGGTTACGTTTGAGGAGTGACAGCTGTCTTTATCAACAGTTTGTCCTGGACCATCTCGGAGGCCCCCTGGCCCATCCTCACCCGCCCCCCCATCCTCACCTGTCCTCAAAGCACACGGTGCACTTCCAGGCCCGGGTCGTCCTCAGGAACACTCGGCACTTGGCGCACACGCGGTGGCTGCAGCCCTGGCACACGGCCGCCCGGTTCAGCAGGAGCCCCAGGGCCTGCTGGCAGCGGGCACAGGACTTCTCTTTGTACTCCTGGCTCCCGCTCTTCGAGCCTTTCCATCTGAGATGCTGCAAGTGTGTCTTCAGTTTCCTGTGGCCCAGAGAGTTAAATGATAGGAAGCAATTGGATGGAAGGACAGATGCCAGCCAAATTCCTACGTGGCAAGGGCCCCAACGGCACCACCCATGGCGAGAAAGAAGGGGCTTTGGCATCCAGCACCCCCGGGTTCCGACACGGCTGTGTGAACCAGGCTCTCTTGCAGCATCTTGGAGCAGAGGCTCAGAGGTTCTCTCGGCTGTGCAAGCCTCACCTCCCAGGGTTGCTGTGAGGATTAAATGGCAAAGCAAGAACGCTGTGGCTGGCACGGAGGAGTTCGCGGATGATTTTGCTCTAGGTTCATCCCTCTGTGCCCAAAGGGCATTATAATAGCAAGAACAGCGAAAGAAGAGGAAGAATGCAGAAAATGGCATCAATTCGAAACTGCAAGGCAGGGAATGATCTATAAATATACCGTATACATGCCTGCTATTGTCTTAAGTTCCCCAATAAAGTTATTTAACTGATGTTATGCTTTTTTTTAATGGAATAAATTTTAAAAATTTTTTTATTGGAGTAAAATTCCTTTACCATGCTGTGTTAGTTTCTGCTGTACGATGAAGTGAATCAGCCATATGTGTACCTATATCCCCTCCCTCTTGGACCCCCCTCCCCGCCTTTCCCCCACATCTAGGCCACCACAGAACACTGAGCTGAGCTCCCGTGATGCTATGCTTTTGCTACTGTTTTCTATGGGTGGTCAGTTACTTTCAGTCCCTATTTCCCCAGGACAATAGCCCTAGTGCAGAGGGACATTACATTGGACCCCAGAAGCTATCATTAGCCAGAATACTCTTTTATGAAATGTCTTTGTTACTTACTTTTATTATTAAAAAAATTTTTTTGGAGTATAGTTGATTTACTGTTACTTACTTTTTTTTTTTTTTTTGCGGTTCGCGGGCCTCTCACTGTTGTGGCCTCTCCCGTTGCGGAGCACAGGCTCCAGACGCGCAGGCCCAGCGGCCATGGCTCACGGGCCCAGCCGCTCTGCGGCACGTGGGATCTTCCCAGACAGGGGCACGAACCCGTGTCCCCTGCATCGGCAGGCGGACTCTCAACCACTGCGCCACCAGGGATGCCCCTCACTTACTTTTTTTTTAATGCTTGCTCACATGTCCTTTCTTTTTTAAAACATTTATTTGTTTATTTTTGGCTGCGTTGGGTCTTCGTTGCTACGCGCGGGCTTTCTCTAGTTGCAGTGCATGGGCTTCTCATTGCGGTGGCTTCTCTTGTTGCGGAGCATGGGCTCTAGGCGCACGGGCTTCAGTAGTTGTGGCACTCAGACTCAGTAGTTGTGGCTCGTGGGCTCTAGAGCGCAGGCTCAGTACTTGTGGTGCACGGGCTTAGTTGCTCCACGGCATGTGGGATCTTCCCGGACCAGGGATTGAACCCGTGTCCCCTGCGTTGGCAGGAGGATTCTTAACTGCGACACCAGGGAAGCCCTACTGTTACTTCGTTTTAGAAGAGAGAAGCTAACCCCAAGAAACAAGCTTACATCCAACTTTCAGGATTTGCTCTAGAATCAGTACCGTTTGGAACAAAACCTTTTACCACAGTATCCATGTTACTTTGTTGATATTCAAAACGATGCTTCTAAATCACCGGAAGATCTTGAATCATCAAAGAAAAATCCATTTTGTTCAGTGTATTTTTTTAGTGGAAGAAAATATAAGTACACTTAGGGAGCTTTGGGATAACAGGGGAGGGTAGAAAAAGAACATTGTACCTTCTAGTTAACCAGAACTTTTCGCTCCTTCCTCAGACATTTGGTGATCTAAAGTTTTATTTTATATGTTTATTTTTCTTGGCAGACTCTGAAGGAGTTCTGCCATTAAAAACAAAGCAGGGCTTCCCTGGTGGCGCAGTGGTTGAGAGTCCGCCTGCCGATGCAGGGGACGCGGGTTCGTGCCCCGGTCCGGGAGGATCCCACGTGCCGCGGAGCGGCTGGACCCGTGAGCCGTGGCCGCTGCGCCTGCGCGTCCGGAGCCTGTGCTCCGCAACGGGAGAGGCCACAGCGGTGAGAGGCCCGCGTACAACAAAAAAAAAAAAAAAAAAAGGGGGAAAAAAAAACAAAGCAAAACCAAAAATCCTATTCCATTTACTTATTCTCTAGACCTCACACTCTTCATAAACATCGATCGATAAACAAAGCATCACCATATTAAAGATGGATCTTGACAGCTAACCACGGACACCGCCCAGCCCTGCTTTGTTAAGTGTTAAACTAATGTCCAACAGCCGCCGCGGAGCTCAGAGAGCGGAAGGAGGTTCTCTGTCGACAGATCAGTCAGAGAACAGCAGGCTGGGCAGGTTTCCCCTTCCCTCAAAGCTGGCTGGGAAGCAAAAGAGAGCAAAGAAAGGGACAGGAATGGATTCCAGCAGATTTGCTGTTTCTAAGCCGCTTTCTTTGTGCCTTTGGTTACCACCAAAAATAATTTAGGAAAACCCTTAGCCAGAGGTCTTTCCCTTGAAGGGCGTATGAGAAGCCTGAAAGCTTCCCTTGAATTATTCCTGCCAGGTAGGCAAATGGACAAGCTGACAGACAGCAAACTTATCACACAAAAAGGCATTATTTTAAAGGAAAAACAGAAGTCATTCTTTCCCTTACCATCCCCGAAGCTTAGTGACACAGCAAAGGTCACCTCCCCCTATAGCCCTTAATTCCGACTCTTGTCAGACAAGAAGCTGAGTAGGAAGCAAACAGCAACACGCCAGGTAGAAGCAGCCTCCAAGCAGAAAAAGCCAGAAAAACGAAAGAATCCCACCCACTAAATGACAGCATACCGTATCCTTTCCGCCTCGATGCTTTGAACCTCCCGGTCCCGGTGCAGGACCTGGAGGATCACCTCGCGTTCTGATTCCCGGAGGGATTTCAGGCTGACTTCTTGGGCCATTTCTGTCTCTTCCTAGAGCCACGCTGAGCTTCTACTCCCTGGCCTTGCGCTCCTGTCCCGTGGATGAGCTCAGAGAGTCCAGGGAGAGCCCCACGTGCTTTTGAAAGCAATCCCTTTCCTATTTCATTGGCAGCTGTGTTGCTTGTGGCTCTTTTTTTTCCCTCCTTTTTAACTGTGTCACACTCCTCAGGAGAAGGAAGTTCCAAGAGGCCGTCCCTCGGTTGGGGTGGTCACTCCCAGAGCCTCATGCCACCTGGAGAGCCTTTTCCCTGGGTCCTGCTGCAGCCGCTGACATCCGGCTAAGTCAAAAGCATATCTTTTGTCTGAGGTTTTGCCAGAGATTGTTATCTGAGGGAATTTACGAAGAGCAGTAAGAAGCGTATCAACGACTTATAGCAGTTAACCTTCCCTTTGATATATTTACAGGTAGCAATAATGATGGTTAAAAGCCCAGCCAGTTCAATACCTGTAGAAAAGACAATAAAAATGGCATCATTTTTCCTGGCCGATGTACCTGTATTTCAGCATTAGTCCAGAAAAGACAAAATGCTCTACACAGACAGATCTTTGCAGAATGCATTTGCTGCCCTGATGATAATGTAAGATTTTAAATTTTATTAAATTGGCCTTCTCATGTTTCTAAAAGCCTCAAACTTACACACTTGGGTTTTTCTAATATGAATTCGGTATCTTGAGTGATTAGAGGCATATAGGTCTATATTTAACGTACATCATCCTAATTGAAAATACATTAGAACAACCACGTTCTCAACTGCTAACTGTAATTTTTCCAGTTAACTTCAAAACTCAAGAAAAATGTTTAATCAATTAAGGATGTATAAAGGGATATCACCATAACCTCAGTCTACCCATTATTTATGGTTTTTAATGGTTTTCGGTGACTGCCTTATGCCTGGAGTCTTGTTTCTGGTTAATGCCAGTTGCCAGGTTCTGCATACATTCCTCCTACTTTCTTTTGCCATCAATGACTCTGGACACACATCACCTTCAATCTGTTCTTCCCCCCAACCAAGCAGATGGCATTGAATTGATAAAGCACTGGATAGATGCATGTCAATGAAAAGCAGAAAATACGGATCTAATTGATGCACTTCCTATAATACCATTTTGTTATCAAATCTACATGAATTCCTTAGTAATAAGACTTCCTTTCAATTCTTTAGAAGCTAAACTCCCTTTGTTCGGCTTCAACAGAAATTCACATTATATTAATTTATGATTCATAGCAAATCAATGAATGAGAAGTTAATAGAACCCTAAGGAATCATTTCTTTAAGCAGAGATTCTTAATCTTTGGTCTTCTGGTAAAGCTTCTGTATTTAAGTGCATAAAATAAAATACATGATTACAAAGGAAATCGGTTATACTGAAATTTTAAAAAATTATAACATAGTAATATATGAGTTCATTGATGCATGAAATCTAGCAGTGACTAACAACGACTGTAATTTCAGAGTAGCGATGATTGTAAACAATGTTTTCAGATTTCTGCAACATACAATGTGGCACAAAAATATCTGTGATTTCTATTTGTGGCAGTCACGAGTCCTGCCAGTTCTACTGTGGTTCAATGCCTATACTCATAATTGCAGGAAATGCTAAATTTTAGTTATGGGTTAATGAAATCAACGATGTAAAATTTTTTCATGTCCAAGGTCATGGACCTACAGGCTAAGGACCCCTGGCTTAAGGGATTCTCTATCTGTCAGTTTCTCTATTGTAGGATAAAGTTAAAATACGTGGCCCACCCAAATTGCAGAGGTTGCATGAGAAGTAGGAAAGCCCAGGGCTGCAAGAGGACACTCCTGGCCTCTGGTCTCCAGCCAAGCATTCCTAAGTGCCTACTCCCAAAAGGTCTCCTATGTAGATGGCGGGAAAATGACAGGGACAAGGACTTGGGGCTCCAGCCCCACCAGAGTCAAAGCCACATCCCTCCTTGGGCCGGTGTTTCCAGATGAACAGATGGAGCTCCCCAAGGCTCGGAGTCTCTGGGAAAGAGGAAAGCGCTGGGAAACAGCGTGTGATCAAGTGCTAAGTGGTAAAGTGCAAACTAGCCACCGTCTCACCAACGTCGTGAGCCTATTTCTTCTAAACACGCCCTCGGTTCTCCCTGCTTTTTTCTTATTTCTAACCTATTAACCATACTACTAGGCCAAGTACTATCCTGTTTGTCTGATTCTCGAGTGTTTTAAATGAAGATTTTTGCACTTGGCTCAAAACACGTGATCTGTGCGTTGAGCTTTCTCCCCGTGCGGCCTTTGGACTCCGCTGTCTAGCAGAAGCAGGACCAGTGCAGCCCAGGGCTGGACAAGAGTACTCCTGGAGTACTCAGTGTTCACTCCTTCAGGGGGAAAGGCCTTACCCATTCCAGAAATTCAGGATTCGGTTATTTAAACACACTACTGTTCTCTACCCAACGCATGCCTGGGGCCTCCGAGAGCCCTCTGCAGGG
Source organism: Kogia breviceps (assembly GCF_026419965.1). Classification (NCBI taxonomy): domain Eukaryota; kingdom Metazoa; phylum Chordata; class Mammalia; order Artiodactyla; family Physeteridae; genus Kogia; species Kogia breviceps. Next base: position 83,335,435 of record NC_081322.1, on the reverse strand, counting down.
AGGAGTGGGCGCTCTTGCTCCCCCTAGTGGCCATCCACTGCTATTGACAGAAACGTGAAAGGAGTTCGTTGCCAGCATCCATCCATCATCCATTCATTCACTAAATGTTGATAAAGCACCCAAGTGCCAGGCACTGTTCAGGTGCATCCTTCAGTCCACAAAATGCTGCAGTGCTCCCAAATTAAACACATTCGAGACTGCTCCCTGAACACGTCATGCAGTTTTCTTTTTCCATGCATTCGTGCCTGTTCTCGTCGCTCCCTACCAAAACCTAATTTACTCGGAGGCAGTGAGGGGAACCGTCCGCAAAGCAGGATTTGGAGCCCGACTGGGTGAGTAGCTCTGTTCTGCCCCGTACTGACTACTGAGATACTGGGCCAGTTACCTCAGCCCCTTGGGATTTCATTTCCTTGCCCATAAAGTAGAGAGAATGACAACACCCACCTCCTAGAGTTGCTTTGAGGATTAAACGTGTTGATACGCGTAAGGGACTTAGATCACAGTGGTGAGCATATAATAAGCCGTTGACAAATGTTATCTGTGGTGGTAGTAATAGTACCATCATCATCATCATTATTATTAATCTTTCAAGGTCCAGATTAATTGCTAACTAATTCAGGAACTTTCTCCTTATTTACAAGCACAGTAAATTGCTCCAGCATTATGACCCCTTTCTCCTTTGTGTATTTCTCTATCATGACTCGGACTTCTTTCTGTCTGATTCAAGTGTCCTTCTAGTGGTGACATTGGTTTTTAGTGACCCCTCATCACCCAGCAAATAGGTCCTTAATGTTTTGCTGGGGTTGAGAAACCCAGTGAATATCGTAACATGCGGGTCTGCTTGCCAAAGCAGGAAGCATGGATTCGAGTAGAGCAGGAAGGAAGGATAGTCAGGTGAGCAAGCAACACTCCTCTCAGAAAGTTCCAGGCTTCAGAAATCTGCAAAGCATCGAGAAATCTGAGTCATTTCAAATTTGAGAAGCATACTAAAGGCATTTTATTTTAATGATCTCATGCAGAAATTGACAATCTCACAGCTTGAATAATGAAATCTCCCAGATCCGGTTTTTCTATGATGATATTTAGTCACTCTCTCACGCACCCAACAGATTCTTAAATTGTGTTTTTGTCCCAAGAACTGGAATCAGGCTCTGTCCTCACCCACATGGAGCTGAGTCTAGCCCCCAACCTCCTTCCTCAATTGCATTTTTGTAAATTTGTAACGGGGACTGCCTTTGTTTTACAGTATCCCATCTACCAGTCTAATTTTATCTAACAATTAAAAAATAAATAGGGCTTCCCAGGTGGCGCAGTGGTTGAGAGTCCACCTGCCGATGCAGGGGACACGGGTTCGTGCCCCGGTCTGGGAAGATCCCACATGCCGCGGAGCGGCTGGGCCCGTGAGCCGTGGCCGCTGAGCCTACGCGTCCGGAGCCTGTGCTCCGCAACGGGAGAGGCCACAGCAGTGAGAGGCCCGCGTACAGCAAAAAAACTAAATAAATAATAAATAAATAAATAAATAAAACCTACACCAAAGTACCACTTTGAAGGAAAAAGCCTCCCAGAGCCACTGGAGAAGCACTGCACTGCACAGCAAACCATCCCATCTCAGCGTGGGTTTGGGTGTCGGACAACCTGGGATCAAACCCCAATTCTGGAATCATCTGGGTACAGCCCGAGAGCAACAGCTGGAACAAAGCAAGCAGCACCCAGAACTAGTCCTCTCTGTTCCCCATCTTCCCCTTCAAGAAGGCCCCAAAGCAGGACTCAAGCCATTTCTCTGGGACCGATAGGGACTGAAGACAGCAGGGGCCCCTCCTAAGGCCAGCACAGTGCTTCAGTCCGCATATTTCCATCTCGTCGGTAGCCAGTCAGGCTGTGTCCCAGTGGAACTTTGCATCCAGACAAACGCAGTTTTGTTGTGGTGATTAGTGCACTGAGTCACAGCACTGATTTCATTGGGCCTTGTGTGTGCCAGGGATGTGCCAGGGATTGAGGATATAAAATAAGTAGGAGCCAGTGTCTGCGTTCAAAAAGCTCACACTCCAGCCAGAAAGTGGACATGCGAACAAGTCAGTTTTGACATGGCAGGATGAGTATAAACACAGAAGGATGTACAGAGGAGGATACTCAGAGGAAGGCGTGATTCACTGCATATGGAGAGAGCAGAAATGGCTGCGGGGCAGGGGAGGGGGCACGGAAAGAGTCCCAGGGGAGAAACGTGTGGGACCCCTTTTGCCAGGGGAACGGAATATCCAAACATGTGTGTTTTTAAAATTTTTTTGACCGAGCGGCTTGCGGGATCTCAGTTCCCCGACCAGGGATCGAACCCGCGTCCCCTGCAGTGGAAGCGTGGAGTCTTAACCACTGGACCTCCAGGGAAGTCGCTAAACACGTGTAAGGTTTTTTTTTTTTTGCGGTACGCGGGCCTCTCACTGTCGTGGCCTCTCCCGTTGCGGAGCACAGGCTCCGGACGCGCAGGCTCGGCGGCCACGGCTCACGGGCCCAGCCGCTCCACGGCACGTGGGATCTTCCCGGACCGGGGCACGAACCCGCGTCCCCTGCACCGGCAGGCGGACTCTCAATCACTGCACCACCAGGGAAGCCCACGTGTGAGTTTTGAAACCACGCATGCTTTCTTTCTTCATCCTAACAGCCAAGATTGACTGCGGCTTTTTAGATCTGACGAGGGGGAAAAGTACAAGAAACGTGAAACTGAGGGCCAGAAGAGAAAAGGAGGACAGGAAAGGAAATGCTCTTTATCTGCAGGCCGTCCCCACGTCCTTTCATCTAAATATCCATCATCTCTGAGCAGCTGGTCATCACATCAAAGGAGCGAAAGCACCACCCCCTGCCAGTGATGGAGGGACATGCGGCAGATCAGGCGACATGCCTGACGTGCCTGCGTGTGGACACGACTGTCATCGCCACCCAGACTTTCAAGGCAAACTAGAGACGGTGCCCAAGGCTGAAAGTCACAGCCGAGCGAGGCTCACAGCCCCCGTCGCTTCAGAGACTGCACCCTCTGCTGCTGTGTTTTACCACAGCTGTTTCCTTGAGAAGCTGCAGTTTTTTCCGAAGGCAGCCGCAATACTTTCTGCCTCGAATGCAGGGGAAAAGTTGACTACGCAGACCTTGCAGCTTCACCTGAAAATGTCATCTCTTTTTTGCACGTGGACTTTCCTTATGGACGCCTGGAACAGCCGCGAGGACCACTAGTCCGTCCTCCTAAGGGAGAAGCTGAACACAAGGCGGCTCTTGTGTCTGTGGTTCCGGCTCAAGCGGGCCTCATGCTCACAGGCTTGATGGACTCCTTTTTGCAAGGGTGAGACAACTCGCCTGTGTGTCCCCCAGGAAGTGTGACATGGAAATAGAGACAAGCCTTTTCAAATTCTTTGTCTCCCTGGTCACTGAACCAGAGGTGGATTTTCCAGGAAGCCAGTGACCTTGGGCTTCTGGCCCCTTCATTTGCAATTCCTGATCTTGTATTTGTTTTCTTAATGTCTCCAGACATCATATAAGCTTCAGGTCCCTCAAAACTCTGTCCTTAATATATGGCGTTGTGTGTTTGTGGGTTTAAGTCTAGAAAACTTGACACCTACAAGAGACAGGAGAAGGTGGAAAGGGTGCCCTTCTGGAAGGCTCCCGCCATTCACTGTGGAGTCTATTCTTTCTCATTCACATAGACATCTTGCCACCAAAAAAAAAAAAAAAAAAAAAAACAAACCCCCCAAATGCCTTTTTAGAATCAAAGTTTAACACTGAAATAGAAATCCATGATATTTCAGGCTTAAACTTGACCTTTTCTCATGGAAAGGTAAAAAGATGAGAATTAATAATATCATATTGTTATATACAGGAGGTACTACTCATAATTGTTGCTATACTTTTTTTCTACCAACCGCTACTATTTATTGACATTTGTCACTCTGGACCAGACAGTTTGACAAGTTCTCCACACACACAATCTCAGTCCTTGCTGCAACCTTATGATGTAAGGACACCCATTTTACAGAGAAGGAGAGTGAGGCTTGCGGCAATTAAGGAATTTACCTAAAGTCACACTCTAATCTGGGTCTGTTTAATTCCAAAGTCTTATGCTTTGTTTAGACAGGAAAGTTAGGAACATAGAATCTTCTACTATCTTGGCTAAATAATCTTTTTCTATATCAATTCTAACTTCTCAGTAGATACTTAATATCTAACATGCATTTTCTTCCCATAATCTCTCCTCTTGTCAAGAAATTCTGTTTGGGGGTTAAGGAGGCTGAATTGCAAGACATTTAAATTAGACCCCAGCTAAGTTAATTTTCTTAATTTTAAAATTACATTTATGTTCCATCTCCAAACTAAAGATTATGGGGGATCAAAAAATTGGAATCTGTGAAGTAGATTCAGAGCCAAACAATAATAAACTGTATGTATAAGAATATACAAACCAAAAAGGAAATCAGACAACACCCTCTACCCCCTCAAAAAAATTCACATTGTATAGCTTTCGGATAGTGTTCTTTGGTTTAGTTTGGTTTAGTTTTTTAACTAACTCTAAAGTATTCCTAGGGCTTCCCTGGTGGTGCAGTGGTTGAGAATCCACCTGCCAATGCAAGGGACACGGGTTCGTGCCCCGGTCCGGGAAGATCCCACGTGCCGCGGAGCGGCTGGGCCCGTGAGCCGTGGCCGCTGAGCCTGCGCGTCCGGAGCCTCTGCTCCGCAACGGGAGAGGCCACAGCAGTGAGAGGCCCGTGTACCGCAAAAAAATAAAAAAATAAAATAAAAAAATAAAGTATTCCTCTTTTCCATTTAAATCATTCTTATCCTACATTTAAAATGAATGCTATTCAGTAAAATTACAAGTTATCCTTTGTCTGATATATCATTGCTTTTATTTACTACATTTTCAAAGCCATTAGTTTAAGAGAAGTTATATAAACTGTAATCTCTATCCACCCCACCCTTAAAACAAGCTGCCCGAAGGGCTGGATGCAGGTGCTCAGCCTACCTTTGCCTCAGCTTCAAGAGAGGAGACCAGAAGAGCTCGTTCTGGAGAAGGAAGTCAATTTTTCTTTGTGCTAGAACAACTGACGTATTTCTCTTTCCTTCCTGTCGGGCTGGCGGGCCCTGAGTGCCTCTGTGGCTACTAACCCCCATTCGCCAAGGACCCCGGGGAAAAGCCACCTGAAACCACACCCAGGCGCTCTTGTACGCCAACAGTGTATGTTTTGTTGAGGAAAGACCACGCTAATGCTACTGCAATGTTTCACCCGGACCGAAGAAACCCCCAGAGACTAGAGGCTTCAATTAGTCAAACGTTCCCACGTTTGCAAGGGGTTTCTCCATTGACCTCAAGTGTAAATGACTAATGTAATGACATCTCAAAGAAGAGCTGTTAATTCAGGAGTTGATTTATAACAAGACTGGCACGGACTTTTGGGGGGTAAATTTCACTGAAGTATAGCTTACGTATGGAATATGATACAAATCATAAGCACAGCTTGATAAATTCTCCCAAAGTGAACGCATCCCTATCAAGAAACAAAACTTAAACAGCATCTCGGGAGCCCCTCATAGACCTTCCAGTTACACCTTCCCCCCACAAAGGTAACGATTATCCTGACCTTTAACATCATTCATTAGTCCTCCCGATTTTGCACTTTGTGTAAATGGAATCATACGATATTAACAATTTTTTGCCTGGCTTCTGTTGTTCAGCGTGTTTATGAGATTCATACTATTGCATGTAGTTTTAGTTTGTTCATTCTCATTGTGGTGTTGTATTTCATTGTTTGAACAGATTAAAACATTTGTTTATTGTACTGTTGTTGGACATTTGTGCTATTTGTAATTTTGGGCTGTTATGAATAGTGTTGCTACAAACGCTTGGGTGAATATTTGCATACGTGTCTGCTGGTTATGTGTCCGGGAGTGGAATTGCTAGTCACAGGTTAGGTGTATGTTCAACCTTTGCAAATGCTGCCACACAGTCTTCCAAAGTTGTCGAACTAATTTATATCCTCGACTGGCAACAAGTTCCGGAGGCTCCACGTCCTTCCAAACACTTGATATTGTCTGCCTTTCTTATTTTATCCATTCTGGTGGGTGTATAGTGGTATCACATTACGGTTTTAATTTTCATTTCCCTGATGTATAGAGTAGCTGCGCAATTTGGCATCTTTTTTTTTTTTTTTTTTTTTTTTTTTTTTTAATTTTTGTGGTACGTGGGCCTCTCACTGTTGTGGCCTCTCCCATTGCGGAGCACAGGCTCCGGACGCGCAGGCTCAGCGGCCATGGCTCACGGGCCCAGCCGCTCCATGGCATGTGGGATCTTCCCGGACCGGGGCACGAACCCGTGTCTCCTGCATCAGCAGGCGGACTCTCAACCACTGCGCCACCAGGGAAGCCCATTGGCATCTTTTTATATGTTTATTGATCATTTGGATATCTGCTTTGATGTAGGACCTGTTCGTGTCTTTTGCCTGTTTTGCTGTTGGGTTATCTTTCTGTTATTGATTTGTAGACGTTCTTTATATATTCAGGATATGAGTCCTTTGTCAGATATTTATATCACAGATATCTTCTCTCTCTCTCTGTGGACTTGTCTTTTTTTCCTCCTTAACGGTGTCTTTTGAGGATCTCAGACTCACTCTCTAGGGTGAACTAGTATAAACTCTAATTGAGAGACTATGATTCAGGCGAGTCAGCTGATGACCAAGATTAAGGTAAGTTTATTTTCTTCTCCATTACAACATTACTTTCCTCACACTTGAGTGTTTTGCAACTGCCATCAGCAGCAGCAGCATCTTCCTCCTCATCAGCATCATTAGTGACCTATCATGACTCCACGGTACATCTCAGTAACACTCCTAAGCACAGGGAAAGGAAGGAAGCTCGCACATCTTCAGGATTGGATTTGGATGGCAAATGGCCGCAGAGCATAGACAGCACTGGGGACCCCGCGGTGGCTGTGGGCATTATTTGTTGAAGTGACAGGGCTATGATTATTTGGCCCACACTTGCTAAATAAGGCATTGACAACAACAATCCTTATTTCTAAAGAGTGTATTTAAGAGACTCGACTCAGAGAAAGAAAGCACACAACATCTGCCAACTTACGGCTAAGCCCCAAATTGAAAAGCAAATCCAAGATCCACTCCACTGACTCGTTGCACAGAAACCTAAACGTTATTCTAAAATATGGCTAAATACGGGAGATTCATGAGCAGCTCTGAGTCAGTGTGTTTATACTCCAGGACTTCTAATGGACATTCATCATTCTTGGCAGTCAGGGTGCTGGAATGGCAGCTAGTCAACTGCCAAATGCCATAGTGATTTTAAATTCCCTAGCCCTGCAGAGTGTACATCAATTGGGCAGAATACAACCCCTGCACTGCATTTTTCCAAGCACTGCAACATCATTGAGCCTAGAGAATTCAAAGCCTCCCATTGACATAAGTTTTTCAAGTTTGTCCATCAAGGCCGTATCCTCGGCAACTCTGTAGCTTCCACTCCGGCTCAGAGGCTGCAGCAAAGTGAGTGCTCACTGTCATGTGTGTTGAATAAGTGAACAAATAGTTCTGAAGATAAACAGACCAACTTATGCATTTCTGGGGCAGACTCACTCTAACTATGGCATGTATTATGATCATTTAATGAATGTTCTTTGATAGTTAAAATTGGAGAGTGGTACCCAATGCAGATAAGCTAAAGTCATGTAAAATCTTTTAAAATTCACATTTACATGTTTTCTGTTGATTTATGCACATGCTGGTGATTTTCAGTCACAGTATAACTTAAGATCTAAGCATTACTAATGCACTATCCCAGCAGCCATTCAGGACACTCGTTTGAATTAGGAAGTCCTTAAAAGGCTATGGAACAATTTAGAAAAGATGTCCCAAACCTCACTCAGAATTGTTCCCTCTTGCTTCGCACGTAATTCTAGCACACTTAGCTAGTGGGCCTCCGGGGCCACCCTAGGAGAGCAGAAGAAAATTAGAAGAGGGTGGAAAGGCCCCTGATTGGCTCAGGAGTGTGGTGATGCTGAGGGGCTGGAACTGGGGTCAAGTGATAGAGAAGGACACCTGATAAGGGATCTTGGGATCTCAGGTGAAGCTGGGAACGTGAGGAAGACAAAACAAAGAAATGCCGGACTTAGAATCCCATGTAGACTGAGGCTTGAGGCTGAAACACTGGACCAGGTGAGTCAAAGCCAGACAACAGGAAGGGAACAAAGCTCAAAAGGTAGAGTTCAGAATCTGAGAAGCAGAAACCAGGTGTGAGAAGGCTGCCGGTTCCCACCCAGCAGGCCCCCTTGCTCAAGCCAGGTGTCCAGGGCAGGGCAGCCTTGTGACTTTCACCCTCCCCCCCTCCCCCTTTCCCAGGAGGCAGGCGATTCCCCCTTCCTCCACCCCCTATTCTCTGCAGCTGGGTATGAGGCAGAACTAATGTGTAGGGAAATCATTCATTCAGTAAGTTGTAATTGTGTCCCTACCACGTGCCGGGTACAATGGAAGGAGCAGGGGACACATTAGTGAATAAAACGGATTCTGCCAGCATGGAACTCAGATTCTATAGCACAGAAACAAGGGTTGCAGATGACTCTGCAGCTTAATTCTACCAAGTCTCAGGGTCCTGTGGTCAGCCCTTCCTGGGGGGATGGGAAGTGGGTTTTAGCTACTGGTCTTTGGAGAAGTAAGAAGTGACAGACTGACTTTGAGGGTGTGGTAAAAACAACAGAAAAAGTAGCCCCCAAAGTCAAAGGTTTTAGCCTCAGATCACATGCAAGCAAGCAGGTACATAGACCCCAGCCCTTCTTGGAGAGCGCCATACCAGTGCCCAGAGCCATTACTAATTTTTATAAAGACCCTTGTAGACAAATTAAGTGTATGTCTAGGTCATTCTGGTTAAGGCAGCCAGGAAGTGTGCAGCATTTTACAATGTTTTCCACCCCCCATTTTTTTTTTTTTAATGGTGACTGTAGGGAAAAAAAAATCTCATTTATATGGAAAACTTACCTCCCCAAAGGAAGGCTTCGTTCACAGCTAAAGTTTCCTAACCCTGGATCCTTTAGGGGACTGCAAACAATATCTCAGACAGCCCATCATGTTCAGAAATCACTTTACAGTTTGCTACCAGGTGTCCAAACTCGTTTGAACTTTCAAATTAACCCACACAGTACGAAGCGGAGGGAGGGGCCAGGACGACTCTTCCCCTCCCGGACTGGCTTTGTCCATTTGTTTTGTTTTCGTTGCTGAGGTGTAGGGAGCTGCCGGGATTCCCTGGCGGGTTGCCGCGGAAACCGTCGGGCCCGGGAGCACAGTAGAAGGGGCTAATGCCAAGCGGCCGCCGGGCTGGTCGGAGCGCTACCGGCAACTGAGTCTGGGCGGGAGTGGGCGGGGTCCCCATAGGTGGGCGGGGCCAGGCGCGAGGGGTGGGGCCTGAGTGCGCCTGCGCAGTGGGCTCTACTCAGGGAGGCGGAGGCGAGGCGCCGAAGGAAAGATGGAAGACTACCAGGCTACCGAGGAGGTAACAGCTGGGTCGGCGACGGGTCGGGTGGAGGCCGGGAGTTCCGGGTGCGGGTGGGTGGCGGCAGCCAGGGGCTTGTGCGGGCACCCGGGCCGCGTCTAGACGTGGGCAGAGGCCGTCCCCGGCGCAGGCTGACGGCACCGGCGCCCTGCCGAGCGCTTCGCGGTGCCCCACCGCCGGGCCGGCTCAGGGCGTCGTCGCCCTGCCCGGGGCGGGGCTCGGGGGGCGGGGCGTGGAGGGGGCTCCGCAGCCGCGGGACGCCTTCCGCCGGCGGCGCCCCCGGGATCCCCCACGCCGCGCCGCTCGCCTCCCAGGCGCCCCCGGCCCGCCACGCCCCCGACCCCGAGAGAGCGCCGCCACTCGCTCCGTTTATTCCGTGATGCAGACCCCCGCCCGCGGGTGGGGAAGACTGAAGGCCGCCGCTTGTGTGTCGCTGATGCACTCAGGACTCCAGTGACCCGCACGTACACTCACATCTCTCAAGTCTCTTCAGTCAAGGATTGGATCCTCTGGCTGTGGGCAAAAAGCAGACGTGCCCAATAGGAGAACCTGCCTTTGTCTTCGTTTCCACACCTGTTCTTCCGTGCTGCGCGCGGCGCCCACCGAGGCCACCGTCGCTCCCGTTTCATTTGAGTTTGAGACGACAGTAAGATAGCTCCTATTTCGGGGGGGGGAGAAGAGTCATCTCTTACTGCCCCAACGAAGAAGCAGGGGAGCGCATACAGTTATTTACCAAGCAGAAGACATGGCTTTCCTTCAAGTTTACGAGCATTCAGGGAATATAGCTGATGGATGCGCCTCTTATAGAACAGCTGCCCAGTTTTCTTCTCGCTAAATAATTCTTGTTGAAATACAAATAAATGGAGTCCTATTTATTATGCAGCCTGTCAAAAATAACAGGTTATTTTACCATTTTTGAAATTTAGTCTAAGCAGGAATGTTTTGAGGGAAATACATACATACACACACACACACACACACACACACACACACACACACACACACACACACACACACACACACACACACACACATATATATGGCTTAAGGACTGATCTTAAGAGTTTCAGGTTTTATCTAATTTCCAAACTAGCACAAACTGTCTATGGTAGTGTCATCATCAGTGTCTGAATGCTGGCAGCGATCAAGTGAATAATTAGGAGAAGTCCTAGTCCAGGAGCAGGGAGCCAAGGAAGAACTTTTCCCTGCAAACTGTGCACTAATATAATGTTGGAAAATGGCTTGTATTATAGGAACATTGAGTAACTTTTAAGAAAGGAAATGGCAGTATAGAGGAAGTCCTTAATGCTGGCGTTTTAATGCTCTGCACTCTCATTCTGGCTGCCACCAAGGAGGCGGCTAAGGGACTTATTTCAGGCCTCAGCTGCATATCTGACAAATGAAAGGGCTCAACAGAGTGGTCCGTGTTTTACACAGATAAAGCCCTGGGAGGCTGAGACCATGACTCTCTTCTTTGTAGTAGGTCTGCTTTGGGCGTTTACTCATCCACTCCCCTCCTCCTAACAGCCTCTGCATATCCCCTAACTTCATGTAGATACCTGGATCTTTGTATTAATAACTCTGCTCTCCGTTCATTGTTCATCTTCCCTGTAGAAACTGAAACTGCCCAGTGGATTCTGTACAACTGCTGTACTTGCACGAAAAGTCCATTGAAATGTCCCTGACCCTTTTTCATATTTTAACCACATGGAAAGTTATACAGGGACTTTCCTGTATGGTTTAGGATTACTGAAGTCTCTTGGAAGGATCCTTTAAACTTCGAGCAATAATTTAATCTAGGATACTGCAGATTCTCATCACCTTGGTGGGTTGGCTGTGTCTCCCAGTATGACTTTGGAGTACAGCAGGCGGGCTTCAGGCAGTCAGCTCTCCGTCCTCCCGGGAGGAAAGGGGCATTGCTAGCACAGGGCCACAGTGGTCAGCAGCCCAGCAGGGAGGAAAACGCCCTGCCGAACTGAACTCTCTGCCTTTACTCCACCGGGATGCACACGGACTGAGGGCCTGGGGCTGCCCTCTGGAAAGCGTCTGCAAAGCTCAGGCAGTAAGGTTCCCAGGATTCAGAGGGAACCTTGTACCCATTCAGATGTACCATATGTAAAAAGAAAGAAAAAAGACGGCCATTTATATAAACTCCTGGCACTAGATTCCTGCTGACAGCCCACCTCCCAGCTCACCTCAACACACTGGCAGGGAATGGCTGTGCCAGCAGCTCGCTGTACGGTCCTGAAGTAGGACAGCAAATGAGAAAGAAAATAGTAAAATAGAAAATGGTAAATCTTACCACAAATAGTGGTTAAAAACAAACCCCCCAAACCAAAACGTCTTAAGTTTCAAGCCTCCTAACAAGTTTACATTAGGGAAAGAGTCAGTTAATTTATATAAAAGTCAAGTAACTCATTAAACTTCTATAGTAATGATCCTAGTGGCCAGCTGAAATGGATGGAGAAATTGAGTTCTAGTTTAAGGTGAAGTCAGTCTTTTGGGTCATGGCATGATTAAAACAAAAACAAACCGAAAAACCTTTAAATTGTATACATGTATCCTAAGTCTCCTGACAGCCTCTCACTAGCTCTGTGATCCTCAGAGAGCTACTTAATGTTTTCCTCAGTAAAATGAACAGCCTGGTTAGATTATTTCTAAGGTCTTCATTTCTAAATCATGTTCATTACCTAAATTTGCATTAATCAGTGCACTGGAAAAGGATCTTTTAAATCAATCAAACTTAATTAATTTTCTTCCTTACAGACTGTGTTTGTTGTCGATGAAGTGAGCAACATTGTAAAGGAGGTAAGAGGAGAGATACTCCCTTTTTCAATGTTTGATTAATGGCTCATATGAGTGAAAATAATGTGTTTTAAATACTGTCTTGGAATTGTTTCAACTCAGCCTGTGTGTTTTGGCATTTCAAATAACAGTTTTTACTTCAATGAATATCTAGATAAGAATTCTCCCATATTATGTAAATTATATATTTTAAATGAGACAGGACATTATACTAGCATTATTACTGAATGTTACTAAAGCTTGATTCTATAACCTTTTAGCATCAAACACTCATGGTAATAATCACACTGGAAAATGTAAACGTGCATTCCCTGTGTGGTAAGTGCCACGGTGTGTGGTGCTTTGAGGGATTAACCCACCTAGTGACTTCTGAGCTGGAATCTGAGAAAGTGGGAGGAGTGTTAACTCAGTGAAAAGAGGGGGACAAATATTCCAGGCAGTGGACAAGTGCAAAGGCCCTGTGGTAAGGAGTGTGCGTGGTGTTTGAGGGATTGGAGGGAGGTGGGTGTGGCTGGACTAGTGCTGAGCACTGGGGCAGCCTGGGGCAGGAAGGAGGCCAGAAACGATTTCCTAGTCAGTTTCCCTCCCTGGGTACACTGAGCACATAGTGAAGCCAGTGGCTAAAAGATGGTTATTAGATGATCTAAGTTTACCAATACCATTTGAGGTTATATATGTGATTTGGAATTGACTCCAATGCAAATTATTATTAATGCAAGTTGTTGACTAACGTCAGAGTGATGAAGAACCGCAACCTATTTTCGTGATCATTAAAAAGCAAAGTGATTTTGTGGCCGTATGTATTCTTCCTCATCAGGCATGATTTCCTACTTGTTTTCAGGATCTATAACAGTTTGCTTGTCATTGTTTTTCTTTCTTTTTTTTAAATTTACTCATTTAAAAAATGTTTTACGTTTGGCTGCGTTGGGTCTTCATTGCTGCGCACTGGCTTTTCTCTAGTTGCGGCGAGTGGGGGCTACTGTTTGTTGCGGTGCGCGGGCTTCTCATTGTGGTGGCTTCTCTGTTGTGGAGCACGGGCTCTAGGCACGCGGGCTTCAGTAGTTGTGGCACGTGGGCTTCAGTAGTTGTGGCACGTGGGTTGAGTAGATGCACGGACTTCAGTAGTTGTGGCTCACGGGCTTAGTTGCTCCACAGCATGTGGGATCTTCCCAGACCGGGGCTCAAACTCGTGTCCCCTGCATTGGCAGGTGGATTCTTAACCGCTGCGCCACCAGGGAAGCCCTTGTCGTTTTTCGAAATACAGTGTTTCTTAGGAACATGGTAGGGAGCGGGAAGATGGGTGAATTTCACTGGAACTCAGAAATGGAGTTGGCTTGTCATGAAGCCTCCTTGGGCCTCGCTTGTTTTCTTCACTGTCTTTGACTTGGTTCCCAGGCAGCAAGTACCATTGCAAGTAGACCTTCCCAGTCTCTGGAAGCATAAAGTTACAGTGTGGTGTTACTTTCACATTGGCCTCTACAGATTTTTTTGCCTCTAGGCAATAGGTTAATTCTGTACTCGAGCTATTTTAAGTATTGGGTAGTAGTAAATTTGGATGGGTCCAGAATTAGCAGAGGGTTTTCCTCCCTCCCTGAAAAACAGTGAATTCCGAAGCATGTGTGGAGAGACTTGCCAGAGTGAGAGGTTTAGCTTGAGTGCAGCCCCTACTTCTTTGAGGACACCCAGAGCTATTAATACCCTGGTCCCAGGTTTAGCTCTGAGCTGGGGAGGGAGCAGGACTCGGCCGAGGGTGCGGAAGAGCTGTGACAGTTTTTGGGGGGGGGGGCAGACCGCTCACAGTCCCAGGAGGACTAGGAATTTCCACAGCTAGAAATATGGCATGACTGTAGGTAGCTTTTGTTCCTCAAAACCAAGGTCTCTGGGCTAGGCCCCAGGCAGTAGACCCCAGTCTGTCACCATTGTATACAACTCAGGGACTTTTTCTCTCCACGTCTGAGGACAGAACTTAGCCCTCACTGAATGTTATTATTTTAGGTCATAAGTGTCATAAAAACTCAGTTTTCTGGTTGCCAGAACAAGTTAGAAAAGGAGTAGAAAAGAAAGCTGCTTAGAAGCAGGCACACAGGCACCAGCATCAAAGGCCCAGAAAACCGTAAAATGGGACCAGCCTCGTTAGCAGCTGGACCAAGAGTTGGGGCCAGCGGCCGTGTGTGTCCCTGAGCACCCTCTGAAGCACGCAGCGTGAACCCGAATACAGCACAGAGAAGGAGACAAGGCATTTCATAATGAAGAAAAAATTCATCACAAGCTAAGTTTTGGAATAGATAGAGTTCTTTAGTTTTCTGAAAAGTGTACTTCCGTGGTAACATATTCCCAGAAGATGCTGGGTAAAGGAAGTATTTGTAAATATCAATACATGATTATTTGGATAGGTTTGTACATTGTCAGTTGTACAACCGACAGAAGATTCCTCTATCTCTAGTGTACTTTTAAGAAAGAAATAGGCAAAGGAAGATATTTTCTAGCCTCAGTAGGAAGAAAATGTGTTGCTTATCTCCAGACAGTAATCACAAGAGCAAACATTAAATTCAGTCAAAATGTTTAAAAAACTTGACAGATCAGATGCTATATAATTACTTTTTAAAAAAAATTTATTCATTTGGCTGCACTGGGTCTTAGTTCCAGCATGCAGGATCTTCGTTGTGGCATGCGGACTCTTAAGTTGGTGGCGTGCGGGATCTAGTTACCTGAGCAGGGATCGAACCCAGGCCCCCCGCATTGGGAACGCAGAGTGTTAGCCACTGGACCACCAGGGAAGTCCCATATAATTACATATTTTTAAAAAATGAATATAAAGCATTCAGATGAAATACAACACTGTTAGAACAAAAGGTACATTTGCAAATGAGTCCTCATGGTTACAAATAAGCTTATTTACACTTTATGCAAATTGTATCTCGGCACTTCTTAGGGTGCAGTACTAACTGTGCTGACCTCAGGAGTGGCTGGAAGGAGTTTGGTGTGTTCTGCTAACAGTGACCAGCTGTGCTCTGTCTTCCAGGCCATAGAAAGTGCCATCGGTGGCAACGCCTATCAGCACAGCAAAGTGAATCAGTGGACCACAAACGTAGTGGAGCAAACCTTAAGCCAACTCACCAAGCTGGGGAAACCATTTAAATACATTGGTAATGAATTTTTGCCTCTTGCTTTTATTGGTGGTGGTTCTTTAAATACTGATCAGAGGCGAGTCTGTGTCAGGAGAGCAGCGTGGCCTGAGCTCAGAGGAGGTTCCTGGTAGGAGCAGGTCACTCGGCTTGTGCATGTTACCACCCACCTGGCCTGTGGGGCTGCGAGGACGCAGGGACGTACGAGCATGTCCGATCTGATGCTTTTAGAACAAGCCTGTGGTGATCTGCTGATGTCCCAGGACCAGGCACTCTACCCCTAGAATTTGTATCATGGACATCAGCCACGCGATCTGTCTATCTATCTATCTATGCTGAAAGTGGACAAAAAGGAATTTGTGTTGCCAAGTATATTTCTCTGATAAACGTCTGTTTTTATTGAAGTGACCTGTGTAATCATGCAGAAGAATGGAGCGGGACTGCACACGGCAAGTTCCTGCTTCTGGGACAGCTCTACTGACGGTACGGTTTTCATTCCTTCCGTGAAGCCTTGTCACGGGCACTTCCCTGAAGGCTCTGCAGTGCCTGGACCCTGCTGAGATCCAGATTATTCAAAGCGTTGTACGAAATATGTGCTTGGATGTTTCCTATCTTTGAATGCATGTTGATTAGAGTCACCTCACCTTTTAAAACGCTTTATAGAAAAGAGACCGGCCAGCCTTCTTTTTTGGCCACAGAGAATTATTAAGTACATGATCGTGAGAACTCGGAAGGCCCCCGTTCTTCCCCGTTTTCTGTCCTAACCTGCCTCCTTCCTCCCGCAGGGAGCTGCACTGTGCGATGGGAGAACAAGACCATGTACTGCATTGTCAGCACCTTCGGACTGTCCATTTGACCGCCCTGTCCAGCCTGTGGTCTTTCTCCTTTTGTCCCAACATTTCTCTTCCGTCTTCTAACCACCAGCCATCTAGTCAGTGATCACCTGTCTCACTCTCTTTGTGTTTTTGCGGCGCTCTCAAAATGTAGAGAAAAAAACCAAATAACCACACTGTTCTGTGACCTGCACACCCTAAATCAGAGGAATCATCACCGAAGGTAGTCAGGAGCCTGTCCTGCCACTTGTCTTAACTTCGAATGTTTCTTTTCAAAGGTGCTAAAAGCCGAAATCTGCTAGTGTGAAGCTTTCTCTACTCTCTGAAATGATTCAAATACACTAATTTTCCATACTTTGTACTCTTGTTAGAATAATAAATTATTCCAATTTAAAGTGTGTGTTTTCTTCATAGTCTAAATAGTATCACAGAGGAATTCTCCATATTTAGTTAGTGGCTTTAGAATCTATAAAACTGTAAAAAACAGAAGAAGTTGCAGTTCAGCTTTGATCCTCTCCAGTACAGCAATTTGCCGATTCACCCGTGGGACCAAGATCTTGACTGCTTTGCTGTGTTCTGGTTGGAATTCTACCCTTGGGCATCACATCCTCCCCTCAAGGTCTTCTCTCCTGGAGCTTAAGGGGTGGCAAGTGGGCAAGCTGGTCTCTTCCGGTAGCTGCAGAGCTCTGACTCACACTGTCGGCCCAAATCTGCAACACTACAGCCTCTACTCCTGTGTTCTCTTCTTTTTCAGTAGCAATCACAACAGAAATGCTTTAGTACCTTATGGCTTACACAGTGCTTTCACAATTATTCATTTTGTGTCCACAATAGTTAGACCATTATTTATGAATCAGAAAAGGTGTCTGGAGGTTTTCTGACTGATTTAAAGTCATATCCAAGTAAGTGGGGAGGTGGGCCCCAAACCCGGTGAACCTCACCTTCAGGGCTCGTGCCTGGGCCACGTTAGCATTGCAATAAAGACAGACACACCGCCGCGTCCACCTGCTGAAATGAAAAAAACCCTGTTCTTGTCCCTAAAGCACCAATGCCTGAATGATGGAGTTCACTCCACTCCACATGCAAAGAACAAACAAATCAATGTGCATAAGTAGGGATCAAATATTAAAAATTTATTAGCATCTACCAGAAAGGTAGTCTCTTAGTAAAAGGTGAAAGATTTATACGATCTGAAGAGAAACCAGAGTATATATAGCAAGGGAGTCTCTTAATGAAGCCATTCCCGAAGTGTGAATTTGCCACAAATAAACATTCATTCACTTTGACTGACTACACTGATGATTCTGTGATCAAGCACTGCTGCGCTCGCTGGCACAGCTCCAGGGTCTAAGACATAGCTTTATCTTTCCTTTTGAGCTTAAGGTTTAGAGTTGTTTTATTTTACAAATATTTAGTCTCTTTGTAAAAAGGCAGTTTTCAGTAGCAGAAAATCCTGTGTTTCACAGTCTGGTATTATAGTTCCCAGTATACCTAAAACACGTCAAATCAAGATAAACAGGGTAACAAGATGTCACAGACTAAAAGCAACTCCCCTTTGGCCTGCGGAAAAGATTTGTACCTCTTGTTTTTCAAAAGCCTAACCTCTAAGGCAACTGGTTTTTAAAACCCTCAAAATACATAAATGTACTTGTGTTCTAAGTCTAGTCTTCACTAGAGGTCCCTTTTAATCATCCCTTCTATGAGCCTCTGTGTTTTTCCCTGTGAAAAGGATTCCAGGAAATAAGTTACTGACCACATTATAATCTACTGAACGTAACTGTACCTTCAGTAAATAGCTCATGGAATTCTTGAGGCTGGTGATGTCTGTCTTGTAACCAGACCATTTAATGGGTTGGGTTTACATAATGCATCTAAACTTTTATTGCAATCTGTAATTATGTACAGGAACAATCTTACAAACCTTGAATATATTTTATATATCCTCTTCTTTAGCCTTTCAAATGGGGCTTAAGAGAGAGAAAACTGCATCACTGCACTGCTTTAATGATTTAATAATAAATCAAGCAGACCTTTATCCACATGGATAATGAAGCTCTCCCTAGGGAAACTGTGAAATGGCTATGGTCATCTTCCAGGTTCCCCTAGACTGGACCAGTATAAAAAATTATCCCAGATATGATGTTATTCAAGCCGTTACCATGGAAGAACGAAAGTCAGCCCTTTATAATTTAAGTTTGCAAAACTTTGATACCCTCCAAGACCAAAAAATAATCATAGTAATTTTCTTGCTGCTGTCTAAAGTTTCTGGCAGACTTTAGTGTTTTAACCTGATACCTATGGCACATAGAATACACGCATTTATGCTATACATTTTAAGCAAATTTTTACATGTAAGATGTAATATGTTGACATATATGATACGAGAGAAGAAAAACTGAATGACTTAATAACCATTTCCCTCCTCGTTTCCAACTTAGTTACAAAAGGTAAATAAATACTCCCATATTTTTCATTTCACTTGATTTGATGCCAATAAGAATCAAAGGATGAAGATATCAGTCATCAGTTAACAATTACACTATAGGGTAAGTTTTAAAATGTACCTAATGTGTACAGCTAAGTGCCTCAAATACTTTACATTTACTGATAAGTAACAGCATTCCAAATTATGGACAATTATTTTATAATGATTAAAACTTGTAAACTATATCATACGAGGATACATTAATCAGCACAAGTAAGTTTTCATCAATTTATGTAAAATTACTTAGTAGAAGTTGTAAAATTTGGTAACAGAAAATTTCTTCAATACCTCTGAATACATAGAATCAAAAAAAGTAGTCACGTCATTGCAGCAAATGTAAAAACCATGTAAACTTGAATTACCCTTGCAGTAATACAACTTTTAATTCAGACTTTCTTATTTACAAGGTTTTAAAAACAAATATAAATGGTGTTTATATTTTAAATATGTGCACCTCTATATTAAAGGTGCATTATCATTAAAGTTTAAATTAAAAAGAAAGATATGAAGTCATAATGAATAGTCTCTCATGAACCTCTCTAAGGTCCCAGCACTACCTAAAGTGGAATATACCTTTTAGCTCTGAATGGTAATTGGAGAGTTAATGTATACATGAAGAAAGTGCAGGGGCTGTTTGCAGAGCAGAACAGTCACGTCCCATACCTCTGTGCTCTGCTGAGATGGCATCAATCAGGATGTCTGCAATGATCACAGGTAAACCATTCAAGAGAGAGATTAGTATGCATGCCAAAGGAAAAGCAAAGGAGCTATCTCTACCTCCTATAATTAGTCTTTGACAAAAAGGAACTGGAAATCTCCAGGGCCTTCTACGATGCCACAGATTCAGCCGCCCCAGACGGCTCTTACACAGAGCAATTCATCTGTTGACCTGACGACCGTGTGAGACACACAGGGCCAGAACGATTCCCAACAAGTTACCTTCTCCCCAGAGATGTTCTTCCGTAAGCCGTCTAAAATGTTTTACCTCCTTTCATCTGGTGTCCAGATGTGAAGCTGAAGAACTTTTTGGCAATAACGAATCTGCAGTAGAGTACACCAATCACTTGTTTAACTTTTATTAAAAAAACAAAACAAAACAAACAGAGCTCTACAAGGTATCATCTTTAACAGAGTTGCAGAAACTCCTGCTTACTGGAATTGTAATGGATACCCGCCTCCCCACGAATATGAATGATGTCTCTATGCACAGGGACATCATTCGTCTTCATTATGTAACGCTCACACGCATTACTCACGTGTGCACACAGGCCCTTAGAAAACTGGCAACAAGACCCTTCCTGTGGGAGCTGACAACCTGTCAATCATCTTACCCTTTCTTTACAAGCCTTCTCAGACGCTCCTCAGAACTCCAAGACACCAGCTCTGCTTTGGTGGCAGCGAAGGGCTAGGACCTGCCCACCCTCCTCCCTTTCCCCAAAGAGCCATTACATACGTACACATCGCACACAGCAAGCGACACAAGTTACCCCTCGCTTGAGATGCGTGATCATCCAGAGCACAGGTCACTCGGTGGGGAAGCGCTGCCCTCATGGGGCAGCCACAGAAACAGGCTTCCCTTTGGGTTTCAAGGGTCAAAAGTTGGTACCACGGGGCAGGGAAGAAAGGAAGGGAGCAGAGGACACCACCGTGCTGTGGACCTGATTCATAAGGGCCTTCCAGGAACGTGAAATTAGTAAAAATGTTTTTAAGTACATAATTCTCTCTACAAAAAACAGCAGTAATTTCCTTCTCACCACTGAAAACAGCTATATCTCATATGAAATCTTTGAAAAATGATCTGGCTGTTTAAACTTTTTGCCAGTGCTTCTCTTCCCAAACAAACGCAGTCAGTCTTAACGGTAAGTCTGGCCCAAGGTTTAAATTTGTCCTCAGTTTTGGTTTTCCTTTCAAAAATATGTAAACAAATAAGGATCAGGAAATCTCTGCTTGTAAGAGAGGTCTGCGTTCAGGCGGGTACAGGGCAGGCCGGGAAGCAGGCATGGGGGCTCAGTCACTCTCGGAGCCCTCCTGGTACTGGGCCCGGATGGCCTGGCCGTTCTGCAGGGGCATCTCTTCATAGTCACTCCTGTCACAAAAGAGACCTCTGACACCGTTCGGCTCTTGACAGCACTGGATCTACGCTCCTCTCCACGCTGACCCGCCGTCCTCACACGAGCCCGTGTCCTCGCCTCGCTCTCTCCACTTGTCACCGACTCCCGCTCCTCCAGCCCCACCAGCCCCACCCATCACCAGGGTGTCTCTTCTTCCAGAAAGAACTGCTCTTCCCGCGGTCACCACTCACTCAGGTGTCCAGCAGGAAGGGACACTACCCACCCAGGCCTGAGGAACGCGACCACCGAAAACCAGGGGATCACGCGACTCTCCAGTCGCCTGGGAACGGGCTGCGCGCTCGCCTCGGGGCGGCCTTCGGCGCCATGGGGACTCACTCACCCGTAAATCACGTCGTCGTCCGAGTCGTTGAGCATGGAGAAGGCGGGATTGTCCTTCAGCTGGGACTCTGAAAACCACAAGCATTTTAAGGTCACGAGCGCAGGGAGGCGGCATGCTGTTCTAGAAGAAGGGCGGGAGTCAGAGCGAGCTGGATTCCAAGCCCCGCGTCCCCGTTTCCCGCCCGCGTGACCGGCGGGTCGTTCTGTCCCCCGGGGGCCGCCCGGAGCAGCCGGCGGGCGGGCTCCCCGCGCCCCAGGCTCCCGCACCTCCTCACCGGGAGCAGGGCCGGGAGACCTGGTCTGCCCGCCGCACCCGCCCGGCCCGGGCCTGAGCACGGCCGCTGGTCCGCAGCCCGTCACCCGTCACCTCCGCGCGGACCCTCTGTGCACGTGCCGAGAGCCCCCTCCAGGGACCGCCGGGCCGCACGCCGCCGCCCGGCTCCAGGGAGCCCTCACCCTTCTCACGCCGGGGCGAGAGGGCTGCTTTGGTTTGGTTCTTTGGGGAGGTGGGGCGGGGTGCACGTCTGGCTCTCTTTTGATGGGCACGGCACTCATTTCCAGCAGACTTTATTTCGCGGGCCTGACGGACACGCTCGTGTCCGGACCCGCGGACACACTCCGCTCCTGCATCTGGGGCTGTAAGGCCGCAGCACCTGCTGGGCTCCACCTGCGGCTCGGGGCTCCCTATCCGAGCCCGCCTGGTCTCCCCGCTAAAGAGGGGGCCGCGGAGGCGGGGCCGGAGCCGCTGCCCAAGCTCCCTGCTCGCGGCCCTGGCCGCTGGCTTACCGTACAGGGCGTTCTTCGAGGGCGAATACACAAAGGCCAGAGTGTAGAGGTAAAAGTTCAACAAGCCGTAGAAAGATAAGAACTCAGCTGGTGACACCGGTCAAGGGAAGCAGCAGAGCTGGGACACCGTCTACCTGGACACGGCGGCCGGCCCCTCCCCCAACCGTCAGTGACCAATGAGCAGCAGCCAGGAGCCCGCGGGCCACGCCCAGACACCAGGGCAGCACAGGGCAGGCCCACGGCCGGAGGCTACAACGACCTTCCAGGGGCACCCGGAAACCACAGGTGAGCCGCGCCCTCCCCTCTCCACGGAAGCCTCTGGAGGTGGCAGGACCTGATGGGAGCAAGTCACACGCAAAGGGCAGGAAGGCCACATAAACACGGGTGAGTCAAGAATAAAAGGAAGAACTGGAACCAGACTCTCAAACTAGTCCTTCTTAATCTTTTCTGGATTACATACCCCTTTGAGAATCTGATCAAAGCTTTGGGTGAAATTCAGTCTCAAAAATGTGAAAGATCACGCATTGATTCGAAGGATGTAAGTAAGAGAAGAGGCCCCACGGAAAGAAGCCAAGACGTGAGGGATGAACCCCAAGGATTCCCCTGATGGACGCCATCACTGAAAGCGGGAGTGGGAGGCACACACTTGACCCGATTATGCATCCAAAAGAGGAGTTTACTGCCAAGGCAACGGGGCCTCAGGGAACCGAAGGAGGTGCCGCTGTTCACAAGCCCTCCCCGGAGACGCAGGCGTCAGCTGCAGCCGGACACATCTGGGAGTCGGTAAGGGATGCCATCTGGGGAGAGAGGACCCTCGAATCAGGCCTCGGCCTCTCCCCAGTGCCCTGCAGGGAGAGGTGGGCAGCCCTGGCCTGACCCGAGGCTTGGATGGCGAGCGGACCCGTTCCAGTCCCTGCCCCACAGAGAGGAGAGTGGGCCGTGGGGGGCGGGGGGCAGGCGCTGGGGCCCCTGGGCCTCTCATTCACAGGGACAGGGGTGAGGCGCCCAGGGCCTGCAACGCTACCCACTCCCCCGCGGTGTGTGCCTGACACCTGACGTCTTCCCACGAAAGGATATAATTCTGGTAGTGAGTTGACAGTTCAGCTACAAAATTGTCCTGTAATACTTGCGCTCCGAACCTCAAATAAAGGATGACGATGCTGAAAAAGAAGGGGGTGGACAATACATAAAAACGTACCAAGAAACAGCGCTAGCTTCATATAACTTGCCACGTTCACTGTCTAGTCATGACTTTATCTGCATGGAGACTCGTACACGTGCACACAGCGCCTCCACTGGGCTCCTGGTCGCAGATCCAGGGACAAGGTCAGCGGGTGCCGACACAGACCTTGTTACAGCCTCGAATCCAGGCCCCCGGGCACGGGCTCCTCCTCTTCTCTTACTCAGTTTGTGCCTTTTGGACCATCTCCCCCAACAGGCCACCAGCCCCCGGGGGACAGCCTGCCCCTCCTTGTCCTCTCCCCCCCCCCACCCCGGGCAGTGGTTCACATACCTGTCTGACACCTGCCCACCAACGCACGTGCCGACAGAGGGCTCCGGTACTGGGGAGCCCGCTTCCCCTCCCTGGGGTCCAATCTCCACTCCAGCCAGACAGACCGTTTAATAAAATGTGAACCAGGTCCCTTCACCTCCTGGCTTAAAACCTTGCGAAGGGTTCCCACCACTGAGAACGGAACCGAGACTCCTCACCTCGGCCTGCGAGGCGACCTGACCTCTGGGCGGCCACCCTCCCTCACGGCCTCACACTCTGCGACGTCGCTGTCCCTGAGCCCAGGCTTCAGGGCCCTACTTCAGGCCCCAGGCCCCCTGCTCAGAGAGCCGTCCCCCACGAGCCCCATTAAAGCAGCCATGGCCCTCCTGCCGTCGTCCACCCTCTGCTTTCATTACGGCGTTTAGGCTATTTTTAAATTTTTTATCACTGCCCTCCCGCACTGGACTATAAATGCCATGACAGGAAGGAACCTGTCTGCCCAGCTACCAGAGGAGGCACTTCCTGGGTATCTGCTGCACGCATGAATCCCCCCGAAACTTAGACGAAGAAAGATCACGAAAGCATAACAGCTTCTAGACAGACGTAGAGAGGTCACTACAAGGAGACAGCAGCTCCCAGCCCGTGGACTGGGGCAGCCTGAGGGCGAGGCTGTGTGAGGGGATGGGAGGGGTGTTTATGTGTAAAAAAGGAGGTGAGGGTGTGCATGTGAGGCTGGACCAAGGGCTGAAGAGAGACTGAGTAACAACACGTGAACCTCCGTTTTCAGGTGAATTGAGATGCTGAATAAAACCAAGCTCATTTTGAAGACCAGGCCAAGTTCACACGCTTTGGTGAGGGATGAACACAACTGCTGCAGGGGCGGGTGAGCGAACCCAGACGCCTCCCGGATCGCCCGTCCGACAAGGCCGGGGCCCCGGCGCGGCGGTGGAAAGCCAGCCACTCGGAGCCCGGAACGGCTCCCCCCAGGGAAAGGGCTGACGGCCACTTATTCGCCATCCAAACAACCGAGAAAGAAAGGCGGATAACTAGATGTTATTCCCCTACGGGATTCTGATTTCAGGAGAGAGCGACAAAGCAAAAACAAGCAAGCAATTATCTGGAATTCATTCAAAGATCCGGCTCTCTGCGCGCCCTCAGGCCGGCCCGCGAACCCAGCAGAGGCCTCGGCACCTGCTCTGCTGCGTGGCCTCTCCTGCCCGCTTCCCTCGGGCAGCAGCGCGTGTGCTTCAGTGATGCCCGCTTACAGTCCTGTCCTTGGGGCAGCAAAAGGACCCCAGGCGCCAGGCATGTCACCCAGGATTCTAACTCTCTGACTTGTCTCTACTGCGTCTGCTGCCTTCCAGGGCACGTGTCAGGGCAAGGGGGGAACTGGAGCAGCGCTGGGCCGCGGGCCTTCGCCAAGCTCTTCTCTCCCCTGGCCGTGAACAACAGAACACGCTCCCTCGGCCACCACACGCTCAGGGCCCTGCCGGGGGAGGAGGCCTCAGACCAGTGGATACAGCTGGCTAGAAGCACCCTAAAATTAACCCCATAAAACGGGAGAAAAGATATTCATGACAGTGAAATAAAAACTCACAGTTTGCTTCTTTTAAGAAATTAAGTCTTCTTACCTAATGATAAGCACTACAAAAGTCAATGCTGTCAAAAATTTCAACCTGAGATCTGAAAAAGAAGTAAATACTCCCATTAAATCACCAAATTGGAATTAAATTCCACTAATCCCAGAGATCTTAAAAATAAAGACAAAAATAAAGCCAAACCTTCTGAACAAAACCCCTCTTCCCTCTGGACTTTAAACCTGTTAGTACCTGAAGCCCAGGAGAAATGCTGTCTCACCTCCCCCGAGGCCAGGAGGGTCTCCAGCAAGGCTGTGGCCACTATTATTTGCTTGTGACAGACTGGGGGAAAGGATCCTATGACATCAGGTGACTCGTCCCGATTCAAGGACAAGGAAAACCACCCCTGCCGCTTTGTAAGGTGCGATTCCAGAAGGATCCAGGCAGCTCCAACAGCCACACAGACACCTGGGGCCCCAGCTGGCTTCCACCCCACAGGCCTCCCTCCAGCGTTGGCCCGAAGGACTGTCCAAATGGCCCAGAGTCACCCCTGCAGCCCTGGGCTCCCTGGGGCTGAAGGCGCTGCTCCAGCCGCTGGGTCTGCCCTCCGGGTCAGGCCGTCGTCCCCCGCAGCCCGTGCCAATGCGGGCAGCCCTGCACCAGGGGGGTCTGAGACCAGAGCTTACCTACATAAGGCATGTGACGCAGCTCGGAGCAGGCCCGCACGATCAGGAACAAAAGGTATAGGATGTACGTGGCGGCCACCACCATGAAGAAAACCTTCATTCCCTGGAGCGAAACCAGACGGGCGCTTGAATGACAACAGGGTCTCAGCGTTGCTTCTCCCTCCGGTAACATAAGCAAGACAGCCAGAGCTTTCTAAGAGGGACCCGGAGCCCCGAAGGTCACAGCCTAGAGCGGCGCACAAGAACACGCGGCTGCCGCTCTGAGTCTCCTCATCCCGGCTCCCCCTCTCTGCGAGCACAGGCGGCCAGCTCACCCCAGGGGGACACCCCGGGCCCTGCTCAGCGGACGAGCAGACGCCTCCGTGACACACGGAAAGCTCTGAGCATGGGGCCTGCAACGTAGGAGGTGCTCAATAAATGGCAGTGGCTCCTACTTGTCTCTCCCTGGGGTGAGGGCCTGGCTCCCTGCCGTGCTTAGGAAGACAGTGCTATGTGTCCAAGAAAGCATCCAGGCCTGGCTCTCAATTCTTCTGGACCTTGGTTTTCTTTTCTGTGAAATGAGGGGTTGAACTAGATCACCTAGAAGACAGTGTGTCTAAACCACACGTGAACTTTCTATGGACTTCCCCACATAACCAGTTGGCAAGCTTGTATCCACAGCACAACTTAAGTTACAAAATTCAGCGACTTTTTAAGACAGCAGTCAAAAAAAAAAAAATTCCTCTGGCTTCATTAACAATCCTTACCTGAAAATTTCCTGTGTCAACTCGATACTGGTACATTGGATCATGTAATTCATTAATTCTAGAAATATGATGTTATAAAAAAAACAAACAGATTAATAACTAGTTTACTTTTTATTTTATACTTTCTCTCACTTGGCCTTTTAAAAAACTTATTAACATAAACTACTTGCTGACCAACAGTAAAAGATTTTTAAAAAGTAATCCTCAATTTATGAGAACTCCCGAATTACCTAGTGGACACGCGCACCGCACCACTGAACTCACTGCCCGCAGTCCTGAGTGTTGTGAAGCACAGTGTTTATCATGAAGAAAATCCCCACCCTACTTCCCCTTCCATTTTAAGAGCTGTTTTCCAGGCACCTTTTCGACGGGCACGTATGGGCACCAGGAAATGGATGAGCACACAAAGGAAGCAACAGAAGTAAACACAAACTTCTCTGAAGAGCATTTCAAAATGACACTGCGCTGCTGAGACGACAGGCGCGTGCGAAGAGGGAGGTGGAGGCGTGAGCTGAGCCCTGTCATTCCTGTGCCAGGTGCCAGCATCATACCCCTGCGATGGGGCTCGTTTCTGCGGAAAATCCTCCTCGGGGGAATCAGGTTGTTGCTACGTTAGGCTTCTGCGGCGGTGCCATTTTACAGACGGACGAAAAATACTAAAGATCAACCCTGGGAGCTGGTATAAGGATGGGAAGGTTTAAAGACACAAGCCAAAGGAGACACTCAAAATATCTGGGGTCAGTGGCGAACCAGGAGCCGACCTGAGCGTCATTCCTACAAGTGAAGTCTCTGCCTCTCCGAAGGAGGGATCTGAGAAGACGTGGCCTTTCTCGTTTTCCACCTTAGACTAGAAGAATCGTGTACATCTCTGCATGCCATGCAAGCAGAAATGAACCCTCAGTTTAAGTCACACTACCAAGTCATGAAACACTGGGTGACAGATTCCCTTCTGGATGAGTTCACAAAACACGGTCAACTTTGGGCCCGTCCGCCTCGTTAAATGCTTCCCAAGACCGAAGTCTCACACACAATAAAATTACTCACGTCTGCCATATTCCGAGGGTAACACAGGCCAACCACAATAATCCAACGATGAAGAATTTGGGCAAATAGAAAGTCAAGCACTTCCTTTCTCCCTTTAAAAAAAAGAAATAGAGAAGTTAGTAATTCTAGCAAACCATTACCCCCTCACAGACCACAACGGATCACAGACACTCCATTTCCGCACGGCACGCCCTCTTCCGCTGACTGTGAGGCTGGAGACAGGTCCCCAAGGACAAGCTCACCCTACGGATTGTCACCAGAATCTGGAGCGGAAGGACTGAGTCCCCTGCCGCCCCCCCCACCCCGGCAGTGCTGACGGCTCACCTGCACACGGACCCCGTGGTACACGCACAGCCAGAAGAGCAGCAGGGCGCACAGGAACACAGACTGGAAGAGGTCGTCCAGCATCCCCGGGAACCAGCTGTTCACCAGGAAGGAGAGGGGGAAGAACGGGTCTGGAAGGCAAAAGGCAGACAGGCCTGCGGAAGGCAGACTTGCCAGCACCCGGCAGGGCACCCCGTCCCCCTGTGAGGGCAGAACTCGTGATCACTTTCCCCCCGGCCAGAGCCACGGGGAAGGTAGTGAACTAAGGGCTGTCTTGTTTTTCAAAAACACCGAAAAGCCGAAGGACGGATCGCTCCAGGAATGCGTGCCGAGTGCCTGCCGCCCGCTCCTGCCGGCAGCGCCTCCCGCGGGCCCGGCAGCCCCAGCGCCGCGGCTCTGGAAGCAGACGCTTTCTGGAGCAGGGCGCGAGGGGCAGCCCGCGCTGCTGCCGCCCTCAGCACAGTCCCAAGATGGGGTCTGCGGCCCTTCGGGCTTTAACCTCCAGGCAGCGGGAAAGCCGCGGGCACCCGCCGCATCCGGGAGCAACGTCCCTCGGGCCGCACGGCCGCTACCACCTGTTCCTTCAGGGGCCCCCAGGCCACCTCCAGGACGCCTTTCAGCTTTCAACGTTAAAGGGGAAAGGGCCAAAGTAAAGATGGCACCTACCGTTGTAAAGTAGCAGCAGAGGCAGGAGAATGGACATCCACTTCTGCTCGATGCCCCAGTCTCGCATGGAAAACTTCCGGAGGGAGTGAGCAAACAGGCACTGCGTACCAGACCAGGCCCCCGGTCACCGTCTTTGCCCGCCCCGCCGAGCATCACCTTACGTCTGTCTTCCTAAATCAAAGGTCTCAGGGCCAGCCAAGACCTGATGAGCCAAGCCCTTGCTGAACCGACCCTGAGACCATCGGTGACAACTGGGAGAAGACGGTGAATTGCTGCAAAGGAGCCTCGATAAGACGGTCACGGCTGTTCTCACAGGGGCAGGAGGCGATGAGGAATATAATGGCCATAGCCCCCCCCCCTCCGGCACCCCGGCCTCCTCCTGGGCAGGCTGTTTCTACCAGGCCGGCTCCCACTGAGCCGCAGGGAAGGATCTCTCCGGGCACAGGCCACGTGCTACCAGAGGTGCGACTTTCACAGATGACACCAGCTTCTAGGGAGGCATCAGGGCTCCCAGAGGAAAAGCCAAGGAATGAGGCTTATATATAACCATGGTCAGAAGACGTGCTTCTTTTCAAACACCTCCCTGAAGGGGCAGTGGCCCATGGGAGAGGTTTCTTTAAACTCTAAAACATCATACAATTTGTGATTTTTAAGCCTGGAGTCGTTTTTTTTGTTTGTTTGTTTTTTTTTTTTTCTGCAGTCTAACATAAGCCAATAATTTCCTAAGCAATTTGGACTTTCTGGGCTGATGGACCATTTCCCCCAGTCTATCTGTCAGAATCAGGCCCATTTCTCTTGTTTGAGAACGTGGGGCCCTGGGTACCAGTTCCCTGGGCACCAGAGTACAGCAGCAGAATCCCAGGCAAGAGAACTCCTTCAAGGAACAGCAAGGATTTCTGCCCAAATATAAACAGCAGTTTTCCGCTTTCCTGTAGTGAGTTCACCAGGCCCTGGCCATCCCAGCTCTCAGGGCACTCTGTGGCCACGTCCCGCCTACCAGCCACACCCAGGTCACCACCCTCTGGCACTTTCCTCAAACGTCCCCTGTGAGCCCGTGTCCTTCTGTATACAGTTAGTCTGCGAAGCAACAAGTTCCTCGGGTGGCAACTGGAGTGGCCACCACTGCTAAGAACGGACGTCCTAAACATCACACCCTCCGCGTCAGCACAGGGCAGGCAGCTGACGGGGGCAGGATACCCTCCAGGCGCACTTCCTTTTCCTCCAATTTATAACTTCCCACCTTCACTGGCCGGGCCTCTGTGGGGACTGCCTGTACTCTGTGGGTTATCACCCCCCAAAGACAAGGTGCACCAGTGGACAGAGACCTCGGATCCCAAATGAGTCGAAAGCCTACACGTGCAAAGCCCCTCATCTGCACTCTCCTGAAAAAGCCCAAAGACTGAGAGGTCTGGTCCACTTTTCCAAATGTAAAAACCCAAGAACGTGCTGTATCTGCACTCAAAGAAGGTCATTCAACTGAGGCAGAATCCCTCCACACAGGTTAAATGGCACGTTCCACTGCACACCGATGAGAATTCACTTACAAGGCAGTGACCTGTAATTACTGTGACACTACGCAGTGCTTACTTACTAAAGACACCACAGCATTCTTGCAGCACAGCACCCCAGCAGAAATACAGAATATTTAGTACCATCAGGTCAGCCCACTGGATGGAGTGTCTCAGAGTTCGGGCAAATCTCCCGCACTCCAATAACCATAATTTATGAACTAACTTTGCCCTTGTTTGGATTCGGACACAGTCTGTTAGGTGCATGGTACTTACAGTGACAATGAAGGTTAGCACCACAAAGACGAATCTGAACCAAATTTCCAAGTGGGAAAACGCAGGGTCGTAAGTCTTCCACTAAAATGGAAAGCAGGAAAGCAATTTGAAAAAAAAAATTCATCGAAAAGGAAGTACACCGCATTCTTTATTTATTTTTTCCATGGTGTGCCCGTACAAAGGAATACTATTTTTTACATGTCTTCTATTTATTTATTTATTTTTGGCTGTGCTGGGTCTTCACTGCTGCGCGCGGGCTTTCTCTAGTTGCGGTGGGCAGGGGCTACTCTTTGTTGAGGTGCGCGGGCTTCTCATTGCGGTGGCTTCTCTTGTTGCGGAGCACGGGCTCTAGGCGCGCGGGCTTTGTTAGCTGTAGCGCTCGGCCTTAGCTGCTCCGCGGCATGTGGGATCTTCCCGGACCAGGGCTCGAACCCGTGTTCCCTGCATTGGCAGGCGGATTCTTAACCACTGCACCACCAGGGAAGTCCCAACCACATTATTGATAATAGTTATCTCTAAATGTGAGACTACAGGTAGTTTAAAATGTTCTCTTACACTTTCTTACGTGTTCTAAAACTTTAACACTTAGTACATTTTATTTTTTTTTTTTTTTTTTTTTTTTTTTTTTTGCGGTATGCGGGCCTCTCACTGTTGTGGCCTCTCCCGTTGCGGAGCACAGGCTCCGGACGCACAGGCCCAGCGGCCATGGCTCACGGGCCCAGCCGCTCCGCGGCATGTGGGATCTTCCCGGACCAGGGCACGAACCCGTGTCTCCTGCATCGGCAGGCGGATTCTCAACCACTGCGCCACCAGGGAAGCCCAGTACATTTTATTTTTATATTAAAGAACACACACCTTGTACCAAGAATTGAAAATAACTTTAAATGGTGGCATACTAATGATCAATCTGGCAGATCAATTATTCTATAATAATAGTAATAGCATTTGGCTTTTAAATCTCATATCAAAGATCAATGCTGTCAATCTCTTTATTAGACAAAGCCACGCTGTCCATTAAAAGAAACAGAGTTTTAAACGACGCAAAAATGTTACGTATGATGTTCTAAAAAAGACTGAGTGAAACGTATAGATATGAATCCGAGACAAAGGAAACGCTGTGGGAGTAAGGTTGTCAGTTCTCACGCTGAGCAGTCTCGCTCATATCAAGTGCACGGCTAACAGAGAGAGCGTGAGGCCCCACGTGCTGAAAGCAGGTGGCAGGCAGCCCTTCCCACCTCGGTTACCAGCCAGATTCATCACCAGACCCCAGGACACGGCGCTGCACTGGGCTAGGGAGCCCCATCATTTTAATGCACTGAATTAAAGTCATCTGAGCAATTTAAAAACTGTAACAGATAGAGTTAAAGACACCAGATTCACCTTATTTGCCTCAAACATTAAATGTATACACACACACACACACACACACACACACACAAAGACATCGGACACGAGGCAATGAAGGGCCATAATCTCTAGCTGATGGGGGACAGGTGCACCCTCTGGTCACCCCAAGCCCTGGGGGAACCCGAGCAGAGCGCAGTGGTCTCTGAGTCGCAAACACACCGCTGTGAGTGCAGGGACACAGCTCACCGGCTGTGACTCACAGGACAGAGCGCTAACAGAGGCACAGAGCGCTAACAGAGGCACAGAGCAAGCTCCAGCCACCTGCCAAAGGTCGCCCTCCCCACGGCTTCCCCTGAATACTGATCCGCGCATGAGAGTGAGTAAACCCCCCCGAGGCCAGGAGAAAATGCCTAAAAGCATCACTGGCACTCACAGAAGGCCAGTAACAGTGAGGAAAATGCACAGTCAGGGGGGTGTTATTGTAGAGCGTACTCCAAGCACTTTTAGCTCAGTGGTGGGGAAACATCAGCCTTAGACTCAATGCTGCTTTGGTCCCACCTAGCAAAGTTTAAAATCAAGGCCCGAAAAGCACAAACTGTTTCCAAGTAACCTTACCACATCCTAGAACAGAGCTCAAGGATATTTATCAAAACACAAAACTCTAGCAATCAATCATGTCTGACATTGAATCAAAAATACCAGACGTGTAAAAAAAGCAAGAAAATACGAAACATGATGAGAAAAAACTAATCGATCAAAACTGACCCAGAAATCTCAGACGACAGAATTAGTAGATAAGGACGTCAAGAAACTAGAGGAGAGTTTGCATATGTGAAGCAGAGACCTGGAGGGTGATCAACAGCAGATTAGACGTCACAGAGAGTATAAACATGAAGACAGCCAAAGAATCCATTTAAAATGCAACAGAGAGAAAAATGGACAGAGCATCAGTAAGCTGCGAGACAACTTCAGGTGGCCTAGTAGATGTACATTTGGAGTCCTCAAATTTCTACTGGCGGGAAGAAGGCAGGAGGATAGAAAAAAAATTTGTAGAAATATCGGCCAAATTTTTCCCAAGTTTGTTGAAAATTATAAACTCACAAATCCAGGAAGCTCAATGTACCCTAAGTACAAGAAATACGAAGAAAAGTATACCAAGGAACCCCACAATCAAACTGCTTAAATAAGTAAAAGAGAAAAATCCTAAAAGTGGCGGGAGGGGGCTGGAGGGGAGGAGAACTGTTACAGAGGACAAAGATAGGATGATAGATTTCTTGTCAAAAAATGCAAACCAGAAGACCAATATTTTCAAAGTACTGTAAATCAAAACCACAATGCAATACCACTACATACCTGTTAGAACGGCCAAAACTAAGATGACTGCCCTACCGAGTGTTGACGAGATGAGGATGTGAAGCAACTGGGACCCTCACACTCCGCTGATGGGAATGTGAGACAATACAGCCACTTTGAACCCAGGCTGTCAACGTCCCAAACAGTTAGACCCCTGACACATGACTCAGCATCCCATTCCTAGGTATTTACCCAAGGGAAGTGAAAGCACATGTCCATGTAGAGGTTTGTACACAGAAGTTCGCAGCGGTTTTATTTATAACAGCCCCAAACTGGAAACAATCCAAATATCCATGAGCAGGTGAGCAGATAAACTAACTGTGCTATATCCACGCAGGGAGTGTCACGCAGCAACACAAAGGAATGAACTACTGACACAGCCGACATCATTCATCAGTCTCAAAGTAATTACACTGAGTGCAAGAACCCAAACATATTGTCTGACTCCATTTACATAAAATTCTAAAAACTACAAATGAATCTGTAATGCAAGCAGAACTATTAACAATTGATGTTAATGGGAAAGCGGAAATCACAGTAATTAAGATCCTATGACTTGTGAAGTCAGAGATTCGGATTTCCTTAATCTCATTAAATCTCAGATTTCTCCTCCATAGAATAGCTACTCTGAAGAATTATCATAACAATCATAACATTTAAATAAGAGGATGCATATAAAAAGTTTAGTGCAGTGCCAGGGAAAGAGCAAATATTCAGTAAATAATAGCTGCTATTATAAATCCAAAACACTACAGCTATTATGATTATCGCTATACTGTTTACATTTTACAACCGTATCATTTACAAAACGATCACAGTAGTGATTATGAGCAAATGACGGGGGGAGTGTTGATGTGAACATAATATTCAAAAAGAAAAAAGTATAATACATATCTTAGTTATAGATTTTAAGGCATGATCAAGAAGAGAAAAAAGAAGTGCTACCGTCAAGAAAAGACTCATAAAATATGTATAAAGTAACAGTGAAGAAAGTACGTATTTTTTTACCCTCAAGGGACTCTAACTCTTAAGAAAGAAAATAACCATGGATTCCCCAGAAGGAGGGGGGATTCAGTCTTAGGATTCTGTCAGAGGAGCACGAAATAATCAAGTCGCTCACTTCAAAAATTAGCACTAGAAAACAATGCTTTACTCAATAAATAAATAGCTAAACCTAAAACATGCATTTTATAGGGTTGGCGGAAGAGTTTGTTCGGCTTCTTCCGTAACATCCTGCGGAAAAAGCCGAACGAACTCTGGCCGACCCAATAGTTCTAAAATGTGAGTTCATAGGGGAAAGGAGGAGAAAGAGGAGGAGCTGGGGTGAAGAAGAAAGACAACATTAAACCCCGGCTTCCCCCGTTGGATCCTGGGCTGGCATCTGCCGCGCGGTGGGTGCTCAATAGCTTGTGATGGCGGGGCCCGTCTTACTGCTCCTGTGGCCCTTCCCCTGCCCTTTCCGCCGTAGGGAAACCACAGCCACACCGGAGCTCCCTCCGGGAGGCTGCCCTTGTCAGCAGCTGCTGAGCAGAAACCCCTTGTGTCCCGCCGAGGCCAGCGCGGCCCCACAGCTCCATCTGGAGTTCACTGGTGCCAAGGGTTTGGACAGTCCTTCCTTTCCCCGGAGCGGGCCCGAGAAGAAGGCGCGAAGCTCGGAGGACAGGGCCCCAGCCCCTCCGCTACGGACAGCACGGACAGCAGCCCTTCAGCAGCTATGGGCCCGGTGATGCTGGGGCCAGGAGGGCAACGGTCCACAGGGATCCATCCTGCCAAGCAGTGGTCAGTGAGCCCTCACAGGAGAGCAGTCACTGAATGGACCCAAGTCTATGGGTTTAAATATAAGTCTTTTAGTCAATATATTATGCATTTCCGTTGCACCAATTTACACTTTCACTAGCAGGGTATGAGAACTCTGACAGCTCCACACCCTTGCCAACTTTGACATTTTTTTGCCTTTTTCATTTTAGCCATTTTGGTGGGTGTGTAAGAGTATCACTAAGATACTCCAAAGATGTATTGTATTCATTATACTTCGTTTGCTTCCAAAAAGGAATGAAGGTAGTTTATAATAAAAATCCAGTCTAGACAGAAAGCATTTTAAAGGATTTTTCAAAGGTAAAACGGTGAAGAAAGAGTGTAATTATACCAGCAACCCATGCCAGGATGTTAGTAATTACTACAATTCAGCCTAAAACATCTTTTGGAGATTTGTAGCAGCTAATACCAAAAGAGAAATGTGAGGAGCTATACAGCTTTCATTCTCTAATAAAAGGAGTTAAAACAAATGGTCAAAGGAATTCTGTTTGAAGGTTTAGATGAGAGCTGACAGCATAATGGATAATGCCTTCAACAGCAATTTAATAAAAGATATAGAAACACTCTGCATAAGATTCTCTAACTGCTTAACGCATCTCTGGACAAGCTGTAGACATAATGTGGACCTGTGACTCTCTCAGGTAGCTCTGAACTTCTCGCAGCGAACGGCTGGACTGTGTCTTAGACTTCCTCTTTCAAATACCAGTCGCTTTTTTAAAAACAAATAATTTTCCCTCCTGATTATAAATATAATTAATAAAAGCTCATTATTAAAAATAGAGGGGGAAAAAAGAAAATAAACATTAACCCCAGGGCTTCCCTGGTGGCGCAGTGGTTGAGAGTCCGCCTGCCGATGCAGGGGACACGGGTTCGTGCCCCGGTCCAGGAAGATCCCACGTGCCGCGGAGCGGCTGGGCCCCGTGAGCCATGGCCGCTGAGCCTGCACGTCCGGAGCCTGTGCTCCGCAAAGGGAGAGGCCACAGCAGGGAGAGGCCCGTGTACCACAAAAAAAAAAAAGGAGAAAAACATTAACCTCACCACCCAGAGATGGTCTTCAGTTTTCTAAAATACAAAATTTTAATTAACACTTTTAATTCATGTACTTTAAAAAAAAATCAGTATGTGGTTTGTGCTATCTATCCTACTTTGTGACCAGTTTATTATTTTAACAGGTACAGAAGAACAAATTTATTTATTTAACCAGAACATTCCTGTTGAAATATAGATTTCTCCCAACTTCCTGCTATGAGGAACATGTTTGAACATAAATCTTTGTGGACATTTAAAATTATTTCTTTAGGGCTTCCCTGGTGGCGCAGTGATTGAGAATCCGCCTGCCAATGCAGGGGACGCGGGTTCGTGCCCCGGTCCGGGAGGATCCCACGTGCCGCGGAGCGGCTGGGCCCGTGAGCCATGGCCGCTGGGCCTGCGCGTCCGGAGCCTGTGCTCCGCAACGGGAGAGGCCACAACAGTGAGAGGCCCGCGTACCACAAAATAATAATAATAATAATAATAAAGATTAAAAAAAATAAATAAAATTATTTCTTTAGAATAAACTCCTAGAAGTAGAACTACTAGGTCAAAAAGAACATACATATATAGGCTTTGATACATTGCCAAACTGGCCCCCAAAGTTGAACCAATTTACACCCCATTAACCTGTATGAGAACTTGTGTCCTTACATTTCTCCAACACTAGATGTGATTTTTCTTGTTGGTGTTTTGACTATTTGCCAGTTTGATAGGCTTAAAAAAAAAGACATTCCTTCTTGTATTACCTAATGTTTCGGTTTGCATTTCAAAGGTTTGTCGGCCATTTGAATTTCTTACTTGGTGAAGCGCTAGGCTGTTATTCTCCCATTACAAACCTAACTGTTGCCAGGCCCTCTGCTGTCACTGGGAATACAGAAATGTACCAAAAATGGAGAAAAACCTTAGGTGACATCCCTCACAAACCCAGAGGTTCCTACGTCTCAGCTTTGTGGATGCTGAGGAGAGCTATCAGGACAAAGCTCTGGCTGTTGGCAGCATTCGAGGAGAGCTGCTCCGACGGCAGCTTCCTTATTGAGCCCTAAGATGAGATCACGTGGCCTGCCTTCGCCCAGCAAGGGCGGAATGACATGAACCAGGTCTATCTGAAACATGTATCGAATTATTTAGGAATAAGTTTAAGAGGAAATGTAAACAGATACAAAGGATGGACGGAGAGAACCACAATCAAAACCAAACAAAACAGTGGCGCAAGCCCACATAATAGGGCTGGGGTGAGGTAAACCCTGGGGGGAACACTGCTGAGCACTTTGATAAAAGGGCTTGTAGGAGACGATGATCCTATAAAGACGACAGAAAGGAGAGATCCCTCGCTGGGAAAACGTGGCTTTCTTTTCTTTCCGCATTCTCCAATCAGAAGGATGCGAAATAGCAAAGTCTAAAGCGCAGATGTTATCACAAGATGAGTCCAAAGAGGGCCTGAGCTCACGGCATCTGTCTGAGGCCCCATCTGGGTTCAACCTCTGCATTGTGAACCTGAGGACACAGGCAGAATGCTAATCAGATCTTCTGAAAACAAAGTTTGAGGAAGTCATTTGCACAACAAGGAACAGAATCCAGATTCAAACTCAAAAGATCGGGAGAGACTGGGGAGGAAGCTAAAAGCATTGAGAAGAAATTCAGGAGCAGAGTGTAGTGAGAAACCCACCACAGGAGGCAGCAATGAAGGAGACCAGGCTGAACCGCAGAATATGCCCACGGGGTCCGACAGGTGATGCCGCTTCTAGAGGAGCTGGCACCTGGGGGGCCACCTGCTCCCTCCCCAGGGGGGCACCCCTCTCAGCCAGGCTGACTCGGGGCTACAGGGAGGAAACCTGGACTCTGAGGGGTCCAGAAGTCACACCCCCGGGGCTTTGTGAAGGAAAGGAAAAACCTCAGAGACGGCCATCTTCAAACAAACACCAGCGGAGCGATCAGGCAGATAAAGAATAAACAAACTCGCTTTGGGTAGTCCAGAGACAGACACGAAGAAAAGGAGCAAGCCTGTAACGACGGCTACCGTTTGTCAAGCACACACGACCAGCAGGCGCTGGCCGTGACCCCAAGCCCAGCCGACCTCCAGAGGCCTCCCAGGAAACAGAGAAAATCGCAGAGGTGGGAGTGCCCGTAAGGGTGCAGGAGGGCTCCCACACACCACGACGTCTCAGCAAAGGGGACCCCTCTGTCCAAATAAAAACCTGTGTATAAACGTTCATAGCAGCGTTATTCACAATAGCCAAAAAATGGAGACAAACCGAATGCCCGTCCACCGATGAATGGATACACAGAAGGCAGCACACATGTAACATGAAATGTTATTTGGCAAAAGAGGAACGAAGCGCCGTTACCGGCAAAGCACAGATGAACTTTGAAAACACTGTTTAGCGAAAGAAGCCATTCACAAAAGAGCACAAAGTATATGATTCCATTCATATGAAATGTCCACTACAAGCAAATCCATACGGAGAGAAAGCAGATTAGTGATTGCCAGAGGCTGGGGGAGGGAGAAGTGAGAAGTGTCTACTAACAGACTGCTTTTATGGCGTGTGACTTACACCTCAACAAAGCGTAATTTAAAACAGGAACCCACCGGCACCTTCCTTTAACAGTCACAGCGGTATGAGGTAGCTATTTTATGATAAGGAAACAGAGGCACAACAGTGTCAAACTGTAAACGGTGGTGCTGGGATCTGCATCCAGCTCTTCTGGCTGATCTAACACCCGTGTCCCTAGTCACCCTGATGATTATTCTGACTCCCAACAAGCAGCAGGACCAAGGAGGCTGATTTCAGCCGGACACGAGACAGGAAAGTCTAACCATCAGAGCTGCATGATTGGGGGCAGACAGGCACGTGAGAGCAGGGACCCTTCACCAAGAGGTCTGGCAGGGTCTGAAGACCACTCACAGGCCTGGAGAAGGGGGTCCTGCCTTCCTTGGAGGGCACACCTGGCAACTTCTCCACTACCTCCCAGCTGGAAGGCTACTCTCTCCTAAACCTCAGAATACCATGGTTTTCCAATTCCATGCTGTTTCTTTAAGCAACTGTGGTCCCATATACGTAAGAAACTGTGGTTTTTCTACAGTTTTTAGAACTGTACATGTCTTCCACTGCCCAAAATAACATGATTTTGATGCTGTGATTTACTTCAGTCATTCCACAAAGAATGCAAGCTAAACAAATGAGCCACGGAAACGCTGTGGTCAGCTGGTATACTTACGGTGAAGTTCATTTCCTTGATGCGTTCCTTCAGGTGTTTGAATCCCACAGTCACTGTATATTGAGTGTAATTCAAGTAGCTGAGGTGAGCCACAATAATTTCTGCACATTTCTGCAAATGCACAAGGAAGATCTGTGTCTTTAAAGCAAGCAAGACTCACTCTTGAACCAACTGACCCACGAAGTAACACATTCCAACAACAGATGATCCAAGAGATCATCTCCAGGGAACTTGCCAGAAGCTCAGAAAAATTCAGATGCCAGCCAAAACCAGTTCTTAGAAAGAAAGAACCAAATGGATATATTTAGAAACAAATAATACATGGTTTACAATCATTTGAACCTTTCTACTTCATACAATTCAAAATAATATGTCACCTAGAGAACAGACTTGTGGTTGCCGAGGGGGAGGGAAATGGGGGAGGGATGGACTGGGATTAGCAGATGCAAACTATTACATATAGAATGGATAAACAACAAGGTCTTCCTGTACAGCACAGGGAACTATATTCAATATCCTGTGATAAACCATACTGGAAAAGAATGTACATATATATAACTGAATCACTTTGCTGTACAGCAGAAATTAACACGATATTGTAAATCAACTATATTTCAATAAAATAAATTTTAAAACTAATAATGTCACCTGCATAAAAAAGTAAGTTAATGCAACACAAACCTGACGCTTCCACAAATACACTAGCGCGGGAGGCACGTAGCTAAGACACAACAGATCAGACCCCTCAGCCTAATTTTCCTCCTTGGCCCACTTCTGCACCTGCTGTAATGATGCACCGAGTGGATTACGCATTTCTTTTCCTCCACTGGCCTGTCGTTCCCATGC
Source organism: Kogia breviceps (assembly GCF_026419965.1). NCBI lineage: Eukaryota > Metazoa > Chordata > Mammalia > Artiodactyla > Physeteridae > Kogia > Kogia breviceps. The sequence goes on along the minus strand of NC_081322.1, from coordinate 83,295,501 downwards.
AGAGTCCCCTGCGACCTCTGGAAGTGTGTGGTACGTGTGCCCACTGGCCGGCTGAGCCCCTTGCTTTCGTCCTTCAGAATTAAGAATCGGGTCTGCTCAGGTGTCCTCTATTTCAGAGAGGTGAGGGGAAGGAAACCCACCCTCCAGGTGCGAATGTAGGCGTGGACTCCGTGGCCGGGCCAGCACGCCCCTCGGGCCCTGACAGAAGGCCCCTCCCTGTGCCACGAGGAATCTGGACACGGCCCAGAACAAGCAGGCCGTCCCGTGGCACTTGTTGGAGCCTGGGGTCCGAACTGGGCAGTCACCCTGCCGTTGAGCAAAGGCTTTCCAAGCCAGGACTGCCCAAGGTCGGGTAGGAATGTCAAGGAAGTGAGTGTCAAGTAAGAAGGCTTAGGAAGATGTGAAGGCAGTGGGCGGGGAGAGGGGGCTGACGCAAGGGATGGGAAAGAAGGCAGAGGGGAGGCAAGAGCACAGTGCGGGGGCTGGTGGGCCTCGTGGCCCCGTCTGCTCGGGACAGAGAAGCCCCTGCTGGGGCAGTGGTCCCTTCAGACCTCACACCTGTCGTCCCTCCTGTCTATTCAGTACGGTGGGGGTGCCGGGCCCCCCACGCCTGCGCGAGCAGCGCGCGCCCTCCCCTTCGTAACCCACCTCCATCCTCACCACTCTCTGCCAACTCCAGGGCAGGCGTGACCCCCGCTTAACAGACGAGGAAAATACACTTTAGAAACTGGCACGGCCCCGCGCACGGGCGATGAACGGAGGACGCGGGAGAGTCGGGTCACTTCTGCTGCTTCCCTGGGCTCCGCTGCCCAGGTCCACCCAACGAGCCAGGGCAGAGCCCAGGGCGCAAGCAGATGCTGCCGTGAGTGTGCTGGGCGGGGCGCACGGTCAGCTCGGCCTTCCTGCAGCCCAGGCCCCGCGGGCCACAGCTCGGACCCATCTCAGGATCTCCTAGCAGACGTCGACACGGAGCGGCCAGAGCCGGCGGCCAGCCTCTGAACGGGAACCCTCCCTCTCCGAATTCTTTCTCGCCAGGAAAAACCGTCCAGTATCTGTTACTAACCAGGCGCTGTGCGCAGCTGTTAAGGGCACAGGCTTCAGAATAGAAGAGGCTGGGCTGAGGGGGCCTGGTCCCATCCCTCAGGATCTGTGTCATCTTGGGCAAGTGCTTTGACCTCTCTAAGCCTCAGTATCTTCGTCTATGAAGTGGGGCTCTAACAACAGTTCTGCTCGTGGGCCTGCCCTGGGGAAGGAATGAGACCATGTATGGACAGTACCCGCCACGAGGCCATTTCCTAATCCTATAACAAAACGCAATCCCTTTGGACGCTCCCACCCATGCTGTCCCACGACCCGTTAGGTCCCAACGGGGCCTCCTTGCTACAGCAGGATCTGCTTCCGACTCTTGGGGTTCTGACAGAATACGGCATCAGCAAAACCTAGAGTGAGGGCTCCTTTCCCACTGTGGCCCATCGGTCTCCTAGCCCAGAGCCACATGCTGCACCCTGGAGTAGACGCTCAAAAAAGGAGGCCACTCTTGCCAAGAGGCCTGGGTCCCAGCGCCCCGAATGGATCAGGGAGTTCATCCCACAGCTGGAAATAAACCAAGGCCCCAGCAATCAAGATAGACCACAGGACAGTGGCAGGCCACCCTCCTGTGAGACAGGCAGCCAGTCAAGTCATCTGCGGATGCACCAGGCAGTTGGCTACACTGACAGTCAGAGCAGGCACCAGGGTGTATGTGTGTATACCGTGTGCGCGCGCGTGTGTGTACGTTCGTAAGAATTTATAAGGTATCAGTGCATACAGTTCGAGGGGTTCTCCATGCCGTCATTGGTGTGACTCCGTTTTTGACCTGAGAGAGGAGCACGATGATTCGCCGCGGACCAAACGCACTCACCCCTGCACACGTGAGGGTCCTCGTCCGATTGTGAACTTTGTTATGAATGAACATGGTGGTCCCGTCCTGAGCTACACCATCGACCTTAACAGTCATGGTGAAGTTTGTCCGAATAGCTGTTTCTACAAAAGAAAGAAATCCAGCGTTAAGAGACCACGAGAGGCCGTCACACCTGCAGAAGTGCCCGCCGGGCTGTGTGTCGGACTGGGGGAGGTTCTGTGACGCATCAGCCTCGCCATATCTGCCAGGCCCACACTCGCCAGCCACGTCCAGCCCTTCTGTGAACTTGTTTCTCACCCACCCCCAAGTTTCATTTCAGATATAAGGGCAAATATTTCATGGCTAACAAAGTTTTATTTTTTAATTCCCATATAAATTTTAATTTAACTTCATACCAAAATAAAAACAGGTTTCTTATTTTTTCTGATTATATAATTCATTATTTTTCCGATTATATGCTCATTGTTTAAAAATATCAAAGACCGAAAATATAAACATGGTATTAAGCACATATAATCCCACAACCAGAGACACTATAATTTCATGTTTGTGTCCATCCTTCCAGACTGTTTTCTAGACACACAAATATATAGTGATATCAAATTTATTTATGCTTTTTAAAATGTTACAAAAAGAGGTTAATTTTTTTGTAATATGCATTTTTTTCACTTAATTTACTGCAGTCTTTGGGTTATCTTTTCAAATTCTTTCAACCGAAGTGCTTCCTCTAAATCCCAGTACGTGGAAAACGATGCGGAGCGTCTTCTCGGCTCTCAGGGAGGGTGCTTGACAGGGCCGCCCTAGGTGGACATAGCGAGGCCATTATAAACTGGGAGTGCTTTGGGCAGGGCTTCTCAGCCTCAGCACCAAGGCAATTTGGAGGTCAGACGACTCTTTACTGCGAGGAATTTGCCCCGTCATTGTAGCACGTTTAGCAGCACCCCTGGCCTCCACCCACTGGACACTGAGAGCACTCCCTGCTCCCCGGTTGTGACCCAGCCATGTCACAAGGTCTCCAGACACTGCCAAGTGTCCCTGCGGGACAGAACCATTGCCTTAGGACACCGGGACTTAATCCTCTCCCAGAAGCCCGCTGGGAAAGGCTGCTGCCACAGAACCCACGCTGTGCAGCCGCGCAGCTGGGCGTCACCGCTATCCCGAAGGATGACCGCTATCCCTGAGGGCCGTGACGGGAGCTCCCCGAGCGCTGCAGCATGACTTTCCTTTAAGGGGCTCCCGACTTGCTGGTACTAAAAAGGATAATCGCCACCTTATAATCCTTATAATCTTTGAGCACTTGTTGAAAGATTTGAAAGCTCTTTAAACCTTTCAAACATGGGGCTCTGTACAAATAAAAGTCATTCTAAAATGTCAGGCTTCATACCTTTGGAATGCTCCAACTCAACAACACATGTCAGCCATAGTTGCTGATTATATGTAGACAGCGGGTTTGAAAGTATCTGAACTGGCTTTAGCTGAGGCAAAAAGAAAAAGAAGTTAAAAAATCCATGTGATCTCTTCAGTTGAGTCTACCCAATGTCTCACCTTAACATACAAAATCTACATTTACAAAAAAGGCTGGAGTGTTAGCTCTGAAACAGAGACACGTAGCTTTCCTTTAGTCAATATAAGTAAAATTCTGCCTTTCAAAAAAATAAAGGGCTGACTTTGTGCTGCAATTCACTTGTCTCTCATGAAAACTTCGAAAGCAGGCAGTCTCCACTACCTATAGCCTTGGGACAAGATACCTACCTAAATACCAAGAACAGGCCATCTTGGAGAAAAAAATTAAAGTGCATAAGGTGATACATATAATAAGATAATAAAGGACACCAACCAATATTTTCATATTCACAAGAATCATTTTTTTTTTAGTAACAATATGCCAGACATGTCACTGACATCTGTCATTTTCAGCTTTAACGGCCCTAGAGAGAAAAATTAGAGGGGACCACAGTGCCAGTGACGTTTCTGCAGTGTCTGCTGAAAAACACAATACTGGTGCCTAATAGCGAGGGACACAGAAGAAGTTGCCAGAGGAGCCCGATCCTAGCTCCAAGGACAAGCACTATTTGAACATACATGGGTAGTTTTTGTGTTTTAATGCTCCTGGCAGACCTCAGTGAAACTCTCTGTGCCCGGAGACTTGCCCCAAAGCCACCAAGACAATGAAACCAACTGGAGGATGATCTATAACCTTTTAGAAGTGAGGACCATCTTTTGGAAGCGAGTCAGTTCCTGGGGACGGCTGCTATTTTCAGTGTCAAAAAAGGACTTACATCCTGAGACAGAAATTTTAAAAGACCAAACTACGGTCAGGAAACCCTATGGCGGCACCTCTTCAAACAGGGCCCAAAAGGTACGTTTACGGACATCTTTCTCCTTTTGCTTTTTTGAGAATTGGCGGTGGAAACCTAGCAGGGAGCTGGGAGAACGAAGACGGGGGTGGGGTGGGGTGGGGTACTGGGTCAAATAATCAGATTTAAGTCACACACCGTACAAGGCAGTGAGAATGTGGGACGACTGCTTTCAGTTTATAGATGAAGATACTTCAATATCAGAAAAAGAAAAGGCTTAGTTGTTTGGGCTCTCACAAAAGTTAGCATTTATTAAAGAAAACCAAAATTTTCCAATTGGAAGGACCTCTGTTTTTATCTAAAGATGGTGAAGAATCAAGGCATATTTTATTTTTTAAAAAAGAAAAGAAACAGGATTTTTCATTTAAACTGAGTTCATGCAAGAAATGCCAAACAATCATTGAAAAAAACTGTTCCCGTTAGAAACGTGATATAAAGACCACTTCTTAACTTAGGCAAATATAAAAAAAAGAGCCAGAAACCTAAGTGAGCATAGTTAGAATTTATAATCTAATAAGTCTTGTACACAGGAGGAATCAGGAGGAGTTAACCAGCCTTTGGAAATGCATTGCTCCTCCCTAAGAGGTATAACATCACCATCCTTTCTCAGCACTGAGGTAACTATTACAGCAGAAAAGGTAATTTTAGCAAACAAGGACCCAGAGGCCAGCAGCTGACGGTAGAGTGAGAAATGTGTGTTGCCCAAGAAGCAAGCTGCCGGGTAAGGGGGGTGGGTTTGACCTTAATGACGCTTTAGGCAGGACCATTTCTTAGTGACTCTCAGACCCAGTCTTACCTCTTTGCTATTATTTAGTGAAAAATTAGCTGCAGAAGTCTGGATCACTTTGGGTCCTAAAGTGTAACAGGGAAAGAAAAAAGCAGGTTATAACTATATTGATAATTAATGTTGATTATTTTCAAATGCCAAGAAAGACTCATATATTATACAGAGGTAGTCTTTTTCCTGGTCTATCTTTAAAGGTTTTATATATATATATATATATATATATATAAAATATATAATTATATATAATATATAATATTATATATAAACCATATATAATATACATATAATATATATAAACCATATATATGTGGTTTATATATATATAAATATATATTATATACGGTGTTTATATATATAAACCATATATATAAAAAACCCATATATATATTTATATATGGTTTATATATATATAAACCATATATATAATATATATTATACACATAATGATATATAATATATATATATACATGTACATACATAAATACACACACACAAATGTACGTGTAAAACATACAAACACAGGAACACAGGCACACAGTACCCACTCTGCTGCACGTGCTGACCGCCCAACGCAGGTGAACACAACATGACCCCAGGCAATGCACACGATGTCCACGGGGCTCTGTGTGTGCAGACCCCCTCCCTTGCTCTCTGGGAAGGCTCTCTCTGGAGGGCGTGGATCCAAGAAAGCATTAACGACACAGACACTATCTACATATTTTGTATAAA